>NC_134277.1:15867178-16492178 GCF_949628215.1 Phalacrocorax aristotelis
CCAGTGGGTGCAGGATGTTTTAGGGATCAGTTTCCATTGAAAAAGCCAGACTACTGCCTTTTCCTCTGCCTCATGTCACATCTCCCTGCTGGTGCTAGTGCTCACAGACGGATCAGGGAGCTGATCTTCCTGGAAGCAAATCCTGCAGAAGAAGGTAATAGAAAAGAAAGAAAAAAAAATAAGGGTTTTTCATTCAGTTCCTTGATTTGGATAGCCATGTGACTTCATGAATGTTTTGTGGTTTGAAGGTTGGGACAGGAGCATTCAGCTGTGCAGGGCAGAGCTTCTCCACAGCAGCCAGCACTTCAATTCCAACCAACAGTGAAATACACTGCAGTTGTCTTAGACTTTTTTGAAGAAAAAAAGTCATGCAGTTATTTTACAGCAATAATCTCCCAGTCATTTAATTTAGTCCTCTGACTAAAGATTTAAGAAATTACTCTTCCCAAGTGTTACTGTTAGAGAAATTCCAATTTACTGATGTGAGCATCACATCAGTTAGCTGATAGGTGTACATGTAAAGGCAGACATAGTATAAATGTGTTAAAATGCAGGAACAGTTTCAGGTATTGTATAACATATATGTTTGTTCATGAGTAAATGTGACACAATTGGGCGTGGAACAGCTTTGAGCTATCAAATGAAAAGGAAGTCTTCTGGGAGTTTCCAGAGTAAAAGCAAATAACATGTTTGTACCTCCACATATCATGAAATTCTAATGTTTTTTTCAGAACTGTCTTTTGGAAAACTCCATTTAGTCTCTTTAGTCCATCAACTGGAAAATTATCATCTAAATTACCCACATATCCTTGTTTCAAGATCTAATGTTTCCCAAGCTTCCAGGATTGGAAAAAGTGTAATATACCATTAGTCTGGAACACCACTGCTCCATAATATTCTGTTTCCATTGCTAGTCTTGCTGATCAGTATCCTCAAAACCACAGTCCTTAGCTTAAGTTAAATATAATTGTCCTATAGGAAAGATAGGAAGGAAGGAAGGAGAAATATCCTGGAAGCCATTTGAAGGCAACTAAAGTTAGCCGAGAGCAGGTGATGAGAGGGAATAATGCTAGATGAATGCAGTTCATACTTTATGGTTCTAGAAATAAAGTGCTTATCCCAAACACTGTGTATATGGTTTTACTTTTTATTGCCTCCATTATCCTTTGTGTGGGGAAAAAAAAAGCGTCCACCTAGAGGAACTAGGCTGTGTCTATTCCTGCAGAAGGAGAAGCCAAATTTAACACAAGAGGTGTCTATGAGTAAAATGATGTGGCATGAAAAGGTTCCTCCACAGAGAAGGAAAATTTCACATGGCTATAAACACACATTTATGTTAATTAAGAACACGTCTAGGGTTGGAGAGACTTGAGAAATGGATATTACTGTACAGAATATATATGATCACTCTTAAATATGTTGTGCCTGTAACTGCATGTTACTATATGCTCCACACTATACTTAGCAAGTCTGTCTGTCAGAAGGCTCTAATTGCTTTATGTGTGAGAACATTAAGCTGCAATAAATTTATATACACAGCTGTTCCATTACTGTGGAACAAGTTTTATCTCCTAATAAATTGATGTTTCTTTTTAGTGTCAACTCAAACCAAAATTTACACCCGAGAAGGTGAACCTTAACATCACATAATTAGTTCAGTGACACCAGTGGTAATAGAGGGTACACACTGTACACCTCTTAAACATATTGATGGAGAAAAGTTTTGACTTCTGTTAATTGTTTCTTGAAAGCTTAATTGTGATTAAGAGCAGCTTTAATTGGAAAAGGAAAAAGAATTATGACCTTCAAACATACACCACAAATAGCATGTCTGCATTTACAAGGAGTTGCACCGTAACGGGAAAAAACCTAAAAGCCTTCTTTAAAATAGGGTGGGGGGGGGGAAAAAGCGTTGTGGTTCCTTATGGAGTTACATTTAGGTTAATGGAACAGAAGTTTAGGCTGCCCTGGACTTTTGATTAATATTTAATTAATCTTCTGTAGAAGAGACTGATTTGAATTAAACTGGATACTAATAAAGGAACCAATTCACCAAAGAGTTCACATAAATTTGACCTGCCATTATAAGAATTTAAATTAAAATGGCCAAAGTTTTGTTTTCTGCTGATTTTATGCCTGCTCTACATCAAGTGCAAGTAATTTACTAGGAGTGATAGAGCTGGGAAAAATGTGACCTGAATTGGGCACTAGTAATAGAGCCATAGCTGTAATATAAGACATGCCATTTGGTTTATTTTAAATAAGTACGATGAGCTAATGAGTTGTATTGTTCTCTCAATGCAGGCTTTTACAGCCCTTGCAAAAGAAGCAATTACCTGTGCACACCAAGGGGAAGTATAGTTGCTTAAATGTAATCAGATAACCAGACTTGTGTCTCTGTCTTTGGTTGTCTTGGGTTCAGCAAGAATGAAAGGAGGAGGCCTTTTGTGAGTCATGAGACTATTATTTTATTTGTGCCAATGGCTTAAAATAATGTTGTTTGGTTTAAAAAAAAATCCCCAGAATGGTTTTGGGGAGTTGCGCATGTTTCTATGTTGTCTCTTACTCAAAGTGAGCGTAAAAATGATGCAAATGAAGGCTGTCCCCAACTGCTCTGACTTCCTTGGCTCACCTTTCCATTGTCTGTAGGGGTGGCTGGAGTCAGTATTTCCTACTGCAAAGGCAGGGAGGGGCTGAAGGGGCTCTTGCAGGGTTCTCCTTTTTACAATCCTGATGGATATTTAGCATCTACTTTACCTCAACATAGGGGTGGGGGGGAGTGAGTGAGCAGCTGCGTGGTGTTGCCAGCTGAGGCTGAACCATGACATGTGTACACACCATCACCATCTTGTGTGCTAGCTAGCACCTAACCTAGTGACCGTCTTTGACACGCCCCTCTCCATAAATTTGTACGATATCTAAATCACACAGAATTTCTCCAAGTATAATTTGTAAGGTGATTTTTCTCATTCAGGAGCTCTGACTTCAGAAGTCTGCTATGGTACATAATTCATCTGGGTTTAGGTATCTCCAATGTAGTCCTGTATAGCTCAGTTTCCTTTGCAGTAGTGGAGATGCGGGTGCTGAGCTAACCACCTACTGTATGCATTTGTTGTGGGGAAAAGGATAATTACACAAATGTGTGTGTGCTTCATTGTGCAAGAGTAAATCTGTTATTAAACTGTAAAAGCTTTGGCTAAGGGCTGGTTGTAGGCAGTCTGTGCAGTGTCTGCTACAGATAGGGTCCTGCTATTTGAGTAGTGCTTAATGATGCAGAAATCTGGCAAAAATAATAAAAAGTAAATAGCAAAAGGGCAGCAAAATCAGATCTTTGTGGGTCCTGCTTCCTAAGGATATTTATAATTCTTTTCTTTCATAGCCTCTAATTCCTGGTTTTGGTTTCTCTGAAAAGCAAATTACTGTGCAGCTCAAATGGGAAAATTCAGGGGAATGGAACTTTATCTGAGTTAGCAGCATAGCAATATAAACTGCTTTCTAGAAGCCGTGTCTTGCCTTAATTCATTTGGAGAATTCCCATCGATACTCACTGAGTTTCTGTTACCTTTTGTATGGGAGAAGTCATTTTTGGAGAAGGCTAGTGCTTACAAGAGTCATGTGCAATGTCTTCCACCGCTGCCTTCTTTACAAGATCATGGCAGTCACACGTGACAAAAAATACATTGTGACCCATTACAATATAACACTTGAATTACAGAGACAATGCTTCACTATGAGTTTACTTCAGAGATTAATCATAAATACCAGTGCAGTTTTCTGCTGATGTTTCATTAGTCTGTCACTTAACAGCTCATTGCGTTAATAAGGCTCATTGTATTGAAAAAGATTTAAAAAGAAATTAATTGTAATTCTTATTTTTAAGGTAATTAAAGAAGATACACTAAGCTTTTAAACTCAAGAGGTAGAAAAAATTGTTTTAATACTTTTTTTAATAAATACATATAGTCTTCTATGTAGGTGTCTCAGACAGTTCAGCCCACTTGTTTTTTTTGGCTAGTGAAGAATGGTCAATGCCAGTAGAAACAAGTCTATAATTTGCATTAAATGGAACTGGCTCTGCAGTATTGCTTATGTTAATAGCTGCAGTTACTTGCTTGTAATATTTCATCTTGTCTTTTGGGAGCATGAAAGAGCATTTTGTAGGTATGTATCAATTTCTTCAGGTCAGCTGAGTTCATAGTTATGCAGGCTCACAGTTCTGTAGCTTCATTTTCTTCTGCTCACAGGAGTTTCTCTTTGCTGGAAATACCCAAAGGAAACTCTTAAAGAAGGTGGAGAGCATTAGAATATCAGGGCACAACTTAGTCTTCTGTAATTTGTTTAATAATTATACATTTTCTGGTGTTGTAACAATTAATACCTTTTACTGGACAGTAGTTGTGTATGAACATTAGGTGGACTTATTAGCTGTTTCCCTGGAATATAAATTGCTGCCATCAGTTGCTGAAAAATTCTGGTTTCATCTCAATGTGATTTTGTCATCCCAGCAATGCCTTCAGAGTCTTAATCCTGAAATAAGAGAGGAAGGAAGGGAAAATATGCTAAATAATGAGTAATGATGGCAAATTTTTGATTTGGGGGTTGCTTTTCATAGGCATTTGTTTACTGTATAGATCAAATGCTTAGTGTGTCCTTTGACAAGTGCAGTCCATTAAATGCTTTATTCATGAACTGGGATCAAGGGATTGTCTCAGTTGTAGCCTGCTCTCTGAAATAAGATAATACAAGCAGTTTCTATTAAGTATTATGCTGAGTGGGGGGGAGAAGAAATTATTTAATCTTTTTGATCAGATTTCAATGGCAGAGAAATCTTATGCATTAATGTTTTAAATTAGAGATTTTATCAGCAATCATTTTAGTAAGTAGAACTTTGGATGCTGTGCTGAATAAATACACTTCTTAGTACGTGTAATGTGTTGATTCCCCTGGAGTTGCTTTTCAATTCAGTGTAAAGAAAGAATGAAGAACTAGTAAATAACAAAGAAACAATGATACTGCTGGAAGTGGACATGTTCAAATTGGTGTGACATGCATCTTTCTGGTAGCCCATGTATAACTTACAAGATCATTTCTATAGCAAATTGTTTCAGAATCAATCCCTGAGTTTCATACTGGTAACAAGAAGCTTAGAGCTCGAAATTATTCATGATTTCTTCCTGTAAAACCTTTTCAAAACTCTTGGTCAGATCTTCAGATGCCCATAAACTCTCAAAGCTTGGCTGGATTCAGTGGGTCTAGACAGGTTTGTGCTAGTTAAGGCTCAAGCCCAGCATTGCATTTTAGAACTCTGTATGGGAACTGACATAGCTGTTCTTTAGTTAGAATCACATATGTAGCAATTTCCATTTCAGTGAAGCTTGTGAATTAGAAATCTCACTTTTTTAATAGCGTTCAGGAAATAATTTCTGGTTTCTATACAGGGACTCATGAAGTGAGCGTACGTCAGACACGCCAATGGCAGCAGAAGGTTCTGGTTTGCAGCAGCGTTTTTGCTGCTGGGCCTCCTGCCTGAAGTGCCTCAAACAGAATTACAGTACAATTTATTAAATTTATTGTCATGCTCTAGAAGAAAAAGCATTTTCATGTTTTTATGATCTGACTGAGGATCTGTACCATGTGACTAATCTGTCATATTTTGTGATATCTGGCCAGTACAAGTTTGAACGGCAGTAATGCATGCTACACAGCCATGCTTAACATCTTCAAAACTTTTTTTTAGCGCTTGCCACTTGGACTGAAATCTTCCTAATTAAAGATGTCAGAATAAGGCAGTATCTTAGAAATCCAACTGAAACTAGGTAATGATGACAAAATAAAGTGATACCAGTTTGGATATATTTTAACATGATGTCAAAACACATTGTCATCAAAATCCCCAGAGACACGATTATGGTGTCAAAATGAAACATTATCAACCTAAGACTACAAGAATAACAACATGAAATAATACCGTTGTAACTTTGTAATGTAATGCCAATATAATGCAAAATAAATCTGACGTACTAACTGCAATTATTTATTACACATATGTCATTTCTTTCTGTTTACTAAAAAACATATGGCAGTTATGTTAAGGAAACCTTATAGCATTTGCATAGCATTTGCTGAAGTAACATGGAAGTTGAGATGCAAATTAGCCATACCAAAGAGATCTTAACTACAGAAGCTGTTATGTTGCAATCCTTGGCTTATCTCAGGCATGGCTATACACATCTGTATGTTTCAGAAACTAAAAATTCTAGGTTTTTTTTTTTCCTGTAAAAGAGAATTACAAATCATGTACTCTGTAAAGAAGCATTAAAATTATATATATATATAATTTTTAGATATATGTATAGTATATACATTATTAAGTAAATGATAACTGGTCATTGTATAGACATCATACAGGGCCTCAAAAAACACTCCTTAAAGAAGGCTATTGTCCATTTGGATATGTGAATGCAACCATAAAGAGGCTGAGTGACTTAGACAATTTTCTTCTAATTCTTCTGTCTAAGGATTAAACTGTTGGGTTATACTGCCTGTTGACCATCACCTTCTATCAGGCATCCCTACTACTAGATTTTCTTAGGATAATTCATTTTTCACCTACCCTGAGCCCAAGTTAGCCATCTAGAGTGGGATTCATCTGCCTAAAATAGTTGTCTAAAGCTACTCATCTAAGCCTGAGCTCGTCCCTGTACTCTTCTTTGTCAATGAAGAAAAGTAATGAGCTCTTGAGGGTAAGTAATTGTATCCTAAAACAGGTCCTGTGGATTGCCCTCTGGAGTAACTTATTTCTCTGTATTTCCCTTAGAAAGGGTCTAGATGGGTAGTTTTAACTACATGCCTGCCTTTTAGATTATTAAAATTGTTGAGAAAAATCCCGCCTTACCTTCTTGTGGTAAATTAACCTTTGTTAGGCTAATTGTCTTAGTAAACCACTGAAGTGTTGTTACAAGTAAACATTGTATTGCTTCTGCAGCAAGAGAAATACACACTTTTGGGTATCTGAAATCTGCACTTGGGTTGAGACTAAGCAGTCCAACAATAATAAATATTGGAATTCAGTATTTCTAATTCAGTGTTTCAAAACATAGCAAGACCCTCAGCAATTACTGAGCATCCTGCTCAGTACATCTGAAAAAGAATTCCTGAGGAAAAGACATTTTCAGCATTCCCAAGAGGAAAAATAAGTGAAATAATTTGAAAATATCTTAAGTAGTAGAAGTTGAGTTCCAGCTGACTCACTAAATAACCAACTGAATTTTTGGATAAAAGGTAAGTGCTGTTCTTGTCTGTCCTTGCCTGGAATTGATTTTTTTTTTTTTAATGTATCTGTAGTTTTATGGAAATTTCTAGTCTTAAAGTTAATCGAGGCAGTGTGGTGGTAAAGCATGATTAAAATATCTATTTATTAAAATCTTAATCTTTACAATAAAATGCTGAAAGGATTTATCCAGAAATCAATTATTTTGCAAAATATCATACTGAGATTTTCTTAATCTCCATATGCAAATAATATGTAATTAAAAATCTTAATTAGTTTTTGTGCTAATCGGTATAAATCTTAGTGATCAACTTCATAAGAAGACAACAGCCATGTGAATGTAGGCACCAACTCAAGTTATCAATCTTAGCTTTGACTTTTGTTTTTCCTTGGTTGAGTCGTATGGGAAACTGCATGCACAGCACTAAGTGACAAAATGCTTAACAGAAAGCTCAGATTTAAAGTTTTTTTAGGGGTTGCAGATTATTTAGAGCCAAAAATAAAACAATAATTCCACATTTCTGTGTTGTATATGGGATTTCTGATCTACTACTGGTGGTCCTAGTAGAGGGAGTATCCCTAAGTTTCAGATTTCAGAAACCGTGTGAAGCTTTGACCTAGCCTTGGTATCCTTAGGCCAGTCTTGTTTGTTTGTTTGTTTTTAATGGACAACTTCTCATTTTGCACTTGGAAATTAGCCTACAGTTAAAGTAAGATATAACATAAAATCAATCAAAATATTGTTTGGAGATTTATAGTGCAATAGCCCCTCTGTCAAAGAACAGAAATAGTTATACTCTAATTATGTTAGCGACTGGTAAGGACTGTGGGAGCCATGTGAACTTTGCATAATGTATTAACTTTTTAAATGTTCAGGCATTTTAAAGATATGTCTTTGTCTATACATCACTGTTTGTCTAGTGGTGTACTGCTTGGTACTGTAGTTTTATTCATACTTTAAATTAAAGTGTCATATTTAGTAAGGGCAAGTATTCACAAGAGTCAAAAAAACATTCTGTTGTGTTTTGCTAATTGCAACACCGTGTTACCTAGTTCCTAAGCATTTTCTGTGGTTAAAAAGAAATAAAACAACATAAAATATTTTTGATTTCCAGTATAACTTACATCAATGCATTAAGCAAGACCTAAATACCTTTTAAAGAAGGTCTTTTTGCATTGAAACAGAGCTAAATTTCACCATTTACATACACAGTGTAATGATGCATTATTTGAATAAAATATTACTCACTCTTGAGGAACCCTTCAAATCAAGTGGTACAATCAGGATCTTTTTTTTTTTTCTTCTTTTTTATGTCTCTAGACTTCTCCCATGAAAAGACATCAGCTTTTTCTCCACTCTAGTGTTGGCTAGAGTTGGGCTTTGAAGCAGATTTTCTGCTCTAAAATATAGTGTCACCTCACGGCAGTAGCGGAGTCATGTAAGGTGTGCTAGAGTGAGGTGGGTTATACTTACCTAACAAGATTCACACTACACAGGTGGTGCTGGCTGTGGACAGATGTTCCTTTTTGCAAATAGCTGCCATGCTTTAAGAAGTGACTGCTCCCTAGCTGCTTGTTGCTGCCCCTCTGCTGAAGATTTCTGCCCCCACATCTCATCCAGAGAGATCAGAGGGAACTCTCCCTAAATAGCTTCCAGCAAAGCAGCTGGATTAGCTTAAACAGAGATGAAGGCTGACATGGCCTGAAGCCCACTAGGGATCTCTCTGATGATCCCTTCTGCTGGCACAGAAATGGCCAGCTAGGTCCAGGAGAGGATTTCTTCTCTGTGGTCTTTGTTAAATGTCTTTGTATTACTGTGCCAGGCAATCCTCCTCATGTTGACACAAAATAGCCTGTGATGCCTAATTGTGGATGTTCATCAGACCTAACAGCACTGGAGCCATAATTGTCTGTTCCAGTTAGGATAGCAAGATACTTAGAAGGTCAGAGCCCACTTATCCCTGCCTGCCTTTGAAGCAATTTTGTATTTCATTTAGAATTAAAAAATGCAAATTTCTCCTTTGCTTGATCACAAGTATTTTCATTTTGTTTTCTTTTCCTATGAGTTGTTAAATCTCTGTATGTGTATTTCTGCCATTTTTTTAACACCTTCATAAGAAAATCACAGTTAAATGTAATGTATTTTCTTTTAGGTTACATGTGGTGTTCTCTGTTTTTCTTTTTTTTTTTTTTTTTAACTCAGAAAATGCAATACCCTATGACAATGGCTGTAACAAGTTGTGTGTGGCTGAAAATTGGCTTGGCATATATCTACAAAATCTAACAGCTCCAAAGTAAGGCTTAGACTGTGTGATAACCCAGTAGCAGAGTATCTGTTTTCAGATGTTTATAGCAAGCTCCTAAAATCTCTGCTTTTGTTGGTTTTTTTAGTAGAAGAATTCCCCTGAAAAGTAAGACTGGATTTCTGTCTCCAGTGTGCAGGCTCTGACAGGCTAATAAGGAAGAGTGATGGTGGCAATAAAAAGGGTCTTGGGTGCATTCTTCAGATTTCACTGGTTGTAAAATGATGGCCCTGCTATAGAAGGGCCACAGAGGAGGGACTCGAAGTGAAATCTAGTCTGGAGAGTTTGAAGAGACTGTTGTGGTGAAGTGACCTCCCTATCAGCTCCAGCTCTCCGCATTGTTTATGGCCATCACATCAGAAGCAAGTGCTGAATTAACAGCATTTGAGCCTACCTTTTTAACCCAAAGAACAGAGATGTATGATTTTGATTTTTAATTATTTAATCTGTTGAAACCGGTGTGAAACAATCAACAAATGACCATGTCAAAATTTGGGAATTAATTTCTTTCACTGAAGAAAGCAAGTGTGTTCGGGGACTTGTGTAACTACTTTGCAGTATTTGAGTTAATAATTACCACCGTGACGGTAAACTGGAAATGACAGAAAACTTCCCGATGAGCTGATTTCACATGCATACATATTGACATAAATCCTAGGTTCTAAAATCTTGTTTTGATGGAATTAATATGCTGAAGTGTGTAAGTATGTGCACAGGTAACATGTTAGATCTTGCCTGTCACATTAAGCCAATCCCTGAATTTAGCTGCCTTTAAAAACTGCAGACTTTAAAGGATATATAATGCTCTGCATTAACTTAGCAAATATGAAATGGCAGGAGAGAAGGATTTTTATAACCTTGTGAACAGTAGAAATAAGCCAAGATTGAAAGAGATTTTGGGGGAAAAATTCAGATAGGATGTATACCCTTCAGCATGCAAGAAGCTGCCCTCGTTAGAAACTAACTGCATGCATAATTAATTTGAGCAGCACATTCCGTTTCTTACAACTAGAAGAGAAATTGAATTCAGGTGTTTGGTGAACATATGGGGGATTTACTGTGAATTTATGACCTGTGGTTAGAGTGTAAAACCCCAAGATACTAGCTGATAAAACTTAATGAAGCTTGTGCAGAGAAGCTATTTTTATTTGCAGTTTGGTAATTGATACATTTTTGGTTCTTTTACACATCTCCCCCACCTTTTAATGCCTTATTCCCAATAAATTCTTTGACTCTTAAGAAAAAAAAAAGTAGTGTAGAATGAATCTTTCTATATCTCCTTCCACATTATAACTGCACTGTGTTACAAGTACATTTGTAGTCTAACAAATTTGATCTCTTGCTCAGCTGATTTTTTTTCTCAGACAGACTATAGCAATTCTGTAATCATGCAACAGCTCTTTATACCGCCGGCCGTGGTTGTTCCTGTTTGTGTACCATATCTGTATGTGTTTGTGTTTCTATCCATGTGTTTGTGGAAAATCTATTCCCTGGTGTCTCAGAGAAGGACCGTATGTAGGGCACATTGGAAGGAGAGGACCAGCCAAATGGTTACACTGATGTAAGCTTGAGGACTGGTACTCAGATGTCAAAAAATAAAACATAGAACAACATAATAGGAAAAGACAAACCTGCACTGGCAAGCTGGTGGCAGGAAGGAGGTGGTGCAAACTCTGCCACTGCTCAGCCCTCATCAGCCCTGCGGTGTGTGGCACGGTCATCTGTGTCACTGACGATTAACAGATTTGTTTATAATGAACTGATGAGCAGAGTGTGCAATGGAGTATGGTGCTAACTTTGAGCTTGGTAAAGGACATGCATTCATTTTATTTTACATCCATGACATTTTGCAACATGATAGTTTCTGCTTATCCATCCTCAAGGGCCATCCTAAACAGACAAATCCATCTGCTTGGACTAAGAACTGTGGTGAGAGGGTGCTTGAGTTTCAGTAAATGTAGCAGAAGGTTTATATCAGATTATCACCACTCTGCTTTCTGTTGAGCTGTTTTCATCCTGCTCAAACCAAGAAGCCAATTTTGTTGACAGTCAGCTAGTTCTGAACTTAAGCAAGGATGTATGCTGCCAACTATGGCATGGCCACTGGAGCAAGGACATCATTAATTCTCAGTGGGATAGAAGTAAACTCTTCTTCTCCTCCTCTTTACCTGTAGACCAGGTAGATTCAGATTCAACTATTGATTTTTTATATGATGTGAGTAATCTGTCCAAATGGAAATGAATTTATTTTATACAAATAGGTGATACTTATTTGCCAGCTTGAAGTAAATAAGAACCCATCTGTATTTTATAACTGCTATCCAGAGATCTAAGCAGCCAGTCAGACCAGCAAGTCCCTGACAGCTCAAATCTGTGTTAAAAGATTTCAAGGTATAAAGAACACTGTTTGTTTACCAACCTTTTGGTTATTCCAGTCATGTTGCAGCTGTCTGGTGATGTTGTTAAGACCCTTTTCCATGCTTTTTCAGGCCAATAAATTTTTTTCCAAAGCTTTAGTCATCCTTGTTCAGTAGCATGTTTGTATCTACTTTATCACACTGAAAATCTGCCTGTTTTGAAAGGATTACAACTCTGTACATCAGTGCATGACATCACACTGGGACATTGCTTAATGATCTGAGACTCTGATGGTCATTGCTGCGGCTGCTTGTTTCTGGAAGTATGTGACAGCTCTGGCCTATCTAAGCCTTGCTTACAGTTGCATTTTTAGTCTGTGCTGGCGGGTGTGTGTTTTAAAGCAGTGCTCACAAAATAGCTGATTGTGAAATGTGCCATCTGGAGATGGAAGGCAATGGGGTGCCAAGTAAAGATGTGATACAAGGAAGCCCAGCCACTTTGCAACCCAAGTCAACTTTGGCCCTAACAGCCATTCCTTGATTTTTACTTCTTTTAAGAACATGTAATAATAAGAGCATTTTGAAAGAAGAACATCGCTTGCATCTGATGCTAGGAGGTGCTAATTGTCTTCTGTAAGTTCACAGCCATCCTGTTATTAAGTAGGTATAGGGAAAAGCTGTCTGGGCACGCGGTAGGTTACTGTAGACAGTTGTAATCCCAGTTTTGCTAAAAGGTTTTAAAACTAGCATAGGTCAAATCTTCAATAAACTTTGGATGGATTTCAAGTTAAAATCCCTCGTTCCTGTTAGTAGTCCTGGATTCTTTGAGGTGAATTTGCCTTCAGATTTTCAGTTCATTTGAATGAAAAACTCAAACAAAACATGGTGCATTTAAACTTTTGAGGACTTGCGCCATACATCTGCAAAAGTCAGAGGGAATTTAAGCAGCAGGAACACCTGCAGCCCTGCCTCCTAGTAGTCTGTTGATACGACCCTACCTCTCCTGGATGAATTCATCCAATAAGTCAAAATTAATTTTGCTCTAGACTGGCTAAGGACTCTTCACGCTGGATATAATTTGTTTAGATCTGTCCCAAGGGATAATTGTGTGACTTACATAAAGAGTTGTAGATAGAACATCTCAGGACCTGAGAAGGAATAAAGTTAGGCTTGCACTTTTAGGTTTGCACTCCAAAATTTTATTTGTGACAGTTTTTTATTGTGATTAAGATTTTTGCATTTTCCTCCTTCTGGAAGTAGTAATTGTTGGCTGGGGATTGAATAAGATATCAAGCAGGTGTACCTAGTGTTCCCTGAGGGCAGTGGGAGACATAAAAACCTTAGCAAAAAAGCACTGGTGATAAAATTAACTCGATGAAGAGAAGCATGAAAAGAAGTGGGAGATGGCATGGCAGGCCAGGATGGAGATGTGCAAGCCTTTGGTGGTGCAAAAGTTAGGGCAGCTGAATAATTTAACCTAGAGAATCAGAACGTGGTTGAGAAGAAAATAGAAATGAAAGGAAGACAATATGAAATATAGTTTAAGCCCTCAAATAATCTTTTCTTAAAAGTGTTTTAGCCCCTCCTTAGCTGCCTGCCTTTTCCCTTTTCCTCTTGTAAATAAAAATGTTTGCGTTTTATTATTAAAACCACTGACTTGATCTCACTTGCTGTGTCTCACAGACTTTTTGAGCAGAAAGAAGTTTCAGTAGATATGGAAGTGGTTTTGTCTTTTAATTTAGCTCTTTCTTTTCTGTGAAACAGTCCTTTTTTATAATGCAGTTCTTTTGCAATTTTCCAAATCTGGACCATGTCCCTTGCATTTCAGATAAAATAGAAATACTGTTAAAAGATCTATCTTCTCTGCCATTATCAAACCTCTTAATAACCTTGAATAACATTCCTGAAATCAGTTTGTGGTTTGGTTTGGTTTGGTTTTGTCATTAGAATAGACCCTTCTTAGGTCTGGAGACAAGTTAATCATAAATCCCCCTTATCTACTGTTGTTCTATCTCTGCAGCATAAAGGATGTCAAATTCATGCGTTTGCTGTTTGGGAAGAGATAGGCATTTGTCTTCATGGCATGGACACTATGCATTTACTTGCCGTTCCTCTGTTGATTCAGTTGTTTTAATGAATAACAATCAGAAAATGGGTCTGATTTGTCTGAGAAGAGTCTTCAGGTCTCTAATAACCCTTCTAGTAGCTTTTGGGGTTTACCTCCTGGGTTTTTCTTTGCCATTGGATAATTGCTTCAGTGTCACTTTTGCCCTGTGATTCCTTACAGTTTGAAACAACCTTACTAAGGAAGGCTGATTAGTTACCCATCATCTTGAGTACTTCAAGGTGTCTACATACAGTCCTTTCCTAGTAATTTTGCACCAAAGTTCAATGGCATTTCTCTTTGAAACATATGTTCTTATACCTGAAATACTAATGCTTAAAGTATTTTGCTACATTTAAGTGCAATTTATCTTACAGAAAGCACTGTCTCTGTAGAAAGTGTTGGACTACTTGTTTGTTAGGTTAACAATACCAGTATTAAAAATCAACAAAACATTTAAATGTATTTTGTATGTCTTGTACTGGATTGTGATGATTACATTTAAAATATGTGGTATAGAGCAATGCATGGGAAAAAAGCAAGTGGTTGTATAGTAAAGCAGGGTAGAATTTTACAATAAATATTAAATTTACATGGCATTAAACTGCAAATTCAGGTAAGCTGTTCCGCAAAATTAAGTTGAATTAAGGAAATAGAATTAGCAACACACCTACAATGAAGTGTAAGTTTTGAAAATCCACAGTGTTTCATTTCCACATGTTCTAAATAAAGCTTTCTTTAACTGTATTTTTAAAAATGGCAATATGCATGTAGAAATTGATGTACCCTATAAATAAAGCATTTCTTAAAGCTCCCATTTGCAAAAAAAAAAAAAAAAAAAAGAAAGAAAGAAAGGAAGCACTTCCCTAAATTCCTTCCTTTTCATTGTCTTTGATTTCAAAGAAAAGAAGAAAAACCCCAAACCTCTTAAAAAATTAGGTTTTGCTAGAACCATGCTAATTTTTCTGTTTGGCCAACCAAGCTCCATTTACTGGCACTGAAAAGAGTGGGAAGTAATGTCTCAAACACCTACAGCCTCCAATCTACTGCACCTACCAGTCCCAAAAGACAAGGAAAACAGTCACAAATGGACTCCAGAATCATCTCTTTTCATACAAGAGAAGACATGGGATATAAATTCACTGTGTCTTATTGTAACCTGTGCCCAAGAACAGAAATCTATGGAATTGTTTTCCGTTGTCTCCCTGCAGATTTCTCTTTTGAAACAAAGTAGTAGCTGACCATTACTCATCAGCTCTTTCGAAATAAACAATTAAATGCAGGGCTTAAGAAGGCCGTAATAAGAGATTAAAATGCTTCTGGTTAGTCTTGATATCACATATTTGTTTGTCAGGCTTCCTGTGATTTCCACATTAACATGTTTGAAATACGGTGGGGGTTGTAAGGGTCAGGTGTGAGCAGCACAGCTGGAAAAACAGCAGCAAGATTAATAAATATCCACTTCCACTCTGCCCCGTGAAATAAGCCATTCCTGTGCATATTTGATGATGGTTTCACAGAAACCTGTGCTATGGAGACGGGATCACCTGGAATAGGTGTTGTGGAAAATTTGATGGTTTTGAAGAATTCAGGGTTCTGGGTGTGATGTTATGTACCGGTACCTCCAGGGCTGAACCCTCCCCAGCCCACCAGCATCCGCAGGGCATCAGCCAACACTGGTCTGCTACCCGAATACATTCCTGCGTACGGCACTGTCAAATGGATTGCTTTTTACTGGCCCCCAAGCCTTTTAATGCTCTCAGACTGATCAGTTTAAAAGACTTGTTAAAAACAGGACTAAGAGATGACAGGCTCTTATTGACTGGGGAAAATAATCAAATTTTATATAGGTAGGGCCTTCAGACTTTGTAATGAATTTGATCTGAATAAAAATCTGAGAGTACTGCAGTTTATTGATCATTCACGTTTATTCAGTAGCAGAGATCATGAGGACTTTTGTCTTAATTTCCCTTTATGTTAAGTCTGACACCAGCCCATGTATTCCTCTTCATTTCTAGGAGTAACGTAGACTGAAAAGATGCCAGCAACTTTTGATGATTTTTAGGAATAGCCTCATTCGTCTTATCCTTACAGCATCTGAATTTTCTTTATAAGCCAAACAGCATTAATCATGTTTAAAAAACTTAAGATCTTTGTACTAAATGCTCGGAAATTATTTTTAAGTCTGTGCTCCTGCACTGTAGTAGCAGTCCCTTGCTAAGAAATTACAGTCACAGATTGCAGTTCCTAAGTATATTGATCACGTCCACCCTCCCTCTTTTAGCAACAGATCAACCCCTAACAACCATGACCGGATACAGCGCCTGAGACAAGAGTTTCAGCAAGCAAAGCAAGATGAGGACGTGGAAGACCGGAGGCGTACTTACAGTTTTGAGCAGCCATGGGTAAGCGTACAGAGTTCATCATATCTGGATAGGTTCCCTAACTCCCACTGTCCCTGGGCTGGTTGGGAGCAAAGCAATAGGGACACAGGGTCCTCTGCCTCCAGACTTCTGCCCTTTCTGTTATCCACATTTTTAGTTCATTGATGTTTATTTCATTTTTAAAATGCCTTCAGCCATCTGCCCTGTGTACGTAGAGCATTATTTGGTCTATGTTTAGACCCTCGACTCTTTGAGTTACTACTTGGAATTTTTTTTACCTCAAAGGCAATAACAATTATTCTGAAATTTTCTAGGAAACCCAGAATAAAATGCATGCTAACAATGAATAATTTAGAGACCACATGTAACCTTGTAAATGGTATTTTCTCTGAAGCAATATTACTGTGATTAGTTCTTTTCCTTAAGAGGAAAAGCTATGTATTTTCACAGTAAAAAAGGAGAGATATGCATAATAGCATGCTTGACAATAGTACTCCTTTGCCACTCATATTAGCCAAGACAGTTCTGTCTCGAGATATATGTCCTAATTGATCATTTAAATCCTGTTCAATTTGATCTAGCGATGTGATACAATTATGTAAATCCACATGCTTTTCTTGCTTAACATAATTGAATGAATCAGTGTTGCTCTATAACCAATTGCCTATCCTAAAATAGGATCCTTTAAATATGGGACAAATATTTTATTGTATTTTTGTTTAAAATTCCACAATAAAGACAGTGAAGAATTTGCTTGCATTCCCCAAAAAGTAGGATCTGTATGATGAAAGCAGTAGAATCTCTCTCAGCTTCCCCCCAAAGTGGGTGTAGGTGATGGGTTATCATTACTTAGCGTTACGATGCACATGAGACCGAGGTCGAAGCAGCTGAAGATCAGAATCTGTGAGTACTAAGTCACTGAGAAGAACCTAGGTAACATCATAATGCATATGACATCTTTGGTTGCCTACTGTGATGACTATAGAATACTTTTTTACTTTTATTGGGTCTTTGTGTCCTTGTCCATCTTAAACTCACCAATTTGAACCTGTGGTATTTTTGGAACAAGGTAAATGTATCCCCAAATCACCTAACACTGCTTAACATACTGTATCAGGATATAAGCCTCTCTTTTCCCATGTTAGGAAACCTCTAACCTTCTCTGAAATTAAATAAATAAAATAACCATTTTTTTTTATGACCAGATGTTTTCGATTTGGTGTGGTGAAGATAATGTGATAGCTCTTCACAGTCATAGTATAGCAGTTTTGGGGTGAAAGGGGGCTGGCTGTAGGAGGTACTTTCCATTATGCATATGAACTGCTGTTTAGTCTCCAAATGAGAGATTTGAGCAGCATTCTTGGGAAAACTGTGTATGAGAAAAACTTGCACTCTTGAAGACTTGGGAACTTAACTACTGAAGGTCACGGGCCAAATTTTTGTATATCTAAATGCCATAGCAACTTCAGACAGGCAACTTGGCTTTTATTATAGTTTGTTGTAATGAGTGAGGAGGGAATTATTTGGATGACAGGCTGATTACCTTAGGAATGGAATAATTTCCTAAATTGTGGGTCAGAACACTGACCTTTTCTTTTTCTCTTATTCAAACAAATGGGATGTCTCTGTTTACTCCCCTTCTATGAATCATGCAAATGAGCTCAAAGTGACTAATTCAACTTAATGTATTAATATTCGTTCTGAAGCTTATTGTAGCTTTTGTAGAAGCTGCTCTGTTGTTAAATACATAGGTGACCAAATGTTTTATTTTAGATATGCACTTCAAAAAAAAATTGGCCCAGAGTATTTCTGAATTATAATATTTTTTTTCCCATCATGTAGTCCAGCCTTTCAAGATCACAACGCTTGGAAAGGATAGAGCGATGATCTCATCCATTTCAGCAGCTCACAGTCATTCAGTGTTAAGGAGCCATAACCCTCTCTCTTAAGGAGTGTGTATTACTTTAACATATTAGTCTAAAATGATGGACTTTGTTAAGACGCCCTCTCAAAACAGATCCAGATGTATCATTAAATAGCAATGACACAAAAAAATGCAAAAGTAGTTTATAATATGTATGCAGGAAGATACTTAGATACATTCATCAATGTCTTTTCAGTCTTCTGCATCTGTAAGCTGTTGGTTACAAACCACAGCAGTGAAAAGTGCACCTGTATGTGGACAGTTGTTGAAAAGTGTGTTTTCACCTGAGGGAGATGGCTTGCACAGCCTACATAAACAAAAGGCTTTACATCCAGAGATGCCTCTGAGCTGCATGACAGCAGCCAGCTCTGACCTGGTTTGGACAGAGAGAAAAAAACCCATTCATGGAGAAGTGTGTGCTATGAGGTGATAAATAGTTTGCATTTCTCATTAACAAGGTGATGGGAGGGTTGAGGATAGGGAACAAAGTGCTGATGTGATGTGGGACTATTGGTTACTTTAAGGAAGTGTAAATGAACACAAAGTTTACACTGTAAGTAATGGATACTGATGGAAATCTGGCAGCTCTGAGGATTTTCAGAGGAGCTCAGTAGCTCAGGAACCCTCTAATATATTATCAAAATAGTCCTGTGAATGTCGCGAACACCAATGCATCCCAGACCATTAATGGCCTTTGACACAGAAGTTTGGTTACATTGTGACAAATACCTCCAGTCTCCTCCATGGGTTGGAAGTAGATCTCCATACTGTGGAGTACTACATCATGCTGGCTCTGAATGATACCCGTGGCAGAGAGACCAGCACCTGACCCCATCCCTTTCTGGGCTGTTCCTGTCAGGGGAAGGTTATTTCTCTGTAGATGAGCCATGCAACAGAGCTGGACTTCTTGCCTGGCTGTGGTAGCCCTGCCAGTAAACAAAATACTTGACTGCCTACGAGTGTTCATACAGCATCAGGCAGCTTAACAGACACAAAAAGCGATAGCGCTGGAATGAGATGACACCGTCTATTAAGCAGCGTAACATTTCTGCTCAAGGCCATTTGAATGACACACTGTTAAGGTTTAATAACCAACTAACTGCCACAACATCAAGGCATCTCTAAACTCCACTAGATCTGCAGTTGAGTCAAAGCTTTATGGAAAAGGTTTTCGCATTTGTTTATTTTAAGATAGCTTTCTCAGGCTTCATAATTTTTTTCTCTTACATGGCTTTTTTATTTTTCGTGTTTCGAAAAACAAGGTACAAGAGGGTTTCAAGGCCAATACCATATGGTAGATGTTACACAGCAAAACCAAAAGAAAAATAACATAAAGTATGATTAATCCATTTTCATCCTGCTGGTGTTAAATCCAGTCAGAGTTTGCAGAAACGTGTATCTGGGCATGTAGAATTGCATGGAATCACAGTATGTGTGCTAATATTTAAGCCCTTGCTGTTGCTATGACATTTTTAAACCAGTGCAGGCTTCTTTTGTGGCTGTTTTTTCTGTTCATTACCAAAGTTGAGTCTCTAGGTTTTGTTCTTTTCTGGGTAGTATTGGGTCTGCTGAGGTTTATCCTTGCTTGCACGAGTCCTGGGGTTTGGGGGATTTAGGTTGTAATTTGCTCCATATCTTGTATTTTTGCCTAGTCACATCTTAATTAACAGATCCCCACCTTCAATAACAACAACACAGCATTATAGCCCTAAATGTCATGGGAGTGAACAATCCAATTAAAAAAAAGAGCATATTAAATACGTCAAAAACACTAAAACTGCTTGCCAGTCCTGCTCGTAGAAGGGCACAGACTGTCAAAATAACCTACAAGGAGGCAGGAGGGACAAAAGTTGGCAGTTTATTTCACCATCTTTAGTAAAAAAAAATCAGGGCTAAAAATAGAAAGTGGCAAATTTCATTAGAAATACATTCTTCTCCAGTCATCACAGATCTATTTGGGTGATAGGAGAAAAAGTTTATATTTGAAACTTTTTCCTGCCACTAGTTTGAATCTACTAATTTATCTGAAACAGAAAATGAAGAGAGAAGATTTTAAAAAGAAATTCAATAACTTTGGTTTGTAAACAAACATATTTGTAGCTCGCAGCAGGCATGCAGTGCATCAAAATACCCTAGGCAGAATTTCAGGGCTGAGTGGTTTGTTTTTACCATACTAAAGATTTTCTTTCTGCGGCTGCTATACACAGAATGGACGTCTTAGTCCCACATCACACTATTCAGCTTCCTACATATGCACCATAGGAAAACACACAAATGGATGGGATTTTCTTATTATATGGGTGTTGAATTAATAGACACACCAGTTGGCAATTTTTAAAAGAAATATTGCTATATGTTCTGTTCACCATAGCAACATAAACAAAAAGAAGAAAGTAAAAATAGTTTTCAAGGACATCTCCCAGAACTATTGAACAATTTTTTTTATCATTCTGAATTTTGATATACACAGTTACTGGCTTGTCTGTCATCTGTGCCAAGTACGTTTACACATAAAGCAGGCAAGGTTATTTAATCTTATCTATTTCTAATTAGTGCTGAACTATAAGAACCAAGGACATTTTGGGGGGCCTTGTGAATACCAGCTTCCCCAGATGAACTTGAAACTTCTTGGTTAAACACAGCTTAATCTGGAAAAAAATGAGCACTTTTATTTTAATATTAAGTAATGGTCTTTTTTAGTAAAATACTAAGGGAATATTGGGAAAATACAAGGGGACTTGTTCCTTTAGTAATCTCCCTATCAACAGTTTCATTATCAGCACAAAGTTATTCTACGAGTCTGAGTAATAATTTCTGCCGGCTTCTCCCTGTGGCAGTGCATTGTGAGATAGGTGTGTCACCTCAGCTGGTGGGTCTTCTGTCACCTGAACTGGTTGGATCTCCCCAAAAATCCAGTGCCCTGGATTGCCCCCGTGATCTCCTCTCTCTAATTCTGTGGCAACTTTGATCTGTGCCAGCCCTGGAGAATCCGTGCTGCCACCATGCTGAGCTACCCTCTGTGGGCAGAAATGCCACTCTGCGGGGAAGGAAACTGTGTGGGCAGCCACTGGTGTAGCTAGGAAAGAGAGGAGGGATCTTTACCCTTAACACATGCTGCCCTTTACTGCTGATAGTGGTCAGTGCAACATGACTCATGGGTACATTTTGCGTAAAATGAAAAAACGTTGTTTGGATAAAGTGAGAAATCTGTAGAAGCTTTTAACTTTGCAGCCCTTGTTTAAAATTAACGTCTCTTTGAGAAGAGAGCCATGCAATTTCATGTATCTTAAAGCACAGTTTTACATGCTGAATATTGTTTAACAATGCTGAATGCAATAACTATCATTGCCACTTAAACGTATTGTGGAAGACAAGAACATGAATTTATTTGTATAGTGCAGCCTTGGTTGTGATTGTGGCCTTGACCACATCCTGATTTAAAAGGTCAGCGCTTGTCACACATCTCATTGCAAACAAGGCCAGAGTTCTTATCAATCTGTACTGTGAAGACTGAGCTGTTGCCAGGTTTGTTGGCTGATTTCAGGTTGTTATAATTGTACTTAGCCTTGTGCTGATATCAGTGTTAAAGTTTCTGTGTTATGTGTATTCCTTATGCATGGTTTTTTGTTGCTGTTGAAAGATGTGAAAATAGTTCGTTTTTTCTTAATTACCTCCATTTTGTGCTAACATAAATGGGGTATGCATGTATATAGATGTGTGTTTGTGTGTATATTTTATATAAATATGTATGTATAAAAGTATACCTCAGGGACTGAGACAAAATTAACTAATTAGCTTTTGAAGAGTAAGTTTACTTATGATATAAATATTTTTGGTTTAAATATTTTAATTGAAAGCATATTGAAAAGTTAAACGACTGTATGGAGATTTGCATTTTTCTGAACAAGTTAAGGATCCGAAAAGGAAAATGTTACGTCTTTATATCGTCATAACTATATATCAAGGGCATTCACTATGGTATCACTGAGGTTTTTAATGAAAAGATTTTAAAGAAAGGCCTTTTCATTAATAAGAAAGTTGAGTGTACCTGTCTGTGTGTATATATGTTATATTATGGAATATGTGATTATGTACAGAGAGAGTATTTTTATGTCTCATTGCCATATTTTTGGATGCTTGAAAGCAGATTTGATTATATGGATAGCATATTGTAGACGTGAACAACATGCAGACAGGACTCTAAAGAAGTAACCTTTTCAGATTAGTTAAGTATTGCAAATCCACTTAATTTAGCAGGGCATACATGCACTCATACCTACAGAAAATCACATAATGGATTTTAGATGTTTGCCTTTAGACCCATCAAATTATAAATGCTGTCCATTAGATGAAATTCTTTGTGAACTGCTGAGGATCCAGACCAGGCTCCTCAGATCCAGTCATTCTGGGCATGCGTTACAGCAAGCAGACAGGCGTGATAGCCCCTGCGTCTAACCATTGGTTCCTTTGTGAATTTAAAAAGAATTATCTCTGAAGCTCCATTTTGATCTTACTCCATTCATGGTCCGTTAGGGCTTTCAAAGCACCTGTCTCTTTAGTAAAGGTTTTTGTGGTAACTTCAGCTCTCTGCAAGTGTGCGTGTACTTGCATTCATGCTTCCTACACAATGCATTTTAGTGTCTTGCGTAAACCTAATAGAGCAGCAGTTCAATTCTAGCTCCACCTGTTTGATGATTTAACCATTCCCTGTGCTGCAAAATCCTTTAATCTGTTACATTTGCAGTGACCTGAAAAAAAGCAAAACTATGTTTTCAAATAAAGAGAAGCAATTCTGATTTTATATCTTTCCTGTGATAACAACTTTCTCACATGTGACATAATGTGGCTTTCCAACTATATGCAAGCCTTCTGACATTGTTAAAGTAGAACCCATGAAATGAGGAGATTAGCTGTAAAATCTTAGTTTAAATATTTTTATTCCTTATGGAGAAGTTGAGATGGGAACTTCTAAGTTTCCCTCTGGTTCTCGGTAGGCTGCTTATAACCACACTGGAGAGAATTCACAAATAAATCTTGTGATTTTCAGGTAATCACTCACTTCCATAAGCTGAGCCCTTCAATAAAATACCAAATGTCAGAAGACTCTCAATAAAGTCAAGAAAGTTAGAAATGTTGACATATGCAATAACTGAAACACTGCTCTGTATGTGTTGCCCTTATTTAATATAGTAGAAAATCTCCATGGGCGTTGTTGGTTTGGACATACATATGTACGGCTTATTCATCTCTAAGAAAATTTCCCACAAGACTGACACATGATTCTGTTTTCTCAAGTTGTTGCTTCATCATACCATTCCTAAAGCATTTTTCATTAGAAATACTGTTTTACTGAGGTTTTTACAGAGTAAATCTATTCAGAAGTAGGCATCGAGGTTGCATTAAGGATTCTCTTAAATGAGTTCTCTGTTGCTTATAGTCAATGCTTTCAAATTCTGATTCTTTTGCACAATAATCTTCTCATAAGGGGAAAGCCAATTGTTCACCAAATTTTATCTATCTGTTAAATTCTGAGCCGAGACTGATGCTCTGTCTGAAGTGTATTGTTGTTGAAAATAAAGTTTCTAAAAGTTGTACACCTGTTTCAAATTTGTTGTGTTTCTGACTACCTGCAGGTACTTGACTATATAGTAAGACAAAGGAGAAGTTTATGTCACAAATGACAATTTTCTAGTTTCTAAAACTTGTCTTCAATATAAGAGGCTCTTGAAAAGCCTTTTATCTTGCAGATATTTGTCAGCCATTAGGATATATTTCTGCTGCAGAAATTATAATGGCAAAAAACAAAAGAGGTGATCATTTTGAGGGAAGGCACAGATAAAAAGGCAGAAAATGCTTAACAAAACCACGTCTGAGACAAGCTGTTTCAGTCCCAGACTCAGCCAAGTGGTTATGCTCCCTGACCTCCCAGTGATTAGACTTACGTGTTTTGAATAGAACTGGTAATTTTAGGAGAGAAAATAATGTTCTGTTTCTTTGTTAGGCGAAACCTTATTACTAAAACAACAAGAAAAACCCATAACATTCCTTGACTTTTGTGGCACCCTATTTTGCAACTTAAAATCACAAAATCTGAAGAGAGTAGTAATATAAAATGAAAAGTGATATCACTAAAAAAGTAAACTTGTCCATAATCCAAAGTTTGAATCCAGCCATTCTGCCAGATCTTGACTGGTAATGCTCTGTATTCCCAGAAAGGCCATCCATTTTCATGCCCTCTTAGGATTGGCCTCAAAGTTTCAAATTATCACCTTGTTAAGATACTATCTAAAATCCTTCTCAGAGATACAGGATTCCCCATTGCCCACAAGAGACTTGCTAAATTTATCTACTTGATAGCATTGAACCAGAAGAAGTTTCCCTGTCTCTCAGAAAAGCAAGCGGTGCATACCTGAACCAACAGCAAAATAGAATGCCTCCACTAAGGTGGAGCATCACTTCAGCATACTGGTAAGGTTCGAAAGAGCTGCTGTGCGCCCTTCTCCCTGAGATCCTCTGTGGGGCATAAAACTTAGCATTATGGTGGCTAGGCTAACTTACAGTGTCTGAAGATCTGTTCCACCAACTTAATTTAATTTTCAGTGTTACCGTAAAAGCACAACCCATTCTGGACCAATATTTTCATGATACATCTCAGAAATGGTAGGTCAGAGAAAGAATCTGTAGCACAGGACATCGTTATGGATCAGAATTTAATGTAATTATTATGAAAGAGCTACTTGAACTACATGTTGAAGCAAATACAACTGTATAATAGCAATTTAAATGATATCCCATTTGTGGGTATTTTTCTGCTTTGTTTAAGACATTCTCATTTACTTTTGTAGCCAAGCACCAAGACATACTCACAGAGTGGCAGACACTCAGTATCAGTAGAGGTTCAAATGCAGCGGCAGCGGCAAGAAGAAAAAGAGAGTTTCCAACAAGCTCAGCGGCAGTACAGCTCATTACCCAGGTATGGTAACTGTCTGAAGCCATTCAGTGTATATGAGCCTGGAGCTAATTTCGTTTGTGCAAGGAAAATGTTGTACTTAGTGGAGACACTTTTGTTTAGCATTGATATAAGGTGGAATGTATTCAGTGTGGAAGAGGCATGAAATTTCTTAAATAAGAGCATGTGGTACCTGTTTATTTTAGGAGAATTACTTCAGAGCTGATTTCAGTGGGATTTGATGACACTCAGTACCCAACAGAATTGAGACATTAAAACAAAGCTATTCTTTGTGGGACACTATCCAGTTTAATTTTCTGCAATTACAAAAGTCTCCTGAGCATGACATGGGTTGCCCCCATTTGACATGTCAGACTGTGTTTTCCGTTGCCTAATTCCGTAGTGGATAGAAATTCTATCTTTGTGATGCTGATACAGAGAAAAAACTTGAAAGCAAAAAAAAAAATCTCAAGACCTCAAACAAGAGAATATGGAACTGAGAAACTCTATGCAAAAAATCAGGGGCCTCCAAGTTTCCAGTATATATTTTTCTTCTAAGTTACTGGGTCATTACCAATGGAATACTGAAAATCAATATACTCTTTGTCTAAAAAAAATCTGTATTTTTAAGGAATCGTATATTTTTTTTAAATTAGCTGTTTAGGCAAAAAGTCTTTTACTTGATATTTAGCTTTAAGAATTATTAGAAGTTTACCCAATTTGTATTGTAAATTAGATAGCTATTATAGTTAAGCATTATGCAAATAGTCTTCACATTTTCAAATATCAGTGGCAATGGTTGAATGGAGAATCCTTTACACTAGAGGTTGGTGTCAATTTCCCTTGATTCTAGTTGTTTCTTCCAATTAGGTTGTATTATTTTTTGTGCCCCATATGGAAGTGGTATGGAAAATATATTTTTGCGACAATGTGTGTTACCAAGTGTATCATAACTCTTTTTTTTTGCAACAAACAGAAGCTTCATAATCAAAGTTATCTAATCATGAACTCATATCCTACCAACATCTTTGAAAATAAAACAGATCTCTCTGATTTTCACATACTATAACACCTTTCAGTGTAGAATTTTTCTGTTAAGTTTGGAAAGTGGGAAAGGAAAATGTAAAGTTACTGTGTTTTCTTAGATTGTTAGCTTGTCACTTTGAAAATCTTTATATTTCCTTTGCTTCTTATCTCTGCCTTCCTTCTGAAGTGACCACACCTATTAATGCTCTATTGTTTTTCCTGAGAAATTCTCTTTCAGTTTTGCTAGCCCCAGCAATGCACAGATTGAGTGGAAGAGCACAGATGCTAGTGTTGCTTTTAAGTTGGGGCGGGTATTTTTAGTTTTGAAACTATGATTCTTAAAACTTGCTTCCCCTGTTCTGCTCAATCACTGGTAGCATTTAAAAGTTGAGAGTCAGTTGTAAAGCAGTTCCAGTAGCAAAAATGAATACCTGTACGGAGAAAAATAATCTACAAGAAATTTGGAAAATTATGCTTTGGGTCATAGAAATGCTTGTTTTTAAAAGAGTGACTGAGAACTTCACTTAATGTGGTTTTCAACATGAGAAATGACTAGCAAGCGAGCAATGCATGTTATTTTGTAAATAATGGTAATTTAATGCCTGAGCACTCTGGGTATTTGAGCTGTGCTGAGAACAGACAGAATTTCAGGACCTTGGGCTAAAGTTGAGTGCTGTAAATACCACAATACTCCTATAACAAGCTGGGACATCCCGTTCTCCAGCTTTACAAACTATTTGTAACTCTGTGACTGATCTTTAAAGAAATCTTACTCTGAACCTTAGGTCCCAAGCTTAATGTTGCAACTATGGCTTTGTAATGATTAAAGTTTGTCCACTGGCTTCATTCTTGAGCTTTGTTGCTTTTCATCTTGATAGTCTCTAGGGCCCTCCTTTTTTTCCCCTTTGTACATTTAAATCATTAGTGCTGAAGGCAAATAAACCCTTAGGTCAATTTTAAAGGATCTTCCCAGAAAGACAGTGAAAGTGGGCCAACTAATATTGAAAAAGTACCAGAAAAGAGTCAGTAAATTAAATCAGTTCAACTAGTCATCCTTTTGTCCCATGTGAAACTGTAAAAGCAATGTTTAACTCCAAGTTAATTTTCTAGTACTTAAAATTTATCTTACTCTAGATCAGAAACCTGACAGTTTCGTAGCCTACAGAGGTTCGTTCAGTTTGCTCTTTTTCCAGGGAGTGATAAAACATGGCTCAGAAACATAATTTCTTTGGCAAAATTGGATATGCGAATACCAAGAACAGCTATAAAAATTTGCATAAGAATTTACATTATGTTGTAATTTATGCTGTAATGATGGACATTCATCCTGAATAACAATTTTTATCCAGAGGTATCAAAATCTATTATGAAACAAGGTAGATGTGGTCATTCCAAGTTCTATGTGAGGAAGGAAGATTGCAAAAACATTAGGTGACTTGTTACTTTTACTAATGGTAGAAAAATTCTCCAGGTCTCCTGTCTCTCCACTGGATATTCATTGAATGAGACCACACTGAGTCATGTGTGTTGACATGAAAAACCAAGCCATATATAAACAACTAAATGATTTTATTATTGATTAATATCTCAATACATTTTGTTTTACTGCCTGACTCTCATACACTAATTTTAATCTCAAAGTGGGTATCTCTTGCTGCAGCACAAAATTGTTTTACTTTATCAACACCAATCTTATTTTAAATTCATAACAGCATCCAGCAGCTTGATAGTAAATTAAAGCTATTTCAAAACCATAATCTGTCCTCAAAATAATGTGATGATTTATTGTGAAAAGAGATAAGAATTTGTAATTCCTATATGTATTTGATTTATTTATTTACCCCATGGAGCCAAAAAATGAGCAAGAAAGGTTTTCTCTGCCTTTTCTTTTATGAAAGCTATAGTGAACTGGGACACAGTCCTGATAGCATGACATTCCTTAGTTCTGGAAATGGGAGGAAGAAACTCTCATCTGTGCAACTACCTGTCAATAATGAGCTTTATCTTCTGACTTGTGCAGTGTTAGAGCAAGTGTTTTAAAGATCTGCCTGTTGCATTTTTAATCAAGTGTGAGTCTAGATTCAATCTTTCATGAGTGACTTTCCTGCGCTGGCTGTTATCTGGTTTCTTAGGAAGCACAGCAATGTGTATAGTCTTTTCTAGCTGCAACTGAATTTCTTAAGCTGCAACTTTTTTCTTAAGAACATGATGGTTTTTTGTAGTGCTGGATGGGTTTTCATGGCGTATTCCTTCTGGAGAGGCCTAGAACTATAGTTCAACTCCATAGGAAATGTTCGACCAACAAAAGAGGCAAGATGCCTCTTTGGGACAGGAGAGAACATGACTTCTGGAGAATACTATAGCTGGGGAAAACCTGATGGCATTGATGAAACACCCTTCTTTCCAGGGTTTGTTGTCAATAACAGTAGAAGGGGAACCAGAACATTTGTCTTAAATGCCTTTTCTATTTTTTTCCCAGGCAAAGCAGAAAAAATGCCAGTTCCATATCTCAAGACTCCTGGGAGCAGAGCTATTCCCCTGGAGAAGGGTTCCAGACTGCGAAGGAAAATCCCAGATATTCCAGCTATCAAGGATCAAGGAATGGCTATATGGGGGGACATGGCTTCAATGCCAGGGTAATGCTAGAAACACAAGAACTGCTCCGTCAAGAACAGAGGCGGAAAGAACAACAATTGAAAAAAAAAACTTCTGAAGGGCCTAGCAACTATGACTCATATAAGAAAATTCAGGACCCTAATTATACCCCTCCTAAAGGTCCTTTCAGGCAAGATGTACCGCCTTCACCATCTCAGGTAGCAAGGCTGAACAGATTGCAAACACCAGAAAAGGGAAGACCATTTTATTCTTGAGGTGAAGAAAATGAAGATCACCTTATCATGCAATAAGGAACATTTTCATATAAAGACTTATATTTTGAAAACTTTTTAAACTAATGGTACTCAGAAATATATCTGTTGTCTGTTTCAGTGCCTTCAAAAATACGGGCAAAGCGTTTGTGGGCCTTATGTCTTTGCCGTTCTGTCTCAAGTGTTGAATTCATGGAAGGATGTTCCACCATTTGACAATCATAGCGGAAGTGAGCAATGCTGCCCCTGCGTGCCGAGTCCCGTAGCCCAGTCCAGTAGTTGTCAATGGCTTATAACTAGGATTTGTTGTAATGTGTTTTACTTTGCAGTGACTTATTACACCAACGTGCAGCTTTGTGGCATAAAATTAATGAATTTGAGGTTGAAGGAGGCATTGACGTGTCTTTTTTTATTTCTCTTGGGTCAGGAGGAGGGTTACATATCACTCTTGAGTGGATAAGGCTTAGCTCTACTCTGGATCGCAGTCACAGTTCTAAGATGTTTTATGGTGGAGTCATTACCAGTCTTTGTTGATCAATATTTAAGTGTCTATATGCTGAAAAACTATCCTTCTCCTATTATGCACATACGCACTCTTTCTCTCTCCCCACTCTGAACTTATTAAAAAAGCCTTTATCCTGACTCATGAGGAGAACAATATTAAGCTTTCAGTTATCCTGAGAATCCTGTTACAATTGCCTTAGAATCTTAATACACAGTCCATTACAAATTAAATAACTGGAGAGAGACTATTTATACAGTCACAGCCAAGGCCTTGATAAGTAAATTTTACTATTTTATTAAAGATGGGAAGTCATGAACAAACAGACAACTGAGTTCTGCTTTGCTTTGCTTCTAAATGAATTTGGTCAAATGACACTTCTGCCTAGGAAGAGAACTAGGGAGGGTATCACTCCATGGCCATCTGATACATGGTTGTCTTTGGGCAAATTTTGGAGGTAACTTAAAGCAAGAGCAGAAAAAGTTTTTCTTTGGATCAAAAAAATGAAAAGAAAACAATTTCTTCTTTTTACAGTTTGTGAAGCTTTGTGGACAATTGCCTTGTGCTTCCTTATACTGTATTGCTGCATCGTGATGCTACATTAAAAATAAACCTTTAAGTATATGAATGAGAGATAAATGGAGACAGTGTGTTACACATCATCCTGAAAACATGTCAGTATCCAAAAATAACTAAAGCAAAAAAGATTTCTCTAGCAGTGAGTAATATTTGAATGTGCATATGGGATATGAGAATTTCTTTTGCAGCAGTTGGTTTTATGTTTGTTGGTCTGAACTTCATGTATTGTAAAAAAAGTAGCTGGGTTGCTGAAGTGCCTGCAAATCCTGATGTGAAAAGGCTTGAGAATGGGTCTCAGCATATCGTGTACAAAAAGGAAACAAAGAAAGCAAGAAAAAAATCATGTATTGCGTGATTTAAAAAAAACGCCTATTTTTTTTTACTGGCACATTTTATTTTTGCGCCAACTTGTTTCTAGAATATATGTGAAATATCAGCACACATATCTGTGTCTTTTATGCCTGTACGTTAATGGTTTTTGTTGTTAATAATGTACGCCATGTTTAAAAGTTGTTACTAGTGTAAGCACAGTGACATTGGATGACGATAGCTCTTTTACGCAGAATTTAAAAAACTGTGTAAAATGGCTTTCCGTGTACATATGAAATTTAGAATAAAAGACTGTTTCCATCCTCGTCTTGATATTGCCTGTAGACCCTCTTGAGAACTGCTGCAGACATTGAGTTTAAAAAATATTTAACAGATGTTATTTTATCCTATTCCTAATGGTTAGCGTGTGTCTTTCTCTGAGCGCTTATAAACATAGGGGGAAGAAAAAAAAAGGGAAAGATTTACAGCCCCACTGGACACCTGAAGACTATGCTCAGAGGGAAAAAACACTCAGTCTAACGTCTTATGTTATTTTAGGCCATACCTGTGACATCTAAAAGGTACATTCTTAAGACTAAGCTCTGTGGCAAATATCTTTTGGGCCATAGCATGAAGTCCTCTCCCTGAGGAGAGTGCTGGCAGGAGGAGGGCACCCACTGTGCCTTGGCCAAATCCTGACATGTGTGAGGAAGCCCCCTCTGCTCGAAGTGTGTGTTTTGGGCTCTGATGGGACCCTTCCCCTTCACAGGAATGTTGACATGGTGAAAAATGGGAGAAGGCAGATTTATGAATAAAGCAATATTTACAGTGCCAGTGATACTCTGTTTCCCCCATTAGTATTGAGGCTGTGTCTGGTTTTCTCCCTCTTCCCCTCATTCCTTTTTTTCTTGGATACTGCAGGAACGTCAATCATAATTCTGTATATGCATGACATCAGGCTGTTGCCATGGCAATAATAGTGTCAAATTATTCACTGTGACTTTAGTGTAGGATCTCAAGGGGAAGAGTAGCAGGAGCTGCAAGATGGACAGGCAGCTTTTGGTGCCCACACAAACTAAAGGCATGTTTTTGCAAAAGACGTACATTGTAGTGGCTTGCAGTTATGAGTGGGGACTTAATTGCATTTGCGGTTTTGCAGGCCTTGCTGTCATATCTCCTGACTGCGTTCCCAAATTACATAGTTTGATGTTTCTATGGAATTATTTGGACAGGCAAATAATTGCAAGCACTAAAAAATGCATCCACAGGAATGGAAAACAGGTTGAAGTCCTTTTCAAAATAAGGTCTTTGATAAACTGTTGTAGGAAAAAGGGCATATGTTTGGAAAAGTATGAAGTATGGGATGTTTTATGTGTGTGGATGGCATATGTTAAAGTTTACCCTTCTATGAAACTCCTCTTCAAGGTGTTAACAATTTGCCATAATTAGATGTGTTCATGAAAGAAGGCAGATGTTCTCTTTGGGCCATGTCTGTGTTATGTTAGCAAAGAATAAGGTCTTTTTCTGGCTTCATCATCCTGTCTTCTTCCTGACATAGCGTAGACAGGATTTCTAATATTAACTCCCAGAAGTTGCAAAGGGCGATAAGGAAGTGGGAGGGAGATGTTTTAATAGAAAATGACCTTTAGTTCTGCATAGTGAATAGATTCAAAAGTTAATTGAGCTAACTACATTACTGCAGTAATTTGTTTGTGGATGCATTACCATTATGAGATTAACTCTGTAACATTAGTGTATTTAAGAATGGTCACAGGACAGGCTGTATGGGAGCTTACAACATTGAGGAGTGGGTGTAAAGCTTGCATTTTTTTTTCTCTGTTGAAATCCTAAAAAAACTATCTGCAAAGCCTGCTGGTATATTATCAAAATAATTTGTTACTGCTATTGAAATTCCATTAGAATGTTTAATATTACTAACGCAGAAGACTGTTGCCTTTCTAAAAAAGCCTACTTCCCCTCTTCTTCTAGGGCCTCCTTGGAAACAAGAGTGCAGCCCTCGTGAGTTATTGCATGGGCCAGATAGTTTAATCTATGTCTTTGAGAACTCTGCCATCAAAAACAGAAAAAAATGGCATAGAGCCCAGCTGAACATGGTCGGAAAGTACAATAGCCATTTATTGCTGGCAAACAGCAGGAAGAACAACAGAACAAAATTTAAACCCATCATGACTGTAGATATATGGCCTGCCTTTCAAAGCTGTGCTGATGTTTCACTCACGTTTGCGCTGTTTATGAGTGTCTGTAACATTGCATTTATCTGTGCTGGGTATGTTGAGAAGGGAAGGGAAGAAACCTTGGCCAGACAAGGAAGAGATGCGCCAGATTAGCAGTGTTGGCTAAACACAGGATATTCTTGAGTAATTCAAACCTTTGAACTTGCTTTGTTGAGACTTAAAGTGAATTTGGCTATTGTATGTCCTGGCTTGCAAGTCTATTTTCAAAATCTTTCCTAGGTCTATTTGCTGTGCCTGACTGTTTCTACAACTCTCTCTCCCAAGTCCTCAGTCTAGTTCACAGGAATTGTGAGGAATCTGTCAGGAATGCAAACACAGAAAAAAACCCTCATCTATTTTTTACACTTCTGTTGTGCCACCACACCCTGGCCTTCCAGACTCAATTTAAAGTTCAGCCCTAAGTTGGCAGAGGAAGAGCAAGGGTCGGAAATCCAGGATGGGGGACTGACTTTGTGAAAGTAGGGTTTGTGTGTGTGCATGTACATGAGAGAGAGAGGCACAGACCGGATTCATTTGCCTTTAATTCATGCCCAGCTTGAAACTCTCTTCAAAAAATCTTGTAGCATTTCTTCAGTTTTTTTCCATCTATGCAGAAACCAGCTGATGCTTTGATGCACATGGTTATTGTTTCATGCCCTCTCGTACATCTCTTCTATTTTGTATCAGCATCATACTCTCTCTTTTACATCTGATGATTAATTCTGTTGCATTTATTTGTTTCTCTAAATGACAGCAATTCATTCATATCCTAGGCTGCTTCTTGCTAGTGATTGATATTTCTCTCTCAGCTTTGCAAACTTATTTTAATATTTTTCTGTCCTTGGGAGTAGTGTTATCTTTTGTAATTTACACTTTAATCACATTGTAAAAATCGAGACTGGAAGTCTTGAGTTGGGATTACACAAAAGCGGACTAAAGAATATGGCTTTGATTTCTATTCTGTGTGCAGTGCACACTTCCCAGACAGTAGTAGGGACTGTGCAGAGTACAGCCTGAATGAGATGAAGCCCAGGAGCTTTGGAGAAAAAGAAAGTTAAGGCAAGTTTTGAAAATATTTATGCCCACTGCATGCTATCTACTGTGAAAAAAAAATTCCTTAGAACTATCACTCTGTCTGAATGGCTGATGGTTTCAGAGCTCAGACAGACGTGACTGTGGTTTAAAGACAGCCAGATGGAAGAGGAAGCTGCTTGAGCCCCTCCAAAGGATGCCAGGACCCTCTTCCCTTGCAAATTGGCTCCCAAAGCAGTTTTCAGCTGCATATCTTACAGTAACCAAGGTCTGAAATGGGCTTGCATTCACACATTGAGCTGAAAACTGCAGTGACATCTGTCAGAGAGGGAGGGATGACAGCTGCAGGTGATGATAGCTGCAGTTATCCAATTTTAATCCACTTGTTTGTTGGAGTAATCTTTGTCTTATGAAAATAAGGAAAGAAATGAAGAGTGAGGGAAAGGAGGAAAATGTGATTAGAAAGGCCCCTTCCCTTCCGCTATTGTCACCATTGCAGCTACTGGTAGTTAGTTGCCTTTTTTTGCCCTTTTATGCCCCAAAGACATAAAAAGGGATAAACTAGCTGGCAGTAACCTCAGTGCAAAACTCATGACCCACCTAGAGATTCATTTTACTGTGTAGCCTGTAAGACATGAATTAAAAATGCAACAAGTAAAAACAACTTTACTGTGCCTCTGTTATCGCCTCTGTGGGTTTCCCTGGGATGTCTTTAGATTGTCAGTCCTTGGGATGAGGGACTGTGTGTAGTTTTCATCCCATATGGAACAGAATTGTCAGCAGTAAGAGTTAGTCAATATTTTGGGGTTTTTTTTCAGTGTGAAAGGAAAATTTTTAAAGTTGGTTTCTGTGGATTTTTGCAACAGGTGCATGACTGTCCCATTTTAGAGGTATTCCTAGTCCTAGCAGTATTCTTATTTGTAAGTACGGAGCATATTGCTGGAACCAGTAATAGCTGAGGCCTTGCTACATTTGGCAGTTAAATTGTTCTCTTCATTTAACTGAAGGGCTACTACCTTTAAAGATTTGGGGTTGGGGGGAGAGAGAGAGATCTTCCTCCTGCAAATGGGAAATACATTCCCATGGTCACTGTTTGAAGCTGAAGAACTATCTAGAGGAATTCTAAGAGATTTTGAGGAGCTACTGGCTTCTGCCAGGAGCCCAGAACAATTACCACCTTTGTGTTCAGCCAACTGGAGAAGACGTTAATTTCCACTGCTCCACCAATATAATTCTTATTCCCTCTTAGAACTTGCTGAAGTCTGAGACCCCCTTCTGGGTACCCATCACATTTTATATCATCCTCAGGGGCAAAGCTTCGTAATACTTCAGCTGTAGCCAGGCTATTAAAAGCCAGTAGGCTCTTATGAACAGGAATGTCTTTGTCTAAAACTTTGTGTCTAATGATGATGTATGTTTTAATTCTTCCAATCTTCTATTGGTTCCTGTCCATGACACATGTCTTACTCATTTGTCTCAATGTACAGTACATTCAGGCACTGCTCTGTGGTCCAGCCCAAGCTGCAAGAACCATTTTAATAAAGGTTTATAAATAATATTAATTATAATTTATTAATACCTGGTCCATTGTTTTCTGGGCCTTGAGCTACAAAGGAAGGCAAATTTATGCTAGAGAAACTACTTTTGCATTTGCAGAGGAAGTTTAAGTCTTTTCTCTCTTTAGCCTCTGAAATTCACTGAGGGTTAATCTAATCAACTGCAGTTTAACAGGGACTGGAAATGGTAACATCTTGTTCAGTGCCTGGTCCGTGGTTTGCCAAAGTCTATTTTATAATCTGGACTGAGTTCATTGTAATTTTTCACATGTTGTTCCTTACTTCGAGAACTCTGTAAAAACATATTAAAAATAGAAGCCACTAAATTATGCAACCTGTTGCTACCCAAAAGCTCAGCTAATACTACAGCCAGCAGAGTAGAAATAATTTGTGTTTGAATATCCCATTCTTTGTTTAAAAAATAACGCACAGCAATTTTTATGAATAGCAGTATACAGAATTTGACAATTGTTCATTCTTGTTTTTTAAAGTAAGTTTGCATGAATAAATTTCTCATCTTTATGCAGAAATTTTCCACATTTTTGTTGACTAAAATATTACTAATCTAATTTCCTATTAAAAAACTCATTTCCAGCATTGCGGAGCTGAAAGGTGCTACCAAGCATTTAGTCTTCAATTTACATACAACAAACGGTGTAATCTGATGGGGGATTTCACACAAGAATGGCTGCATGCAATTACATGGGCAAAGTAAAAATTTCATCCAAGGCTCTGCGCTACAGTAAATTCATCTGTTGGTCTCCCATTGAGAGTTTTCCTATTGTTAAATTGCTTATTGATGTGGACTTAAGAGCAGAAAAATCTACACAATGTTGTCATACTAGGTTTTCAATGCTATTTGCATTTCTCCTTTCTTTTTAATTATAATTTGGGTTTGTTAGAAAGGGACAAAGTAAACAGATTGGAATAATTCATTTGAGTTAACACTCATTGACAAGAAAACATTAAACATTCTCCAGATGAAGCATCAGTTATGAAAGACGTCAGGATAATCCTAACATCACAGCTCAAATAAATTAGTTTTTGGATATATATTCCAGCATTGCATGAAGTTGTACCAATTTTTAATACTGGCATAATGATATGCTCTTTTAAATGATGCCAGAAATCTTCATTACAACAGAGAGAGGATTCACTGTTTGTGTTTATTAATGTGGGAATGTTGGAAGAGTATTTGATATTAAATGTCACAGTCTACAATGATTGGAGCTAAACAACTGTAAAAATGATTGAGAAGATTTAGGCAGATAAATACAAATGGCAAAAAGAGCTCTGCGCACTGCCATGGTGGGTGCACATCCTGACATTATGCCTCTGGCATTGCAGAACAAGCGCAACTCGGTGAACCCGGTGCAGCCCCTTTGGAAAGGAGCTGAGTGAAGATGGAGGGTGCAGGACCATGGTAAGCATGAGCCTGAAGCACATTTGCTCCTTCTGCGTACATGGGAAACATTGGTACCGTAGCTGGCCCACATCTTTCTTGCTTTTGAATTTGCACAACTTAGCCGTGTCTTCCATAGGTGGACAACTGAGCTGTGTTTTCTCTTAACTGTGTGAGGGTGGGTATAAAATTCTGCCCCATCACACTGTGCCAACATGACCTTCGTAGTTGCTCCTCAGAAGCTTTGACTCAAAGCTGGTAATTCACTGTCCATGAAGGCCAGGCCACCTTTCCTCCAAACAGAAGGTGGGAGGAAAGCAGGGCAGGGAACTACTCTGCCATGCCTGTATGGTATCTGCCATTACCACAGAAGAAGCTGTTGCAATAATGTTAATTTAACTGAACTGTTACATTTCCCTTGAATTAACCGGTATGCCGTGACTTTCATAGTAATGTCTCTGCTGCAGAAGGTTTGAGATGCAGGACAGGCTAAGAAGCAATGTCTGGAAATCTGACTTTATGCTCTGCAGATCTTAAAAAAAAGAAAAAAGGTATGTTACAGAGCCGCTGATCTATCTCCTAGCTATAACACGTATGGTCTCCCAGTCCACACTAGACCATAAATGACGTGGTTAAAAGTTTATTTCCCTATAAATACTATGTATATTTATTAAATGGTGAGTGATCTGCATTATTATGACATTTGATCGGTGGTATTTGGGTCCAGCTGGTAAAGTTTCATCGAGGAGCCAGGAGAGCAGCAACAGTCCTTCTATTGTCTTGAGTTGGCATTGTGAGGCAGCAGTGAAAGCAATACAACCAGTGATGCAGTAATCTAATACAGAATACAGGCTGCTTCTTTTGTTAAACATCTTCTCCTAAAAATGCTGGCAAGTACACATTGTTTCCTTATCATTTTTTCCTCTTGAGAGATTTCAATTCCATTTACCCCACGGGCCCAAATCCTTCCTGAACACATGAATTAGACAGCAAGGAGGATTACCAGAAATAGTGCAGACAATGACCAAAAGCCGTCTTGCATGCCTTTTCTTTCCAGCCAGCCACCCACCTTTCATTATCAAGGGGATGAATACCATATCTGACTGCATAATCAAAATCCAGTGACCTGTCAGAGCAGGCAGTAAAATAAAGCTCTCTTGCTGTTTCCCTTTGACTAGGCTTCAGTTCTCGAACCCTTTCAACCCATATTTTCTGACATATTGTAACTTGCAGGCATTTAAGGATGCAACCACTGAGCTAACATGTTTTAGATTGTGTCCTCATAATATCGACGGTATATTTAGTGTCACGATTTCTGGTAAAATTGGAGCACCCTGATGCCAAAGTAATAGCCTTTAATTAAAAGAGCTACAGCAAAGAACAGTTAAAGCATATTGAACAATAGAAATCCCTGACCAGTTTTTCCAGCAATTTTTCTGCCTGTGATATTTGCCAGCACATTCCTGATGAATGTCTAAGGTAAAAACGAATGCTCATGTGGATCTTGAATGCCATTCAACATATGGAAAGAACCACTTACTTTTCTTTAAATACAGTCCCACATAGCCACCAATGAAAAAAACTTTTTTCTTTTTTTTCCCCCACTAATTCATTACAGTGCACTTGGTGGATTAATGTTGGGCAAAAGCTCAGAGAAGGTCATACGAGATGCCAAAGGGGCATATTCTCCTGTTGCAAAGCCTAAACCTAAACTCTGTCCCTTAGAGCCAGCTCTAGATTTTGTAGAGAATGGGGGAGAGCTTATTTTAAAATGTTTTTCCATACACTATGTTTCCCTTGTTTCCTTTTATCTGAGTCAAAAAAGCAGCACGGCTCAACACAGGCATAATACTTTTTGTTGATTGGTGAGAGGAAACAGAAGGGCTGGTTTCACACCTCCAGGATAACCGTGCTACCAAAGGAGGTCCTACAGTGGGCACCATGGTAAGCCCCGCACGTCTCTATTGTCTGTTTTCTCTGGGGTTAGAAAGTAGGCAAATTTCTGTGAGAAGTCATTTCAAAGCCTGCTCAGAAGATTGCAGTATAGAGCCCCTCCACGATCATTCCAGACTTCCATTTTTCATATGAAGTTGTAACTAATGTGCTGAACTATTTTAACAAAAGCTTTTCTGCATTTTTACAGAGAAAGACTCAGGAAAAAAATTCTGGGATTCCTTTTTTATTTTTTTCTTTCCTCTCCTTTCACAAAGATGTTGGCCTCATTCCCTACCCAACCATTTTGCCCAATGAGGATGACAGATGTTCCTTTTGTAACACAGATTCTGAGACCCCAAAAATGAGAAATGTCATTTGTCCCATTTATTAGCAAAATGTGAAAATTACAGAAGTCAGCCTATGAGTGTGGTACCAAACTCTGTAGCAAGCAGCAGACTGCCTGATTGTATTGTGTTAACACTAGACCTAGATCTGTCTAAAAACACTTGACAAACTGTGTCTTTGCATCAAGCCCTGGAGTCTTTAGTTACCATTTTCTTGTCTTTGAACTGAATAAAAATTTAAAGTTTTAATACTGATAGCTTTCTAATTGGCTGATTCTTTAAGTATTTTTAAATTAGGCTGTGCTCCTAGGCAAGAAGGCTTTTATAGACAAGATTTTCACAGCCAGAGATGCATCTCTACTTAGTGTGCAGAAGTAGTATTTCCTAGATGTCTATTTTGTGTGACAAATAAGGAGTATCATAACCTATTGGAAGATACTAATTTTTAATATTTTATTCCAAATTTTAAGGTGTGCAGTTGCTGGATAATGAAAAATACTTAGAAGCAAGCATTCTGGGAAAAATCTACATGAATCAGAAGGATGCTTATTTTGTATTTTCACTTCCTATGATCTTCAGAAAATGCTGACTGCAGTCAGCAATGTTGGCAACAGTCCTTTTTCACAGAACCCTTGAAGTATTACAATACCTCATTGCCCGCAACAACCAGCCAGGCTTTTAATAAATTAGTCCTGAATATATAGATAGATACTAGAGAGTTTCTGAGGCCAGAAGAGACTGCTATAATAATCTAGTGTATTAGCTAGCTTCCTTTTTAACACCAACTGTAGAATTTAGCTCAATGCTTCCTACATTAAACCCGGTAACTTGTGGCTGAAATAAAGAAAATCATTCAGAAAGACATCCAGTTCATATTTAAGATTATAAAGGATGGAGAACTCACCACATCCTTTGGCAATGTCCTTAGTTTTTAATTGCTTGCACTGATAAAAATTTATGTTATCATCAGCCTGAAGTCTTCTTAACTGCATCTTTGATGATCTTACTGTGCCTTCTTGTTTGCTCGGTTAAAAGCACTATTACATAGATATAATTTTACACACCGAGCATACCATGCCTCAGTAAGATCTGGGTACCAAACTAGAAACTTTAGTCTTGAGCCTCAGGAATTCTGAGCACGGAAAACATGAGCACACATCTCATACAAGAGAGGGGAGGAAAGGAGGAAGGGTAAAGCCCACAACAATGTTATATGCTGAACTTCCATCTGGAAACTGGACACAGTCAACAATAGAGACCAATTTTGAAAACCTGGCCTGTAAATACCACAACTCAGTCAGAAATACATTTTCAAGGCAGTACCTACTGTCAGGTTAGCTTTCTCTTGATGCTTCAATATCTCCTTTTAATGTTTTCTTATGTTTCTGTAACTAAAATCAGGTTCGATTTACAAAGAGATACTTTTCAGATTATTAGCCAGTACAGTGACCTAGAGATAATTCTTAATGCTACTTCTCTTTGGTATAAAATCATGATGCACTGTCCCCTTGAACCTACCATCGTCTCATAAAAGACTTTAATCTTATTCACCCTGTTAAACAGAGGCAGTCTCATATACTTTTGTGGTCAAACTGTAGGATCTAGCTGAAGCTGTTTTCAAAGAAAGCAATGTATTTGAAAACTTAAAATTTAAATTTGATTTGAAAAGCTAAGATAAATATTTTTATTCTAATAGATTTTTATTTTTGTATTGACGACAAAAGGGAGAACGGGAACTTCAACTTCAAGATAAAAGTCTGTTGAGAAAACCTAAACCAAAACCAGTACTCCAAATGCATTTTTTCCTTTTCTTTGTAGACAATTTTTTTCACCATTTCTTCCTCTAAACACAGAGGGATATTTGCCATTGCAGTGATAAAACTGAGAGCAACGTGGAGTTCAGTCATGCCAGGGAGAGAATGATACTTCACATGAACATGTCAAGGTAATGTCAATTAAAAAAAAAAAAAGAAAAAAGAGGCACAGAGTGACTTTTTAAGTCTTTCACACAGATCTTATCTATTCATAACCCAAATCAAAGCAACTCTGATTGCTCTATCAAGTGTAATATATAATTAAGGCAATTCAGTCCTAAGGTTTGGGGTTATCGCAGTTCTTTTGATTTGAGTTGCTGATTGTCTTAGTGAAAGAGCTGGTTGGGAATTTTTTGACAGAGTTTTTCATCTTAAAGAAAAAAACAATCTGTCAAAAGGAAAACTTATCAGTGAGGACAAAGCCTGCAGAATAATCAATAGCCCAGGAAGTACAGGACTCATAAGAACTTGCTGGTGCAAGCCCCTGCTCTCAGCTTGTGCAATGCCGGAACCACTGGGCTGCTGGCTAGCTGAGACTGCGGCAGGCACTATCTTGTCTTGTCTGCATTTGAATTGCATTGCAATAAATGCCCTAACTACTGCGCTGTGTATTCAGTCCCTCTGTCTCCCTGACTGCTTTTTATTTGGCCCTGATATGGGAGCGAGAAAGGTTTGAAATGCTAAGAAAGCACCCTCCTATAGGTGCTGTACGTCTTGGCTCTGAGATCTTTGTGAACTGGCCTGCCCTGGAAGTTTGACTTCTGCAGTCTGTTCAAATGTCCATTATACCAGAGACCTGGAACATACACGAATTTCAACATTTGTGTAACACCCGTGAGATTGAGGGAGCCATCCATATGCTTGCACTTCTCTGTACTCGTAACCACCTTCATGAACTGGGACGTGAGCAGCACACAGGTTTTAATATTGTTTAATGGTGAGGTTGCAGACATTTTGAGGCAGAGGCTGTGCTCATCAATACATATACAGACCTCACTTAAAGCTGCACGTTAGCAGGATACAGTTAAGCTGAAAGGTGTTAGCGGGTGCCAACTGGGATGTCCTGTTCCAAAGAAAGTAACAATCGTCATTAAAAATAATGGGTGTGCCAAGTAATCGGCCAGGCTCAACGAACAAAGCAATCAAGCCCCTTTATGAGGTAAAAACAGCTGGTGGCTGAGGAAATACCAGCAGCACTTGGATGTAGCTTTACAACAGGAGCTTCGGCAGCAAGGAGCTGAAGGAGTTTGTTTCTCCCTGCCTTTCCTCCCTCCAACCTTTTGCCCACACACTGCTAACCCTCAGCACCAGCTGCTTATGGGGCTCTGCTGTGAGCTCAGCTGGACTTAAATGGGGTAAAAAAAGGGGGGGAGTGATGGCTGGGTAGGACAGCATCTCCCAAAGCTGTGGCTGCTACCAACACCCCATCAACTGAAATTACATTGAAACTGCAACCTCATTTTGTTCCATTGATTTTTTTTTAACTGTTTTGATGGTTTAATATGATTTTCTCATTGTGAATAAAAAGAACTAATAAAATAATGCAGTTTCTATATTTTCTTTAGGATAAGAATTTAGTGCCTCATAACACATTTTACTGAATGTAAGACTGAGAAATAGGCACTCATAAATTCCTAGCCCAGCCATGCCATTTGCTAGGATATGCGGCTTTAACATGCGCACTCCACTAGGTTGGGCTTTACATTATCAAACTTGAGCTGTCTAAAAGTTAAGTGTCTAGGATAAGTTATTCATATAAACATATTCCTGAGTCAGCTGAGGGGGAACCACCTACACAAAGAACGCCTACCTTTCCTAAAAAAGTGTTCAAAACCAGGTTGAGCCTGGCCCCAGCCTTAGAGAAAGTCTAGATGATTGGCAGCTGATTTTTAGAGTACTGAAGTTAGGCGTGATAAATGCCACCCTTTTAAAACCAAAATCTTGAGCCATTGAAGTTTAAAAGATTCCTGTGTATTTCACTAGAGAGAGGATGTGTCCTTTACATCTCTCTTCAAGATAATTTTTCTTATATTTTAGAAGGGAAACATACTGAAGTCCCTGAGACCCCAGACCCAGCTGAATACCTCCCTCCATGTCCCTATTACACGTTACACTGGCAAGTCCTACACTGGGTAGTGAGTGTTAAGTGGGAGAAAAAAACAACTTGTCTTGCTTTTTGGTAAATCTGTTCCTCATCCTTAGCTACCTCACAAATCTGGTGCTTTGGAAATGTAATTAATAATTGTGAAATTTTTCCTAGGTGGAAGACATGAAAGCCTCTCTGTTTATTAATAACAAACACTTAAAGAGTGAGCCCTGAATGCTTAGTCCTAATCATATATGCTACTGCTGTATTATAGAGGAGATGAGAAATCCAACACAGCTAATCACCAACCTGACAAACCATGCAGCCCCAATCACAGAAATTACACAATTCCAGCAGGGAGCTGTCTTTTTAAAAAAATAACATTAAATAAAGGCTTATGCTCCAAAAAGTTATATTAAAATGCCCACCACCTGCTTTAAACTCACAATAGTGAGGAAATTCAGTGTCTGAAAATCTCTCCTTAGCTCATCACATTGTGCCCTGTAGATAGAAAACCTATTTGCATCTAATAAAATGATGCATACCAATAGAAATCTCACCTCTATTGGCAAGTTGTGTAATTCTTTATAGCTATATACTAGATCCAGATGCTTTGGCAAGGGATATCTTCCTTCAGGAATACTGCCCGAGGGGAGTCTGTATTGATTGTCTTTGCAGTTATAGATTGGACTACGGCGATCACTAAAGACAGGGAAACATTTTGATTCTGCATTGTACAGGCTCATTCTTGCCTTTAAAAACAAACCAAAAAAGCTATCTATTTTTACAGTCTGTATATTTTAGCAGTGCATCATAAAAAAAGATATTAATTGGGCTATTAAGGAAGCTAACCAGTATGTCCTGCAGACTTTTCCAGTCTTCACATGAGACATTCAACAATTAAAATAGTTCAAGGATGGTCCAGCCCCAAATTCCAACAAATAGCTGCAGATCAAGACACTGCTTGTTGTTAGACACTTGCCTCAGCCCTTGCTAATGAATCTTTGGCTATCTAGAGTAATCAGCAGCCTGGCTGCCACTGCAGAGCACAGTAAAAATCTGCCAGGGTGCTGGTGGCCGTTGCTGTGCCACATACACAGATGCCTTTGTATTCAGAGCCTGTGACTAGACACAAATCAGACTAATTCGTCTTAATTTGGTTTAGTTAGATGGGGCAGCTTGTAGGTGGCCTTATATTTAACATTAAGGAAATTAATTTAGCATGAGCTTGTGGCTTTACAGGCACATCTTAAACTGACATAAGTAGTTTTGTGCCAAAAGGAGGCCCATGCTATGGCTTCTGGCACACCCAGATCCAATTCAATATACCAATGTAAAGTCACATCTGGCGATATTTGTGATAATCTCTTAAGTTTTAGGTGGCAGGTATGATATTTAGTAGTCTTTTAACCTAAATCTTCATATTTCAGTATACAGGTAGAATATGGTTTGCTGTCACAGAGATATTTGGGGAACTGTTAATTCATCTTATCCCAACAGAAACACTCAACAAAACCAGGTGATCATCTGTGGGCATTTCCTGTCTGTTTCATCCTCATTTTAGTCCACTTTGTTGATGATTTATTCAGCAACTTGCATGCCTTCATTGATGGCAATGACTATAGTACACACAATATCTTTCCCTGGTGCTTTTCTTTTTCAGTAGTGTAATTAGCACAACACATTTAAAAGCTATCAACCCGACACTTTTGAGTTATTTACCTTGAGTGAGTATGCAGCTGGCACAAGACAGTCTTGCTCTAACTTGCAGGTTTCACAACAAAAAGCCCTGGCTGAAGATTGTATCCCCAACCTCAAGAGAACATAGCCGTTGAAAAAACGGTAAGAAGAAAACAAAACTGGGGGTGTTATGTTCTTTACTTAGTGAAAGACTGGCTGAGAAAATATAAGTATCACACCTCTGAGTTTTGCACCTATAGCATGAAATATGAGGGCTTGCTCTTAGATGAGTTGCACATTCAAACAAAACCAATGATGTTAAAGAAAATTTGTCTGTGGGCAGCTTCCAGATTTTGTGAAAGCTGGAGTTCTGCTGTCTCTCAGAAAGCCACAGTCTGGTATAGGGAAAATACTGAATTCTACAAATAATCACAGAGTATGCAGGATACAGTTTATTAGCTTGATCTTTTGTATTTAATTGATGTTTGCTGTGAAAATACAGTTTAGTCAAGCAGAAGGGGGGAAAAGTGTGTTATGCCACATTAATTTTACTTGTACAAGCACATAAATGGCCATGTGATAGTTCTATAGGTTAATTTCATACCCCTGAGAGAGGTTCAGCCTAGTTTCCTTCATAGTTAAAACTTCATATGCATAAATAAAATTGAATTTTTATGCCTTGCTAGACAGTCAAGATTCAGTGAAAGACAGCTACTACTGCTTGTCTTGACCACTCTGCCTTCATTTTCCTTTGGGCACCTTTTAGGCAAGGTGAACTATTGTGCCCCAGTGCCTTGAACCCCCATTCTCTAAGATATGGTAGAGAGGAATGCATTTCAGCTACAAAGATGATTGTGGTGCTGTGTTCCAGGAAAAAAAAAACCCACAAATAGCAACACAGAATCACAAAGGAACAGATCCAACACCATTTGACATAAATGAAAATCTTTCCATTCACTTCAATAAGGTTTAATCAAACTGGTATTGCCTTATTTTCTAGTTTTGTTTTGAAGTATCCTTTATACTTAGAGATGAAAACTAAACCCTTCTCCCTCTCCTCCTCCATGTTTATGATCCAGGCTTTTGTAATAGTAGCATTTTCCTGCAACACCTGCAGAATACCAATGAAATATTTCTTCCCACAGTGACACATAGAATCGTCCTCAAGTGGGAGGAACAGTATTTACAGTATTCTACTAGTCTCTCTCTTTAGCTCACTAGGTTCCTTCATCTGTGTCTTATGGCATATTACCAAATGCTGTGAGAACACAAGGAACACCTACCTCTCACTAGAAACACAAACTGAATGGCTTAAAACACATAGTCTTTCAATGACTGACTCACAAATTTTCACTCAGAGAATTTGGTCCTTATTGCATCTACATCGTTGTGCCAAATCGTAGTCGACAAAGTGACATAGTAGGTAACTTTAGATGAAGGTGTTTACCAGTGGACAAGCCAATAAAGACTCATGGCTCAAAGGTTTTGAACTCCTGGACCTTTCCCCACCTCATTTACTTTTTAAATGCACAGCACGGCAAAGTTATCCAGCAGACAGCTCAGTTGTATATGGGACTCAGTAACGCATGTTTGTCTTCAAGCATTTCTAATGCTGTTACTCTGATAGCAGTCAGGGTTTCTGGAAATAATCAGTGAATCCCAAGTCAGAACAAAAGTGCTAATGTGGTACCAAGTTTCTGAGTAAATAAACAGTTGCTAAACAAAATCTTTTCAACAGCATTGTATGTCTGTGTCAACATTGTGTTTCCCCTGTGAGTCATCTGGTCAGCAGCATGCCAGCTACATAGAAGAGGTCATCCACTTCCTACAGCTCTATGCTGAAGACTGAAGTTTTGTTACAGAATATACCACTTGGTTTCCTGTGAGCCACAGGAGTTGCAGGATTAGAGACAAAAGTCAGAAGGTAAGAAAATACTGATGGGGCATATTTGAAGGGGGGAAAGAAGACATTAAACAAATGCTGTTTGGGCCAGTGTCAGTGGCCATTAGCTCATAAGAGCTAGAAGAACATGTTTGTTCTTTATCACCTAACCATATAGAGATAGATTTTTAATACAGGGGAATGATGCCTCAGATACTTTGTATTCTGCAGATTAACAGTAAATAACTAAGGGGGTGTGTGTGAAGACATCCTCACAGGTACTCATTTGTTTATTTCAACTATGCATCACTTCAGCAAAAAGCACTGATTTGATACATGTTCAGACCGGGATCCAGAAACAGGAGGTGCCTACTTTTTAGCTCAGATATAACAAAGTAGCCACTATCCTGAGATTTTTTTGATCAAATGTGGGAAACCCCAGAGAATGCCTTGATTTCATGTGATTGCTACTAACTAAGAGATGTAGAAAGCTTACAATAATCAGTTCATCTGATAAGATTTTTGCCAAGGCAGTTTGAAAGAACTTGCAAGAATTTTGCAATCTGTGTGTTGGTCCTGATCAGCTTGAACCTGAACTCCAGGGTCTGCTTTTTAATGTCCCCTCTGCCCATGGCTTAGTTAAACTTCTTATGTCTTCTTGTGGTGCTTTTCACTGTCCAAGCTGAAATATTCAGCCTTTTTCTAATACAAATACAGTAAATATCTCCTCTGTCATTATAATGTAAGATTCTTGGATTAATCATTTCACAAATTTCAAACTAAAAACATTATTTTTCACCAATATAACACACAGGTGGATAACATTCCATCACCAGTGACTGTAATCACCCTCAGCCCAATTCAGCATCCCAAGTTCTGGCTTGATTAAGTATTTGTCACTTCTATTTCATCCTCTCCTGACAGAGATAACTTTGTTTTAATTCAAACTGTCATATTCTGGAGTTCAGTAAGGACATGATAATGTCAGGTAATAATCCCTCCTCAATCTTGCTAGTAGTTAACACTGCTAACATGCAGAACTATTAATATGTTGGCACGATTTTAACTTAATCATTTGTAGCAGCCCAAGCTTTACTGACATCCGTTAAACCTGATCTGGATAAGCGTCTCCCATCTTTACGCTCTTTACTCTGCTTTCAGTGCTTAACAAAAGACCCATTTAATCTTGCAACTTTTCCTGTATCTTTGTAACTTTATTTTAAACGAGTTTCATCAGTAATTTGAACATTTCATAAAAACAAATATACAGTTTTTTTCGAGGAAATAACCTTTTTTAAAGTAACCCAGCCCAAAACAGTGCTTCTGTGTGGATACTGTAATCTCTGGATGACTGAGATTACAATACTAGCATAGTTAGTTATGCAAATAAACAGAAAAACTGCCTGTGTTAAAAAATTAAACAGATAAGCAAAAGATTAATAACACCTGAAGGAACTGATCACACATAAATAATAACTGTTTTTATGCCCCTATCCTTCCAGCTGACTGTCTTTAGTAGGATAATATTTGGTACTTCATTCTCTGATTCTCTCTCCAAGTGGAAGCATCAAGAAGGATAACACTCACTCCAAGAGTTAGAACTACAGACGAGGAAGATATATTATCTTTTAAAAGGTAAATACTTGATATGTTTATACAATGAAGGAGCTAAATGTAAGGCCTCCAAGGCCTGTGCCCTGCTGAAGACGAAATTGAGTTTCTATCTACCTCTTCTGTTAGATGATCACAACATTCTACTTTAGCAGGGTGGGATTATTGGTGTAGTATAACCATCCACCCACCTACCTAGCATCTCTAACTACTTTTACCCTTTGAATTATTGGGGTTTTTTGTTCCATACCTTAAGTCAGTAGCAATATTCAGCACTGGTTCACTTTCTTGTTGCTTGAATGTACTTGCTTGAAATGCATGACACCTGCCATGTCTGTACCTTTAGTAATGATGACTAAACACGGTCAAAGGGCAGTTCTGTAGTTCAGTTATCAACAGAAGTAAGTGACGCACTCTTGTTCATGAGTAAGTCTTTGTAAACTGTCAGAGCGAGCACTTCAGAGCTGAAGAAATTTTCTGGGCTGAGGACTGCAATTTGGTGCACATTACCCAGTTCCTCCATAATGTGGCTACAAACATTATATGATCTCTCCACTTTCCTTCATTATTTTTGTAGTCTGTCTACAACAGCAACATACTAAAAGCAAATGTTTTACTTTCAATCTCACAAGCCAATAGCAAACTAATAGTCACTAACTCATAGCTTGACTGAATTCAGGTCATTCCCACGAGTTCAGGTTAAAACAGAATTCATAAGCTTTCCTTGTGGAAAATCAGACCAAGATCATAATCACCTTTCTTTCAACAACCTTTCAAGGTGACCTGAGGTCCTGCTCTGAGGGGTTATTTTCAGTTTGTCATTCCTGAGCTTTTTGGCACAGTTACTTGGTTTCTCGCTCTCTTGCTGACTTCTATGGCTTTTGCCTTATCACCTATACTTTATGTGGTATCCTTATGTGGACCAGCAGTTACTGCCAGCTATTTGTTTCTTTCATTGTTTCCAGTGGGTTTCTTTTTCAGAGTTGTAGCAACAACCAGGTGATCCTCTTCAAAACTGCTAAGTCTTTCATAAAAATAGACACAATAACACATTTGCTTAGTCTTTTCCACAGTTTCCATTTCTCCTGACTGCAAGCATTTGGATTCTGATGCACTGAAGCCTGCAAAAGCTGCCTTCAATAACATTCTTGAGCTTGCATAGCATTAAATACGACCTCATAGTCAAGACTAATCTTTACTCTGCTTCACACACATTAAATTCCTTATGCCAGGTGAAAAAAAACCCTCTGAATATTTCAGAAATAAGCTGAGGTCTGCTATGAGTGACTATAGTGTCTAAATTGTTATTCTTTGCAAAGTATGCCTTTAATTTAAAAAGCACTTTCTGGCTATCACTTCTGATATGGCTGGATCTGGCTCCCAGGTATAGTAGGAGGTAATTTTCTCCCTCCAGACCAGACAGAAGCCATGCATGTTTCTCAATTGTTAAAACTCAAAAGTTAGGAATCCTTGTAAAAGGCGGAATTCATTTATTTGGTGTTTCTAAAACATCTTTTTCCTTGCAAGAACATATTTTTTTCATTACCTTTCTGGTATCACAAAGTCATTAGTATTTACTCATGAAAAACTATTTAACAAAGATCAAGTCTCTGGAATTCATGAAGGATCTGGTTATGAGGGATCAAATTTAATATCAATGAGATTAAAAGTTTACCAAGAACTGATTCCAGCTATTTCTGCTCTAGCTTTGTGAGAGAAAAAAGATGAAAGGCCAGATTCTCAACTGGTATAGATTGGCATTGCTTCACAGAATGAAATGGAGATGCATTCCGATGAACACCAGCTGAATATCTGGCTTTGAGATCATCAAAGCTAGTGTATGTTAACCCCATGTGGTTATTGGCCACACATTTCCCACTATGATGTGCTGATGTGAATACATTAAATATCCTGTTGGGAAATTAACTATTCATATTATTAGGCGACATTAATCCTTATGCTATAAGAAATTTCCCTGATGGAGGTACAAAAACCAAATATAACAAAAAACAAAACCACAAAACAAAGAGTTTGGGAACTGGAAGGTGTACTAAGGATCTAATGCAATGTGTTCCAGAGTTTCCTCAAGTGGGAAGTACACTTAGTTGGATCAGTACATTTAATTGGGGGGTGATGGGTGTGCACTTTAATTAGTTTTCAGAAGTGTGTCTGAAAGCAAAGTTGGCTGAAATCAAATGTGTGTTTCACAGGACCAGAAATCTACATGTACGTTATCATATTAAACATGAGAACAGAAGTAGATGAACCCTCAATGGTTAATGCCCTTGGAGGACCGCGAGTATGAGATTCAAATATGTTAAAAACCTTGGTGACCTCCATGAGGAAAAAGAAGTGGCAAGTGAGAAGAGAAACAGAAAATAAAATGGGTGTATTTGCTTTTGCTGTTCTTCCTTTTTATTTATTGCGTTTTTATTTCCTGCTCAAATAATCAAAAGGAAACTCTATATAGCTTAGAGCAAACTTTATGACAAAAGGAACTTGGTTTGAGGTTGCCTTTATCACCAGCAGCTTTTTAAAAGTAACCTTGAATATCGTAGACTGATATTATGAAAGAATGTGAAATAGTGCAGAGGAAAGACATTTGCTTATTGCTATCCGTTGGGAACCGATCTGTTATTTGGTTTATTTTATTTGTTTTATTCTTCATGTTGTAATTATATTGGTTCCTTTATATCAGCTGAGGAGTGAGCTGTAGGTTCCTATATTACAGTGAGAACCCAGCATAGCTTCAAGAAGACACTGGGTAAACTGATAATTCAACATTTCCCTATTGTTTCTTCCTGCAACTGACATAAGATAAGAACAAGAAAAATAAATGTCTTTAAACTATTTGCTAAGTTTGGTGAGCAGTGTGAAAAATTGTCACGTGTCTGTGTGCAGTGGTTGGATGGTTTATTCCTTTCTCCCACCCCAAAGTTGGTTACATATTTAGCAAGTTAAGAGTGATGAAATTAATGTAGGAAACATTTCTACAGGAACTATGAATGGCTCAGCTCCATTCTCACTAAACCAAAGTTATACATGATACCACTTTTTCTTGTGTGTTTTGGTATTGCTCAATGATAGAGGCAGTATTTTGAAAGAATTTACACAGAGCCACCAAACCCCAGTGTATTCCCCAAATTAAGATTTCCTGGACTGTGTTGATGTGTTCCCCCACCCCTTTGTAAAATGGTGGTTTGTGAGGACAAAACCACTTTTTCACTGTGAGAGAGTTAAATCTATTTTGAAAGCCATAACAGGTCCTGGCTGTTTATAGCAGATTTATTCTGCAGTAAATGCCCCTTTTCATGTAGCTCTAATAATTAATTTGGCAGACTTCGGAAGAATAAAAGGCCTATTAAATTGTTGTCCTAGAGACTAAAACATTTAACCTGAAAGTCATATGACAATTGTCAGGGACTGTGTTTGCAGGCACAGTGAAGGAAGAATTCCTTTAGGAAAAATTGAGATTTTAATTATTGACTTCAAGGAAGACATGATTAACAAGGTCTTCTCATCCTCAGTTATCAAATCCCAAGTGCCTGCTCCTGCATCTACAGTTTCGCAAGTAAAATCCCCCAAGTTCCTTCCAGTTCTCAGAGTAGCCTCATTAAATCAACTGTAGTTAAACCTTCAGTAGATTAGAACTTGCTAGGGGAATGTAGATGTAACACTTGATTACCTTTCTAAAGCTGATGACATGAATTGATTTTTAGAGATTGGTCAGCCCTGCCAACAGTGAGAAAGCCACCTCCTCCCTACCCCCAATTTTCCCAAGCACAGGAGTTAACCCATGCATTTAACAGGCTTGCAGTAAATGAGCTTTTCTACTCATAGGTGATTGCTGCAGTTTTTGCTCAGAATAAGAAAGCCCCACAAGTTCTGTAATCCACTGACACAGTATGTCTTGTATTATTTAGAAAAGACTCACTACCAGGGAAAAATGTTGTATATCATCACAGCAGGAGACTTTGAGCTATTCAGCACTATGTAATTGGACCTAGGAATAGTCCTTAACTTTTATGAGGCCAAGAAAAGTTACACCACTGCTGTTTCCACTACAATAATAATAGACAGAAGATATAAACACACTGTCTAAAAACTGGTTGTAATGGACTGGATGCATTTCAGTGTCAAGTTTTGGTTCTATAATATCCTTTTGGATAATTCATGGGGTTTTTTTGGTCAATAAATATTCGATTTCTATCATTTAAAGCACATAATTTATCAAGAGTAATAAACAGAAAATATGTCCTAAAATAATCATTTTACTGAATCATGATTTGCCTTAAATCAATTTTGTAATAGGTTGCCTTGGCTATCTAACAGATGAATAAAGGGAATGCTTAAATCAAAGTACTGTCTCCTGTTTTAGTTCAGATAAAACTTTATCCACTTTGCAGAATTTAATATTTGTATTGTATTTCTTCCATTGGCTGTTCTTCTAGCCATTGTAGAATGTTATTTTTAAGTAAATTAGAGGGAGCAGAGCATTATCCCCCTATTCCTTATTGGCTGCAGGATTAATTATCAGGTTGATTTTAAGATTTGGTCGCTAACCAGGCCTTGCAGAGCTTAACTCATTCTTTCAACATGATGTTTTGATTGCCTATTCACAGGTTGTTTTCTGTGGTTGTCTTCCAAGCTTTTCATCTGTCTCATATGTAGACTACAAATGTTTATATGGCTTATATGCATTCACACAGTACCTGCCCATGTCAATGAAGATTCCCCACAAATGTAATAATTTCTGAATCAACCATCCAATTTCTATGCTAAGTTATAGTTGCAAAATTTATTGGAAGTTTATTTCTTTGTGAAAGCTTCATTTAGTTACTTGAGTTATCTGCTTAATAAAGGATGTATTGAACGATCACAATTTTTTTGTCTCATAAGCACATTTCATACTAGGGAATTGTCAAATTATATTCATACAGGGATTTTCTTCACCCACTCTTGAAATTCCGTGCTGAAAGAGAATAATAAGTATTCACCTTTGACCAAAAATGTCTGGAAACATCCCTTTTTCTAATAGAGTCTTGGCTCTCTACTGTTGGTGAATTACAAACACAACTCCACTTTATGGAAGATCTTGCCTCTGAAATATTCTGTCCTAAGCTTCATAGACCACAATTTGTCTCACTTGGAAGAGTAAAAGTAGGTTTACTAGGTTCTGCCAGTTTTAAACCTACAGTTCAAGGGAGTCTAAGTTTTTCAAACCTAACTTGGAGCACTAGAACAGCTCCTCTAGTTTCTGAAGTGTCAGATTAATGAATCACTCCCCACAAAATAGTTGCTTTTGACATTTCAGCCAAAGCCCTGCTGCTTTTACAGGAGCCTATATTCTTTTATCTTGCACATTGGTCTGAGCTGCAAAAATGTTCCAGTTTATCACATACTGTTCTGTACTGTCACTTAGAAATATGCTTGTGCTTGCTGAGTGAATATTGATAAGATACCTTGAGACTGTGATAAAAACGGGGCAAAGAGAAGATATCTTTCAAATTTGATAAATAAAGTCTTTAAAACAGTGATAAAAGACTTCTGAGAGTCCATTATTGAGAATGAATTCTCAGAGGTGTACACGAAGTTGGGGGCTTATTGTTTGGTCATGCTCTTTGAAAGGTTTAGGGCTTTTACTCTGTGTTTCTAAGAAAAAGCTCTTTGAAGGTCATGTTTGAATTCAAAGCTGTACTTATTGTCTGTTTTTCCATGCTATCTACATTACTGTTGCATATCACATTTGGGAGACCAATAGCTCCTGAAGGTAATATTTTCTAATTCCACTTAGCCTACCCTCTGGTGTAGCATTTGTCAGCGCAGGTTTGTGTCTGCAGGTGTTGATAAGGTAGAAAAAGCTACCTGACTAACATTATTATACTGCTTATTTTTTCCCAGGTAGTTTGAAACGATTATCACCGCTGGACTATAGTCATGAGCTACAAGATAACATACCCTCCTTCTGCTCTACCACCCTCAGCACTTTAAAGCAGTGGGAGTTGTGCAGATTACCTGGCAGTGAGAAATCTTACTGTAACGGAGAATGGGTGGAGGGAAGAGAGTGGGAAGGAGGGCAACGGGGAGGAGCTGCTTTTCACTGCTGGTGTTATTCTCGTACTGAAGGTCATGGCTCCTTGTTCAGGTATCTGAGTGGGCAATGAATCTCTTGCTGTTAGAGAGCAGTGCTGAACATAACAACTAAACCACTGATGGTAATGGTAATCATGGAAAAAGAAGGTAACACTAAAACTGAGCCATAGAAGCCTCTGCAGTTGGCTTTACTCTGGGAGATGTTGGATTTGCCACCTGCTATCCTCAGCAAGTGTAACATGTGGTTGCCCCAGCCCTGGGAGAGGTACGCCTGGGCAGGGCGAGGGCGTTGTCCCCATGGGATCTGTCAAGCATGCGGAGTGCCTGGCCACGCTTCCTGGGGCTTGTGTGTCTCTACACTACCTCAGCCTGAAAATTATTTTTGTTCCATTGATATTTTTCTGTGAGTGTAAAAAAAAATAAAAGCGCTGCACCAAACCAGGAATGGAAACAACCAGCCCTTTGATTGCCAGATGATCTTGACTTGGCACTTCTATGAGAGGTTAAAAAAATTAACTGTGTACTCAAAACATAACAAAACAGGAGACGTGCTCAGGAGCCTCTCCGGGCTGTACAGACAGCGCAGCTCCACCGCCTCCACTGCAGCTCTCTGTGCTTTCCTCAGCAGAGCATCAGGCCAGCTGTAGGCATAAATACAACTTGGCATGTCCAACCAGACCTCCCTTTCAACACCTCCCGTGTGACAAAACATTCCTCCTTTCTGGTTCTGTAATAGAAACAAGCTCCCTAAAACACATTTAGCTCTAATGGAGATAGTTTACTGCAGTCTTTCAAATCCCTTTTTCCCCAGGCTCAGTAATAACATAGCACTGGGATCAAAACATAGGTAATAAGCACATTGGAAAAAGCATGTTTCTACATCATTGAAGAAAATTTTCTGTAATTTCAGCACTTTTTTTCCCCATTTTTGTTTCGTCTGGGTTTTTGTGTTTTTTTTTTTTTCTTTCCTACTCTCTCAGCTTCAGGACTTGATGCAAGATATTCTTACCCATTTACTCTGCATACCATCATGATGACCAATGTAAGCACATAGGTTGGTAGCTGGCCCATCCTATTGTTGTCAGTCTATGCCATGAAAATCCAGTATTTCAGTCAGCCATTTGAGTGTGAAGAGGTTTCTCACTCCAATATTTTCTAACAAAGATATCTAAAACATTATCCCTTGATAGATGCAAAATATATGTTTGTAAGGATAAATAAATGCATAACATTTTTAGCAGCCAGTATATGTATGTTGGACTAATTCTTTCTGCCTTAGTAACCATAAGAGGATTAAAAAATACATTAAAAATAATTCTGACCTGACAAGGGTCTTACGAAGATTCATTCTGAATGTGTGAAAGTAATGGAGAACTCTTTTCTGTGACTGTCTCCCTCTAGTTTTGGAGCAGGAACTAAACCTTAGCTTATTCTCAAAACTTCCTTACAGCTTGGGAATTATTATTCCCATCCACATGTCTAAATTCCAATTAAATGGAGATATAATCACACTTCAGTGGCTCAGTGCCTAAACAGAGGCATCCAGTGGATGTTATCAGACATATGAGACATTGCGATAGATGTGGCACCTATGAGAGACCTGTTATCCCTTTGGAACATTATCTGGGGACCAGAGCAGGCACCTACAAAAGGTGCTAGACAGCTCTGTGAGAGCAGTTCAACTGAAATCTCAAGATAACATTCAAACTGCTCTCTAACACTCTGCTTAAAGCCTGAAAGTGCCTGAGGTCATTAAATATATATACTTTGGAGCAAAAAAAAATTCCTCAGGCACCATAGCAGAGGCTTTTGCACCCCATCCAAAGCCCTGCCTGGCAAGAGAAGTGAAGCACCATGCCTAAGCAGTCCTGAAATCTGCACAGGGTTTGAATAACAAAGGAGACCTTAAAAACTAGTCATGTTGGGCTTGAGTGGCACTCTTTTGAATAATCAAATAATTTCCCAGAATGGCTTGAGTAGTTTGATGTCCTGAGCATGACGACAGTTTGTTTCCACAATTTCTATGACCCAAAAGATTGTCCTTAAGATCCTAACCAAACAAGGGCATATTCTGCTGTGCACAGCCCAAAGCTGACCAATGCCAGAGTACTCATGCAGCAGAGTGGGAGTACTCGTGCAATAATCCTTGGCCATTCTGAGAGGATCTGACCCCATCCCAAGGGAATGCACCATCAAGCTCAAGGCAAGATTGTGAAGGGACTGTTCCCCCATTGAATCTGGTTGTCATGACATCAGTGATGCAAGATTAATTGGGCTAGAAAAAAGCAAGAGTAAGAAGATAAGTAGCATACTCTGTTGCTGCAGTGATGTGAGGATCCTATGCGAGGAAACCTCTGTTTGGGACCCATCTGCAGCCTCTAGTTTTGCAAGTATCACTGGATGAAAATGTCCATGCCATGTTGTGAATAGGATCCAGAAGACAGGACTCAGCTTATTTCCCAGAGCCGTCTAACTCACATACAGCTTCAGGCATCTTGGGTCTGTAATGGTTTTGGATTCATGAATTTTACCTTACAGAGTCAGCAAAGGGGAGTGATTGGGAGGGGCTAAAGGGATCTTTGGCAAGAAGTTAGCATAAAGACATAATTAAGACCATAATTAAGGTCTCACCTATGTTTGAAGGTCTTCTGGAAAAAAAAGTCACATTAAGCTGGCTTTTGAATAGATGGAATATTTTGGCTGGGCCAAATCAAACCATGGGCCATAGGCTGGCCATTCTTGCTCTAGCACATGGTAGAAAAGAAGCTGACACCTTGCCTTCTTGAAACTTCAAAAATTATTTACACTGAAGCACAGTGGTTTTAATCTCTTATGGATATGGGTACAGCTGGGAACCCTTGAGGTAGGTTGGTCAGACATTTGCAATGCCTAGCTTCGTTGTTGGGTTTATGCTTCCTGCTTGACAACATCCTGCACCCAGGACAAGTCTCCCTGGTTGCTAACGAGGACAGATGGTTCTCTGAAGATCCATCTGATTGCTAGAGAGGTCACATGAGGAAATTAGGCTTTTTTTGACCTGAGGAATTTATCTCACCATCCATATTATATTTGTAAATTTTATTTATTTATTTATTTATTTATTTATCACCATATTATACTTGTAAAACAGGAACATTTACCTACCCTACCTGTCCTGAGATTCAGTGCTTGCGGTGCTTGGGGTGGGGGAGGCGGGTGGGGGGGGGGAAGGGATGGGGATGAATATGGTCCTAAGTCTCTCAAGGTTATGCCAGAAGTACATGGCAAGAACTGAGGCTACATCTGCTGAGCTTGGGTCCTGGCCTGAGGATCCAGCAATCCACAGCTTTACTATTTAACTTCAGCTATGAATGCAACATTCATTTTTTTTTTCAGCTATGATGCTTTTATATGATGGCAGCTGTAATTATTAGTTCTGAACTGAAATGAGCAGGGGAGAAGGAAATGCTGTTTCTTTTATTATCCGAAATATTTACTGTCCTAGATTGCTTTTCAGGTAATTTGTGGTATTTATTTCATTTTGCTTTTTAAAATTTCCTTTTTGCTAGTACCATTTAAATTTTACTCTTAAATCTTGTTTTGGTAGCTCATTAAGTTTTTGATTAATGATGAAGTTTTCTAGAGTCCTGCTACTTCATTAGAATACCAAACATTTACACTTCTTTTAATAAGCACAGATATAAATAGAAGGTGTGTTCATTTAAGGAAAACCTGATAATATTTTCCATAGTAATCATCACAATAATGAACAGTTGATTAAATTCTTCATCTTTCAGGGTAAACAGTACCTTAAAAAGATGTGGAGCTAGGTATTTGAAACTTATGGAAACACTGTTTTTACATTAGTGCAAGATCTCACCCACAAATATAATATGCCACATCTGCTGAAATAATGGACGTGTGCATACTATCCTTCTCCTCTACATTTTTTCTTCATAAATGAGGAAATGATAATTACTTTATGGCTATTCTAAAACCAGAATAATCATTTGCTTCTACCTAGTATGGCCATTATTCATGCATGCCTCTTATTTTAGCAAAAGCTGTATTTTATAAGATTGAAGGTCCATTTATTCCAAACATTCTTGGCAATATGTAGAAACCTCAAAGTGCATTGCTTTCATTTCTGACAGAAAACTATGCATGACACATGTTTTTTTAATGTATTGAACATATGTAGTACCTACTCTATAGCAAAGTGTACAAAATTAATAACGTATAGCTGTTCATTTGAATTCAGAACTGATGCATGGGCAAAACATATGCATTTAATCTATCGATATAAGCCATTAAGATTAACCTACCCTGTACCTCATTCTCAGTGTAAAGAGGTTTTCTGCCTTGATAAGGTAGGTGAATTATCATGCAGTACTACTCGGGCTCCCAGAAAATGTAATAGTGACTCAAATAATAGCAGCTTCTATGCCTATACATCATGACTTTCCACTATATTTTTACTGCAAATCTGTGTAAATCCATACTTTATTCCCTCTGCATGAATTTAGGCTGATCGAGTAAACCTCTATTGCCATGGCAATAATAGCAATCAGGGAGTGAAGGTTGTGCATTGGTGCTTTAGGCCAGTCACAATAACAAAAGTATTTCTCCACTCATTCAAACTATTTGGTTTTGAAGCTTTCTAAAATGCTTTTAGAATAAGCGGAGGTACAAAAAGGTCTACTTCTTCAATAAAGTACTCTAGTTGGAGTAAGTTCTTATCAATGGCTTAAACTATTCATCTTTTTATCATGATTACCATGTTTGATAAACTGCATGTCAGATGAAATGTTTGTCCCTTCTGCAGCCACAAAATCTGCTGATACTTTAAAATACTCCATCACCTTCTGATGCTTGCTTAGAAAAAGTTTAACTTGCACTAGGTTTTGGAATATAAAAGCAAATTGAAACATTGATTTCCCCATTTTGTCACCTCTAGAGAACAATTCATAAAGCATGGAAGTTCTAACTAGTCAATCAATAGTTGCTACTTAAATCGGAGACACTGCAGATAGCCTGTTGTTATTAAGTGTTCTTCAGAAGATGATAATAAATGAAAAGAGAGGAACCAATTCAACCTCTGAGTGGAGTTCAAGATTGACACATTGAGGGAAGGAAAGCCGTGCATGTAATTTGTCCTTTTTTCCCAAAGGCAAATGGAAAAAGTGTATTTCCCTAAAGACTTCCCAACTCTAAAGAGCAAGGGTGATGGCCTGGAGGCCTCTGGCAGATTGCTTGAACCTTTGACTTCCCATGCCCAATCCAGAGGTCTGGGTCCTGCATTGCAGCCTGCTCCTGAGTCAGGCACCCTGATGTTCCTGCAGCAGAGAGGTCTGAAAGTCTCAAGACCTAACAGACTTGTCGGAACAGGCAGTCTGAGCTGGGAGCCTCCAAGCAGCCTCAGAGCCAGGCAGTTTGAGTGTTTGATGCTCCTGCGTGTTTTCAGGAACAGGGTGAGATGTCAAGTCAGGAGCAGCCATTTCAGGAAAGCAAGACAAGGTTTTCATTTCTCTGGTAAACTTTAAAGATTGTTATTTCATTCTGGATGAAATGCAGGTGTTGGGGGGTTAGTTTAAAAAAATTCATATGGAATGGGAAAATTAAGCTTTGAACATTTCAGCTATAAATTATTTCACAATATTCATGCAAATGGTGCAGCTGACAAACATGTTCCTCCATGTGACGGCAATGAAGGAAACTAAAATTACAGCACAAGATGTAGTTCTGTGTGATCTTTCTGAAGCTGAACTTTAGAGTTGTGAATAACGCACACTTCAAATTAAGTTGGTTATGTTGTTTACCAGCTATTGGAAATCTCGTTATTTTTCCACACCCATTATACTGTACTTCTTGATATTAGTTGAGCGTCTGTGCACATAAACTAATAACAGCAGCGTGGGTAAGGTGTGATCTTGCTGCCTTTCAGCTGACAGTATTCGAGTTTCTTGGGCACATGAGCTAGGTTACAAGCAGCAGGAGCCTTGGTTGGCAGCTGTGTGGATGGAGACAGAAGGGACCACCATGCAACAGCCTGCTCTGAGGCAGAGGGAAACAGTGGATGAACCACAATTTGCAGCAAAATTTAACCATTGCATGCATAAATTAACCATTTAACCATCAAAGAAACACACCATGAACATGCTCAAATGTATACTATAAAAAATCTAGCAGCTACTAGGGGCTGGAGACACACTCTTGGTGAGGGGCACTCAACACTAAAACCAGGGTCAGGGACACTCTCGAGGGACCGCAGCCCATTGGTGACCCACAATGGGGCAGGGACATGCAGAAATTGTTTTGCATTCACAGCAGGACACTATGAAATGAGAACGTGCACTCAGGGGGTCTCCCCTAGATCTCTAATATACTGCAGACCCAAACCCTTCCTTACGCTGCAGTAATGCAGCTGCATGTCAGGATGCCTGTGCCCCAGGTGGGAATCGATCACTTTTATTTGCAGTCATGCCCTAACCACTAGGGTGAACTTCTCACATAGTGTTCCATCAGGAAGAGCTAAGAAGCGAGGAGCCTGTGTCTGTGCAAAAAAGACTGTCATTAAATTCACCACCCGGTAATGTTTGAACAAATAAAGCTGGGCTTGCTGCCTCTTTGTTCTTTAATAAAGGGGGAAACCCTCTGTTAACCCATGGACAGTAAACTGCAAAATGAGATTTAGTGTTTAAAGATATTTCTGCAGTTATTATTAGGTTTAGATACCTCCAGCTATATCAGTACCCAGGCATCACTGGTAGGGTCAGTGCTGTGCTGCTTATCCTGCTTAAGAAAACATTCTTTTTATCTAATAAAGTTTTCTGAATCTGTGATTCTTCTTCTATTGTTCATCTCAGTGTTTTTCTGTTACATTTAAACCATATCAGAGTTACAGTAAGATGCCATTGAGATGACATCCAGTGACCTATTTGCATTGGCTCTCTCTCACATGCTGATGTAATGGTGCATGACCTATCAGCAAGACATTCAAAAATGCAAGATTGATTGGGCTAAGTGTTAATTGTTCTATTAAAGGGGAAAAGAAACGCCCCACACCCTCCTTCTCTTAACCCAAAGTCTGACCCTGATACTAACTGTCACAACTCAACATATCCTTCCTACTTCCACACCTGCACAATTAACTCTAAATAATTACAGTCTCTAATGGACCCAACATGTTAGGTTAAAATCAAATTCTCCAAAGAGATTTGATAAAGTGGGTTGAGGTAATTCTCTTTCAATGTGGCAAATGAAACATACATTACTATTAGAAGATATGAGATGATGCCGAACATTTATAAGGTCCCTCTGTCTGAGAGAAGCGGAGACAATATGTCACCAGGAATAAGGGCAGTGTGGTAGCACTTTTGATGTGCAAAACATATTTTAAAGTATGAGTGTAAGACAGAATAATAGCCTTGCTTACAAACCTGATGTACTGGCACTGGACTGAGAGTCCTTTGAGAAAGGTTTGCCCTGAAAGTGGGTTATGCTTACAATATGCCCAAAATTATCCTCCAGTGGGTAGATAAACACCAGGTGTGTGATTCTGCTCAGTAAAACACTGAAACCAATATCAGAAATTGTATTAATATTATAAGGCACAATGAGAGAAAAGTAGACAGTTTGCAGAGTGAGAAGTGGCAGTCTGTGATTTTTAATTCATGACTATCTGCTTTTCCTGAGTGTTAGTAGTTGCCATGCTAAAGCCTTGCAAGATGTGTATGGGATAACAAACAACCCAACCGATCAAATTCAGCACTAGTACTAGGAATAGTATGGGAGGTACTGAGCTAGTAGCCATTTAAATTGCAGATTATTTCCAAAGTAAGTTAGAGATTTCCAGAAAATTGGTCATAGTCAGCCTGAGTCTAATATTCATGTCAAACAGGAGATTTGCACTATTGCAAAATACAACTGTTTGCATGGCACCCTTCTCTGGATGAGCTTGGTGACTTTGCTGACCAACAGCAATCTATTCACATGCACTAAATCCAGTGGAATTACACTTTCTGAAAACAGTGCAAGGCTCCATGGAGAAACAGAACATGCCAAAGATGAGTAAAAGGGAATGAGTAAGTGGTTGTTGGGAGAGCTGGCAACAAAAATGGACATACAGCTAGAATTCACATTGTATGAATGTAATCTCCTCTGCAGTAATTCCCTCTATTCTGAATTTGAGTAATTTAAGGCTTTCACAGAATGTCTCCCAGAACTAAAATATCATGTGGTAAACGACAACTGTCAGCCACTCTTAACAGGAAAGAATAACTGGTGGATTCATTCAGCTCCTAAATTACCCACTTGAATCTCATGCTTTTTAATAGATGTCAGAAATTGTCACAGATTCAGCCATATTGTTGGCCACATAAAAGAAGCCTGGCATTAATGGTCATCTGTGTGCATCAGCTTCCTTTGAAACAGTTTCAGCATAGACCAAAATTCCTCTGTGTGAACCTGCACAATAGGGTGTAACAGAAATACAAGTAATTAGTTGAAGACATAATTTCTCCCAGAGTAGCATGAACTTTACATTTAAAATTGTATCTGATTTGCTAAACTTTTCATGGGAAACAGATTTGGGAACAATAATAATATTTTATTTTAGCATGTGTATGATAGTGTTGGTTTGTAACAGTGGCTAGTGTGTGTCCTTTGTTAAACTGAATAGCTAAGTGCGAGGTCTTAAAAAAAAAAGTCCAGTGTAGATGAAATGTTTAGAGAGATGCTTTAACTCACTGACTTAATTCAGGATGTGAAGGCATGTAACTGCTCAGAGAAGCAGCTCCAGGAGTCAAGTCTAAACCACTGTTGCAATAGGGCAACAGGGAAGAGACTTTTTCAGGAGAATAAAATTTTAAAGACACTGAAGGGACTCAGGAATATGAATCCCACTGTCTGTCAGTGGCACAGGTTCTTAAACACTTGACGACCCAATTTGCAGAAGTATTCAGAAATCTAAAATTCAGATAAGCACCTCCTGCTATTTCAAAAAGCATCCATTCCACTGCCACTGAAATCTGTATCTTTAAGTGAATAATTACCTTTGAAAATGTGTCTGAAGTTACTTTAGAAAGGATTACACTCTTGCCAGTTAGATGTCTGAAAACTTTACAGGATGATATATCATAAAAGCCAGGAAAGCAAGTATCCCAGTTCCTCCCCAGCTCCTTCCAAAATTTATAGGAAAATAAAACATTATACCTAAGATTTTAAAGTCACCAATTAAAAGCAGATTTCATTCAGATCAAGTTTAAATGTGACTTTATGGAATTTATGCCAATTTATGGATAAATTTGCCAATTTATGGAAACTGCCAATTTATGGAAATTTTAATACTTAACAACCCTGACAGTGTCCCTTTGATTAATATGTAACAATGAAGTTGCTTTTGATACGAAAGTTCATTCACTTTTTTAACGTGTCTATATATTATCCTGGACAATCTGAATATCGGCATTCTGTCATTGGAAAAGTTTGGTAATACATGCAATTTTGCACAAAAATTTAACCATGAGAAACAAAGATCTAAGTTGTATTCTTTCTTAGGCTGTTTTAAATGATGCTTAGATCCAAGTAAGGGGGGTTTTCGCGCTGGACACAGCAAAAATTAAATAGAAAAATAAATGTCATATTCAGGTTGAATCACACATGATGACCTCTTGCAAGAAGGGAAGAATTCAATTGGCTTAAGGATATGAAAGTAATTTTATTATTTCAGAATCACGTGTTTCATTAGTTCCCGTAATTCTAGCCAAAATTAACCAGGTGAGAGAGTTACTGCATATAAAACGTCATATGTAGTTAGCCATAATTTGGTCAAAATAAATGAACTATAATTATAGAGGGAGGATATAAGAGTGGAATAAAATGTTAAGATCAGATCTCTTTAACAAGTAAAGAGATAGCTGGTGGATACAAAGAGATGATATCTCATGTTAAAATAAATCCAAGGACCATGTTCTTCTTTCACTGAAGTAATTTTTTTTCTCCACAGTTATATTTAATGCCTAAAATCTGATCTTTACTTTGGCTTGGCTGCCCAGAAGCTACCTTAGGGAAATTATGACCTTGTCAGGAGCAGGGAAGTGAATGCTGAGTGACTGAGAGAGAACAGGATTTTTAGTCTGACATTTTGGTTTTGGCTTTCTCCTTCTTTATTGACTTCATTGATGAAATAGCTGCCTCACTTGAATAAGTGGTAGCAGTTTGCAGGCTGGGCTCAGCCCCTATGAAGAGACCATAGTGGAATATTATAGAAGCATGGCTGGGACTGACACAATAAGGGTATTTCCTTCTGCTCTTAGACCTCTTGCACTGCTCTCCCCACTACATTATGTTTTAAAAATCAAAATCAGAGCTTTGAGCAGAGTTTCAGCACCCTTAAAGAGAGGAGATGTTATTTCCCTGAAGCGTTTGAAAGGCTTTGACAAAGATACTACTCTTGATATGCATTAGGATGAAACTCTCATATCCATTCTTGTTAACTGAGCATCTCCTTTTTCTCCTTCCATTTTAGGAGAGCTGCTTCTATGTTCTGAGCAATTACCACAGTCTTTTCTGTTCTTTCTCTCCACTTTTCTACTTTATTTATTCTTTGTTGTCACCTCTTTCTTTGGTGACTCCCTCCTCTTTGTGATTTTCTGCCCCTGTTGTCCTCTCCCTGCCCCATGGCTGTGTGCATCGCTGGCATCACTGCAACAGAGGGAAAGGAAGGTTGTTTTATCTGGAGCTGCAGCTGGGGTTGTCTCTCTATGAGTAAGTTACATCTCTAGTTTGCACAGGGAACCACCAGAGAAGGCGGCAAGTGAGGAAGAAAAGAAATATTAATGATAAAGCTGTGGGCTACAGGATTGGTTTTGCAGTTGTTAACATGTCAATGGCTTCAAATGTAGCAAAGTATAACAAAAATAGTGATTAACAGCGACAACAACAAAAAAAGATGGGCTACAATTCCTAATGGATGTGAAGCATCCTCATGAAAGTCTCTTCTAGAGGCTCAAATCTTGTTGGTAAAACAGAGGAGGTGTTATAACAGGTTATAAGTGCTAGAACTAATAGAGTAGATAAGATTGATATGCTGATCCTTTTCTAGTATTATTCATACAAGATCTGATTTTTTAAGTTCATCATGTTATTTCCAAATATTTTTCTGCAATTCAGACTTAAAGAGTTACTTTTCCCATGATTGGCAATATATAAAATTTAGAACTGTTTTGATCAGCTGTTACAGTTTTATTGCTTATCTAATAGTAGCTTAAGCTATGTTAAAACTGAAAAATGCAGAAAGGATGTTTCCTTAGGAAAAGTTTTAATGGAAGCATTGAGATTACCAAGCCCACAGGGTCTTTTTCCAAAAAAATTATGAATGAGGGAAAACTATTAATTATATTAGAGGCCTGACTGAAACGTTAAGTTAAATTTTTGCTGCCATGAACACTATAAAATGAGACTATGCACTTATCTGCCTAGAATATATAGCTGTTTTCTGAATAACATTTTATTGGGGAATAAAAGTAGCAACAGTCAGAGTGCAAATTCAGTCCCACATTTTAAAAAAGGGCGTTACTGCAGCCATTTCAAATGGGGATTTTACACTTGGCAAATAAAGCATTTTTAGCTTTTTAATGAGTATGTATGGTTTATTTTGGATTAAAAGAAGCCAAAGTAAGAGTACAAAAAACTTCTTAAGTCCCCTGTGAAGGCAACTGGAATTTCAAACTGAAACAAATAATTAAAAATAAAGATGAAAATAATGGTTCACATGTAAAGCCCTAGTGAAGAGGGTTAACTCTGCATTTAGCTGAGCATGTTTATCCTGTTCTACTCAGACAGACTGGTAGGGTAGAAGATTTTCAGCATTTGTTCATTTAAAGATAAGGATAACTCTGTGCACAGAGCACTGCAAGCAGAATGCAAAGAGAGTCCCTTCAAAGTCTGCTCAAGTCAGTAAACAGACTTCTTCAGCTTTATAAGAATTCTTGCCCACCCTCCTGTAATTCCACAGGCAAACTCTGCCAAGGCAGCTACTTCTAATTTCTGTTAAATGAAGGATGTCTTATTCAACTCAGACTGATAAATAATTCTCTCAACTATGGGTCTGAACTTGCTATCTCACAGACACTCTGATGCGTTTGGTAGAAGAATCAACATTATGACTCATCTGAATTATGTTACAGCAAAAACCTCATTTGGGTGATACAGATTTTTTTCTATCAAAATGAAACACCAAGTAGCTCTTCTGATTTCTCTCGCTCTCTCTGTCATTTACTTTCTTGCACACATTTTTAATACAGAACTGATTTTCTGAGAATTGTATGTTTTCCTAGGGCTCAAAAAGTGACAGACGACCTTACTTGTCTTTCATTATTTCCTTTACAAAAATTTTTATTTAAATATTTTTTCAAAACATGTGGTCACAAAATAAACATACCAATATCAATACTTACCATTAAGGCGATCATTTTGGGTGGAGAATCAGGATTAGGATCTGAGAAAACAAAGTGGAATATATTATTTTTGCCTGTAGCTTTGGAAGCTTGGAAAATCCTATTATCCTAAGAATTAAACTGGCTTACTCTATTGCATACAGATGGCAATGCCTTGTGCTAGGTACAGCTGCCATATTTATTTATTTTTTTTGTCCTCAAAGGAGAGAGGGAAAAGTCTAGTCTGTCCACCTGCAACAAACAAGTTTTCATAACATGAAGGTGAGTTTTAGTATTTATTCTACCTAGCCCCATGTGCGTGCTTAAAGACAGACATCTTTCTGTGCAGTTAATAACATTTTCAACAAAGTTATTCTGGAAGTGACATTTCTTGGAAGGAAACAGAATTAGAATGTGATGCCTGCTGAAATGTTAAAGAAGTAGCTCCTGAACCCTGTGGTCAAGAAACAATATTTGCAATGAAACACAACAAAATTATTTTTTGGAGCACATCTATTCATCATATAAAAAGGGAATCACTATAATCTTCATTAAACAATCTTTGAGAAGCCTAACACATCAAAGGAAGAATTTTAATCTCAGTTCATTGACTATTCAAGCAAATTCATTTCTAACATTTTTTTGTGCATGACAGTCAGTGATTTTGCTTAAATTGCTATTTTCCACTCTCAAGGAAAATGCAACATTATTTTCAGGCTCAACATTGACTGCAAAAACTGCTTAAGAATAAAAATTTCAGGCTTTCAACTCTAATGCTCACAGCCTTTGTTTCCAGTGAAAATGTGTAGACTAATGTAAATATTCACAAGGATGTTCATAGAAAGCACAAGTTTCCCAATAGCTGTGAATAGCTGCTGACAAAACTGCACAGCCAACTGAAATTCCTGTCATGTCTGTCTGAATTTTGATAATATAAACAATTGTCATCCAGCTAGGTGAATCGGTGAGTATGACTGAGGTGAAGGTGTTTGTTCTTAGAAAACGTGAGTGAGTGACATAAGTAGGTCATAAACTACTATAAGATAGTGGTCACATAAATTACTGAACTATTCCAAATATAAACTGGCTTTATAATATGTATATATATTGTCTAATTTACATGGAACTTATACAATCCTTATACAGTAAGGGAATGACCTTATCCTGGCTCCATTCATGTAGGATAAACATGGATCATTGTTTCTTCTTTAGAAAACTTTGGAGTCATTAGATACATACGATTCACTGGAAGAAAACCAATGTAAAGAGAAATAGCAGAGACTCTGCTAAAAAAAATAAATTAAACCTTTTCATGTTAAATAAGGACAGATAGTTTTCTTTAAACTGTAATGAATTATAAAATAAGTCCTAAATCATGAATTGCCTGTGCTGCGGGGTTTGCAGTTTTTCTGTCTGGATAAAGTTTAGACAAAGTACAATATTCAGAAAGAGGACTTTGGGGGACAAAAGGTAAGACGATGTTTTATTGTCATTGGACCTAGGGAAAACAGGACTCCTGAAGATTGTATTTCTTAGGATTGTAAGATTGTAGACTTCTTTAAAAATCTCTTGCCAGACAGAATTGAAAACAACTTTGTATATTTTTTTCCTGCCTTTTTAAGTATATACTCATCCTTTGTGCATGTTGTGAATGAATAAACCAACCCCCAAACAAAGGTTACCCTCTGCTCTTAAATCCTTCTTGTCCCTTGACACTTCTGACTGATGGAAATTGGATGTAGAGGCAAGGCAAACTACTCTAGCTAAATGCTTCCGAGTAGGATGATGGTCTGCTGCTACATAAATCCTGTGTGCTGTCAGATCCCTGGAGCATTCTTTGTTCTGGCCTCAGAGAGATTTCTTGTCAGCCAACCAGACAGTAAGAAGAAAACTGCAGTTGATTGTGTCAGAACATCTCACTAAATGAAGGAAATGATGCTTCTCCCTACACGTATGTTCAAACTTATTTTTCAGAGCTTCCCCTGGTTCTAGCTCAGTTAGAACAAGCTCCAGAACAAAGAGAAGTCACCTTTTAATTATCCAAATATTCTTTTCAGAGAACAGCTATTAGTGTGGTTTCCTTGAATGACAAATATTTTTTCTCTGCGGAATATTGCAAAGAGGTGGAACGTAGGACAGATGGGGAAGAGGAAAAGGTGATAAAAGGAATAAAAATATTGTGCAATAATTCTTCTAAATCGTTCCTTCCTGATGTACTGTGTTGTAATCCTACACAACCCATGCCACTTAACAATTGAAGCTGCGAGCAGTAGAGATTAAACAATAAGCACTTATTGAGGAAGTAAAGAGTGGGGTGATAAAGCTTGCTGATGGGACTGTTATTCAGGGTAGTAGAAATGACAGCCAGCGTGGATAAAGTGTTGTAGAAGGACCTTATAATACTGAATGATTAGATAATAAAATGGCACATGGATTCAATAGAGTTAATGTAAAGTGATGTGCACAGGAAAAAAATTCTAACTTCACCTATAAAATTATGACCTCTGAGCTGATGAGGAATTTAGGAATGCAATTGTGGTGTTATAACAGACAGTTCTGTGAAAACATCAGCTCAGTGTTCATTAGTAGTAAAAAAACCAAATCAGGTATTAAGAAATGGTAGGAAAAATATATAAAACAGAACAGAAAATATTACACTATTGTATAAATTAATTATTTATCTGCATCTTGCATAATATGGGCATTCCCAACTCCCCTGTTTAAGTTTTAACTAAGTATCCAGTCCAAATAACTCTTTGGACTGGAATAAAGCCACCTGAGATGGACTATAACAAATGTGTATAAAATCATGAGAGGCATAGAGAAGTGAGCATGGATATCTTGCAGCACAAGAACTAGGAGACCAGCTGTACCTACAAGCTAGTACTTGAAAAATTCAACACAAAAGAAGAGAAGGTCCCCATGGCATGTAAGCAAGCTGTGGAATTTCTTGGCACAGGATAATGCAGATGCTAAAACTTTATGGAGTTCAAAAAACAACTACAAAAATATATAGTGTGAGGACTAGTAAGTTCAAAGACACCATCCTTAGCTAAGGAAGCTGTGTGTTGCAAATCACTGGATTGTATTTTGGGCAAGTGTCACTTTGTGCTTGCCTTGTTGTTACACTGCTAGAGAAAAGATGCTGAGCTAGACAGACAAGCAATCTGGTCCAGCACAGCTGTTTTTATGTTCTCTCATGACAAATGAGGGGTTACCAAAGGGGAAAGGATGAAACCCCAACTCTACTGAAACAAAAGATCTCCACTGTCTTCAGCAGGATTGTGAAACAAATGTCATTCAAACGTGTTGTGTTTTTTTTTTTTTCCAAAAAGACCTCACTCAAATATACATATATATATTTGTAACTGAATTGTACACATGGTGGTAAATACAGATTTACCTTCAACTCCCAAGGAGAGATGTATTGATTCATCACATTATAGAGATGGAGGGGAAGTGTGCAAAGTCTGAGATTGATTCAGTGGCTTAAACTCATGATTACAACTTGCAACAGCTTTGTTTCTGTTTTTGGTGGAGCCAGGACCATGCTGTAAGACATGGTCAAGGTATTTGAAATATTTGCTGTTGAGGCTGGGATATTGATTTGATTTGTTTGAGAAGAAAGGCATTTGTGGGGATATGTATCTGTAACTACAGTTTATCACTTCTGTTTTGTCCAATAGGATGCTCTCTGCTTTATTTCTTTACGTCAATTTACTGCACCTCAGTGAATCTAAGATATGAGGGGTTTTTCTGACATTTTAGGAAGTAAAATGTGATTCTAAGAACTCCGAGAAAAATCATGACCTAACCTTTCCCAGCATAATGATAATGATACCATTTACAGGAAAAATTGCTTTAAATTGGTTAGAAAACACTTATGTTAAAAGACACCTTACCAGTGTAAGGGAAGAAAACTCAGCGTATATTTTCATAGTTAATTTTGGCTAAATAGGCTAATGAATGTTTTCTGCATGGCAGCCAAGATTGCCATGTGGCTGCAATCGCTGCTGGGAGCAAATGCTGCTTGTTTTTCCTTTTCAGTTTGTTCTTGGATTCTGTGCCTGGCTTTACATGGATCCTGTGCGTGGCGTCAACAAATTCAAAAATGACTTGTCTGATGCCTAAGAAACAGAGCTCCTAATATGGTGCCATGTGTCTGGCCTATTCAGAAGGCAGATTTGCATTTGATTCACAGATTTTTGCATGCCATTTTCTGTGGTTGAGCAGACAGTTAGAGCACAACATCCCCATAATCCATCTCAGGAGACAGTGGGTTCTGAACAACAAAGATCTGGGGTGACATTACAACCTGGTAGTACCCAGAGTACCCAGCCCTGCCTCGAGCTGTTTGCTGTGCAGAAGTTAAGCTCAGAACAGGCCAAGAGGTGCATGAATCTACCATGACTGTACCAGCATCTGTGCCAAAACCCTCTGTTTACAGCACTGACAGAGTGACTCTTCCTACTCTTAAACTTTTAGGCATGAGATCTATACTTTGCTTCATTCCTTGTAGATGCCTATTTACAGTCCAAAGTCCTTCCAAAACCTTGAGTTTTGCTTAGAATAAGGTTGTCAGAGAATTAACTGCTCGACTCTTTTCCCTTGCCTGCTTCTTGGAGCCCTGCAGGAACACTTCAGTCATGTTTTCATGACTTCTCTCTGTAATTGCCAGTGATAATAACTTTTTTCTTTTTTTTTTTTTTTGGTAAGAAAAAACGAATTTGCTCTTTATAATCAACTGACAGCAGGAGCTGGGGTTTCCAAAAAAGCATCAGAGATAGTGATATTCATGATAAAAATCTGCCTCAGGAGAGCTGCTTTCATCTTTTACTCACTCCATCCTTTTCCTTGCTTACAGGTTGCAGCAGTGGAGTCCTGAATAAGCCTCAAATAATATATATTAAAAAAGGACTTTAAATCTGACCCATTGCCACTGAAAATAATACTACTGGGGTGGCAGCAGTTTGTCTATTCTTCCTGCAGGGCTTTCAGATTTGAGCTGTCCTGCAATAGAAGCTACACATGGTGTGAAGCAGACTTTGGTCTGAAACTATAGGGGCTGTAATTAAACTTAATTGAAACCATGTCTGTGAGACAGAGGGACAAAGGTCTCTAGGAGCATCACCACAGTTGCATCTTTTCTGAGTAAAGACAGCACTAGCAAGGGGAAAATAAAACCCAGTACCAGATACTATGGGTAAGCTAATGCTGTGTAATGCCCCAGATTGTACTGCAGGAGGAATTTATGGTAGAACTATAAAGCTATTGGGTTTTTTGTAAGCATAAAAAGCTATAAGGATGAATAGTAGTTTTAAACATATGTATTTCCTTACTGTTGGTTCTTTGCAGGTTATTTCACTATATTTTTATTGCTTCTGTCTAGCCATAGGGAGAAGATGATTAAGTGGTCTAATTTTTCCTTATCTCTTATCTTCACTGCTTGACCTTCCTGTTTGAGTGTATTGGGTATTTCCAATTGCGTTTCTATTATGAAATCCAGATTGTCTTCTGGAATTACATTGTTTTTGATGAACTACAAGAGAAGCACAGGTGGGTTTCTGATAGCAACATGCCTCAATTCCTGCCAGCTCATTTTATGGGCTGCTAGGGGCTTCAAAGCAACCGTGCTATGCAGAATCTGCCATTTTGAGAAACTCTTGTCACACCAGTGCCCTGGGGCTAGATTTCCTGTGAGCCTGCAGACTGCCTGTCATACGTGCATGAACTACAGGAGCCTTAGATCAGTTTTGCAGGTGGGGTCTGAAGTCTTTAGGCTCATCTTCCTTTTCAGCTGAGATTCTTCAGTGGCTTCTAGCATGGGGATCCTTGGATGACCAGGAGCACCACCTCCTCATCAGTGGTGCTCTCCCATGCTAGACTGACAGTTACCAACCAACGTCAGAGCCGTTGTGTTGCCCATCATACCTTTTGATATTGTTGCACCCAGAGGGAAAGATGGAACTTGGAGTAATGAGGAGATTCTAGCACACTCTGCAGAATTATTGTGATGAGCTGGGGAAAGGCAAATCTCACTACTTTAGTCTCCTCCCTCTGCAGCAAGGACCCTGGAAACCCTGAGGACTTCAGGTCTGTTACTCAGCTCCTGGCTCTGCAACACTCTGGCAGCCTCAGAGGTCCTCCTCTGAACTGGCGATCTCATGGCTTCAGGCTCATTGCTGTGGGAGAGCAGGGCGCAATTTTCTGAACTCAGCTGTAAATACCAGCACTCCTAACTTCCTGCAGTCAAAGGAGCCATGCCAGGTACCTCACAGCTTGTGCTTCTTTCAAATGGTGTTGTAGGTGTCTCAGATGGTACTGGGCGCATATGGTTGTGCTGCAGAATTTCACCCCAGTTTTTCACAACAAAGTATTTTGATTCTTTCAAGCAGAATCTTACTACAATTCATTTTCGAGTGAAATATCTACTTTCTTTTTACCATTTCATTCTGAAATGAAGGGCCATTTTTTCTCAGAATTTCAGAAGTGTCTGTAAAATGGAAATGCTTCCTTTAGACCAGGTCAGCATTGGCTTTTTGAGCAGAAGGGACCTGGAACCCTTCTAACCCTTTCAAACCTCTGCTGATAGAATCTCCTTCTTGGCTTCTCCCAGAGCATCCCTCAGAATACTGATGCTTACATACACTGTCTCATACTCGGTTAATCTAGTTCCTTGTCTAAGACTCTTCTCAGATTATTGTAATATTGCCATTTTCATTCAGAAATATTATATCTAATTATGCTATCACTGCAGCATTCATTTCACTGATGAGATCAGCTTCTAGCTGATCCATTTTAATTCTTTTCCCTCAAATACCATCCCAGGCTGTCCCTTTGGGATGAAAACTCTCACGCCCAGCCTTCTCTTAGCCAATCCCTCACCAATCACTTACACCCTGTTGTTGCTCAGTCCTTTTGTTTATCAACTTTTCTTGTAATTATCCTATAATTTAAATTTATAAAATGTACATAAGGTCTGCAGTTGTGTAAATATTTGGTTTATTTAAATGGAAGTCATAACTACTGCTTTTTGCTTCTTCCTATTTGTTTGTGTCATACTTGTGTTTCTTCTAGGAGTAATTAAACTCCATGTTTTTCAGGACAGGGAACACATTTTCTGAGACCCATAATGCACAGTGAGTCTCAATATTGACCAAGACCAGGAGGCATTGCTATAACAGAAATAAATAATGATATCTCTAAAAATCTTTTCATCAACTCAATGGCTATGTGATCTCTGTGCATTTTTGTGATTGCAGTAAGTAGTTGTAGAAAGCATTGTGATAATGTCAATAGAAGCATGGTATGGTAATGTAAAATTTATGAGCTAGATGGTAATCTTTTTAGGCAAATCGTGTTCTGTAATACAGCACACCCTCTCAATTAGTCTGTTCTCAGGAGCCAAGGAATCAGTGTATTGTGTGTGAAATGCACAGTAAAATTGACTGCGTTACTCAGGAAGATCAGCGTGGCTAATAGTCGAAGTGCAATAACCTCATATGAAACGTCATCTTACAGTGAAGAGCATTATACAGGCAATTCATGGTCCTTCCATGTTTATGTTTTTAATGTCCCACAGGTGTTTGTTAGTGAAGGGAAGGAGACTTCAGTGACTTCTGTTATGAAACCCCAAATAAGGAAGCTGGGCTGAGGTCTTCTGAGGGCCTGCACTCTGCTAAAGCACTGATCAAGCCATTAATGAGAGTTATGACTAGCAGAGGGCATGAAGATCTGTTTCATACTCTCCAAGGCAGTTACCTTTCAAATCACTAAGGTTAAGATTCTGGCTTTCTTACCTAGTGCAACTGATATCTGAATCACTCCATAATAAACACTATGAAGTATGATGTCAAGTAGAAAAGGCATGCAACATGCAGTCATGGCAACTGACCTCCCACTAGGCTCTTATCAGTGCAAAAGGGCTGGAGAGAAAGGGTCCTTGGTGGAGGGAAACCTGGAGGTTGTGCAACCTTGACAAGGAGTAAAATGATGCTGTCTTATCTGATACTTGCTGATTGCCAAGCAGAGTTTCATTCAGTTTTACCTCTGTTGTCATTTTTGACTTAGTATGATACGCTCTGAACAACATGGCCACACATGTGTATATCAACAACACAGAGGAGCTACAAACTGATGTATAAAACTCACTGCAGTAGCAGTGATACAAAGAATGTATTTGATCCTATAGTTCTGTGCTGGTTTTGGCTGAGAAGGGGTTAATTCTCCTCACTGTGGGGGTCGGCTACCTTTCCAGCTTCCCGCGCTCTGCCGCGTGGCGGGGGGGGGGGGGGGGGCTGGGAGGGGCAGGGCCATGGTGGGGACGGCTGACCCCGACTGGCCAATGGCAGGTTCATTCCATACCACGTGACACCATGACCAATATATTGAGGGGGGGCAGTGGCAGCGCGGAGGCGGCGCGGCGTCGGGTCGGCGGGCGGCGAGCGGCTGCGGCGCGTGCGGTTTGTTCCGGCGGTTCGTTCCCCCTCTCCCCTCCCCTCCCTTCCCTTCCCCCCTCCCCCGGGGCTTTGCGCCTCTCGTTGTTCTCCTTTACATTGCATTTCTACTGTTGTTTCTTTTAATTTTAATTATTAAACTGTTCTTATCCCAACCCACGAGCGTTACCCTTCTGATTCTCTCCCCCATCTACTGGTGGGGGAGTGAGCGAGCGACTGTGTGGGGCTGAGCTGCCGCTAAACCACGACAGTCCTTTTGGCGCCCAACGTGGGGCTCAAGGGTTGGAGATAACAACAGCTGCTGGTCACAGCACCATGTTGTCCTTTTTGCAGTTGGTGTTAAAAATCGGTGTTGGTTGTTTGAGTCTGCTGTGTTCTGCTGTGATTAGTAATGTTTTGCCTACAAGATTTGTTATACAAACACTCGTTTTCAGCTTTATCTGGTATTTGGGGTTTTTGCTGAAACCGTTACTGTACTTCGGATACCACCTTGTTGAGGCAATTAGCAATTATACCTCCTCCTCTGAGAGATTTTATATGGAGGAAATACAGAATAGTACCTTTGCAACTTTGTTCTATGATGTCTGTGCCTTTGTTACAACAACGTTTTTGTATCTTGAACATCCTTGGGTGGTTAAGGTGCACTTATTGTTAGTTTTTGGGCATGTTGTTTTGGTTTTGACTAAGCAACTTAAGAATATCACCCAGAAATCTGCCCCGAGGCTTGATAGTTACAAGTGGCAGGGCATGTGGGATAGCATGGGCAAATACCTAGGGCAGTGGGCACCCCCAGTGTTTTGGAGTTTCACCCCCGAACAAGTGCAGAATCCTAAAAAACTAGTAGAATATTTGGAGAAAGTATGTTGTTAGCTGGGAACTCCAGAGAGACACAGATAACTGCAACATGCTGGGGTCTGGCCCATGCATACCGAGCCCTGCTCAACAGTATTCAGTGCCCCCAGGGGGAAGAGAATGTCTCTGGATTGAAATGCAAAGTGACTGGCACTGTAGGCAATCCAGCCCTGACAACAGGCACTGCAGCCACTCAAACCCCCACAACAAGTACCGGAGCTAGCTCAGAAAATAAACCCGTACCAGTATCAGTTGCCCCCATACACAAGATGAAATATTGGAAGCGGACATCAACTCGTTTAGAACGGGATGATGAAGAACCAGGGCCATCGCGGGGAGAGGAGGGAGAAGTAATAAATGAAATACAGACCACCCGATCCCTGTCCTTAAGTGAGTTACGAGATATGCGAAAAGGTTATAGCTGTCGTTCAGGTGAGCACATTGTCACCTGGCTGCTCCGATGCTGGGATAATGGGGCCAGTAGCCTGGAACTAGAGGGAAAAGAAGCCAAACAAGTGGGATCCCTTTCTGGGGAAGGGGGCGTTGACAAAGCAATTGGGAAAAAAAACCACAAGCCCTCAGCCTCTGGAGGCAACTCCTGTCTGGAGTGAAGGAAAGGTATCCCTTTAAAGAAGATGTTACATATCGCCCAGGAAAATGGACAACTATGGAGAAAGGCATCCAGTATCTCAGGGAATTAGCTGTGTTTGAGGTGATTTATGGTGACCTAGACGATCAACGGTCATCCAAAGATCCAGATGAAGCCGAGTGCACACGACCCATGTGGCGGAAGTTTGTACGGAGCACGCCATCTTCACATGCAAACTCATTGGCAGTGATGTCCTGGAAAGATGACGAGACACCAACGGTGGCAGAGGTGATAGATAGACTCCGGGATTACAACACAAATATCTCTTCCTTGCTTGTCTCTGCTGTGGAGAAACTATCCCAAGAGGTCCAGCAACTCAAAGAAGATCTGTCCTACTCCCCACCTCGACAGAGCAGTGTCTCAGCTGTTAGGAATAAGCGTCCTTTGGCTCAAAGAAGGGGATACACACCACGGGCCACCCTATGGTTCTACCTGCGTGACCACAGAGAGGACATGATGAGGTGGGATGGCAAGCCTACTTCGACCCTACAGGCACGAGTACATGAACTGCAAGGAAGAACAGTCACTCAGGGAGGCTCTTCCAGGAAAGCTGCTGCTCCAGTTTCCAGCGAGCAAGTCCCCAGACAGAGGAGTAGAAGCGCAGATTTTATTTCTAAGTGTAATAGAGGGACTCCTGATTCACATTTACAGGAAGTGAGTTGTGACTGCCACGATCAGGACTAGAGGGGCCCTGCCTCCAGCCAGGTGGAGGAAAGGGATAACCGGGCTTACTGGACTGTGTGGATCTGATGGCCTGGCACGTCCAACCCACAGGAGTATAAAGCTTTAGTGGACACCGGCGCACAGTGCACCTTAATGCCATCAAACTATATAGGGGCAGAACCCATCAGCATTGCTGGAGTGACAGGGGGATCCCAAGAGCTAACTGTATTGGAGGCCGAAGTGAGCCTAACTGGCAATGAGTGGCAGAAGCACCCCATTTTGACTGGCCCAGAGGCTCCGTGCATCCTTGGCATAGACTACCTCAGGAGAGGGTATTTCAAGGACCCAAAAGGTTACAAGTGGGCTTTTGGTGTAGCTGCCTTGGAGACGGAGGAAACTGAACAGCTGTCTACCTTGCCCGGGCTCTCAAAGGACCCTTCTGTGGTGGGGTTGCTGAAGGTCAAAGAACAACAGGTGCCAATCGCCACCACAACAGTGCACCAGCAGCAATATCGCACCAACAGAGACTCTGATCCCCATCCATAAACTCATTCACCAACTGAGGAGCCAAGGAGTCATCAGTAAGACCCACTCACCCTTTAACAGTCCCATATGGCCAGTCCAGAAGTCTAATGGAGAGTGGAGACTAACAGTAGACTATCGTGGCCTGAATGAAGTCACTCCACCGTTGAGTGCTGCTGTGCCAGACATGCTAGAACTTCAATACGAACTGGAGTCAAAGGCAGCCAAGTGGTATGCCACAATTGATATTGCTAATGCATTCTTCTCAATCCCTCTGGCAGCAGAGTGCAGGCCACAGTTTGCTTTCACACGGAGGGGCGTCCAGTACACCTGGAATCGACTGCCCCAGGGGTGGAAACACAGTCCTACCATTTGCCATGGACTGATTCAGACTGTACTGGAACAGGGAGAAGCTCCAGAACACCTTCAATACATTGATGACATCATTGTGTGGGGCAACACAGCGGAAGAAGTTTTTGAGAAAGGAGAGAAAATAGTCCAAATCCTTCTGAAAGCTGGTTTTGCCATAAAACAAAGTAAGGTGAAGGGACCTGCACGAGAAATCCGGTTCTTAGGAATCAAATGGCAAGATGGTCGTCGTCAGATTCCAATGGATGTGATCAACAAAATAGCAGCCATGTCTCCACCAACTAGCAAAAAGGAAACACAAGCTTTCTTGGGCGTTGTGGGTTTTTGGAGAATGCGTATTCCAAATTACAGTCTGATCGTGAACCCTCTCTATCAAGTGACCCGGAAAAAGAATGATTTCAAATGGGGCCCTGACCAATGACAAGCCTTTGAACAGATTAAACGAGAAATAGTCCATGCAGTAGCTCTTGGGCCAGTCCGGGCAGGACAAGATGTAAAAAATGTGCTCTACACCGCAGCCGGGGAGAATGGCCCTACCTGGAGCCTCTGGCAGAAAGCACCAGGGGAGACCTGGGGTCGACCCCTAGGGTTTTGGAGTCGGGGATACAGAGGGTCCGAAGCCCGCTATACTCCAACTGAAAAAGAGATATTGGCAGCATATGAAGGGGTTTGAGCTGCTTCAGAAGTGGTTGGTACTGAAGCACAGTTGCTCCTGGCACCCCGACTGCCAGTGCTGGGCTGGATGTTCAGAGGAAACGTCCCCTCTACACACCATGCAACTGATGCTACGTGGAGTAAATGGGTTGCACTGATCACCCAGCGGGCTCGAGTAGGAAACCCCAGTCGCCCAGGAATCTTGGAAGTGATTATGGACTGGCCAGAAGGCAAAGATTTTGGATTATCACCAGAGGAGGAGGTGACACGTGCTGAAGAAGCCCCACTGTATAACAAACTGCCAGAAGATGAGAAGCAATATGCCCTGTTCACTGATGGGTCCTGTTGCCTTGTGGGAAAGCACCGGAGATGGAAGGCTGCTGTATGGAGTCCTACACGACAAGTAGCAGAAACTGCTGAAGGAGAAGGTGAATCGAGCCAGTTTGCAGAGGTAGAGGCCATCCAGCTGGCCTTAGACATCGCTGAACGGGAAAAGTGGCCAGTGCTCTATCTCTATACTGACTCCTGGATGGTGGCAAATGCCCTGTGGGGCTGGCTGCAGCAATGGAAGCAAAGCAACTGGCAGCGCAGAGGCAAACCCATCTGGGCTGCCACATTGTGGCAAGATATTGCTGCCCGGGTAGAGAAACTGGTTGTAAAGGTACGGCATGTGGATGCTCACGTCCCCAAGAGTCAGGCCACTGAAGAACATCGAAACAACCAGCAGGTAGATCAGGCTGCCAAGATTGAAGTGGCTGAGGTGGATCTGGACTGGCAGCATAAGGGTGAACTATTTCTAGCTCGGTGGGCCCATGACACCTCAGGCCATCAAGGGAGAGATGCAACATACAGGTGGGCTCGTGATCGAGGGGTGGACTTGACCATGGATATTATTGCACAGGTTATCCACGAATGTGACACATGCGCTGCAATCAAGCAAGCGAAGCGGGTAAAGCCTCTGTGATATGGGGGACGATGGCTGAAATATAAGTATGGGGAGGCCTGGCAAATTGACTATATCACGCTCCCACAGACCCGCCAAGGCAAGCGCCATGTGCTTACAATGGTAGAAACAACGACTGGCTGGCTGGAAACATATCCTGTCCCCCACGCCACTGCCCAGAACACTATCCTGGGTCTTGAGAAACAAGTCCTGTGGCGACATGGCACCCCAGAGAGAATTGAGTCAGACAACGGGACTCATTTCTGAAATAGCCTCATAGACACCTGGGCCAAAGAGCACGGCATTGAGTGGGTATATCACATCCCCTATCACGCACCAGCCTCTGGGGAAAATTGAACGGTACAATGGACTGTTAAAAACTACACTGAAAGCAATGGGGGGGTGGAACATTCAAGCACTGGGATACACATTTAGCAAAAGCCACGTGGTTAGTCAACACGAGGGGATCTGCCAGCCGAGCTGGCCCTGCCCAGTCAGAAATCCTGCTGTGGAAGGGGATAGAGTGCCTGTAGTGCACACAAAAAGTATGCTGGGCAAAACAGTCTGGGTCCTTCCTGACTCCAGCAAAGGCAAACCCATTCGTGGGATTGCTTTTGCTCGAGGACCTGGGTGCACTTGGTGGGTGATGCGGGAGGATGGAGAAATCTGATGTGTGCCTCAAGGGGATTTGATTTTGGGTGAAAGCAGTCAATGAACTGAATGGCACAATGTGAACTGCTATATAATACTGTGTGTCATCTCTGTGTTGTATCAATGATATCAGAGTACGAGCCTCCCAACCCATGGAAGATCAACTATGAAACAAGCCGTGCAGCAGTGATGGAACGATGACTGACTCGGTATGCAGCAACCCACCGCCACACACCACCCCCCCCAACCCGGAAAGACTGATACAACAGATGGAGCCCAGAGTCATGGACTGGGTGAACTCAATGGACATTTTAATGGACATTTTACAGGGAAGGTCCATGAACTAAGGGAATGATGTCTGTGTATTATGTTAAAGGATGGGAAGGGGAGGGGTGGTGGTTGGTACGGTTGTATTGCATCATATGGGACCTGGGCATGGTGTAAATGGTATGGAATAAGGGATGGAGAATGTGCTGGCTTTGGCTGAGAAGGGGTTAATTCTCCTCACTGTGGGGGTCGGCTACCTTTCCAGCTTCCCGCGCTCTGCCGCGTGGCGTGGCGGGGGGGCTGGGAGGGGCAGGGCCATGGTGGGGGCGGCTGACCCCGACTGGCCAATGGCAGGTTCATTCCATACCATGTGACACCATGACCAGTATATTGAGGGGGGGGCAGTGGCAGCGCGGAGGTGGCGCGGCGTCGGGTCGGCGGGCGGCTGCAGCATGTGCGGTTTGTTTCGGCGGTTCGTTCCCCCCCCTCCCCTCCCTTCCCCCCTCTCGTTGTTCTCCTTTACATTGCATTTCTACTGTTGTTTCTTTTAATTTTAATTATTAAACTGTTCTTAACCCAACCCACGAGCGTTACCCTTCTGATTCTCTCCCCCATCTACCGGTGGGGAGTGAGCGAGCGACTGTGTGGGGCTGAGCTGCCGCTAAACCACGACAAGTTCATTCAGAGAAACTTCCAATTTCTTTAATGAGCTCCATGAGAATTTGATTAAAGACAGTCGGATTGGGTTCGTTACTTCTGATGAAGGGATATAGAAGAAATTCATTAATGGAACAATTTCTGGAGGCTAAGACTTAAATTCGGTTTACATCATGAGAGAGAGTCATTTCGTCTCAAACTATAACTCAGTGGACATTAATCTATATTACAGTTCCACAGCCAGTGAAAGTAACAATTTGCGTTTGGGTTTAGAAGACTGACAGTATAGCCAGTCAGGGGTCAAACAAGAACTAGTACAAAAAACTTTGAATTTTCAATAAATTTTGTGCAGATGTTTATTTCCTGAAGATTTCAACTTAAAATAATAACTCCAGTTTGGAAAGAAGGTGGATTTTCTTGTGTTTTATTTTATAAACCAACTTTAAATATGTCCTGATTCATTTGAATGCTGGGGGTAAGACACGTTAGGTTACAGAAATGAGAGACAGATGTTGACTGTAAAGGAAGATGAAGCTTGTCTTCTGTTTTAAACCTCTGCATTCTAAGCTCTCATTCTAACTCTCATAGAAGAAGCATCTCCAGAAGGTCGAAATAGTAATCATGGTAGAACAATGTTAAAGGCATATAAACCCCTAATTTCTGGTCTGTATCCCCAAACTATTAAAAGAAAAAAATGCATGCTCTGATTGAAAGTTGCCATAGAGGCCAAATAAAGTTTTGATTTCCCTCATGTTCTCTTACAATTTTTTTTGTTCTGTTTTCTCTTGCATCAGATGATTAACTCAAAAACTTGTACTTCTACACTGATGACATACAATTTACTGCAGATACATTACTTGGAGAATACCCAGTATTGGCCATTCAGGAATGTGCTTTCATTCATTTCAAGTAGCAGGCGTCCATTTATGTCATAAGCAATTGTAGTCTACAGTGTTAATGGTGTCTACATTAGTAAAGTTCACTTTATGAAAAAGCTACTGGACTGATTTATTTTATTTATTAACAGTTTTATGGAGTCTATTTTCATTCAGGTCTTCAGCAGTAGATAAACAAAGGAGATATTGATTATATACAGAAAAATTTCTGACAGCTTCAGTTAGAAAAATCTGCCTTTGCTCAAATGGCAAACCACGTTCCTGGAAAATTTCCTACCTCTTTGGGTTTTATCTGAAAGTTAATTTATCAGTTGGCATACCACTGGGTCCAAACCTGCTTTTACTGAAGTAAGTGGGAACTTTGCCATTGGCTTCGACAGGAGCAGGTGCCTGCCCCTAATGAGGTGTGTAATGGAAATGGTGTACACACAAAAAACCTGGACACAGTCAGTTTGAGAAACACTGGATAAGAAAAAGGATTTCTCAGAATCCCAGAGCATCTGAACAATGTGTTGTGGTGACATTTAAGCATTGACAAGAAAAGTGAAGGGATGAAGTGAAAGAATAGAACTAGACAAGAAGATATTGTCACACTGGAACAATTCACCTCGTGCTTGGAAAAGTTTATAAAAACCTTGAATAGGGAGGAAAAGGGCATCATGATAAATGAGAGCACCTAAGCCACATTAGATCGGCTGATAACACAGTAATCTGCCAAAATCCCTGAAGACCTCGAACCACTGATGAGAGAATTAATCATGAAGAGTACAGCTTGAGCAATTAGGAGAGGAAGAGCTGAGCTGTCCCGAGTGAAACTTGACCCCCAGCCTTCACCCTGTATTGAAATCAAGCATGACCCAAACCTTCGCTGAAGTATGAAAAAAGGCAACAGATTTTTTTTCACCTCATTATTTCTCATTTCTTTCACCATATCCGATATAGTGTGCTGTGGAGAATCCCAGACTGGTATCAACTAAAATAGCACCAGAACACCAAGACACTATGACTTTATCAGCCAGTATTACATTCACAGTAATTAGCCCTGCTTCTCAGGGGTGAGGAAGGGCATGTTAATGAGGCTGAGTGCAGTGTTGCACTAATCCCATGGAACCAAGTCTGTGACCCAAGCGAGACTCTTGCTTTGTGCCAGTCTGCTCCATGGAGAAGTACCATATCCTGTGGTCTTAACTGGGTTTTCTCCAGCATAGCAAGGTCTAGCACACAGTGACGCTGATGCATGCGTTTCCTGGGCAATGCACATGCCAGGATGTTGCAGGAGAGGTTGTGCTTGAAGGAGCTCCATGGTGTCTCATGCTCAGGAGGAGAAGGAGGAAGAGGAAGACTGTGTGCACCGTCATGCTGCAATCTTGCTGCAATCTTACTGCAAATTATGTGTTTCAGACTTAGGTGATATACCTTACACAGAAGTCAGGAAAAGAGATGCAGAGGCTGGCGGGTATTATGCTGTTTCTCTTGTTGATCAGCACAAAGTTTATTTCCCAGTTGTGACGAAAGAATCAGGCTTGTTTTGCCAGAAGGTTCTAATGACTTGTGTGATGAGTGCAAGGACTACTCATGTCCTGAGTCATTAGCTGTCTGAGGCAAGAGTGGGTGTTTGCACTGCTAGAGCCAGGCTGTGCCTTGTGCGGAAAAATGGAGGCGTTCTGTGGTCTGGGCTTGGAAGGGTTTTTTCATACAGTTGATGGTGGTTTGTTTTTTTTTTTGTTGTTGCCAAGTGTGGCTCTGAGTCTGGAAGGAATCCTAGCGGGGCATCTTTGTTGGACATAACTACTGTTTTCCTATCCACTTTGAGTGTTTTATCTTGGCCACAAACTGAAGCACACATAATGAGGAAAGGAACATCACTCATTATTTGTCTTCTTGATTGGCAGAGTTGCATGGGTGAAGGGAGATGTGGATCTCTTGGGATGCTGCAGCTATTGTGGCAGGAAATTTTTCTAGTCAGATATTCGAATGAGATCTGGGAGATGAATGTAATTTGTCTCTAGTTTTATTTTTAGTGATTTCACTTTTCTGGCTTAAGTATTTCATTCCCTTTTATTGTCAAGATTTATTACCAGCACTGTTGTGAAGTGCAGCCAGTTCCACTTCTCCAACTCCTTCTTCTTAAACTTAATTTTTGTCAATGGAATAGTTTCCTGTAAAATGTCTAATTGTTGGCGTATTGGCATATTATGTCCAAGAGCTTTTTTAAAACTAAGTAAGTCCAGCACTAATTAAGTGGCTGGTGCCAAGTCCTCTAGTTTCTGATGGAATAAATGAGAATTTCAGTTGTTTCAGAGCTGACCGCATTTTTGGACAGTGAAAACTTTAGAACATCAAGTTCCTAGTTCCTAGCTACAGTATTGGTATTTGTGTTTCTACAGCTCCATCCTTTGACATCTTTAATACATTTATTGACACAACTTTGCTGTTGGGTAGGAAACGCTGTTATCATTATTTTTCAAGTGGAAAACCATGACCCCAAGAAACTATAACCAAGTTTGTATTGGAAAGTACATCGCATGCAGGAGAAGAAGCAACCTCCCCTAGAGGAGACAGTATGTTATACAGGAGTGCTTTTTGAAATGACTTTTTATTGGGTCTACCAAGTGGTAGGCTAGACTGAAAAAAAGGGAAGTCCATGCTGTATTTTTACATTTATACCAGGAGATTTTGTTCATAACAAATCCTTGGAGGAAACCAGACCTCTAACACTCTAGCCAAAATGGCTTGCCCAAGCCATGGTATCTGGGATGGAGAACTAGAATCCCTGGAGGTGTGCCCTTTCCCACATAACCCTACTGAACTAGGGCTTCCCTTGTTGCATGCAAAAACCTCTGCAAAATAAATTACTACAAGCGTTTTTCTTGAAAGTAGTGACTTACACCGAGTAGTATTTGGGTTCAAAATACTGATAGGAACATTTTTGTCTTCCTCTTCACAAGACAGCATTTCCAAGACCCCTGTATTTGGGTTTCCATCAGCTGGCATGTGCTTCTGTACATATGCTTTGGAAGTAGGAAACACACTGCACTGTGATTAAGAGTAGGCTGTGATGAACATTTTAGCTCCAGACACACAGAGTTTCTCTGTAATGGTCAAAAAAGTCACATGCCTTAAAATATATCTTAGGGGGAGGTTGAAGTCCTCACCTATGCCTAAAATTTATTGCTCAAAATTGTATTTAACCTGAACTTTAAATTATTGTCTACTCTTAAGGAAAGGAATAAAGAATCAAATAATAGGGGAAAATATATAGGTTTTACTCTAGTTGTGAGTTATGTCAAAATGCAAATTTTTGTGGGTTATTTTCTTTGTTTATTTATGAAATGTCATCTAATTCCTTGATGAAAGCTAATTTTAAGTACTTATTTTCCTTTAGATTTATTCCCCCACCCACCCCAAAAAAAAAAAATACAAGCAAAATGTTAAGTAAAGTTTGACTTCTGTGTTCCTGACTTTTCTTTAAAAGTCATGGTAGAGCTGTCAGGTTGATGAGTTATTGGTTGTCAATAAACTAACTATTGATCATAATCTTCCAAAATTCATCCTTCATGTGTGTTTAAAAACAGAACATGCAGTGAACTGCAGAACAGAATTAATTGCTTTGTCCCTGAGGGAAGAGCAGATAATTACCAAATAACATTTCTATCAAAGCTGTAGCTAAGTCCTGAGTGTTATGTGAGGCAAATTCCACACTTGTACAAAACGAATAAACTTGTCAGTACTTTCACACAAATTAAACCTTGTAACATTTCAGTAAAAATCCTATTAGGAATGTCCTCATTTTTATAATTAATTTAAATTTCTTTAAGGGCAAAGGAAAAATAGATGTTGGAAAGAGTAAGCATGTGTTCAGAAATCTTGTGCTCTCCTGTGGATATTTTTAACAGATCGGGTTTATGTTGTTAAGTTTTAAGTGTTCTTTTATCACTTGTTGATCAATAGAGTTTTAAAGACTTTCATATTGCTGAGGTCTGTGCTAGAATGGTTGAAATATACATTTTGGAAAGCGGTATTGTAGTGAAAGGATAATTCATGCTTTGCACTAATTCCTTCCTATATATTGACATAAATCACAGCTTTGAGAGAAGGAGGTGCTTGAAGCTTGTATTATTTTATGTACCAGCCTATGCTTAAAGAACAGATTTTGCAGATAACATTTTGCAGGACAGCAACTATTTTAGTGAAACTTATGCTACCCTCCAGAATTCAGCGGAGATGTCTTCTGCCAGTGAAAAAATACTGCATTGGGGATCATTTGTGCAAAGGCAATTCTCTGTTTTAGAATGCAGGACTTTCTACTGGAAGAGGTTGAATTATTTATTGGAAATAAACTACCCAGCAAATGTAGCTTTTTTGCCTTGTTTGCAAGTTAAGATCTGATTTTGGATTCCATGAATGTGTTTGTTATTCAGAAGTCTTTCCCAACAAAATGAAATATTCTGCTGTGCAAACTGTCTACTGGCTGTTTGTGGTACAGGACAAGTCACCACCATAGCACATGGCATAATTACTGCCTAACTATAACTCACTGAACAGGGGTGTAAATGCACTTCCTAAATCTACCTACCTCAATGTGTTGTCAGACCTCAATGCGAAGTCAGACCCCTTGTCAAGAAAAGGAAACTTCACTCACAGCTTCACAATATGACCTTTCATTTAAATGCTTTAATGAACAGTGAAATCGTCAACCACACAAATATCTGAAGTGGTATCCGCTTGGCATTTGAATGACCACCTCAGGGCTAGGTTATAAGGACAATTCATTTGTCTTGACTAATGCAGACTTCCTCAGCTACACTGTCCCACTGCCCCAGCTGGTGAGGCTTTGTGGTGAACAGGCTGAAGGTGTATCTAGAGGGGAAGATAAGAGGACAACTGAGCTGGCCTATTTGCTTCCTGCTGGTGCAAGAGGGAGGTGTTATTTCCCTGCCGTCTCCCCTGTTCTCCCCGCTTCTGGCTCCTGAGCCTCACCTGTGCCTTATACATCCTTCTCTTCCTCCTCCCCATCTTGCACTAACTCTGGCACCCACTGGGCTCTTCATGGAGATGATTTAATTCACAAAGCCCCCATAAAACTGTTAGTTTTCTCTGGCTGACTTAATTTTCTGCTTAATTACTGCATTGTGTCAGTGCTTACAAGAATCTGTTGAGTGCCAGTGCTGTTGCATGAGTGAGAAGAGTGTGACCTCCCCTTTTAGGCAGAGGTAAGCTCTGTAATATGAAAGTTCACTTAACATACCAGTCTGAATAGTGGACTTCTATGTGTATGCAATGACAGACTCTTCCACCACACACCTAACAAGAAAGAGCACTAAATAAATGATTGCCCATGTAAGTGGTACCTTCTGAGAAGGAAAGTACATTAGAAATAATGTTCATAGGGAAAAGTGGCCATACTCATAAGCAGACTACAAGGAGGAAAAGCTTAACTCCCAGTTTTCACACCCTTCCTCCTTCCTGAACCAGAGGACTCTAAGCACCCTGCAGAGGCCTTTCATTGAAAGCCTCTTGGCCATGGAAACGGTGTCCTTTACAGGTCCAGACAGCAGCCTGGGGGAGGTAAGATGTGAGGGGACCAAGGACACCAGGAGTGTGATGCTACTGGATTAACAGCTAAAGAAAACAGATCTGAAAAGGAGAGGATCATCCATAGGCACAATTAAAGGTGTAGGAATCTCAGACTCCTGGAATGGATAGACTTGGTGGATGTGGCAGGGTTCTAAATAGGGACTACAGTTTCTTAAGTCAACTGCCTGCTTTCCTTTAAAAGGAAAGAAGAAAGTGCAAGAACACCAAGGCTCTGGTCACTGAAATGCTCTGAAACATTAAACACTGATGCAGTTCCAGGGATTTTATTTGTTATATATTGCCTAGAGCAAGGAAGTGCAGAAAAGCTTTTGGACTTTCACAAACTCATTTACTGTGGCATTGGTTTGTATAATAACTGGGAAAAATACTGGAATTAGAATCAGGGTCTGAGGTCTTGGGAGGTTTCCCACTCAAGAGTTATGAAACTGTCAGGAGAAAAACACAGGTTGAGGAAAACAGAACATGGGAGAATGAGTAGATCAGAAAGATATTTCCAGAATATCTTTTGCAGGTCTGTGGGAACAAGCTCTGCTTTTGCTCCAACACGATTGTAAGCTTTGAGGATGTGGCTAGTCTATTGCCAAAGCCAAGCAAATACATTCTCCTATAAAAAAAGACAGTAGCAGCAGCAGCTGTCTTGGACTCCAGACAGTGTGAGCTCATATCTGTTCTCAGAAGACTGCAGAAAGGGACCGTGGGAGCAGTAACAGTGTCTCTAAGGTGTAAGCAGAGACTTAGACCTGAATGTGCTTTCCTGTATGTACACTGGAAAGATGAACTCTCATGTTGGAAGGCGAAATATGATCTGGGAGATGAAGGTTGGCCCACTGTTTTGAGAGTCCAGAGAAGCTGGAGAAAGAGAACATCTTTTTGGTCCTCCAGACTTGAGTGCTATCCTAGAGTAGAATTGTTTTTCTGTACATGCAGCCTTGGTGCAGAGGGCTCCAGAGGAATAAGAAAGGTCTAGCAGTTATTTCCATTGTCTGGGTCAGAAGCAGGGACGTGCTGTTAAAATAAGAACGGTGGGTTCTGGGATGGGTTAGGGGAAGGAAGGAAGCCAGCAAAGGTTGCTTTCTCCCTTTCATTCTTGTCTTCTGTGTGCAAACCTGAGCAAACAAGAAAAAACACTGCCTGTTCAACTGAACATGGATGGTTCCTGGGAGAAGAAAGGGCAGAGGCTGCAGGAGTTTGCTGGAGGCAATTTTCACAGTCAGTTCAGGGTCTGAGCTGCCTCCAGCACAGCTCTGCAGTGAGATTGTGTTGTGCATCCACTCTAATTTGACAGAATATGAGAAAAGAGCTGCTTATAGAAAAGCATTGTTTTCCTATGGACAGCTTGGCAGGTATTTATTCTGGAAGTTAGTAATTGTTTAGCCATGGTAGAGTAACATAACCTAACCTAAGGGTATTGAGTTTTGTAACAACAGATATGCTTTAGACACCCACATCTTCGAGGGATTTGAGAAGGAAAACAAACAAACAGACTTATCCTCTGAAAGCTGCAGCAATGGTCAGATGTTGTAGAGTGCAACGTTAGAGTTCTCAGGCCACTGTTTGGTCCAAGCTCAACCAAGAGTATATGGGACAGTTAATTTTGGCTGAGATAGCTGGCAGTGAAGTACTTGTTTACTCAGTTGTGCATCTACAGCTAGGAAGACTGAAAGCATCTTTAGGCAACAAAACATACTGTTTAGGAATTTTATGCATCCCAGATGGAATGGTGGATATTGAGCAAGCAGATCCTGGTGGCCTCCCTCTGTTCTCTCTCAGGATATTTGTATACAGCAGATTGCAGACAAATATCATGTGAGAGATCTTCGTGGCCAGGATCTGTAAGCCAGGAATGTGTGGACGTGAGGGTCTTTAAGGGAATAAGGAAGGAAGTAATTCCATGTTGAAGGAGAAGGCCGGGAATGAGACAAATGTGCAAAAAGCTTGAAGACAACAACAAGGGCATTCTTTGCTGTATCTGAAGGGTGTAATGGAAAACATTATGGAGGGGACATTGAAGAACACACAATGTTGTGAGACCCAATAGGCCACTGTGCTTCAAAAGCAAGGAAGAAAGTGGTGAACCTGGGCTTTATCTAAATATGAAGTCAATTTCCTTCCTTGTCTTAGAGCCCTGATCAATATTATTGTTCCACTGACTGGATCATTGGTCTGGCTGATCCACAAAGACTGTGCTGGTGTGCTGTGGACACTTTAGGACTTGCAACAATGTGTTTAGGAGTAAACCAACTCAATTTTCCAAAGCCATTTCTTGCAGTACCACAGGAGTGTCAGAGAGGATCAGGACTCCTGTGCATGTCTAACAGAGTTTCCTCAGCTCTGTTGTTGGTGAAGGATGCAACTTCCCTTGGGGAAAACATCTGACAGCAGAATTACAATTTCAGGTTTACTGAGCACCTCTGAATGGTTTTCAATTTATGTCTTCGGTAGTGGCATCTTACCTCGAATTTCTGTGACATTACGATAGCAGTTGATGTGACTTAGAACCACTTTTTGCTTTACTTACGCTCATGAAGAATGAGATTTTCATGGACTCGGACAGAATGAAACTATATTTGCAGATTCGGCCAGAAAGTACTGGTTTTGGCTGAGAAGGGGTTAATTCTCCTCACTGTGGGGGTCGGCTGCCTTTCCAGCTTCCCGCGCTCTGCCGCGTGGCGTGGCGGGGGGGCTGGGAGGGGCAGGGCCATGGTGGGGGCGGCTGACCCCGACTGGCCAATGGCAGGTTCATCCCACACCACGTGACACCATGGCCAGTATATGAAGCGGGGGGCGTTGCGGCTCGGGGGTGGTGCGGCGTTGGGTCGGTGGGCGGTGAGTGGCTGGGGCACGTGCGGTTTGTTTTGGCGGTTCGTTCCCCCCCTCCCTTCCCGCCTCTCCCGGGGCTTTGCGCCTCTCGTTGTTCTCCTTTACATTGCATTTCTACTGTTGTTTCTTTTAATTTTAATTATTAAACTGTTCTTATCCCAACCCACGAGCGTTACCCTTCTGATTTTCTCCCCATCTACTGGTGGGGGAGTGAGCGAGCGACTGTGTGGGGCTGAGCTGCCGCTAAACCACGACAAGCTCACTGAGAATAAACACAATTATTCATACTTTGTTTCTGCTGTATTTTGGAAAATCTTAATTAATAAACAAATTATTTATTCTTATTCTTAACTAATAAATGAATAGAACATTATTAGTATTAGTATTATTAGCCAGTTTGCAAATGGGAAATATGTTCCTGCTATACAAAGTTTTGGCCATAGAGTGAAGAACATAAACAAATGTCATCAGCCTCAGGTGATCATTCCTACTGTATAAATGATATTATGATAAATTCACTGGGTGTGTTATCTCTAATGAATAATTCAGACAGTTGCAGCTATAATGAAGAATGTAGTAGATGCTCGTCTACTGAACATGTATTTTGGGGTGTCTATTACAACACCATAGGCAAAATTTTACCAATCAGGTTTTATTTCTCAGGGCTTTCTTTCATGTCATGGAATCTTCAGTATTTATTTATATAGGGAAGATGGAAATGGAATTGGCTGATTTTTTTTCCCAGTGTACATTGCTTCATTTACTTTGACAGTACAGCATTGTGAAGAATGGTACACTTGAAATATTAAACATTTTGCTAGATGCCTGATCTCACAGTCCCTTACTCTGCTGAACAAATTAACTTTGATGTCCATGTGATTTTTGCATGCAAAACAACTGCATGATCAGGGCCTAAATTTTTAGCAATTTGTTATACCAATAACAGAAAAAACACATTGAGATAATTGACCTTGACTTCACATACGTGCATTCCTCTTTATCTTACCGTGTACAACATCCAAGATGGTTAAATCTGTTCCCTTGCAATAGTAACAAGAAGGACTGATACCTGAGTGAATGCTGGAAGCAAAGCGATTGCAACACCAAATGTGAGCTGTAAGTCTGTTGATTACATACAACCTATGATAAGAAAGGCATGCTTGTCTTATTAATTATTTATATTTGGAATGTGCTTGTAATTTTCTAGCGGAGGCAAGGTTTGTAAGGAGATATAATTGGGAATCAGTTGGGCTACTAAATGACATACCAAAATGAATTTTAATTTGATTAGAAAAACATTCAAGAGAAGTTATTGTATAAGAGAGGAAAATGAATAAACACACACCGTCTCAACTGTTCTTTTTCACAATATTAGATTGGTAATGGAGACTAAGTAGCTATTAGTATCTGTGTAGTAGGCTGCTTCTTCTGCACAAAGGTAAATCTAACATTCCCCAGGTCTGAGGGTGGCCCTTTGTGACCACAGCCTTGGTAAATTTTAGTGCAAATTAGAATCCTGAGTTATGTTTGGAGTGTCCAATTGTTCTGGAAAAAAAAGTCAATGCTGAAAAATTAAGGAGAGCAAAAATCTGGAAGTTGATTTTTTTTGCTAGTACCATGGAAAGGTTACAAAGTCCACTCCTGCTCATAATGACATTCCAAAGTAGTGTAGGAAATGTGTGCTGGCTTCAGCTGTCAATCACTGTTTAGAAATGTCACCAATAATTTGTACTCTGGAAGTGCTCAGTATGCGGACCCCTGGCTCTAATTGGATCCACTGATTTCAGCTAAATCTCGTCCTGTCAGCAGCTCAGCAGTAGGTAGGATATGGAAGCTCTAATGAATCCAGTAATAACTTTAAATTGCTAACCTGGATTATTTTAAGGTTTTTTTTGCTGGTGAAAGTAGTTTTGCTTTCCTGGGGAAAAAAAAGTATTGAATTAGTTCTTAAATAATTATGCTAAATTACTGACCAAGCAGGTGGGACATAGGCATTTTCTATGTGTATGCGTTTGTGTGTATTCATATGGTTCCTTCAGTAGAGAAAAAGAAAATTAGGAGACAACAATGGCCAAATAAGTTGGATCAGAGAGATATGATTTCATGCTTTGGTCTAGTAAGCATAGAACTAATTATGGAGGTAAAACTTTTTTCTAAGAAACAGGGATGAAGAAGCCAGAAATCTGCACAGCGACCTCCTATAATGCCTCAGTAGCTGCTTTTGTGAGGTAGAGGCAGTGCTGATGTTTCAACTCGAATTTCTTACCCTGGTTGTCTAAGGAAATGAGATGTGCGTAACAGTGCTACTTGTCTGTGTCCATCTGTCTGTCTGTCTGCTCATGTCTTCCCCCAGGAATTTTAGAAGCTGTGATGAAATTTTAGCACATTTGACAAAGGATTAAATGTCTCTCAGATACCAAGCCTATACAGATTTTGTGTTTAGCTATGTAGTAAGATCCTATTCAGGGGAGAGAGCTCGGTCCCCACTGTCCCAGCCAGCCTGCTCACAGCTATGCCATGGCAGTGAGAAAGCCATCCTGCCTGTCTGGGCTCCAGGCCACAGGGGTGGTGACAGTGAATGAGTAGGAAGACCTGCACTATCAATCCCTCCATCTCCTGCCTAGTTGCAAGGTCTGGCAAAGGCCCCTTAGTGATAAGAGGAAATATTGCAGGCTGTTGTAGTGGGGGTGACAAGGGTGACCCCCACTTTTTTGTAGCAAGGATGGAGAGACACAGCAGCATCATAGGGGGCAGAGAGGATGAGGAAAACTTCTGAAGGCACTAGGGAGCTCAGTGGGCGCAGGGACATGCTGTGGAAGTATTGGGAGGTACTACATACTACTGGTTCAGGCTGGCACATGTGGGGAAGATTTAGGGATGTGCAGGTGGGAGATGAGGAAGAAACAGAGTTATTGGTGATGCTGGAGAACACAGGATGCAAATCCAAAGTCAACAAACCTTCACTAGCTGTGCAACACATGGAACAGTTGAATTTGTTTTGGTTTTTTTTAGATTTGACTCATTTCTTCCTTGATATGTCTGTGCTGAAATGACATTGCCTTAATATATAAGGCAGCAGGAGCTATCACACAGATGCAGCATGCATACTTGCAAGAACACCTGAAAGTATGCTCTTGTGAATCTTTCTCTAGGCTAAAGTAAAAGGTGTTTTATACAAATACGGTACAACTTTTTATTATCTGACTACATAAGTGTATATTGTGCATCATAAAGCTGAACAAGGTTTACGCAACCCATAACTACAATCCCATAATAGCTTCCTTGTCCTAGGAGCTGAACATATATATCAAAAAAGTATATGCTCTGTCTGAAGGCATAAGCCTTGGCTATTTTTGCCCCAGATATTCTGCATTCAAAATAAAACCAATGAACTAAAACTAAGAACAACTTTTAAGGCATTGACTTTGTCCTTTGGTAAATTATGGACCTTATTCTGTATTGCATATGGAGTAGTCATTTGCGTGATCATTCTGACCTATAGTATTTTTCCATCCTGCACTCTCTTCGTGCTGTTAAAACAATAGTAATAATTATAAAGTAATAGCAAATCCTGCTTGTATTTATTATTCCAGTTTTTCTAGTTTAAAAATTTCTGGTTTAAAATATTTTACATGACAAGATATAGCCTTTCTTGATGATTAGCTCATTAAGATTTGTTTTTCTGATATTCTCATAAGATATTATTTTCCTTCAGTCTAGCCCCAGCTATATCTTCATTTACTACTTTCAATATGTGTTCTCTCTTCTGAATGCTTGTGATTTTTAAATGACAATACACTTCATTTTCCTATAGTCTCAAATAGTCTGAATTTGGTCACCTCTGGCCACATTGAAGAAGACCTGTTTGACAGGATTTTAAAAAATGAGTTAAGCATGTGTTTCCTAGGTGCTGGAGAAGCAGAAGGAAGGTTTTATATGTGTTTGACTGACTGAGCTCTCCCAAACTGATTGTTTTAATACATCTGTTATTCAGTTGTACTGCTAAATAGCATGCTAAGACACTGAGAGGCTAGGATAGAATCTTTCAATTATTGCTTCATGACAGGTAGATGAATATTGGATAGATATCGCATTCCCCTATGTCATAATTTACCCAGATTTTAATGTGACTTCATTCAGACTCTCAATTCCTTCAGCTTGTTTTCTCTCAGTTCCCTTTGATTTGCCCACATCCTCCTGATGCTGAAGTATCCAAAAGAGAGGAGAGGAAAGCAATTGCAGAAGCAAGATAAACTTGGAATGTAGGAAGCTGCGGTTGAATTATTTTATGTGTAAGCTGGGTTGGAAACTGCAAGCACAGTACAGAAAGAATATACTCAGATTTTGGCTTGCAAGAAAAGGAAGCAACTCATATGAAAAATGACCACAAAAGGAAATGGGTAGCTGAAGAACAGGAGGATGTAAGCCTGCCACCTGCCTCCTTTGGAACGAAGTAGCTGGTGTATGCATGTTTTGCTTGGATTTGTTTCAGTCCAGCTTTCTAAACTTCTGCTTTCCTTAATCTTGGCTGCTTTCATGCTGGGATGTCCCCAAAGATCTGTTATTATTTTGCTTCAGGTAAGTTAGTTACTTTATACTGCTGCATCAGCCAGAGCTGCACTCCTGTGAGCAATAGTTGCATAAATTATGAATAGGGGAAAGGAGAAGGAGAAAAAAAATCCATTAGCAACACTTAGATTGTAAGTGTCTGATAACTGTTTTAATAACTGTACATTTGTCTTAAGGATCAAAGACTCCAAAGGCAAGCATGTGGATTTGCAGCTTGTTTTCATTGCTTTGTGTATCTGTAGGTGGAGAAACAAAAACATAGATAATGCCAAATGGAATGAGTGACTGGAAAGCTGAACTCCTTACACCCTTTGAGATGTTTTATCCAGCTAGCAAAATTTTGCTAGAGGTATTCAGTAAATGGTAAATAAGTGGTATTATTTAATTAGCTAATATTTTTATGTAAATGTTGGTAAATTAGTTAATGGGCTGAATTCCTCCCCTGCAGAGGGCTGCTGAATGGGACAGTCTATGGAAGAAAGGAGAGATTGCAGCATAAGGTGCCTGCAGCTTCCCTTGTACCTTCACTGGAGAGGAGACCTAACATGACAGCAGTGCTGTCTGCAGGAAAAACAAACAAGGAACAGTCTTCTCTGGTGCTGTGCTCTACTGCTGCTTTCAGTCTTCCCATTGACTTACCCTAGTATGAAATTCAAGGAAAACAGGAAAGTGGAGAGGAAGCTTCCTTGATGTGTGCACAAGGTGTATGCATGTAGCCTCTTACTGAGGGTGTGTCAGGATTTGGGAAGTGAAAAAAAATAGGTCAAGAATGGTATGTTGTGGGTGTACAAGATTCTTCAAATCAGAGAGGTCTGAACACAAAATGCTCCACCAGACATGGTTGAGGTCTTGGCTGGGAACCTTGATAGCCAGGGAACTGGGACGGGGAAGTAAGGCTAAAGGCAAGATCCTATTACAGCTGTGGCAGAAAACCAAGCTAAAATAGCAGCTAGGACTATGTGAATGATGACTCCTGTGTCTGTAGCCTGAATGACTGTGTGTATTTGGGGATCATAAAAATGTCTGAGTTGATTTCTTCTGTTGTGCTATAGCAAAAGTTCAATTTGTAAAATGTACTTCTGCAGGTGTCTCATCCAAAATGCAAATGTTAAAACATAAAAGCTAGGCTACCATTGAACAGAGGAAAATTTGGGAAATATTAACTGGAACACTAACACTCATTAATAATTTTTGTAAGGTCAGATTTTCAGCCTTCAGTTCTCTTCTTGCAGGTAAAATTTCATGCCTTTAAATAATTACAAACCCTTTTTTTCCATGTAAGCAATCACGGTGTTTTCATTCAAGTTTTAGAAGCTAAATACTAATATTTACAACGGCAAATCAAAGGTCAAAGCTAGAGGTACCTTTACTAGATTTTCAGGTCTACATTGTTTTTGTAAAATGTCAAACTCTAGGACATTTCCTTGTCCCATTTAAGTAGTGACAAAAATTGTCATTATTTTCATGCAACTAGGGCAGGAAAGACCCCATAAATTATTTTCTATTTAAAACTGTCTAAATTGGACAAAAATTATAACAGTTTAATGAAAAGATATTTTCTCCAAATATTTTTGCAAGATTTTTGGCTTGCAATCCTGCCTCAGAAGATTTGTACTAACTTTACTACAGTGTTCTTCCTTTCAAGCTTATTCCCAGGGACTCACCTGTTCTTTGACAATTATTAATTGAAGTCTTTTCAGTGCCTCTCATACACAGAGGAACAACTACTGCTCTGTTTCTCCTATATAGACATCTTTTTTACTGAGAGATAATTGTCTGCCTCTCATACATACATCCCATGCTACCATGGCATCTTTTATACTTGACAAGGAATACACAAGCATGGCAGTAACAGTGGTTTTGAATAGCTGATTGCTCAGTAAAGCTCTCTGTAATTAGGGATACTGTGATAACTTTTTGCCGAGTTCAGAGTCCCCACCAAAGGTTGGCACCTTCAGCAAGTGAGAGAAGTTCACTATACTGAGCCCAGAACCATGTGCCTTTTCTCCCCTCATAACTATTTTGTAACATGAGCTACATTTCCCCTATATCTTATGCCCTAAAGCTGAAGACATAGCTCTTCTGCCATTCAGACTGTTAGGAAGCCCCAGGGGCTTCCCCAGGGCAGCTGGCCGTGGGGACAAGGCTGTGCCGCAGGAAGGGCTAAGCTGCTTTTCTCTCCCTCCTTGCCCAGCTGCTTTGGATGGGGTTTTTTTCTGCCCTCCTGCCAGACGCTTTTACTGGTGGACAGCAAGCAGTTCAGCTTCTGCAGCCCTCACCTGCCACTTCAGGAGTTCACAAATGACTACTCAAGCCCTGAAAGAACCCAAAGTGGCTGCTGAGTTTTAATTCAAGTGTTCACAGGTAGCTGGCAATTAGCAATAACCTGCCCACCCCTGTTTGTACAAAGATGATGAGAACTAACACTCCTTCTGCTTGATTATGATTGTAAGAAAGGCTGGCTAAAAAGTGTCTGAGCCATTCCCTCCCTCTCCCTCACCCAGCTGACTCCATAATCATGGGCCCTTTCCACTCAGCCAGTAAAATAGCAGTTAGCTGAAGAGCAGAGGTTGAAAAATGCCAGTCACTTTCATAACCATATGGCAACCACATTCATTGGGTAGCTGTGTAGTGCTGTAATGTTGACACACATATATAATTTTTCGGTTATAATGTGGACAACCCCAAGTACAAACTTAGCTTAAGCCACAAACAGGTTTGAGCTTTTCCTCTTTCCTCTGTCTCACTGTGTCATGGGAAAACACAGACGTATTCCTACATGTGAAGTAGTGTCGTGAGTCCCTGCAGAAAGGAGATAAGACTGATGTAAGAAAAGATTCTGATATTTGAGGTGTAGAAGGAGCCATCACAAAAGTTTTCGTTTTTACTGTCTGTTTACGTTTAGGTAATACTTAGTATAGAATATACAGTAAGAGAAACAACGCATAAAATGAGGCCTGAAAGGAAAGGTCTCCTCCACCACACTCCCTCCAGATGCCTACTCTTGCTCCTTGCCACTTGTTGACATGGGCACCTGTGTTGGTGGCAAGGTGATTTGGGTCAACTCACTGAGCCAAGAGAAAAATAGCTCTGCAAACAAAAGCTGGTTTTTGGGACAGCTTTACACTAGTGCGGATGGGCATATAGGATGGGGTTTAGCCATGAGAAAAGTGCTTCTCTCTGCTGAGAGGTATGGTATTTTTGAAGCCACCTTCTGTATTCAGTGACCTTGCAGTCATGAATTAGGCGTCATGTTGCTGCCACATTTCAGAAGAGGCGTTTAAATATCCTATGTGGGCATTCAAAGCTAGTGTAATTAGTAAACAAAATGTTTACTTGACTTCAACAGAAGCAGTAGGTTGAAAGTAACTTTTTTCTGCAGTAGAAAATTATATCACTGGTGTGGTTAAACCATCCACACTACTTGTGACTAGAGGAAGAAAATATACATGCTCATCCCTCAGCCTGGACTAAAAACTTGAGGTTTTGGCAAAGTCAGTGGTTAGCTGAAAGGACAGAGATGCATATGCAGAGATTCTCACGCTGATCTGTGCAGCATACGTGGTTTGAGAGATTTCAGGGCAAAAGTTTCAAAATTCTTTCTGGTTAAACATGACTAACAATGAGGTAATGGTGGCTCAGAAACATGTTGTAGTTAAGGTTGCACTCTGGAGACTGTGGTTAGCTTCCCAGGCTCTGCAATTGGGCCAAGAAAAGTAATTACAGTGATTAATAATAATGTTTGATTTGCCAGTCACACAGTCCATTCCTCAGAGCTGGTTGGTCTGGGGGAGGGGGAGGTAAATTGTAGGAAGGAAATTAGAGCAACAAAGTACAGTTCTTGCAGTCTATAATCCAAACACTGCTGGAGCCAGCTCAGCCTGGCATCAGCTATTTTTATACAGCTGTATACTATGGCTATGGTTTTGTGCTGTACAGCAGGAGTTAATTTATATATCTGTATATTACTGCTATGGACGTGTGCAGTACAGTATGGGGTAATTCACATACTGTACACTACAGCTGTGGTATTGTGCTGTACTGAAGAGGCTGCGCCATGTAACAGAACACCACACAGATGATGCTGTGCTTTGTAGATGAGCAATTTTGAAGGTTTGGACACTACAGCAAAGGATAACATTTTGAATTTCTGAGGATGAACAGTTCTGAGTACCTCACCTTTCTGATGGGAATTTACTGGGAATGCAGCAGCAGTCAGCAATGCGTTACAGGGCTCAGAAAGGGAGCTTTGCCTGTAGCAATAATCATAAAACCTTAATAACGTCCCATTGTGTGCTTTCTGCCCGTGCCTTTGGGTGTGACTGTGGGGAAGGTGGGGTGGGCAGAGCAGGGGAAAAAGGGAAAACCCGATCCCTTGGCAAAGTTGGGCTCCCTGACTACAGGAGTCCTTGGTGGCACCACAGTGAAGAGGAGTTGCCATGGAAACCATTGCAAAAGATTAAGCATATCAAGGAAACCTGATTGTGAGAGAATGGGTGGAAATAAGAGAATTAAATTAATGTAGAAACAATGTTTTTGTTTCATTCCACAAGTCATGGTAGAAACCTTTACATTCACAAACATCCAATTAAGGGAGAAGTTATAGTGAAATCTGCAAGCCCTGTTTCAGAGGAACATTATTGCTCTATAATTAAAGGAAAATAAATAGTGTTTTACTACCCAAAATGAAAATCCAGTGGTGCAGACTCTGTTATTCTTCACTTTCCCACTGTAGAATCTGCCGAGTTTTTTTGACATTTTGAGGCAGACAGGCCATGGTGACCCCCTGGGATGTACTCACAGGTGCAGTGGCTTTCAGCCATGGAGTGGCCGAATGAATTTCAGATATTTGAGAGAGGAAGAGAACACTTAACTCCTCATTCTCTTTTGTCACATGCTGGCCAGGCTCCTGGACCAGCTAAGCTGTACTCATTTGCAAGTTATGAGAACAGAATGGCAAAGGTCAGCAGTTTATTCTGCCTGTGCTGGGCACTGCCTACGCCAGTCCTTGGCATAAAGCAAAGCAGGGTTCAGGCTGTTTTACAGTGATCAGAAATAACTAGCACAGCTGGCTTAGGCAACTGGGAATAAGGTGGGCATAGAGTTCATGCCACTCCTCCCACTCTGGGTAATGCCCCAGGACAACCAAGGCCATGACATCTGGACCCTACAAAGGGCACTAAAGCCAAGAAACCAGTCAAGGCTTTTATGCAGTGCCAGAAAAACACAGAGTATCATGGATGGACTGGAGAATCCAACCCACCGACTCGTGTCCTTGCACCAGCACTTTGATGTGCCACCAGCAGCAAGGGATTTGCCTCCTAAAGACAGATTTCTGGCCTAGTATGAAATTAATGTCACTGTTTTCATCCTGCTTCTAAGGGAATGTTTCTGGGAAAAGTGGAGATTATGCTTCATTACTGCAATCACTAAACCCTGTGTCAAGAAAAAGCAATGAATTGTTTTGCAATAACACCAGGCACCCCAAGAATGATGGAGTAAATGTGTGCAGAGGTTCTTTCTTAGTTTGGATAGAGGTCTTGGACAGGCTGTGTAATTAGGGCCATCTTGCTCAGTTCATAGTCTCTGAAATAATGACACTGGAACATCTGAAGAGTATAGCTCCTCCATCTCCTCCTTGGTCTGAGTTGTATCCGTGCATCTGTATAGCTGGCCAAAGCCAGGGAGCTGAGGTTTTGTCCAATAGATCTTCATTCACTTCAAGCACCTGTCCATTGACTAGTCATAATCCAGTGTTATGTAAATAGAGTTGCAATTGCTCAAAGCGTGCTACTTTAAAATGAAGATGCCTAGGGAGATAACAGGGCCACTAAACTGTCTAGCTATCAATCAGGAAATACCGAGCTGTGCATTTTTTATTTGAACCTATGAGATGACCAATGCCTGCCTTTTCTATTTGCTTAAGGCATTGCCTAAAGGTGACAGAAACTCACACCAGAGAAGACAAACATAGTCTTCCTGAACCCCAAAACTTTAATCAAGACAGAGTGTTCTGCACTGCACTAACCCCTGTGTCTTCCCAAAAAATGGCCTAAGTCACTGCCATGAAGTGTTTATGGTTTTGATATCATATCAGCAGGTGGCAGGCGATTAAGCTTCATGAGTGTGTCACTGAATGACGGAAGAGTGTTGGTTGCTCCACTTCAGGTCCAAAAGGTCGTGTGTTGAAGATGGCTTTGACACTGCAGCTGGCTTCTTTTCATTTACAACTGTCACATAAAAAAAGTGACACTCGGCAATATTTGTCTTGATTTTGCAAGATCCCAGACCTAATTACATGGTGCTTTCCCTAAGATACCTCTGAGAGCCCTTTGGAAACTTGAGTTGGTGCAGATGATTGTTTTAGATGCTGTGAGTAGAAGTGCCCCTATACTGGGGTGATGAATGTAGAATAAAACCCCAGATAAAGAAAATAACTACACCAGCAGACACAAACAGCTGTGCCGGTTTCCTGTTTGCATCTGGCTTCAAGTCAAGCTGCTGAGATAGCTCTCTGAAGTCCTGCATAGCAGGAGTCCTGCTCTGCTGTGACTGCCTCAGCCTTGTGGTAACAATTTTGCAGTGATATTAAAAGCCAACTGAGATATCCGTGCTCTTATTTTGTTGCTGGGGGCAGCAGGCAGGGTGGAGCTCTCATGGTCTCGTCTTCTGTGTCCAACAAGAACAAACAAGATGTTTTCAGTGTCTGGCATCTAATTCAGCTTTCCTCTCAGACTTTGTCAGATGGGGCTTGGCCTTTAGTTTGTTGTCTTGGTGGGTTTATATGCCGGTACTGATCAATAGCATGACACATAGTGTTTGTCATTACTGCACATGGATTCTGAGTCTTGTATGGATCAGGAAATAAATAAAGTAAAACGAAATGAATCCATAAAAGTGTGCTTTCTTTTTCATTCTAGCAGACAAGGGAAAAGTATGGAAAAGAAGAGAAAACACTTTCAGCTCTTGTTGTATCACAGTGTGAATCTCTGTTAAGAATATACAGTGCTGTAGATTTTTTTCTTTCTCCTGCCTTTCCCACACTGTTGTGTGGTACACTTTATTATTGATGTCACAATCTGCTCTCTGTCCAATATGATTGCTATCCCCAAAGGTTTATTCTACATAGCAAACATCCTGTAATAGTGACCTACTCTAATAACAGGAAATTTATTTTTAAACTGCATAATGCCTGCTCCATATTAATCTGCTTCTTTTCCAAAAAAAAGTTTGACATGAAAATCTAGTAATATTGCCCAATGCCTAATTGATTTCCACAAAAATTCTTATCTTCTGAAGTCCACAGTATTCACTAATTTGAGATAGCAACCAAGCTTTTTTTCTTTCCTCTTCTGGTCAACAAATGTTAAATAATAAATATCAGCCAATACCAAATCAGTCAAACATCAAAGGTCAATGCTCATCAATCACAGTCTTTCTGGAAGTAACTTCATTCTCCTCATTTCAACCAGGAACTGCAGAAAGAATTTAACTCTTGATGTGCATAGATAGTGGCCTGAAATGGCTTGTGACTCGCCATTCTGGCATTCCAGAATGGGTTAATTTTCCTCTAACTGCATGCCTCTTCCTTCCGTCTTTACCTAGCCTTGTCTTTGTGATACCACTGTGGGGTCAATGACATTGTTATCCAATGGGTGATAAGACATCAGTGTTGATTTTTCTGTCTATAAGTGATTTTCTTGGGAAGCAAAAAAACCCATTATGTTAGATGATTCTTCAAAGGCCCCAGTAAGTTTGCATTCACTACATCTGCTGGAATATCTAATGAATAGGTGTAAGCCTTTTGAGTTTGCTAACACAAAGAACTAATACATCTTAGACCATGTTTTAATACCTTTAAGCCTGAAGGGTCACATTATCACATCTCTGTTCTATCAAAGTATTTTCAATTGTATCTTTTTTTGACTCCCTTTAAACATGATTTGACAGTACTTCTTCCAGATCCATTTTATATTCTGTATTGCCTGCCTCATGGATATCGTATGCATCTCTATCTTAATGAGGTGGAGATCTGTATCTACTACCAGGCTATTTTCTCCCAGATAAATCCTCGTGCTTCTGTCAATGCATCTAAAGTAATGCACAGATGAGAACACCAGCTGATTTCCACGAGTCTGTCTCTCTTCCCCCTCTATCATAGCACTCTATACTGCATAACTAGCCCCTAGAGCTTCCCTCATCACCACTGACACTGATCACCTCTATGCTTCATGGTTTTCCCTTTTAGATCTTTAGTGGAGTTTCATGCACTCAGAGCAGTTTGCAGGAAAGAAAGCTTGCTTGGTGTGTTAGGCCCTCGGAGAATTCAAACAAAAATTAAAACAAAATTTAGCAAGACTTCAACACAGTTTTCTTCCCAGTTTGGCTAAGGCCTTCTTCAGATAAAATGCTCACAAAGCTGTCATTGATTCTGACAGGAAGGATGTGCTTAACACCTCACATTGGTGCTTTCACATGTTAGCATTTGACTTGGACAATATTTAATAAAAAGCCTAATTTGTCATGTCTTAATACTAGAATTGAGACAGAGTAGAGTGTAAAGCCATTAGTTTTTTCTATCTGGTGCCAAAATATCCTGGGAATGATCACATTGCTACCAATTATATTTACTAAAATGTATGTGCTGCCCACTGCCCAATGGGCCATTGTATTCTTTTTAAGGGTTTTTGAGTCATTATAACAGTTACAAGATATATGGTTGGTTGTGCTTCCAAATCTCTAGATTGATAGTGACTTTAATTCACTTGTGTCTAATTAAACTTCTAGATAGATGACAAACATCTCTTCCAATTCTTTGATGTATTTGTTTTTGAAATGCTAGTCGTATTTATGGAAGCTCCACTGGGGAGTGGATATGGCTGAAGCTTCTCTGCCAGAGTAATGATGAACTGCAGCCTGTCCCTCCATGCTGTCATGGTGACAACTGCAAACCAGTACACCAAATCCTTCACGCTCTCATGGACACAAGTAGTATTGCTAGGCAGACTTGTCTTTACATAAGCTTGTGTCACCGTTTTTCTCTTTCCTTCTCTCTGGCTTGGCAGGGTTTTTAAAACAAACTGCTGGGGGGAGCAAGTGAAAAACATTGGTGCCCAAGTGATCTTCTCTTCTATTTTGCCAGTTCAAGGGAAGGGAGCAGCCAGAAACAGGCGCATAATGTGTATCAGCTCCTGGCTACGTGGCTGGTGTCACCGTGAGGGGTTTGGCTTTTATGACAATGGGGTGTTCTTCAATGACGACAACATGCTAGGGAGGGATGGAATCCATCTGTCTAAAAGGGGTAAGGGAATCTTCAGTAGTAGGCTGGCTAACTTGGTGAGGCGGGCTTTAAACTAAAGGACTTGGGGGGTGGGATCCATTGTGAAAACGCTCACACCAGCACGTCCAACAGGGGAGTAAGTCAGGCCAAGCAGTGTGGTGATAAAGGTTCCTTAGCTGTCTCCCAAGAGGTGAAACTGAAGAGCAATCACCTCAAGTGTATGTATACAAATGCACACAGTCTAGGAAACAAACAGGAGGGACTGGAGCTCCGCGCCCACTCAGAAGGGTATAACATCATAGGAGTAACTGAAACATGGTGGGACAACTCAGATGACTGGGGGATCACAATGGACGGTTACAGGCTCTTTCGTAAGGACAGGCAGGGTAGAAGAGGTGGAGGAGTCGCATTCTACATTAAGGAACTCCTTGAATGTATCAATGTCAACTATTGTGATTGTGACTGCTCTATCGAATGCCTCTGGGTTAAAGTCAAAGGGGTCGTCTCCATGCAGGACTTCACAGTGGGCATCTGCTACAGACCTCCTAACCATGATGACAACATCGATGAAGTGATACTTGGGGCACTAACGCAAGCTTCTGGCCAACAGCACCTGGTCCTGATGGGGGACTTAAACTACCCAGACATCTGCTGGAAGAACAATACGGCAGCTCGCAGGTCATCCACCAAGTTCCTGGAATGTATAGAGGACTGTTTCCTGATACAAATGTTAGATGTGCCAACCAGGAAGGAGGCGCTGCTGGACTTGCTATTCACAAACCGAGAAAGTCTGCTTTGTAATATCTCGGTTGGTGATAGCCTTGGCTGCAGTGACCACAACATTGTGGAGTTTGGGATCCTGCTGAGTGTGCTGAACATCAGCTCTAAGACAAGGGTTCTGGATTTTAGAAGAGCAAACTTCAGTTCACTCAGGGCTCAATTGGGAGGGATTCAATGGGAAGCTTCCATGGAAGATAAAGGAGCTAGCGAGTGCTGGGTGTTCTTCAAGAACTCTCTATTGGAAGCACAAAGCCAATTTATCCCCTACAAAGGAAAGGGAAGTAAGCAGAGCAAGAGGCCCCCATGGCTCAACCATGACCTCCTGGGTCTACTCAAGTCCAAAAGGGAAGCATACCAGAGATGGAGAAGTGGAGGATTATCCGTCGAGAGCTACAAAGGCATAGCCAGGGAGTGCAGAGATGCAGTCAGAAAAGCAAAAGCCCAGCTTGAATTGAAACTGGCTGCAGATGTCAAAAATAACAAGAAAGGTTTCTTCAGGTATGTCAGCCACAAGCAGAAACACAAGGAAAACATAGGCCCACTGTTAAACAGAATAGGAGAGTCAGTCACCGATGATGCTGAAAAGGCAGAGGTCCTCAACACCTTCTTCACCTCTGTCTTTACCAACATATTTGGGTCCCAGGCTTTGGGAATGAAATTGCCAATTGATCCAAACATAGACCCTCCATCAGTGAAGGAAGAGTTAGTATATAAATTACTACAGGAACCTGATCCCTACAAAACAATGGGCCCTGACGCCATCCACCCGAGGGTGTTGAGAGAGCTGGCTGACATCATCGCAAGGCCGCTCTCCATTATCTTTGAGAAGTCATGGAGAACGGGGGATGTCCCAGAGGACTGGAGAAAGGCGAATGTTACCCCTATCTACAAGAAAGGTTTGAGAGAGGATCAGAGTAATTATAGGCCCATCAGCCTTACTTCAATCCCTGGGAAAGTTATGGAACGAATCCTCCTGAGGGCCATCACAAGTCAATTGAAGCACATGATTGGGAAAAGCCAACATGGCTTCACTAAAGGCAGATCGTGCTTGACAAACCTGGCGGCATTCTACGATGAAGTGACTTGCCTGGTTGACATGGGGCAGGCAGTGGACATTGTCTGCCTGGACTTCTCCAAAGCCTTTGATACGGTCCCCCACAGTCTCCTCCTGGAGAAATGAATGTGTTATGGCCTAGACAAGTGGTCTGTGCAGTGGGTGGGGAACTGGCTGACAGGCCGTACCCAAAGGGTGGTGGTAAATAGCTCTTTCTCAAACTGGCAACCTGTCACTAGTGGAGTCCTCCAGGGATCAATATTGGGCCCAATGTTATTCAATATCTTTATAAGTGATCTGGATAACAGCATCAAGTGTAGCCTGATGCAGTTTGCTGATGACACCAAGTTGAGTGGGGAAGTAGACACTCCAGAAGGGAGAGCTGCTCTGCAGGGAGATCTGGATAGGCTGGAGGAGTGGGCCAGCAAGAACCTTATGAAGTTCAACAAGGACAAGTGTAAGGTCTTGCACCTGGGAAAACATAATCCAGGAGTGCAGCAGAGACTGGGATCCACCTGGCTGGAGAGCAGCTCTGTGGAAAGGGACCTGGGGGTCCTGGGGGACAGAAAGCTCAACATGAGCGAACAGTGTGCTGCTGCGGCCAAGAAGACCAACAGGATGCTGGGTTGCATCAAAAAAGGCATCACCAGCAGAGAGAAAGAAGTCATTATCCTGCTCTACTCAGTGCTTGTCAGGCCACACCTGGAGTCCTGTGTACAGTTCTGGTTCCCGCTATACAAAAAGGATGCGGACAGGGTGGGAGGGGTCCAGAGAAGGGCCACCAAGATGATCAAAGGCCTGGGAAGCCTGCCATATGAGGATAGGCTGAGAGAACTGGGTTTGTTCAGCCTTGAGAAAAGGAGGCTCAGAGGGGATCTCATCACCATGTACCAGTACTTAAGGGGTAGCTACAAAGAAGATGGAGACTCCCTTTTTACACAGAGTCACGTGGAGAGACAAGGGGGGATGGACACAAATTGCTCTTGGGGAGATTCCAGTTGGACACCAGAGGAAAATTTTCCACAGTGAGGACAGTCACCCATTGGAATAATCTCCCCAAAGAAGTGGTTGACTCGGCCACGTTGGACACCTTTAAGAGTCATCTGGACAGGGTGCTGGGCCATCTTGTCTATACTGCACTCTTCCTAGAAAGGTTGGACTAGATGATCCCTGAGGTCCTTTCCAACCTGGGATTCTGTGATTCTGTGAAACTAACAAACAGAAAAGCTCAGTCTGTTCCTTGAATGCATGGCTGATTTCTTTAGTGTAAAACACCCTCCTTTTTACTTCTGTTTCCTGTTTCAATGATTGTACCATATGCAATAAAAATAAAAGAAGCATATCAGAACACTTTGGGTTTTTATCCATGTCAACACATGCACTTGCTTACCCAAAAGAGGAAATCTGTGTACATTAGGACTCTGCAAACAACCAAAACCAAATAAAATGAAAAATTTCACAGACCTCTGTAAACAGTTGGGAACTGGACAAGTCCTGCCATGCGGACTGCTGTAGCAACTTCCTATTCAACTTCATTAGAATTATTTTCCTTATAAGTAAACACTCTTTGATATTTTGTCTAAAAAATATTACACCAGTTCAACACACTTTTGTACTATAAAAACAACTGGCTGACTTCTAGAGGAAGGCCTCTCCTGCTGGAATGACCACAATATTTATATAAAAGTAAAGATTGCACCTGTTATGATCACTAGTTTACACCCTTTTTAAATAGCACAGCAATTTTCCTCTTAGATCAAGTTCCAGCATTCAAGCCTTTACAATGACAGATGAATACTGGGGTCTGGTGCAGTGGGGCAGAGGGGCCCACTTTCTGGCATGAGAATGGTTCTGCATTTTTATAATGAACAAGCAGAATCTTGTAAAAAGTAATTTATGAACTTGGATAGGAGTCTGTGCTTGAAGAGAAAACGGTGTTATTATGGACAATAATGAGGAAGGTGACGGGATGCTCCTGAGTTTCCACTGAAAACATGCAACAGATTAATAGAAAACAAAACTTGAAAGAGAACTTTTCTTGGCATTTGCACTGTCAAAACTGTTCTGACCTTTAATTAGTACATGCAACACCTTTGCCTAGGCCTATGTCTGGGGTATATTTTGCTAACAAGGATGACCTAGTATTAAAAGTAACTATGCTCAACACTTTCTCTTGACCACTAGTTGGCCCATGTAAAAAATATCAGGGAAATATACCTGAGAAAGAATTATGAATTCCAAAGAAAAATAGTGTGTCTTAAGAAAAGCAGCAACAAAGAGGAAATGAAGGCAACAGGCCTGAATTAGGATATTAGAAGAATGTGGGATTGGAAGGGAACTGTGGAGGTCATCTGGCCCACCTTCCCACTCAAAGCAGATAGAAGGGAGCATCTAGCTGTAGATAAGCAGACTGAAGTTCACTTGCAAAGCACAAATTTGAAGAGAAAGTATTTTTCTACAGTAAGCTGAAGCTGTTTACCTTCTCTTTACCTGAGACATAATGAGGTATACAAGGTGCAAATAAACACCTCTGTGATACTATTCAATGCCCAGAATACTGCATTAAACAGCCCTCTATATCAACTGCTTTTACTTCCAATTACTGCCTCCCATCCCAGCTCCTGCTCCCTGCAAAGACTGTCTGACCAATGCTGCTGAAGTCACATAAGTGCTGATAATACCAAGAATTTGGCCTGCATTTTATCAGCAGCCCTCAAATCTCATTACCAGGTGGGTAGACATCATTATCTCTCAATTCCGTTGGGAATAATGGTGTGCAGAGAAGTTCCTTGCTGAAGGTCATACAACAAGTCACTGGAAGAGTCTGAAAGTGGAATTAAGGTCAGTTGTATCCTCATCACAGACACTCATATGTTGATAAAGCTGCTGGCATTGCACCCATGCAGTTATCAGGACCATTAACTGAACCTCCTTGTAGTGGGGATGGGAGGGGTAGTGACTAAGAACTGTCAAATGTACCTGTCTAGAAATGTGTGCTTTGTCCTGAAAGATAATAACTAAGCTAATCTTTACCTTATGCTTAAAATTTAGGCTTTTCTAGTGTTTCATGTTGATGTCACCCTTTAGTTTTTGTTGCATAGTGGGCTCACAGAAAGTATTTCTTCTCCCTTAGAAAAATCAAAAAAGTACAAGACATCTAAAACTGGAAGTGTTGCTAAAGCCAGTATATATAACCTGAACTAAAATGAGCATTTCAGGTGTATCCACTATGGAAGACTCGTGAAGATAGTAAGAGGGGCTACTGAAGCTTACCTCTGCTATAATGTTTTGCCAGTGATCTAGCAAAATCCAGTAATGTTTTGTTACTATTTCCACTGATGAGGTTTGTTTCATTTCTTTGTCATCCCTTTGTAGGATCAGGCAGATCTTTCTGTTTATCTATAAATTATTTTACTCATTAACTTTTTCTTTTCTTTGTTTCTTTCTGAGGAGACATCTACATTCATTAGAACTCTAAGTCTTTTTCTTTAAGTTCTTTAGCTATGAAATGCAAGATATAATCCCTCAATTTATTCCAGTTTAGGAAAAAAAAATCAACAGAAGGAAGGCTCAGGATATGTCATGAGATTTATTTCCTCTCCAGCATTTCAGACAACAGATGATCCATTTACAAAGCAGTGATCTGTGTCCACGACTGGACTTTCCTGACAAATGGGTGTACAAGGCAATGCTACACATTCTGAGTATGATTTCTGATTACCTATGACAAGTACCCAAGGGTGTCTGTCTCTTTTATAGTTTGAGAATCTTTGTATGGCTCTTTATGTCAAACATATAGTCCTGCTGAATTGAACTGAACTGATAAACTTCAGGGATGAAATGAGCCCCTGATTGTTGCCAAGAAAAATGGTATGATGCTTGGTTATGTTATTAATCTTGGGAAAAAGTTTTAGGGTAAAGAATTATTGTTTCAAATACATGCGAGCACTTTTGAAAAAAAAGTAGAAGAGCTGAGAGTAGTAGAAGAGAAGTAACTTAAAAAAAAATAGAGGACAATTTTTTTAATTCAAGCTGCTTAAAATAAATTTAAATGTCTGTTCCTGGTGTAGTGTCTAAGATAAGCTACAGATATTCACTGTTTCCAAGAAGGTGAAGGTGTGGTGAAAACACCACTGGGGGAATTAATTTCAACCTATTATTCTTTGGCATGTATATTGTTCACAGTATAATTCTATTACCAGATACTATACTGAAATGGAGCAGGCAGAGCCAACTGGAGTGTGGTGATCTTGAATAGATGCTCACAATAGCACATTCATTTTCAGCCATTATACAATATGCAAATGTATTCCCTGTGATTTGTAATTGACCTTAAAACTTACCATCTACATGCCACAATTCCCGTATGGTGAGTACTGTTCTCATCTTTCCTGCCAGTTTGACAATAAAGCATCTCACCACAAAAGTTTCACAAATATAGAATTCAGTCAGCAGGATCCTGAGAATTTTTTCCTTGCATTTTCAGAATTAGCCCTGTTTCAGGCTAATAATTACATGGGGCTAGTGACATTCCTCAGCTCAGGTTATAGCAATGACTTAATAAATATAAACAATGTCTTTTTATGGTTTATAGAAAGAGAGTAATTTGAATGTGCAAATGAGATTCCTCTGATGCATATCTGATGTACATAGTGTTTGGTCATAGTGGGGCAGAAGTAAAGAGAACTCTCTTTCACCGGCTCTTCGGGTTGTGCTGAGATGCAGAAAGGGACAAGGATGGAGAAATCTGTTGCCATAGGCCATGGGGCAGTACTAGCATTAGTGCCTGAAACAGTTGCCATTGGATGTGAATGCTTCAGGGGAGTGGTAGTGGACTGACTGCCCTAATTTAATCAGGGAAGTTGTTTAGGTGCATGCCTATAATATGATCCTCTGCAGAAGCACAGGTTATGTGGATTAGTGTTAAAGGGAAGGGCTACACCTCTTTACCTCTGGCCTTCTGTATGTATGACTAGAGCAGAAGGAACACCATGATGGGTATCCTGCTCTGACGCTCCTCCCTCAAATAATTCTATTTCAACCCAGCAGTACTACTGTAAGTAGTAGAGATGAAAATGGCTCCAAGCCATGCAGGCAAGACAATCCCTGACCATGGTGAGAGCTGGAGATGGGATTAGCTTTATCATGCATTTACTGAGTACCATTGTCCTCCTCTTTCCTTGATCACTGAGTACAAAGAGTTATTGAAGAAATCTGAGGCAACAGCTAGAAGGTACCTTTTACAGAACGTGGGCCATTTCCCTCTTGTGTGGGGTCTAACAATCTGGAAGTGCCTCTGCTCATTTTATTCAAGGGAGAGTTTTTCAACTGTCTTTCCCTCACATTTTGAATTTTTAATCTGATGAGTTCTGCTTGACACAGAGAACTTTTTAATAGCCAAGATAAATACTATTCGATTATGCAAAACTATTCTGTGGAACTATGAAACCTACTCAGCTTACCAGGAGGTTCAATAAGGGATAATAGGAATGGAGATTTAAGTGAACTGAGGTTTTTGTAAGCCAAGATCTAGCCAACATTTCTGGAAAATGAGAAATCAAGAAAATAAGGCCAGCTATCCAAATATTCTTATCCCAGCTATTTAGTTTGCTAAGCATACTTGCATTGTGTTTACATTGTATGGTGTATTGTATTTTACAGGGGCTTGGAATATTGTCTCTTGGTAGAAAGGAAGTTGTTAAACAATTGTCCTTTTACATCTGTCAGCTCAAGGCTATTCAGATTTATTCTAGTGGAAGCTAAACCTTTCAACTATTTCCTCACATTCATCTGTCTTATCCCTCCCACGACAGACACAGAGTCCTCCAAAACAAATCTGAGACTTTAGCGAATGACAGGTTTCTATATGCAATTGTGAACTCCCCACATTGTACCCAATACAAATAAGTAGATGTTCTCTGATTATAAGAAACCTTGACAGAAAAATGGTGTTACACATTTCTCTCATGCTAGATACTCTTAGGCACCAAAATGATGTTGTATTACACATTTTGAATAGGCTAGTTTTTGCCTAATGTAGGACACACTTGAATATTGTAGTTTTGAAAGTTTGATTCAGGCTGATAATAAATGACTTCATATTCCACTAATAAGAGACTGTGGGAACAGAGAACAGAGAAGACACAAGCTAATGAAGAGTGAAAATACAGAGACTGAAAAATGAAGGGAAGCAGGTTCATCCATCCTTATTACTTACGCAAAAGTTATAACAGGATAGGAATAACTGTTGAAATGTAGACCAAAAAAATTTGTTTCTGGCATCTCTCAGTTCTGCAGAAACATTCCTGATAATTTGTACTTCACACAGGAAATCATAGCCACATATGTCATTTTGAGAAATCCAGACTTCTGAGATTTGAAAAGTTCCTCTATTTTTCCAGCACAATCAGCTACAGTGGTTCAAATTATAAGGGAGTAAATCAAGAAGAAAAGGCTTGACTTCAGTGGAGTTTGTCTGAATTTACATCCTTGTAATTGAAAGTCTTGTTGGTGAAAAACCATTAAATGTTACATGTACTTGTTCCAAAATGCAAGAGGGCTGATCAGTTATCTCCGCAACCCGAGTAATGAGACCATTTCTTGCATTTTCCTGGAAATAAATAATTTGTATGAGTTTTTCTTTCATTTACTTCAAGTAACAATGAAGAAACACTCTGGAAATGACAGGAAGGAGAAACAGCAGCAGAGCTCTGGCAAAAGCAACACATTTAGCTGCTCTATTAATAAACTAATCAAGGCCAAAGCATGGGCGCAGGTACTGGCCTGAGACATTGCGACCCCTTCCCATGTTAGCATGCTTTCCCAGGCACGGCGTGGGCGAGGGCCAGATCCTGACCTGACAGCAAGGTCAAGGCCAACCTGCTTGCAGGATAAGAGAGTTTAGCTGTATTGTTTCATCTGGGTCATGCTACCTGCCATGAAGCTTGGTGAACCAGGCACAGCTTGTTTTATTTATTAATTACAGAAGTGGTTGGTGAATTTACTGGAGGGTCACAGGAGGGAGAAAAAGCACAGCCACTTTGGGAAGGGAGCAGCTGTTGGCAACAACTCTTTCTCCACATCAGTAAACCCCTGAAACCATTTGATAAAGGAGTGAAGAAGGTTCAGGCCAGTTCTCACTTTCATTAATTGTTGGGGTTTTTTTCCCCCTCCTCTCTTTAGGTGTGAACACAACAGGCTAAGAGAAACCCCACTGTCACTGCAGCTTTCTTTATGAGATGTGTGAAGGCTAAAACAGACATGCTGTACCTTGTGGCAGAGAAGCAGCAGCCCAAAATCCCAGTTTATACAAGGACAAGGATGACCTGGCAGTTGAGGGATTTGTGTACTCATCTAAGAGTTGGTAAAATGCAACTTGATGGGGCAGACACTTCCCATGGACCTCTTATACACACACATCCAAGGAGTGGACGTATATGTCACACACACACTGGGATGCTGCTAATACCTGCATGGCCCTGGGAGAAAAATGCAAAGGAAATCCAGAAATGCTGGCCTTGGCTTGCTTCCTCATGGTCCGCCCATACCAGCCCTGCCATGGCTCTCTGCCCTGCCCCCTCCCCAGCCCCCTTAGCCTAGATCCACTGACTGAGAAACAAATACCTGTGGGAGGCTGTGGCATCCCTGCTGTCGGCCCTGCCTGCAAACACTTTCCTGCTGTCCCCCCATCCCCTTCTGCATCCATGGGGTTTCTTCAGTTTGTAAACTCTTTGGGGAAGTAGCTGCTCGTCTGCGTATGGCACTAATGGACACCACTCTTGGCCAGCCCCAAGGCACAATCAGAATAAATGTGAATAACAACAATAGTGACAAACAACATCAACATTAGTAATGACAATAATAATTATTATTGTTATTATTATACAGTCTACCAGAATGACTTGGTAATTATTTGCATAATTTGTATATATAATTTGCATAAGCAGAATAAAAGACTGTTCCCATATCCAGAGAACATCTCAACCATAATGTTTTGTTCCCTGTATGTGCCAAGGATTCCCACTGGTGTCAGTGGGAGGTTTTTTTCCTTACTTATTCTCAAAACCAATTGCTCTGATGACAGAAATCAGTGGGAGTCCCAATAACATGTGGCTTCATCCAGTGGGGTGCTGAAGGTGCTTTGCTACCTTTATCTCCAAATAAGTTATTTTCAGATTAAGGTACTCAGCACTTTTCAGAAGCTTCTCATGATGGGCAGGATTGAGCCCCTCAAGACAGCTGTCTTCAGGCTCTGACTATGCAAAGCTGAACAGAGAATTTTCCCTCTTCATTTTAATTGTCTATTTACAAAATAGATTCCAGGAGCTCAAGAGCATTTATGGCCTAATGGAGAAAACCGCAGTGGGTGGCTTTTTGGCTCTCAAAGAGTGAGGGCCTCATCAGTGGCAGAGGGAAGAAAGTATACATTATGCACACAAGGCAGGGCAAGGAGCACAGGGGAAGCAGAGGCGACTTACAGAGGTGTTTGCAGAGCGCTCATCCAAAGAGCCTGGCAGTGCCTCCAAGCTGCCAGGCTCAGGAGGACAAACACTATATTTCAATTTTGTGCAGAGAATAGACACTGAGAGGCACCAAATGGCTGTGGCAGTGTGTGTTGTCATTTCAAGGGTGTATTTTCTTGGGCTTCTTGCACAGATTTTGGTTCAGAAGCTCTTGCAGGCTGTGTCTGGGTCTCTGTGTGAGGGGCGTAGCCTCTGGCACGTGGCATTGGGGCATTTTGCTCCAAAGGCAGTGTGAAAATTAAGTTAGAAGGATGTTAAGGGCTGCAATATGAAAAGCTGACATTGTGTGGGGTGGCAGGGCAGAAACTTCAGGCTGCAAGAGAAGAGCCCTTCCAGGCTCAGGATTTGTGGTTTAATACTGAGATAAATTCTCCTATGTTGAAACAGTTTGACTTTTCTTCCAGACAATCAAGTGTCAGCCTGAGAGCTTAAAGATCATAATGCAACTCTCCAATGGCCAGAAAACTCAGGGCCCCTCTCTGCCCCTCCATCAGCCCTCCCAGGGCTGGGAGCAGGGCTATGCATAGGCACTCACTGCTGGCGCTGCCCTCCTGCTCTGTGTTACCCTCCTCCTGCCAGGGAGCCCAACAGAGCCAGATGAACACACTGCGTAAACCCTCTTCATCTGTCTTAATACCAGCCAGGTTAGATTATACTGCAGGCAAAGGCATGTTTTCAATGTTTACTTTCTTGTTGGGGAGTCAGCGCTCCCTTTTGCTTCTGGAACTGCTCTGGTTCTGCGGCTGGAGTGGAGTGTAACAGAGGACAGGCTGCAATCACTGCTATCTAAACACATTATTAAATATGGGCATGCCAGATATTACAGTGATCTGGCCTTCCTGCACTTGTTTAACTTAGCACTGGGCGAGTCAGAGCTTGCTTCCACTCCACGTAAATGTGCCTGCACAGAGGTGGGAATTTCAGCTGCTTAAGTCTGAAAACTGACATAAAATTCATTGCGTGATACTAATTTGTCTTTTGTCTCTGTAAAACTGTCCAACTTACCTTGATTATGAGGACCTTCCACAGACCCTCACAAAAGTTACTGCAAATTAAAGATCTGTGACCATGAAGAAAAACATAGTGACCTTTCTGACCATAAACACAGATCTACTCACAGTGTCTGTATTTTGTATTTATTTTATGGATGATTTTGTTGGGGTTTTTTTTCATGCTGGCAAAACTTTTAACCCAGCTATTCAGCCACTTCAATAATCTCTTTTCTTAACTACTGTCCTTCATAAACCAGCAATCCTACACAGTCAGCTGCAGGGTTAGGTTGGTTTGCACAAAGGACACGTTACTACCCCTGCCCTCACAACTCCTTCCCTTGGGGAACCTCAAATCATTTGTTCCACTCAAGTCTTTAGTTTTGAAAACTGATGGATTATCTGGGAGGGAAGATGTTTCTGAATCATTATTCACTACCTTTAAGTAACAGTGTATGCCCAGGAGAAGATTTTTATCTCTTTCTTACAAGTTCAAAATGCTGATTCAGCTTTAGTGGAAGACAAAGTTAAGTAACCTGTACACTAATTACGGGAAAAGAAGAAACCTCTATAGATTGTTCCCCATTTCTCATCTTATGTATGTTCTCATATACACAGAGGTTATTCCTAAAGCCATATCTTCTTCTTTTCTTGTAAGTGGAAAAATAGCTTAGTGCCTCTAAGTCAGAAAACAATCTGTTGCCCAAGTTTTTTTCTGAAGTAAATCTCCATTTTTCTGCTGCTCTCCTGGTAATAGCTTCATCTTCCAGAGTCAGTTTTCTCTTCACTGTATTGCTATCTCCAGATGACCAAAACTGATGCCAAAACTGGCTCATGAAAGATGCCCACACAACATTGTTTTTGCATTATACAGAATACAGGTTGGGATGTGATTATATTATTACATTTTATATGTGAAAGAAGTATCTGTATTTGAGGAATCAATTTGGAGGAGTGGGGGAAGGCAGCCTTTGTGTCCTATATTGAAAGACTAATCCTTAGGGTTTGATTTTGTGTGTAACCTTGTTTTTTTACACCTGCACAAAAATAAAGGCATTTACATGTCTAGCTATCATACCTGATTGCTGGCTAATTACACATGTGAGAAGGGAGATGGGGGAGGGGGGAAAAGAGTTCTAAAAATATTTTTTCCTTGGTGTTTTAGGTAAACTGAGATATTTCCCATATAAAACCTTTACAATAAGTGACTTTTGGCAGGGACGTGAGAGGTATACCATTACAAATTCCATTTTCTAGCCATGGCATCTGAACATAAGTGAAAACATGTTAACTATTCTCCCAGCCAAGCTTCAAAGCCAATTAGTCTTGATGTTTTTCTTCAAATGTTCATTAAGGTCTGGAAAAGAAAATGCATACATGTTTCAATGCCAGAGGAATAGCAGGTTATTTTATTCATAGCTTTGTTGAGCGGACTGTTTGCTCTAGGACTGTGCTGTTCTAAAACTCCTTATCCTCACTTAAAACAACAGTGTGTGGAGTACAGATGATTTGCTGTCCTCAACACTGTAAATCACAGCTGCAGCAAAGACATTTACTAGAGGGAGAGGAAGAGGGAAGATAGAAAAGATTGTATTAGGGCTTCTGTATTTTTCTTGCTCTGGAAAGAATAAGAAAAAAGAAGAAATGAGAAAGAAACTTTGCGTTTGTTCAGTGACGGAGTATGCATCTATGAGAGCTGACCAAATGCTCCCAAATGTGCTCATTTTGTCTGGCATTATCTAGAAGACATTTTCAGGGGTGCCAGGTTACTAAGTCCTCAAATCCATTTACTGTGGCCTGGAACAGTTGTTGATTTCCATTTCAATAGTTATTAGGATTTTTTCTTTAGTCATCAGCGAAGCTTGAAATAAATACATTTTATTAGAGCTGGCAAGTCTGAGAACAGATGTGAAATCTCCCATAATCTAAAAGCAGGGAACCCATGGGACAGCAGTGGATGAGGGCTGTTTTCTTCCAGAAAACATTGACTGTGGAAATTCTCAAAGTGTGTGAGGTCTGCACACATTTCAGTTATGCAAAAGGAGAACTGAAAAGTATTTTACCCAGTTTGGGTGCTGGCCATTTTATTCTGTTAGTATACAGTGAGCTATGATACATTCAGTCATGATATATTTATTTGCACTTGTTTGTGACGCCTAGCCCAGATTGCACAGACATTTTACAGTATTAGACCCCAAAACCCAGACCCATAAATCACAGAGAACATCTGTTAATCCCTTGTGGGAAGAGTCTTAAAAGAGTGTCTTCTGAACATCTCTGTTGTATGTCATTTATTACAAGTGGGCCGTCAGCCTGGAACAAAAGAGACCTCCTACATACTCTTCCCCAGGCAGCAATTAACTGACCTCATCTTCCCACCCCCTTCATCAGCCCCCACAATCAATTATCCCAATCAGACCTTCTGAAGAAGAAAACTGGGCAAACAGGTGGACCATTATTCTAAATAGTTTTGGGCACTTAGAAAACAAGTTCAGTACAACAGAGTACTCATGCAACAGTGGCTGCAATTGTAGAGAAACTGTTTTGTGTAAGAGTATATGACTGCAAAGATCATTACAGTATTTTCCAATTTTTTTTTCCCCAAATATATTTGTATACATGTGCCTGTGTGCAAAATAAAATTTCATAGATCTGTTGAGGTCTTTCCAATTTACTGGATAGAGCTTATCCAAGTAGAAGTAATTCTATATATCTGTTGCTGGCCTCTCAAAAAAATTCTTTTGGTAGGATCGTATAGCTCCTAAAAATTGTCAGAATAAGAATGTGTGCATAGAGGCTGACTTCAGCCCACGGGGTTAAATAGCAATATGGCAGAGGGCAGCAGAACATGGTTAAGTGCAACAGAAATACTTTTGATCCCTGGACAGTCATGGACCACAGTGATGAGTACATAAACTCTCTATCATTCAGGTGGGAGAAGCAATTAAGCTCCTCCCTGGAAGAAGACAGCTGAAACAATAGATGCTACTGTCCAAATCACTGCCCTTGGGTCAGGCCTCAGCTAAAGGAGAAGAAGGGGAGATTTCCTGAATTGCAAGTAAGCATTGCTTTGATTCTATGAGTAAAGAAGGAGAAGGCAAACAGAAAGTAGCCTAGAGAAAACAGGAATATCACTGACCATGTGGTCTTGGGAGAAAGCAAAGAGAGAAACAAGGTTCTTTGGACATGTAACTGGCAGTACCTGGGTTGGAACTTCTGGACAAGAGAGCATTTATCTTGAACTTTGGAAAAACAAAAATAGAAAAAATAGTGTAAAGAAGTGAAAAAAAGTTGAATCTTTTCATCTGCGGTATCACAACAGAAGTATTACTGAGGTCTGAAGTACTAAGAAAAATGTATGATAGATGCATGAATGAAAATGTTAAAGAATATTCTCCAACTATTAGAGAAACCACTCCCATATATTTTATGTTTCCTTTCTCTTTTCTGTGCAATTATCAGTTTACAATTAATTTAAGCTGTATGAAACTCTGACGTATCAATGGAGCTGTATACGGAGTTTGTGTGCATGTGATAAACAGAAAACTGGTACCACACTGAGTATAGTGTGTACATACACACCTTTGATTCGTACCATGGATTGTGGCTCAGATCTCTGAGAAATAATGCAAAAGTAGTAAGTGTCCAGCTTTGTAGCATTCTCCAGACAGTCAACCTTTTAGTAAAGCAACAAGTTACTGACTGTGTCCTTCTTGGCTGGCTTAAATGACTTCAGTATTCAAAATGTCCTTTCTCAGCTTCCACTATGGAATACAGGAAATCAGAAAAGTAGCTGTTTCCAATCTGATTGTTTCAAAGTTCATTCTGAAATCTGTAACCCGCCAAATCAATGGCAAAATTCCAACGTCTTAAGTGGAGCCAAGATTTTATCGATGATCTGAAATAAATGAGCGATTTTTCCAGGCTTTCACAAGAATTATTTTAATCTGCACCTTATTTATGCACTACAAAAAAGTTTAGAGATCTTGGCATTCTTTTATCGGTAACATTTTGCAATTATACTTAGTATTCTGCTAGTTGACTAGAGATGGGCCCCAAAAGTACATGAAAATGTTAGGCCTGATATTAGTAAAGCCTGCAAAACATACTCTGGCTACTGAAGATGTCACTGTTTTTGTAACTAGAGTCTCAATATACTGCAACATTTTTACTACGAACAAGCCTATCTTTGTGCTTTGTTTGAACTAAAATTCTAACAGAAATAGAACCCCAAAACTAGAAGTTGCCTCTGCAGTTACATGGTTACATTGTACAGTCTTGGTATTTCGAGTTGATTCACTTTGCTTAAATTTTTTCTACTGCATTTATTAAGTTGCATTATTATTACTCATGCTGTTAGCAAGATCAAGTGATCTCCACTTTGCAGAAAACACTGAGCTCTTATTTCCAAAGCACTCAATTACACAGCAGATAAGTGTTATTACCCCTTTTTATAGACATGGAAACAAAGGGGGCAAAGCATCTTTCTTCAAGGACAAGGTTCATGTGTTTTGTGTCTTAGTCTAGTCTGCTATGCAGTAGGCTGCACAACTTCCAGCTGGGTGCTGGTGATTAGGTGTTTTTATAGCAAGCTCTTTGTAATTCTTACTTTTTCCTAAGGTAAAGGATTGGTGCATGGCTGTAATGTCTATAAAATGCTAAAGCTGTTAAAACACAGTTTTTGTTGTATGTCATCCAATTTGCAGTTGGGAAATGGTAAAATTTGCTTAAATTGAAAACATATGTTGTGCTGGAAAGTAGGTAATGGAATTGCCACCTTTGCATGTTTGAGTCCCATGCCTTTTCTGCAATTTACACAATAATGAACCTAACTAATGAAGCTATTTTAGCCATTATGGATCATTTTATTTGGTGAGTCTTCACGCTGGAGCTGGACAGGAAACATTTTTCATGTCTTGTAAAAACTTTCATGATTTCAAACCTGTTCCTGTTCAAAATCAGATGAACCTAGAGGCTACTAAAAATGCAGTGCAAAAGCAGCTCCTCACCCATCCCAGCGTAACATAAGCGAAAGGCCAGATACTCCTTCAGAATATGGGATGCTTGACTTAGAGCAGGTACTCTCTGATTTTCACCAGAAATTCCATACTTTATAACTGCTATCAACATTTTAGGGGAAAAAAAAATGTTTTCAACAAATTTGTTTTCCTTGATTAAAAAAAAGTGTTTGAAAATTTCTGTCTAACGCTCCTTTTTATTTTCAGCAAGCTTACTGTGGCTGAGATATGTCTCCTAAGAGACTCTGGGCTGATAGATTTTCTTCCTTTCTCCACTCAGAAATGGGCATGTTTTTTGATATTTATGTATCACTAAAATGTTTTTGATATTTATTTTATGAATCACGCATTTTTATTAAAAGTATTAAAAGTATTTATTAAAAGCAATTCAAAATTGCTGTGAGAAAAGCCTGCGACAGTGTAACAGTTTCTCCATTGCTGCCCTTCCTCTTTCTTTCTCTGCCACTGTCTCACTGTACTTGTTAAATGTCTTTAAAGCGAAGGTTTTACATTTACCTTCAAACTAATGCTTCTTCAGTATTTTATTTTGCTTGGCTGTATTTTAAAGTTTTCTTTTAAACCTTCACCCTTACTTCCAGAATTTCTTCCTGTTTTACCTGACTATTTTCTTCCTGTCATCTTTTCCTCTTTCTTACTATCTCTGATTGTTATTCCCTTTAGGATGGGAAATGGCTGCAGGCCAAAAGTCAGAAAGCAATCATAAAAAGCTATCGAAGGATGAGTAAAAGATGAGAGTAAATATGATAGTGTTGTCTTCTGAAAGCATAATGACAGCACCTACCTGCATGTTCTGGCTATAGACAAGAGTATCTTTGCAAGTGTTAGAAGGACAAAATTGTATACTCTATTCAGTCAGGTACATGACTAATTCTGAGTGATCACTAACTAAATTACATGTGATAAATACAAAAATATTCCCTAAAATTTTGTAGAGATAAAAACACTATTACCACCAACAAACAAAAAACCTCAAGCTTTGACAGAAACTTTACGTTGAATATGAAATAAAGTCAGGAAGAAGAAAAGAATTTATATTGTTCCCCCAGTCTACTTAACACCACCAAAGGTGGTGACGTGCATTCTGCTGATGTGATGAGCTAGCAAAAGTAGTACAGCAGCTGTCCCCTAAAATTTCTTTGCTACTTCAACTTATAGTTGCATCTTGCTTTGTATTCTCTCTGCTTTTTATAAGAAAGCATAATTTGACCAAAAATAGTATTCTCATAATGCATCAGTAATGATCACATTTTAGTTCCCTTGAAGTTGACTTGATGTCTATTGTCTAATTTTCTGCTCTATTTCTGCTAGCCAGTACAATCTGGCATTTCTTATGTCAAAGAACATAACAAAAACCTCACACTGAACCGTTGTACTTTCTTATTATTTGAGCTACTTTCCAAAGACTGCTGTTTACCAGTAAGGGTGGGCCAAACACCAGGCACAAGAAGTAATATACTATGGACTTTAGTGCATACCCATAATTCTTGGTTCTCCGGCTGAAGGAGGACAAGAACTGGTGAGAAGACCTGACAAGTGTGAAAGCATGGATGACCTTATAGAAATTTGTGGGTTTCTTTTTTTTCAGAAAATAATTCTTCACCTATAATTCTAGAAACTTTACATTGTTGAACAAATATTACGACAGGAAACATTTGAAGTACACTAGTAGTCACCTTCTCTCATTGCCCAAGAATTTAAACAAATCTCTATCAAAGTGGACCCATTTGCTGAATAAAAATTACTTCTTTATCTTCTTCTGCATTACTCGCATTTTATTGTTATAATGGTAATTGCCATTATAATTAGTCCCATTGCTTCTGCTGTTGTGCCAGTTATGATAAAAATCAGATGCTCTTTAAGAATTCCTGTTGCAAGAAGAAAACTCTTGCAATTCAACCTCTGAAGGGTTCCCTTTCTTCTTCTGCTGAGCTTTCACTCCCATATATATTTCAGATCCATATCTCAAGGACACCCCTGACCTTTTACAGCCAAATGCCACAGCCTTAACAACTAAGGTTAAAACTGATCACACTGGAGAAGAATATTGGCGTATCATGCATCTCTGTATCATGTAACTTCAAGTAAAATATTATTGATGCGTATGCCATGCCATCTCCCTTGATATATGTTTGTGCATTGCCTAAACCACTGGATTTCAAATCTATGGTTCAGGTGTCTGGATGACAACACCACCACAATAACATTCTTACACCTTTTTTTGATGTTCAAATGCCAGATGTAGTCCTTTTAAAGCTACCAAGCAGTATATTAAAATTTGTTTGGGCAACTGCTGGAGTGCAAAGAGTAGAGATGATTCATTTTACTAGATAAAAGATTGCACTGCTGATCTGCCTCTTCCAGATATAACTCATTACAACTTGCTTTCCATTCAGGATCTGGTGAGGCAAAAATAACCGTATAAGAGAACTACCCTCTAACAATGTCTATAGAACAAACCAGGGCCTTAGCATACTCACACTTGTCTTAAGAGGCCAGTGTAGGGATCTAGTGATGTTATGAGCTTAATAGAGTTAGTCTTTTCATTAACTTACATCAGAACTGTATCCACCAGGTTGGGGAACATTTTGACATGACCTCATGCTGGAAGCAGCTGCTTGATTAGAGTGATTTTTGGAAGAAGTTTGTCTGTGTTCTGCTTCAATACGTTCCTTTTTTTTTTTTCATCATTATGCTAGAGGTGTGCTTCAGCTGCAAAGACCAGATCCGTATTCAAACTTCAAAGTTGGGGAGCGTTTGATGTCTAAGGGCAAATGAAGGTTCTGCACAAAATAAGGTTGCAGGCGGAGGCACGTAGTAATTATTATGAGATGCAGGATGAGAGTTCCTTGAAAAACGTTGATGCTTTGGTTCTTTACTTTGTTTATGGCTCTAGGGATGAGTTTCAAGAGGCAAGGAGTGGAAATAGGCCAATGTATGTCTCTGTTGGGCAGTCTGCTCTCCCAGATGTTCTTCCAGAGCTCTTTGTTTATAAATGCCCACATCTGATTTTCTGCCACAGTGAAAAAAAATATTCCCAAAGAAAGCAAATATTCTCACAGTCTCTGGAGGCAAAATCAATGCAGTGCATTAGACTGTGGCTTTGAAGTTCCAGCACAGACTGGAGAATGATTTTGAAGCAGAATTGGCACATGGACTGGATGAGAGGTCAAACATACATGAATCCTGCTGGCTGCAGCTCTTGCTGCTGACGCTGAAGGAAAGCATCAGGTTCATGGCAAGATATGGTGGTGCTGACTGTAAAGGGCCTGAGGAGGCCGTGTAGAGCTCTTAGCAGCTGGAAAGAGCCCTGGGGAAGAGGAAGAAATCCTAAAGGGAATACCCAGACAGGCACGAACAAGATAATAAGGGATGCAGGATACTATATACTACTAGATAAATCTCACTGTGATTCTGGCTTTATCTGCCTGTTAATTAACTTCCCTGGTGTGTGCAAACTTAGCTGCTTTTACTCAGTTTCATATTAGCAACGTAAGGAACCTGGGCAGCTCTGCCCCTTTTGCCCTTGTTAGGGTTATATTTTAATGGTTGTTATCAAAGAAGGGTTGAGGTTGGAAGGAACCTCTGGAATTCATCTAGTCCAACCCCCTGCTCAAGCAGGGCCACCTATAGCCAGTTGCCTAGGACCATGTCCAGAGGGCTTTTGAATATCTCCACAGATGGAGACTTCAAAATACCTCTGGGCACCCTGTGCCAGTGCTCGGTCACCCTCACAGTGAAATGGTGTTTCCTGATGTTCAGAGGAAACCTCCTGTGTTTCAGTTTGTGCCCATTACCTCTGGTCCTGTCACTGAACACCACTGAAAAAAGCTTGTCTATGGCTTCTTTGCACCGTCCCTTCAGGTATTTATATACATTAATAAGATCCCTCCTGAGCCTTGTCTTTTCCAGCCTAAAGAGTCCCAGATCCCTCAGCCTTTCCTCACAGGAGAGAAGTTCCAGTCCCTTAACCATCTTAGTGTCTCTTCTTTCTCTCTAATATGTTCATGTTTCTCTTGTACCGGGGAGCCCAGAACCGGACACAATACTCCAGCTATGGCCTCACCAGTAATGAATAAATGCGAAGGATCATCTTCCTCAACCTGCTGCCCATACTTTATCTAATGCATCCTAGGATACCAGTAGCCTTCTTTGTCACAAGGGCACATTGCTGGATTGTGCTGTCTTGCTGGTTGTTATGCTCAAGTCTCATGTCAGACATAAGCTCCATCACTGGCTTCTTACTAGCCACCAGCTAGACCACATCACCAGGCATTGCTGCCTGATTGCTCAGAAGTAGTTCTGTTCCCCAGAAAGTTCCCCTGATGTTTCTGGAGAACGTGCTCAGCTCTGCCACACTGACAAGCAAGGCAGAAAGTGCTACCTTTGCCAGAACTTGAGCTCAGGGCTGAGTCTGTTCTTCCAAGCAGGACTGTTTGGACCTCCTGGGTTGTGCACAAAGGCAGAGAGCTCTACTTTGTGCTGTCTGCTCAGCTGCCACCAGGTATGGCAAAGCAGGACAGCTTCCTCTGTGGCAGGGAGGCTTGCGAAGATCCTCATTTTCTACACAAGCTAGCTCACAGGTTTTGTGTATGATTTGCACATTAGTCATGCCCTTTTGGTATGGGTACCTGAGAATGGGATTAGCTGCAGTCCCCATCAAAAGCACTGACTCTAAACTCTAAAATAGTTCTGCATGGCACAACATAGCCCCAGGTGACACAGCATGCATTGTTTTCCTCTCCCAGAGTGTCTGGAACAAGCCATACTGAATGATGTGTCACATATTAAGTACAACTTTATTTTTCTCCTGGTGGAATTCCAGGAAGCTAACTCCAGTGCCCTCACGCTGACTGAGAACGCATGACATGTCTTAATAGCTACAGGCGGGAAAAGGCAAGTATGTAAAAGGGACATCTAATTAGTTGTTCCAGAAGGAGCTGAAGTGTTGTTACATAAATGGCCTGTTTCTGACAGGCTTGAAGGTATCTAATGATTTATAACACCAGAAGAATTTTGATACATTCAGTCTAGAAAGGCTGTGGTTTATGAGACAGATAATTTTAAGTTTCTTTAGTGAGGCTTATTGGAATTTAAACTAAATTCAAGAGAAGACCATGTTACAGGTCGTCTTAGTCTTTCAACAAGCTCCTGTTGTTGAAGTAGGACAATATCGCTAAGCTCAAATTGTTTCGGCTGCATCTCTCAGTCCTGCAAAAAAGTGGAAACAACATCTTAAATACAACGGTACAGATGTTCAAAGTTGTGTTTTAGAATAATTGCAACTTATTATCTATGTGCAGTGCAACACCTACGCAAGCTTACTCAGTGAGCAGGGCCCCATTATTCTCTGCATGCTACAGTTAGATCTTGTTCTGTCTGCTCGCATCAGACAAAATGTGTTTGTGTTTGAGCAATTTACACACTGTATTAAGGTGAATGTGAAGATACATCGTTCTTCTGACCAACAACATTTGGAACTGTCTTACTGAATTCTGCTATTGTGCTTTTTAGATCTCCAGCTACATGTGTTTACTACAAGTCTTTCTTGAAATACGGGATTTCTAATTGTGCCCAGCAGCCCAATCTGAGTGCCAATCAGATCCTCAAAACATGTGACTCAGGAGACATTTTCCCCAGTGCACCAGAAGTATCAGATGTTGCTGGGGTGGTGAGGGGAACTGAGAGGGAACAAGGAAAAGCAGAGTTTGGAAATGAAAATCGAGCCAGTGGCCAAAATCTTTTTCCAAACTCCTTAAATCATTTAATCTGGAGAGCTGCTCCAGCCAGATGAATAAGATGCTATACCACACTATTTTCTTGCCTTTTTGAAAGCAGCTAATAGAAACAGTTAGGGTTCTGAAAACAAAATATAGGTATGCAAATTTTCATACAGAGGGAGGCATCTTAGGTGTTGTGATACAAACCAGTGTAATTACACCAAAACATTTCCGACATTTAAATATCAGGACTAGGAGGTGTAAAACACAGTTAATAATACAATAACGTTTTCTGAAGGAAAAAAATGTAAAAGGTAAAAGAAAAAATAATTAGTTAACATAATAATAAGGCTTAGCTTTTAGCAGCTGCTTTACATCTTCAAACCGTTGCTAAATTATTAACTAATTGATACCAGATCCTCCAGACGCTAGCTTAGTGCACAGTCGTGGGGAGAATGCCAGCAGAGTGCTATTGTTGGCTGGGTAGGTAGAAGAATGTTGCAGTGTGAGTGGTAGGAAGTAGTAGTATTACCATATACAGCACCATACCATGCCTCTGAATACTAGTTTTAGCAGTAGTAACCTTGCCTTCGAAAGCATGTAATTGCTCTTATAGGGTTGCCTTACATGGAAACCAAAACGATGTCAAGCTTTAATAATTAAATTATGCAGCAAGTCAGAGGAGGACATATTTGTTCTCAACAGAACACAAGAGGCTACTTGCTTTGGTGACCTAGTTGCTGCACTTTTTTAAAAAAAATAATTATGATAGCTGATTAAAAGGAGCCAGGGAGCTTATTCACGTTTGCCAAGAGCACACAGCAAATCAAGCTTTATGACTTGAAATGAACTCGGTGCTTTGTCCAGATTAAATTAAGAAAGGAGGTCACTGAAGTGAGGAGTTCAGAAGAGCACTTGAGACTGGAAGTATGAGAAATGAACAGCAGAACTGAAATGAGAAAGTTATAAGGGAGACAGAAGCCGTTTTCTGCTCCTACCATTCATTTTCTTCGGAGGCTAGTGAGCACAGAGAGGGGAAACTCATTCAGGAGTAAGAAACCACAACAACCAATCCTATAAAATGCATTAAAAATATAGTCACGAGAGTGAGTGGGCAGTGACGGGAAATCTTTGGCACACATCTAACCAGTACTACGTAGGACTGCTGCTGTGCCCAGAAAGCATCAGGGGAGCTCATTTTGTTGTCTGCTTGAAGGAAACATACCACAAAAACTAAAACAAAATTAGAGGATTCTGACACTACAAGCAAACAGCAGTTTCTCTATAACATACATAGGCTTTCAGGGCCTTGGTGTACAGTCTGTGTTTATAACGAAATAGTGGTAAAAAAAATCAATGGTAAAGTCCACAAGGAGATTCCAGTGCAATGTTGTAGGCTGTTGCAATCTGGCAGCCTCAACCTTCCTCCTGCTGCATAGGCAGGATCTCCTCACCTGAAATAGGGAGGATTTAGTTTGGATTCCTTTGTCTGAGGTCCAAGTCTGCACGGAGCACTCCTGTTTCCTCAGCTGTCAAGAGAACAAATTCCTCTGACCCCTCTTAGATGTACCCTTCAGGAAGTGAATTGCAATCTAGATGCACTTTTTCCCTGTTTTCTGTGAGTGAGTTTAGGGTGACTGAAAGACAGACTGCTAATTTTTAGTTTCTCAGGTTAGGGCATGTGACTCACAAGAAGTGGCATCACCAAGCTGTTATGCAGAGCTGGGAGCCTATTCCAATTAGAAAACAGAGGAGAGAGAGAAGCAGACGAAAGCTCTTACCCTTTAATGCAATCAGCACGTGGCTACCCTAAGGATTTGTGACAAGAAATCTTCTCTTGGCATTGGGGTCCTACATCTCTTCGCTGCTTTGCCCACCTGGATGTCAGCTGGGTGGTACACCACAAGGACAGAGGAAGCCTGTGCTCACAGTAGAGCTGCAGAGGGGCAATCAGCTGGGAGACAGGAGAGCTGGGCAGGTTATGAGATGTTGTTCCAGCTCTTAGCAAATAGTTTACAGTCTCCTGACACCATAAACTGCAGTATTTCAGGTTACCTTTGCATGGTTAGTGGGGGATAGAGGATTTAGCTCAGAACACGTTGTGTTCTGCTTCACTCAACGCACATGAAGGATGCTAAAAATCTCTTCCACAATTATGTACGTATGCCACTGGCAGGATATTTGCTCATTGCCATTAAAAAACTTTGCTATTATTCCTGCTCTGTAGAAAATGTGTCAAAAGCAGATTTAATGGCATGCAAATACCAGCTAGCCAGTTTAACAGTCCCCAGTGCAAGAATATATTTGGAAATGGGAATGTATCAGCTCTTGGTTCTTAGTGGAGCAGCACATGAAGCTCCTGATGGACTCCTCAGCATCTTCACACTTAACAGGCCATGAATATTGCTGTGATGCTCTGCACTGAAGTTTAGTTCTGAAATGCAATCTTGCTAAACATTTTTCATGGACCTTTTCTGAACGTGAGTTTTTCAAAGGTGTCAATGGGAGTTAGCTGTTTCCCAAAGATGTGTAGTGGAAGTTGTTCTTTGTACTTTTGAATGACCCTATATGGGCAATTTATGGCAGCTGCTTAAAAATGCTATTGAAACTTAATCAGATAGGTGTCTTGCTATGTTAAAAAATGCATAAAGGAACCATGACGTTTTTAATGAGGCTTTGCCATTGGTTTGTATGACTTCTGCTATTTTGTGCAATATGCCCCATCCATTACAAATTCTTTTACTGAGAGAGGGAAGCTTGGCCAGGCCCCCAGGGTTATTACTCACTGTATTCAAAGGGTACTTGGGGGATCTTTAATTTCCAACTGGAGAGCTGGCAGAAGGACAGTAGGTTTAACATTCCCTCTGAAGGATGACACCTCTAAAAGTGCCACACACTACTTATTACTGCAGTACACTGGATGGGAGCCAAAGTCCCAGTATGGGACTTGAACCCACAAGTAGTTGGCTGTGAGATAGACATGCTACCCACAGAGTCACAATGACACCTAGTAGCATCTTAATTTAATAGACCACTTTTTTTCAATGGCAGTCTCTTGTCTTGCATTTTCATGGTCTGGGTCACTGAAAGTTTTTTTTTTTTCACTTCAGCATGCATTTATGAAGAATGACACTCTGCTTTCCTTTCCTTTATTGCTGTTGGCAACTATGGACAATATACTCTCCAATAGCTATGTCCACTTAAAAGCTAACAAAAAATTAATATTTTATCACTAGTTCCTCTAAGCTCCTTTAAAAGTTACAGAAAGAAAAAAAACTAACTTGTTTTAAAAATAGGCTGGGGAAACATCTGAGTCCACAGAAGGCTACTACCATGAATAGTCATACCTTTTTCAGATCTTTTCATAGATTTAAAAACTGAATATATCCAGCCTCAAACACTTAAGCCAAAATTTTCAAAACCAAGAGATTTCATTTACTCTTGCATTTGAATATTAGATTTGAAACACCCTATAAATGTGTCTTTAACACTTTCTGAAAATCAGGTCTCTTTAAGGCACCTCAAGCTGAGCCCAAAATATCAGGAACCAAACCCACCAGTTACTTTCTTGCATTTAAATTGAGGAATGTGAAGCCTGCTATAATGTGTCTCAGCATTTGAATTTGCAGCAACCAGGTGATGGACCTGCAAAAACGGAGGCAAGAAAAGCAGGCACATGAACTGGGGCACCACTGTGCAACTCTCAGGCTGCTGCAGCCATTGTGTGAGCACTGACCTGATGTTCCTCATCACCATTTATTGCTGGTTAATGAAGCCTCCTTCTGAAGCACAGCAAGTTTTTCAACATAGCTGTTTACCACTTATTTCTGGAAGTGCAGTAATCTGGGTCACCAGACATATTTGTGGATACTTGGTAAGGACACAGTGTCAAACCTGCCATTTTGGCTGGAAAAAACAGGGCGTGGGGTGAGGCAGGAGGCAGTGGGGTGCAAGGGGGAAGGGGAGAAGGGGTCTGTGTCGGGGGAGTGAACACATCTGGTGGAAGACAAAGACAGGCAACACTGGAAACGCTTGGGGCTGAGCTTCCTTGTTCTGTCACAAAACCCCAGCACTTCTACCAGTGATGGTACCAGTGCTGCTGACAGGGGCTCTTTGTGTGTTTTATTTTCTTGGCTCTTGGTCTGCAAAAGGTGGGACACCCATCGCCTAAGCATAGATCGAGATTTGCAGGTGCCTGGGAACGGACCTGAGGGAGCGCTGCCGCAAGCCATCCCAGGCCTGCAGCTCCTCTTGATGAAATGAGCTTCCCTGTATTTGAGTGTTTGCATAATCCAGGATTAAACTGAGAGCTTTACAATGTGTTTGCCATCCAGATCTGAAAGTTTATTTTTGACCATAGCTAATAAATAGTTAATACTCACATTTGATTAAAGAAACCTTTACTAAGAAAAAAACAAACCCAAAGCAAAACTCATAAACTCCTTAAATATCAGAGAGATTAAAAAAGAATAAATATATATAAATAAAACATTAGTGCACTCAAGGGAAAATAAAATCGTTTTTGTCTCAGTTAGAAAATATATTTGTCAGCACTTAAAGAAAAATATAAGCTATTCTGTCAGGTAACTAATGGGATTTTTAAGATTGGTGAATATGATACCACTTCAAAAGCATGGCCACTAATTTATCTGTTCATTTGAATGCATCAGTTTGAAAAGAATGCGTTCTGCACTTGCAAGATGATGTAGGTGGGATTTTTGGCTAAATGGAATCTCTCCATGGGGCTTTCAGGCCATGCTTGGGTACCAGTTCTCCAGTAACCTTCCAGTGGCATCAGAGACTCCCTGGCCTTGGGGGCATCCCTGTGGCCTCCAAAGCTCTAAGCAGGCATGGAGCTCTTATCTGTAGCTCTAGCTGGGATCTTGGGTCATTTTCCTTAATGTAAGCATAAAAGATGACATGTTCTAATCATCATAGGTGCCTTCATAGGTAAGGGGAAGAAGAGCCACCTCAGGAGGGAGAATCATCTCATTCTTGGATGCCCAAGACCTGAGGCATCTCACTATTTGATGGTGTCTATTTTTATCCAGTGGCTATAAAGATGGCATGAGGTCATTAGTACTGACCTGGATAGCTAACTTTTTGATATTTGAAGTTAGATGATCTAGCCAATGATCAGTATGAAGTGTTTGAAAGATGCATGCTTCCTTAGCAAGCCACATTTCTGAGAAAAGCAAACTTATCTTTTAAAACACAATTTATATTTCTCAATCTTTTCTTGACTTACTCTTGGCATTAAAAACTATCACAACAACAGTGTCATCGAGGATGATCTACAAAGACAAAAAACAAAGAAGGAAGTTTTGTTAGAGATGAAAAACTGTGTGTGGTGTTCTTTGCCTTATGGTTGTTTTGTGGCTGAAATCTGGTCTGCACTGTTGATAGGACCATTAATTACTACACATAATTAATAAATATTTTCAGAAGTCTAATTCCCTCCTTCTTCCAATAACAGTTTTGAGCACACAACTTTGCATATGCTCATCCACAGAGTGGAGTCCCTATCCGAGATGTGATCAGTATGTCTATCTCAGGCATCTAATTAAGAAGTACATTTGCCAGCAGATTTTATTACTGAGAAGTCACTCAGAGGTTCATATAACTGTTATAAGCAAAAAAAAAGAAAAGTAATCAAGGAATTAACTGTTGGACAAACATTTACCTATGAGTCTATTAATTAGTTAACCAGCAGTTCAAAAGTAATTCTCACAGCACTAATATGGAAGCTTTTGAATGGTAAAGTGTCTCCTTTACTTCCATTTTGAAGGGGTTATGATGCTACCAGTTAACAGAAGCTCCATTCTTTTGATATTTTTCTGAAAATCTTAGCTTGGGATTAGATGAGAATTTCATCTCTAATTTGGAAAATAATGGGAAGAGCAAAGAAGCAAGTGCTGAAACCAGGACTAGCAACCCAAGAATTCTAAATTATAGAATTTAAATAAGAAGAGCCCAAATGTTATTTTTAGTCTAATAGTTTACAAGCAATATCTAGAATATGAAGGATGACTGGTAACCTGAATGTTTTGGGGCACCTGGGGCTGTCAATTCTTCAAAGAAAAATAAAAAGTAATGAAAAAGAAGTGTGTATTAACAGGGACAGGGTGCAGGTAAGTCGTGTGTAGTAAATGTGCCTCATTGTCACTGACATTTGCAGTTACAGAGTTAAATGGCTTTGAGAGCCTGCTCCTCAGTTCCAAGGCATACATTGCAAGCCGTAGAAAAAGGAAACACTTATAAATCAGTGTTGCAAAAATGACTGCATTTTAGCCTACAGTGGAAAGATTATAGTTAATGCATTAAGTATGAAATCTGTTAAATTCAGAATTTTTCACTTCAACAGCTCTCAGGACATGTGAAGTTTTCTTGTTTGTCTTTAGAGAGACAAAATGGCCATGGGCCTAGATTGTTAAATCAGTAATTTTCACCACCATTCCTTTAACATGGTGTTCAGGTTTGTAGATTATATAATTATTTTCATTGGAAAGCACATTTTAACATCTGGGAGTCATTTGAAAGAATGTAATCAACTTTGTCCTTGTTTTTTGGAGAGTATCTTCGGTTAATATTTAACCCATAACTGATTGCATGATTTACCAATTTAACCCTGACCAACTAGTGAAATTTATCATTTTTGGCCGTTACTACACAAATCTATCATGGTAACAGAACTTTTTTCCTGTTCTGTCTGTACACAATGCTGTCCTTGTCTCTGTCAGGCTGCTCCATTTATGCTGCTCTGCTCTGTTAGCGGGACTAACACTGAGAACAGGAATTTCCTAAATGTGGTGGAACCTCTTCAGGGTGAAGGTTATTTTTCAATTGTAAGAATCCCTTCCTTTTCAACAGGGGTCCAAATCCTGACATCCATCCTTACTTTCTACATTAAGTCTTAACTTTTCAGTCTTCTCTCAGTCTAATACATGGTATTACATAGTATAATGTAACTCAAAAGAAGCTTAAAAGTTGAACAGATAATATTAAAAGAATGCAAAGATGATTGTAATTATGCCCACTGCAATACTCCTGGGGTACAATCCCATGATTCTGTGGCCTCTCACATTTTCCCAGATTTTGCAGGACTGATGCCCGAACAACTTTCAGTTATTTTTCAAGACTGTGGTGGGCCAAAATTAAGCCTCATGGAAATCAGTGTCAGCTTTGTCTTACCCTCACTTTCCTTAACCCTCCCCCTCTTCTTTGAGTGAACTATGAGGTCGAAGAGGGGCTGGGGAAAAAGGCCAGAAAGAACAACATAGCAATAGAAAGGGCAATATATGTCTTTTAAATAAGGTCTAGGAAAGGTCAAATAGTAAAGAGGTGAGAAAAAAAACCAGACCCAAAATAAATGGGCAGGTGCAAGTGAGAGAGCTATTAAATCAGAGATGAAATCAAATTGGGGAATAAATCAAATGATAGAGTCTAGACAGAAGAAAAGGTTGCAGGCCCTAAAAGTGCTGGGAGAGAGAATATGTCAGTGGAGACAAGACAAATCAGGATTTGCGCACTTCTAGTGAAAGAATGCCCAGCAGAGCACATTTTATAGGGGACAGAGATGCAGGGGAGAAATTTATCTTCTGTATGTACAGTGAATGTGCAGAAACAAGATCAAAATCAGTTTGTTGCTTCATGCAGAAGGGCCAGCTCTGATTTGTTAAATATTGAGTTTCCTCATGATGGCCGAGAGCAGCATCCTCTGCCCAGACAGAGACCCAGTACTGATAATACCAAATATTGATGCCTGAACAGAATATGGGGGAGTTGAGGGAGTTCCCCAGACACAAATCATTCCATAGTTAAGTAGAAACTGAGTCTCCCTTCCGCCATGCTAATACCACAGGCATTCTGGGGTATGATTTAATCTGGTTTGACCCCAAACTTTTGTAGAGATAAATTTCTGCACATTTTTTGAGAGATCTCATTCACTTGAAGGTAAGAGTCGTGGTGGCTGCACACATGGACGATGGATGGATTTGCTGTTGTCTGATGTACAGAGCAGTTACACTGTAACCATGCATATTATTGCCCCTGTAATTGCATCCACCATACCTCATGTAAAAACAAACAAATGGACTCCCAAACTCAGTTAAAACTAGATAAACAACTGTTCTTTGGCAATGTGACAGGTACTTATTGCCTGTGAGTAGCCCATAACAGATAGGAAGGACAAGGATTAGGGTGGATTTGTAAATCATAAATTGTAGGAAACCACTTGAAGTCTCCAAGCCAGACTCTTCCCTTAACTTTGCTTGAGTTATGCCAGGGATAAATCTGTCCTTCTGTCAAAACTCAGTGCAACTTTGTGCAGTGTCCTCTTACTCTGTCAGTCATTTATGTGTCATAAAAGCTAGAGCTTCAGCAAATCTAAGTTAGCCTTGTAATTTTTTCCTCCCAGTTTGTAGAAGGATGAAATGTTGCATTTTTCTGTGGCTCTGCTTTGCTCTATAAAAATGTACCAAATGAAATTAATTAGAAATAAGTGAAAATGCTGCAGAAATGTGATTTTATCTGGGCTGGTTCTGAAAGAGCTGAAAACAAAATTGCCTCTTCTAAAATATGTATAGATATATAAAAACAAATCAAACTTCCACTTGTTTTGCTTTTGCCCACAATAACTCAAAGTACCAAAACTAACAGAAAACAAAAAAAACCCAACAACCAAAAAACCCACAGAATTAGCTAACACTCTAAATACTAAATCACTGCATGGGTATACTAATTCAACATTAGAAGAGATGCAACATTATTCATCCTAATTTACTTGGCCTATGTGGATTTTGAATGCAGTGCCTGATGACCAGGGGCAAGCCAGCAGTTTGAGCAGTGCCTTGCTTTGGGGCTATCCTGGCCACAGGTGCATATCTGCTAACTCCAACTGGAGTGTGTGCACGAGCAGATGTGATGCTTGCTATGGCATACCCGGAAGCTAGAAAGCTCTAATTGTGCTATCTTAGCCTGTCACTTGTGCCCAGGTAGTACTCTGATCTTTCAGACTTCATCTCTGAATGAGAAAGTCCACACAGGAGTTGAAAGCAATTTAGGTCACAGAGAAATGTTCATTGCAGGCAGCTCTGACAACTAAAGATCATCACTCCCTCAGCTCTTTTTTGCTCCTCATGTGCCAGATGAAAGGTTTGAGTGCTTTTCTAAATTCAGTCCAAACTCATTCAAGGGTGAAAGCGTCACAGGTTCACCAGAGCTTTGCATCCTGCACAACCTTGCAGTAAGCAGCCCAAAACCAAGAGCAGTTTTAAAACTTGAAAATTAGGTTTTATTTGAGTAAAAGCTGAAGGAACAAACTTACCGTGGAGGACATTTAGATTGAAATGCAGTGAACTGAGAGTTTGTAAATGAACTTCCTTCTGCATTGTGTCCTGGCAAGACAGGGGCATTCTGACAGGGCTGCTCTGAACTTCAGCAACTAAGTGATGTTGTGGTTTGTGACAAAATTTACAGTCTGTTTTGGTTATAAACCAAAAATCTTTTTTTCTGTAATCTCTGTTGAACCTGTGTTCCCTGCACTTCTCAATGGTCTCTCAGTACTTCAGTACTCCTGCTAGGTCCCTGATGCTCATCTTGTTCTTCAGAAATGTCCCTTTTCCTGCACCCTGTCATGCTCTGTTATTTCCTCAGAGGGTATAGCCTCTCTCTTCTTCAAAGTTCCTTCCTATCCAGAGCAAAAGAAGCAAGGAGGCTTCTGTTGTACTCCCCTCTGAAAAAATCTGGCATACATTAACATATGGTTCCCATGAAGAATGACACAAGTCCAAGTGCCAGGTACTGCACTTTGATCACAACAACCCCATGCAACGCTACAGGCTTGGGGAGGAGCTGCCCAGCAGAGAAGGACCTGGGGGTGTTGGTTGACAGCCGGCTGAACATGAGGCAGCAGTGTGCCCAGGTGGCCAAGAAGGCCAACAGCATCCTGGCTTGTATCAGGAATAGTGTGGCCAGCAGGAGCAGGGAGGTGATTGTGCCCCTGTTCTCGGCACTGGTGAGGCTGCACCTCAAGTACTGTGTTCAGTTTTGGGCCCCTCACTACAAGAAGGACATTGAGGGGCTGGAGCATGTCCAGAGAAGGGCAACGAAGCTGGTGAAGAGTCTGGAGAACAAGCCTTATGAGGAGCAGCTGATGGAGCTGGAGTTGTTCAGTCTGGAGAAGAGGAGGCTGAGGGGAGACCTTATCGCTCTCTACAACTACCTGAAAGGAGGTTGTAGCGAGGTGGGGGTTGGTCTCTTCTCCCAAGAATCAAGTGATAGGATGAGAGGAAATGGCCTCAAGTTGCACCATGGGAGGTTTAGATAGGATATTAGGAAAAATTTCTTTACTGAAAGAGTGGTCAGGCATTGGAAGAGACTGCCAGGGAGGTGGTAGAGTCACCATTGCTGGAGATTTTCAAAAAACATGTAGATGTGACACTTCAGGGCATGGTTTAGGAGGCATGGTGGTGTTGGGCTGACAGTTGGACTTGATGATCTTAAAGGTCTTTTCCAACCTAATGATTCTAAGCCCTCACAGTAAGCTCACATCACCAAGGGAGAAGGTAATAAGCCCATCACACTAACTATGGTCCAGTGGTATCCTGATTCAGCTCTAAGCCCCATTTACAATCTATCTTTAATACCTGTTGCCTTTCAGAAGCCCAACTTCTATCTGTGCACCCAGTCTTTGGGGAGGCTCCTGCACCTCCCCGTATGTGTCCCGTCAGCCTGGGGGCACCTTTACCCTCCAGTTTAGGGTCAGGCTTGGAAACTCTTGGTTTTGTACTCCCTGAATCAGATACTCTGGGAAGGATGACGTGTTCCTGAAGGTGAGACAATCCATCTGATCTGCATTCAGATGGGTTAGACAGTCTGCACATCACGCTTTCCCTGGGCAGGATGGTTGTTTCTGACCGCTGGCTGGGAGCCATTGGGAGCTGCAGCATCTGCACTGCTACCTCCAGAAGTGGATCTCTGTGGCTTGGGCCAATCTGTATCTAATTCTCCTGTATGTCTCCCTATAAATAAGCATTGTGTTTCAGTTTAACATCATCCTTAGCAGTGATGAGCAAAAAATATAGCAGAGGGAGACACAACAGCACAGTGACAGGAGCAATAGAAAGCCACCTGCAAAATCCAACACATGCTCTAGACCAGTGGTTCATGTCTTCTGACTTTAAAACGGGACAGGCGGGAGTATATATGTCTAATGGTACTAGAGGAGGCAGAGTCAAACTATAAGATAAAGGCAGAAATGGAACAAATGGCAAAGATGTCATGTGGTAAGTCAATGTGAGGGAACTAAGAGGAGTAAAGGATTGGATAGGTTGCTGTTCCTTTTCAGATGCAAAGTGGTTGCAACCAAGAGCAGATTTAGTGACTAAATGGCCAGAAGCAACAGCATCTTTTCCCTTTTTCTGCATTTTATGGTCTGTATGACAGCAGTTTCTTCTTCTAAGTCACAGAAACTCAGGCTTATATCCGTTCCTTTTCCAGGAAGGCAAAACATAAATAAATAATGATGCTTTCCAGAAGTAGGGTGTCAGTGCATATCTAGTTCTGAAATGGACCCAACTTCTTGGGGAAAATACCTAACAATTCACTTAGGTTTCAATCCTTGATGTTTTATTGTTTTGAGTTGATAGCTTAACAACAAATAGTTATTTCTTCTTGTGGAAATGTTTGTTCACACAAACACAAAAGGGTTACTCTCCTTTGCTTGTCTTTCCTTTCCTGTGAAACACTTAACACTCTTATTTGGAAAAATCTCAGCTATGTGCTGCATTTGAATAGAAGGAAGGAGTGTTGTGACAGCTAGCAGGGGATGTAGCAAGGTGCCTAGCATGGTTGTTTTGCTGTAAGTTGCTCCTTGTGACTATTCTGCAGAGTTCTGTTCAAAGACAGCTGCTGCAGCTTGAATAATGCATATTGAGCATGTCAAATGTATCCTGCATATTCAAAACTGAAAATAAATATCAGATTCTCATACTATTGTGTATTGTTCGGTAAATTTGGCCCATTGTGTGCCATTTCCCTGGCAGGGTTTGTCTTTTCTCTCTTTTGCCATTTAGCATTTTATTTGCCTCTTTTCATTCTTTTTAATTTTAAGATATTATAATCATCCCAGTATTGTTCGGATGGAAACAAGACTTCTCTTCTTGCAAAGTCCCCAGGTGAACTCTGCAATAAATGGAATATAGTTGCTCTTGTCTGATATTTACTTGGATCTGAAACTTCATATCATTCACACCATAACAGACTGTATTTTACAATCAGGAGGCCAAATTCATGGCTCGCACAACTCCACTGAACTCACTGGAGTTGAACTGCTTTATTGAGTTGCTTTGTGAACCTAGATATTGCAAGTGGACGTGCTGTAGTCCTTGCAGTGGAAGTATCAAAGCCTTTCAATATTGCACAACTTTAAATGTAACCCAAAACTTCTTTAATTCCTCTAGGGGCATTATGTTATTTTTATTAATAAGGGAGGAGGGCCTTTTCTCCAATATACTTCATTAGCCTATACTGGTAGAGAGGCTGTTCTCTGAGTCTATTTCAGTTGTAAGATCTGAAGCACCTCTATGACATAACCACTTTACAAGGCTTATTTGAAACTAGAACTGTACGTTTGGGAATGAGATCACATTATAGGCATGACCAGTGGGGTTATTTCATTGCTCAAAATACTTGGGGGAAATCACTTCTGAGAATTACTTTGTTATTTTAAATGTGTTTCTGTGTTGTGTATCCCACCCACCTCCAAGTTCCAGCCTTGCCTTTAGCTACTTGGACTGTCCTGATTCCCTTCCACTCAGCCAATGTTGGCTTTAGCTCACACTTCTCTTTGATTTTCCATGTGAAAACTGAAAGTTTTTGCTTTTCCAAAGTGAAAACTGTTTCCCCATGGACCACCAGTGTACCACCAAGGTCTCTCATTTCAGGTCTCAAATTAATGCTTATCTGTCATCACCATCTTCCTCTTCTGCCTATTCTGGCCATGTCTATACCAATGAATAAGGCTCAAGTGCTCATCCATACTTGTTAATATTGTTTAATTGCTAGGCTGCTTCTGCCACCCCATCCACCACTCTTGCAGGTGGGGTTTTAGTGTGGGATGTAGGTGGCTCCCAGTGGTCAGCAAGGGTCAAATAACAGTTTCAAGGAGGATGGAGTTCTGCTATGTCTACAGAAGCTGCATGTGACCCTTGCTCTCCTCACCTGTTTGATGTATTAGCAGAGATGTACCTGATTTGTAAATTCTAGAGGCCCTGATTACTATTTTCCTGTTCTGACGAAGAAATGCTGACCTGGACTGGAACTACCCCATAAGTAAAGACTGTATATGCTGAGAAGAGAACCAGGGTCTTATTTCAATTGTAGGCTGCGCCTGCTATGATGAACAACTGCCTTTTTCCCTGCTTTTAGTACAATGTTAATCAAATGAGTACTGATATAATACATGATAACAAAGAATCCTGTTTTTAAGTCTTAATTAAAATTATATTTCGCCTTTGGGAGAAAAGTTATACCTTATAGAATCATAGAATCATTAAGGTTGGAAAAGACCCTTAAGATCATCGAGTCCAATCGCTAACCTATCACTGCCAAGTCCACCACTAAACCATATCCTGAAGAACCATGTCTACCCTTCTTTTAAATACCTCCAGAGATGGAGACTCAATCACCTCCCTCGCAGCCTGTTCCAATGCCTCACAACCCTTTCTGTGAAGACGTTTTTCCTAATGTCCAACCTAAACTTCCCCTGGTGCAACTTGAGGCCATTTCATCTCATCCTATCACTTGATTCTTGGGAGAAAGAGACCGACCCCCGCCTCGCTACAACCTCCTTTCAGGTAGTTGTAGAGAGCAATAAGGTCTCCCCTCAGCCTCCTCTTCTCCAGACTGAACAACTCCAGCTCCATCAGCCGCTCCTCATAAGAATTGTTCTCCAGACTCTTCACCAGCTTCGTTGCCCTTCTCTGGAGACGCTCCAGCCCCTCAATGTCCTTCTTGCAGTGAGGGGCCCAAAACTGAACACAGTACTCTAGGTACGGCCTCACCAGTGCCGAGAACAGGGGCACAATCACCTCCCTGCTCCTGCTGGCTATGCTATTCCTGATACAAGCCAGGATGCTCTTTATTCTGTCTTGATGCTCTTTATTCTGTCTTTCTTGAACACACTTACTGTAAATTAAACTATAACTCCAGGTGATGAATATCTAGAAGTTGATGGATTTTAGAAAATAAGTTTTTCATTAAGAGGAAGTATTCACAGCTCAGTTTATAAAAATATTCTGAATATTTATTGCCAGCAGTAACAAAAGCCAAATCATAAATTGAGCTGTAAAAGTTCCGTTTGGATGATTCCATTTTTCAGAAAAACCTCTGTATTGTTTGTATCTGTGCATCCAATTACCTGGATTTCTCTGGATGTATCCTAGGAATCAGACAGAAAAAGCATCTGTGCCAAAATAACAAGAAAAATTAGTATTTAAAATTATGTAGCTTTTACATGTCTTGAATATGTAGCTATAAACTTCGATTAATATCAATACAGCTAACAGCACCTGTTCTTTAAACAAGCAAGAAACCTTAGATTATTACACAGGAACACGCGTCCGTTCCCCCTTTACTTCCCCGCTTGTACAGACTATAAGAGGGCTACTCTGTGTGGAGGACTAGCTAATGGTAATAGTAACTATTCAGTTACTGATCATTAAAAAATGCTCTTGTCCTCGTGTACATTATTTGTTCATGTGGACTGCTAGCAGTTCTTTGTAAGCACGTTTCTTGGCTGGTTTGCTGCCATGTAGAGCAAGTCTTACTCATGTATTCAACAATCTGTGCAAATTTAACATCATTTGGTTAATGATTTCCCTGCCAAATTCAGACACAATTGTATTTAACTACAGACCTCATTTTAATATCCTATTTAAAAGTCTAATCGAACCATCACTATTTTGCCTTTGATTTTTTGTATCTTTGCGTATTGTCTTGGAGATTTTGATGTTGCTTCCTTCCAGCTCTATTGATATTTGTAATGTGGACAGCATGTTTCTGGAGGCATAAAAGGGTGGAGGAGTGCTCTCTGATGGGATACAGTTCAGGTTATGAAAGGCCTAATGAGGACACTTCACTTGAAGATGCTCTATTAATGACAATGTTATAAGAAAATTAGCAGCTAAAACTGGAGTACATGTTGTGGCAATCTTGTTCATGGAATTAGCCACAGAACTTCAGGTTCAAAAAAATGAATACTAAATCCAAAGCCAGCTCTTTGATGATTTCAGGAAAAATAAACAGGTCAACATCTGCAAATAATCCCTTCTAGCAGCAAGAAAAATACATAGATTAATAATAAAAAATGGTGATTCAACATGCATTCTCAATAAGTCAGTTTGAATGTAAAATATTAAAATGCCTCTTGTAAAACAGGTCTAGCCTTTGGGGGATACCAGGGTGGGGTACCGGTTGACAAACAGCTGCTGTAAAAAAACTGTGCAGGATTTCCCAAATTCTGAAATCCAAAAGCATAATCATCTCACGAGTGATGGGCCCCATTTATAAACAAGATTGTTCTGGTGGTATAAAAAAATGCCTGCTTTTGCCCAGTCTAATCACAAAACGAAGGATGAGTAGAAAACCCAGTGATTTTTACCAGTTTCATTCCTTTTCACTGTTGTAGCAGCAGCCATGGGAAAAAAAAACCCAGACAGATGTAAGCAAATTACTTCTGTAGGGCTGTATTCTTTTCAGATTTTATTACTGGGATGCTCCAACAGCCATGCTTTACCTCTGTAACAGCAGCAAGGCATCCATTTTTTCATGCACAGATTGAGTAATGGTACTGCCATATTTTACTTCCAGATTAGAGGAAATGTCACTCAATGCTCATATTTAAAATGAGAAGGAAGAAAAGCATTCCCTTCGTGCAGTTTAAAGAAAAAAAAAAGTTAAATCTGTTAAATATCCACTGACATTTGTATGAACTTAAAGCAAAGCATGCATCACATCTTGGATTACCACAGTTCATATATCATATCAGGTAACATATATAGATTTTTAGATGAAATATTTTGATTTTCTCTGTGGCAAACAATTTCACTGGTCTGTTTATTATGCAGAAGACCCAGGGAAGGCTCCTGTAGCCAGGTAGCCAGGACACAAAAATGCCCTGTGTGCAGCCCGTAGGCCTACTGAAGCAGCTCACAATAAGTACAAAGGTTGAGCGAGGTGTACTGTATCTCTGCGCATACCTGCAAACACAGAGGGTTCAGCCTCCTATGGGAACCTTGGAAATTATTTAGCCATCTGCTCTGCAGATCACTCAGTCCAAATATAAACAATTTGGACAGCACATAAAGGAGTTTTCTCTTGTTTTCTCCCCCACACACATCCAAAACTAATCTTGATTTTGAGGTCTTTCATTCAAAATTATAGTCCAGGCTACAGTCCCTACTGGGAACCAATATAAAGCATTACTTATAAAAGTGATTAAAGTGTTGGTATCTGTATGTACTTCTGAGCAGCTGGTCTATATTTGATGTATATCTCTGCTCCTGGCTCCATTATAGAAAGGGACATTACCAAATGAGCTAACTGACAGAAATCTCTGAGTACCTTCCTTTGAAATCAGCAGGAATTTTAGCAGAGTTTTCTTTCTTCTTTGTCTACACAGAGGAAATCGTGGTATGCTTGAACCTGCTGTGCTTGTGGCTGCTTTCGTCAGTGCTGGAATCTGCCGGGCATTCTGTAGGTGCTCAAGAGCATCTCAGGGAAACCAGGTTACTCAGCCCTTCAGAACATTTCAGCTCTTTTTGCTTTTTAGGAAAATATACTTGATTATCTTCTTAAAATCTTAAAAATTCACTTTCAACTATTTTTCCTACCAGCTGTTGTCCAATCCCACAAAGTGCTGAGCACTGTCAGCCGCCTCAGGGCTTTAGCTGGACAATTAAGTCTTTGCAGGGCTCCTGCCATGTGCCACCACTGGAGTTGGAGACTGAACAGCTTTGTCCAGATAGACTTATCCTTCCCAGTAAGCAAATAAAATATTCACAGTAGATTATGTTAGCTGTCTGAGTTGCTTTAACACATCCAAATAACTGTCCTACTTTTCATAAAAGCCAGCAGCCTCCCTGAGTTTCATTACCTGTATCAATCTTAACACTATTTAAATAAAAAGGAAGAGCTTTAAAATGTGAGAAAACAAGCCTAGATATTTTCCCAAGGGGCACTTCTGAGCACAATAGTATCTTCACTTCAATTTTTTTTCTGCGTTTCTTTCAAGCTAACCACATCCAGACTGTGGACATGCCAGGAAATGCCATTCTGGGACTAATTTACTGGTACTGAAAATGTTATTTCCAGAACTGTCACTTTCCAAGGGAATTTGAGTATCCACAAGTATTTCAGCTGTGAGGATCCATTTTCTGACATTTGGGATCCATCTGCACTCCAGTTCAGCTGGAACCAAACAGGTCCCATCCATCTGTAATCTCCCTGAAACTGTCCAGGACTGTCAAGGAAATTGCACTATGACCACACTGGAACCAGTGTTGGTGTTGGCTGGTACGGTTCAATGCTTTGTGTGGAAAGGGTTTGAAATGAGATCATTTCACTACTCTTTTGGTAAATTCTGTTGGGAAACAGCTGGAGGCAATGATTTCATTGCCTTATTATTAGTTGTATTATAGGACACAATAGAAAGAGAAAAGAATAGGGGTTGTGTCAGAATTTTATGTAAAATTCTTCTCTCCTGCCCAGGCATCAACACTAGGTCAACAAAATAGTGATCAGACCTGAATCCCATGGGCAGGCTAAAAATGGGAGGACGCATCAAATGGGGCTCCACAGGGGCTGTTCTTGGCTTGGTATTTTCATAAACAGATAATGGAATAGAGATTATACAGATGATAGAAACCCAGAAGGGACTGCAAGAATATTTACTGCAGGGCAGCCCCTGGATGCAAAACAGTCCTGACAAGCTGGAGGCTGGTGTGTTGTCTGGCAGAAGTACTCGGTAGTCCACCTAGGCAGAGCTAATCATCTGCACAAGTGCGTAATGTAGACCAGGCAGTTTGGTAAAGCAAGAGATTACAGTGGATCAGCATGTGAACATAAGTCAATAATTTCATTCTGTTTTCCCATGTTCTTCTGTGCAGGGATATACAAGCAAGCATAACTGGAGAGACAGGTGAATCTGTCTTTCTGCTCCACACAGCCCTGTTTGGACTCAGCAGCAGACTTGCCAAGCTGGGGGACTTTAAGAAAGATGGTGAGCAAGAGGAGAGAGTCCGGAGGAAAGGAATCAGGAATGATCTCAGATCTAGAAATTCCAGCTGGTTGAGTTGACTGAAGGAATACATGATTTGCAGTGTGAATAAGAGATAATAAAGAGATAGATAATAGAGATAATAATAACACAGTAACAGTCACGTAGACATGGTAAAATGCTAGTGCTGGGAGAAATTAATATAGTCTTGTGCTTCGGACATGAAGTAATAAGTTGATCTACAACAAGGAAAAGTGGGACTAGATGTTTGGAAAAACTCTCAAATTGTACAGACAGGAAAGAAATGTAGTCTGCTGAGGCAGTGGAATGTCCAGCAGTACAGATCTTTAAGAACAAGGGTAACAACCAGCTTTCAGATAGGACACAGTTAAAACTGATCTTGCTTTGAGAGTCTCCAACTTCCTGATCCTTCCAAGTTGGAGTAATATGGCCATGGTCTCAGCAACATTCATGAATAGCAGCTTTTCTGCAGTGAAACTGCCACCAATTGGTGCTTTTCAGGTCCAGTCCAAAACCTGTTGAAAAGAAGCAAAGAATATCTGAAGTGAATTACTATTTCACAAAGAGGAAGATCTTCCAAGAACAAAGAAACTGTGATTGATGGGACCTGTGGTTGTTATTTATTTAAGAATGATGAGATCATCTCTGGCACTGCAGAGGTAGAAGGGAAGAGTGGCATCTTCCATTCTTACACCTTATGTTTCCATACTCAACCAAGATCCAGATCTAACTCTTTTGCTGAGAAAATCCAATGACTTTTTGAGCCTATAGAAATAGAGGGATTGGCTAGACACTTTCCAGAGCTGACTTTCTGTAAGAGGTAATGTCTGCTAAGCCAAAACTTTCCTTTGCTGTACAAAGCCCAAAGTAGATTCGTGCTTGTCTTGGTCTCACTCTTATTTGGGATGGGCCAGCTGTATATACTGCATAAGGATGTCTTCTGGCCTTAAAGATTAGTCAAAGCGCATCCTGTAAGGAAAATAACTTCCCTACCAAATAAGGCAAAATAACCCAGTCAAACAAACAAAAACTTCACAGTAATCTTCAGATAGTTTCCTCAGGGGAGAAAGAAAAGGCTCCATAAACATGGCTTTCTGCATGTTCTGGACAGTCAATAGTGAGGGTTTGTGATCTGGTAAGTCAGGTAAACTGGAGCTACATTGCCATGATGGTATTTGGACCAGGTGACAGTACAAGCTTGTCTGGAGTGCAATGGAGACACTAGATCTGCCTCCTTTAGAGTTGAAAGAAAAATTTCCGTTGTGATGCAGAGATAATTAGTCAGGGCCTTATTGGGAAAAGATTTAAGTGACACATTTTACCTTGGTGTGAAAGAGACGGGAACTACTTGAGGATCCTCCTCCCAAAAGAGGAAAATAATCCAAAATAAATAATTCATGTCTTTTGTTAAACTGTAGGGGTAACGAATGACAGTCAGTGCCTTACAAATGGGACCTGCAAAAGGAAATTATTCCTACAGTCCACTGATGCTTCTCCTTTGGAGGGTTGCTGATTTGTTTAGATTTGTCATTTGCATATTTCCAGCCCCTCAACTCTTCTGTGAATTGCTGCCTCCACCTTCTCTTTGCCCAGAGCTGGTCATCCACCTCCCTCTAAGCCGTGTGAGAAAATTTGCCCTCCCACAAGTACACTGTTTTGATTTTTGTATAAGCAGTTATAAGTGTTGAGTGTAAAAGACTCTTTGATAATTTAATTCACTTTGCTGAATTATGATTCTGCATGCACCATTAGTTCAATCACAAACCAGCTACAATAAGAATTAGGTCTGTTTTGCAACATGAAGCAGACAAGGCTGTTCAGTGGAGCAGTCAAGGGTGTTTAATGTTACATTTGTTGATGACTTTGAAAACAAACACATGTGCACTGATGTACAGCAATCTGAAAGTCCCATGCAGATGTAACAGCAGTGGCATCTTGGGGATCCTGGGCTTGTGCTGGGAGGTGGAAGTGACAGAAAGGCAGTAATGCTGAGTGAGAGCCTCACATAGTTGCGCATGTTGTACCAGGCAGGAGCTGTGGGTAAAGTGGCTTTCCTCAAATTCATAGGAAATCAAAGGACTCAAAAGTGAAAAATAGGAGCTTCCATCATGAGGAGGTGTTGTCTGAGGAGCAATGGGTTTAGACAAAGAGAATGAGCAAGAGCACTGTAGGAGGGAGAGTCGTCACTCATCTCAATGCAGGCTTGAAAGTTTGAAAAAGGAAACTTCACGTCACTGCGTTGATGCTGATCAGCTTTCCCTTCTAATAATATTTGCTTTGACCTTAGCAGGGCAGTTTGTGCCAGAGAGGTAATCTTAACTTCTCCCTCATCACTTCTGCCTCATCACTTCTCCCTCATCACTCTTTCACCCCACATTTTAACACTTACTCATGAGAGGTTGGCAGGGAAACCAGAACCAAACACCACCTAACTGTGGCTGAGTGCCAGCCTACAGCTACAGTCCGATGCATATATTGCTTAAGAACCTCTCCAGTATTTATTCTGGAGACAATCATCCTGATATTTTCCAAATTAAGTAGTAAAATATTTAGAATACCCTCTTCTACTTTCCTCTTGGAGCCAGAATTTTCAAAAGGAACTTCCCAGTCAGAAAAGTGTTCTTGGCAGGGAAATGACTTTTAACCCCTAATATGTTTTTCACTTATGCTCTAAAGGCCCAGGCTGCTCAAGGGTGAAAGTCAACAGCTTTATCCTTCAACGGCACTGCATGACATGGAGAGGGGTGAAAATTCAGTGATGACAGCTCAGAGTTATCTCAGCATTCCCCTTATCACAGAAATGGTGCAAAACCATTTTGGCCCGTAGGAAAAGGCAAAGTTGCCCCACTTGGTAACTGATGACAACACTACAAAATGAAAATGTTTCCCGTTTATATATGACTGGGGACGGTAAAAGGATTTTTTGTAGTAAATTTTACATCTTTTTTGTTTTGCCAATCAATGGTAAAGCAGACAGAGCAAATTGCTTTTTGGATATGAAGAATGTAATTGATTGCTTGACATACTTTTTCTTAAATTAAAGACAAAATATCTCACTACCTTAAAGTCTAGTGAGCTGGTAGATCCTGTGCTTTCCTGCTTTTCTTGCAGAGCAGCTTATAGACTTGAGCCACTTCATCCAGCACGTTTGCCATCTGCCATGTCCAAGGACCTACTCCAAAATCTATTGAAATGCATACAAGATCTTCAGATCAGGCCCCAACTATTAAAGAACTATTAATTGAATGTATTTTTGTTGTTCAAGATAATGACCTGTTTCTTGTCACAAGCTGTTGTAGATTTCAGATCTCTCATTATTTTCTAATATTTAGATTATAATGGAAGCTCAAGGTCCCAGCAGATGACTGCTGCCTGTGCTAGCCTCTGCCCATGCATATATACCAAAAAGGCAGTCCCTGCCCCAAAGAGCTCATTACCAATGCCATTATCACAGAAGTTTCTTATTGGCATGTTTCTATATTGTAAACTTCCATTACACTGAGGCAGCGATAAACCTATGATCCCCATAATATTTATGGATTGGTTCACTACATTTCTTTTAAAAAGCAATATAAATGTCTAAACTCCTATAAATACATCAGCATTGCTGCTTATCTTGCTTGTTAAACTGGGGGTTTTGTAACCTCAAGACACTGAAGCTGTGTAATCTTTCACATCTATCTGGCACAAGAACCGTGGGGTTTTTTCTCTCCCTTGTTTCCATGTATGAAAAAGGTGCTTTGATACACTGCTTGTAAGCAAACCACAGCTGCTACTGATTGCAAATATATTGGCTTATCCATAGAAATGCTGGTCTGTTAGACAAGATAGGAATTCCTATAGTCATTTGGTATTCTGATCTTCAGTCAAAACTAGCGGTATAACAACAACAAAAAAATCCTGTTTTCAGCCATGAATCAAAATCTCTGTCATGCTGGAACTCCATTGGCAAATCCTTGAGAATGAGATGCTTTAAAATATTCAGAGTTTTCAAACATTGATGCTTCCAAAGACAAAAAGTCTAATCCATGCATCCTCTGATATTGCTGCATTTGTCATGTCTCAGAAGAGAGAAGACAGTGGCGTTCCTACTCTGAATGAAGACAACTATGGTTTCCGTTATCTTTTGCAGGGATATATTTGGGTTTTGTGCTGGACTTATGCTGTATGGCTGTGGTTATGAACAGCTGCAGTGAGGCTGGTGGCAGAAGTAATAAGAGTTCATTTTTACAGCTCAGTAGCTGTTTATTTTTTCTCTTCAGAAGTTTAGTTTTCACTTAAAATAATAAAAGCAAACCCCAATTCCTTTTAGTTACAAGCAACTTTATGAGCTGCATGTCAGGAAAGAACCATTATACAGGGCCAAGTAAGTAAGGAATCACAACAGAAAAGCCATCAAACTCACACTGCCATGAGGGCAACCCACCTGAGATTGGAGTCTGGCCCAGGGATTGCTCAGTACCTGGGGAGATCTGCCAAGTTGGCCTGAAAAGCTGCCCCTCAGAATAACTTGGGCTACTGGCTACAGATTACTAATGACTCCTCAAAAATTTAAGAAGCTGCAGTCCTCTCTGCAAGCACAACTTTCTGTCAAAACCATATGAATCTCATTGGGATGGAAGTCAGCTAAACCGATTTTGAGGAACTGTTGGCTACAAAGCATTGATAACTGAACTCTTGGAAACTGAATGCAGTGTCTGACACATGCACAGATCCTGTCCTGGCTGTGCAAGTCAAATCTTGTGGATGCTCTTTGGGGGCAGGAGGTAAGGAGAAGAAGAGGAGATGGTAAAGAAAGAAGAATTTAATTCTGTAACATTTTCCAGAGTTGACACTGGTTCTCATTATCTGCTGTGTTTCATGCCTGACTTTTCTTCTGAGACGTTTGATTTGCATCATCTTAGTTAATTCTGTAGGCCACAGTATGCTTTGGCATCTTTGCTGTTTTAGAAGCCCAAGCAGTACATTCTTCTCTGTCTGCTTTTAGCAAGAAAAAAATCTCTCCTTTTCTACAAAATCTGTACTTCATAAGTAATAAAAAATGACACTTTTTTTGCCATGCTAAACTTAGGAGTTTGACTCTTAAAGCCCTATTTTTTTTTTTCTGTAAATCCATTAAATGGCCTCACCTTACTGCCTTACCTTAAAGCGAATTACATCCACTGGTCAATTCATCCTACTGCTTACTTTGCAGGGAGCTGGGAGAAAGCTTTGAAATGTGCCATGTTCTGTAAGTTCATCTGGGTGTTTGTGGACTGAAGAGAGAAAGGGTCACTGTACTGGGGGACACCGTGCTGATCTCCAGGGGTCAGAGGCCAGCCTCGGCCCAGGTAGCAACAGCTTTTCTGTTTCACACAGGGAGGGAGAAGGAGGGAAGGGGGAGATGGTGCCTGGGTCTTGCCTGGGTGTAGACTTATGTTGCAGCCAGGATCTGACCCTGAGCTCAGGAGTGCACCTGGACACCCAAATTTGATAATAACTCTAGGGTTAATGCCCTTTCCTCTTCACACTGTGATTTGTGGTTGTCTTTCCTTTGCTGAAGTAGCCTGCCTGTGCTCACTCTGAGTTGGACCCCATGCCCCTGGGAAGGCTAATCCATACATTGATGGGTCTCTGTATAAGGAGTCTCTCTTTAAAATGAAAAGAGGAAAAGTTTACCATGGCTAACTTGGATCTTGGAATAGCAGGTGGCAGTTTAATTGGAAGATGTAAGCTGCTTACTGCTAATTTGCATGATTATAAGATTTTGTAATTGCCCTGTAAAAGTTAATTTGGCATCAGGTTCAGTGAAACTCAACAGTGTTGGTATGATATTGATGTGTGTATGAGTTTTGCTGTTGCTGTTTGATATGTTCCCTGCTGAAAGACCAAAGGAGAGATTTGAGGGGGTTATTTTTAAATATATACATGTACACACAGAGAGGTGAATCTCATTGTAATGACCCCCATGGGGCCTGGATAAATGCATGTTGTATCAGGGAGTTCACTGCAGCAGGAGTTGGTAATTTGTTCCTTCAAAATAATGAGGAAATATCTGGTTTGAACTGAACATCAATACCTAGTAATTTTTATTAGGATTATCTCATTGATTAACATTTAACCTGCATTTTAAAAAGAAAAATGTTTAAGAAATGAAAAAGTACACTCATAGGCTAAATATAACTTGCACTGAGGAAAGTGATATAAGATACAATTTTGTATTTAGGTCAACCTTGTATTAGTGTTTGCTCTAATACAGCTAATTAGGAAGGAAAAATTGCTTTTATTATTGGGCATGCATAAAGGGGAGTTTGAGGCAGAGCTTATCCTAGTACTGTTTGACTCTGTGTGTGCATTATCTGCCTGCCTCCTTCCAGCATTGTATAGACATGTTTTGCAGGCTGCAATGTTTAAAAGGTTTCTTCTTTGCGGTGCAGGTCCCCATCAGAGGTTTCAGGGCAAGACTGCGTGAGCGAGGAGCCATGCTGCGCTGTGGAGAGCGATTAGCTGGAGTCTCAGATGCGGTGCGGGGGCCTGGGGCTGCTGGCTGGCAGCGGGCGTCAGTGTGCCTGCCAGCCCCTGTGCCGGACCTCCAGATCTGCCACTCCACAGGGAGCCCAGAGTGTGAGGATACCTCTAAGGCAAAACAAAGTGTCCTTGAAAAGCTGAAAGAAATGCCAGATTTGCCGCCTTCTTCCTTTTCCCCTCCCTGTAAACTGGCAGTCCAGAGTGGTGTGGAGGGCTGTCAAGGGCAGAAATAAGCCAAGAGAGGAAAGGTGTAGCAAGGATTGTGCTAAAATGCCTGATTCCCATTGTATGTTGACACCAGCAGGGAACAAACTACACTTGACGGAGTTGGTAAGGTACAAAAGAACATACCTTGCTAAAAGCACAGTAATGGAGTTGCTGATCTTATATATTTAAATTAATAATACATTGATGTGCCTCAGCGGGCTGGGACCCAGTGCCACAGAGCACACACACACATCCACACATTTTTAGCAGGTAAAACTTGATTTCTGAATTCTTTTTTTGTCTCTCCCTTTTCTCTCCCTCCCTCCTTGATTTCCATCATGTCTAGGTGAAGGAAGTAAGGGGAAGGTTGCACATAATGTTTGTAAATATGATAGCCAAGCTAGCTTCACTGAGCGTGGCACAGGTGGGTGGATGTCTGTACACTGGTCTGCAGGGCATGAAGGGGGCACTTAAAGACAAAAGGACCAGGAATGTTTTATCTGCTCTTGGGCAGCAGAGGAAGGCCCTGCCAAAAACGTGGCAGATCAGGATGGCAGGCCTGGAAAGTTACCCTTGCAAATGTGTTTTGTATGTGTTAGTGTGAAGAAAACAGGAAGATTGAGAATAAATTACTACTGTGAGTGAAAGCACAGGGAAATGTATGACAGAGATTTAAATATTGCATTATAGTCCTTAGACAAATTCTTTTAAGTTGAGACCATGGGAATGTTTTTCTAATGGGATGCAGAAAGATGTGTAGATAAAGAAACAATTAGGAAGGAAATTGGAAATCTGGAGATCTGAACCTATCTGTTACTCAAAAATGCTTTAAAGTCATTCAGGTGTTCACAACTATTTAAAACCTTCATTTGTTTTATGTGCCTCAAACAAAGGAATGAAGCAGCATTGTCATAAAGAGCCCAGCCCTGCTCCAGCTGAAATTCATCTGACATAGACAAAACAAAACCCCTAGAAGCCCTACAATGCCATTGCATGTGCAATATTATATCTACTGAATGAGAGGAAATGTAGGCATGCATCAGAGTAACGTACTCTTAAAACCTCATTTGGATGGTATGCTTTTTACCTAGAGGGGAAACTACTGTATACATACAACTCAGATGAATATTCACAATATCCAGGAATAGGTACGGAGTGGGGGGGTGGAAAAAGCCGCAAATGTAATCATCTTCCGAATGGTCCAAAACCAAATTGTTCTCGCTGCTGTTGCTGAGCAACAGTCCCACGATGGGATTCAGCCTGTGCAAATGTACGGTGGGAGAGTCCAACCCACCCAGAGAGTGAGAAATCAGAGTACCAGGAGATGTGGCGGAGGGGGTCTGGCGCGGCTGAGTTCCACTTCCCAGCAGTTGTGACCCCCCTAAGTACATATTTTCACCATTCTGCTGACCTTTTGCTGCCTCCCCGCTCTCATAACAGGCTTAAAATAAATAGCAAAGCAAGACCAGTACCAGAGAGCAATGGGACTCTGGCTGTTGTTGTAGCAGGCTAGTTTGTATCTAGGACGTTATCTGTGAAGTAAAGCATTAGCACTTCTTCTGAGGTGTTCAAAGGCTATGAAACTCTGGGGAGGGAGAGGGAAAAGCAAATAACAAGTCTACCAGACAATTCATGGGATTTAAAAGCAGTGCCCCTCTGTGACTTCGGTTCTGAAGACCACATGTGCTCTCATTAGGTGGTAACACAGTAAAAATCCACTGTCTAAAGGGACAATAAACCACTATATTTTGAAATAAAAATTCTGGAATGCTTAATCATCTGACACAGCATGATGTCAGTTTTCATTCACTTCCTTCAGCAGGTTATTCTTGAAACAATTTAGAGACAGAGAAAGGAAAAGGAAAACATAAAAAATACATGTTCAAATAATGCTAATAGACTGTTCTGAAGTAAAAAAAAATTAAAAACAACAAAGAAAGTGATTTGTGGCTGATGAGATGACTTGAGAGAGCTCACTATACTGAGGTGTGGAAGATGGTATATTGGAACAGAGGTATTTCAAATGTGTGTATGACAGACCTGGTAATTTAGTACTTGGTTGATTTTGCTGTTGTTGTTCATAATGCACTGTAAAGCTGGCAGTCCTCTGTGTGGAGGAGTAAATCTGGGCTTGCCATGGTTTTCATAATCAATATGTTTTATAACACTTTTTATTTTAGCTACTTTTTAAAAAACAGATGTGCAAGATCATTATTTTTCTAGGTAACTTTGCCACCAACCTGGTATTTGTACTGTGAAACAAACTCTGCCTAGCTATCTTTTTGTAGCCCTAGAATTATTATTCTACATGAAACCCTAATTGAAAACATGGTCTTTTAGGCTGAGGTATCAATGGACAGGTTGACCCTTTATAGAAAAAAGCTTATGGGGAAGGAAAGAAGTATAAGATGAAGCCTCAAAATGTCTTATTCCAGCTTTGAAAGGTGGTACCCAGTAACTGTTCTTAGCGATAAACCAGCACTAAGTGTCCGTATTCCAATCCACAAACTGCCAGGGTTGTTCTGACTGTCTGTGTGGACACATTTCAAAATCATCACAGCTGCATCTCACCTTAATATTGGACGAAACTGAGTGCTAAGTGTAAACAACTGTAACCTTTCACATGCTCCAAATCAAGATCTCATGCTTGTTGGGGGACAGGAAAAGAAACAAAAGCCAGAGAGAGTAACCCCCTTATGATTCCACTTCCTTGGTTCAAGAAGAAAACTTCCTTTTGAAATACTGGAGAATAAAGTTTTCCTGCTTGTTAGACAGACTGCCAAGCTGCTGCTTTTGGGGTAGCAGTTTAATAGTGTTCCTCACACACACAACAGGCTAGGTGGGAAATCACAGAAGAGCACAGAGGAAACTCTCACAATATATTTCCCCCTATTATTTCTCAGCCTATTTTGAAATTAGGAAATCATACGGAAACAGCAGGAGGATTCCTAGCCTTGCACTATTTTCTTCCCCTGTGATCATGAAGTTTTATTGCTGCATGAGCCCTGCTGCCTACCATTTCAGAGAAACTCAGCAAGAGGTAAGGTTTTTCTAAGTGTGGGTGGTCAGGTCCATGTATTCAGCAGAAGCAATAGGGCTATTCAGCTTGAAAAAAGGCAGCTCAAGATGAAGTATGGAAGAATAATTTTCAAAGAGAAAATAATGAAGAACTAACAAAAGCACCCAGGGAATTCATTCTTTTATTTTTTTCCCCCTTCGGTAATTGCCACTGAAGAGGCTGGCACTGAAATGACATCATTAAGTCAAGTTATCTCACTCGTACACTTGTAAGAAAAATTGGATGAAATAAGGGAAATTTCCCCATGACTCAGCCTGTTGCATTGGCAAGCTCTTCCACTGGTGAAAAACAGTCTTACATACAGAAAGACACCCTGCTTGGTGATGCAGGCAAAAGTATAGACATTCTTCAATATTTGAGGGGACAGTTTTTGAGTTTCTAATATTTCAGTATGATTTTTACATGCAGATAGTCACACTCGTATCCACCTTTATGAGTGCATTAACATCACCTGCGTCAGAGTGTTTTGCTCATTTTTCAGAAGATGTGTACAAATGAGTTTCCTGGAAGGCAAATTCATCAAAACAAGCCCTTAAACTTTGCTTTTAAGCAAATAGTGCATAATATTTCTAGGAAAAAATTGTTGACTATTTAATATTAGCAACATACTGTTCATAAATGAGCAACAAAGGAATATTGGCCCAAACCATGCAGTGGAGAATATTGACCCATAAGGAAAATCTTTCAAGAACTTTATATGATTGGAGAAAGATGAAATTTTTTCAGCAAATTGGTGATTAACTGAATTGTTCCACCCAGTACAGCTAATATTCCCCAGTATATCACAGAAAGTCATAATGGCAGAGCCCTGTTCTTTTTTCCTTACAGTATTTGGTATCCCCACAAGCAGTTCAATGATACACGATACAGCATGCTACAACACAGGAGAAAGTTAGGATATAATCTCCATTCTGCACTTGCAAGTAACCTCTCTGAAGAGCATGAGGAAAGGAGCACCTCCATATACGATACTACACTTGGCTATATTTTCCTGAGGTTAGTTAACTAAGATTCAACTAACAAAAGAAATAAACACTCCCATTTTCACATATTTATGGATTTATTTGCTTAATAACTATAGTCATGGCAAGTTGCTACAAGTAGAGGCATACTTTAAAGGAGACAACTATTATCTAGTCTAAATTATGATATTAGACATCCTAGTTTCAGAACACATGAAAAATAGCCCACAAAAAGGGGGCTGAAACTGCTCTTCCAGTTTCATCAGGGAATGTAGTTAATGTTGGAAGGACAAATCTGGGAAAAAAATGGCATGGAAAACCAGCCATTTTCTAAAAGAACAACATTTACAAAAGTTGTACTATTAACTTCATAACCAAAGGCAATTTTCTCTTCTGAGCACCTGGATGCTACAAGCTTTTGTTTTAATTTTGGTCCTCACTTCCTCCCCTCATGCTGATTTTTAGCCTGCTGTGGGAGACGAGTGGTGTTACAGTGTTCTTGAAAGCAGAAAAAATCTGCTCCTCTGATTTGAATTTACAAAGCAAAATGATCTTCTTTTCAAGCTCTGCTCTGTGCTTTGTGTACTTTCATATGGTTAGAACTGGATTAATTTATTTTCTACCCTTTCTGTTATCTCTTCTCACTCTGGGGCTGTCACATCTCTTGCTCAGACAGGCATGAGAAGGGAGAACTTATCATTGTGTTTACAGGGCATTTGAGGAAATACTTGGTCAAAACTATTGCTCCGCATCATATCTATCTTCATGATTCATGAGTTTCTTATTGCTGTTCCTCCATGGCCAGGTAGTGAGAGAGCTCTAGAGTTGTAGCTGTGATTTGCCCTGTTACTCAGAATAATTGGCTGCTAACAGAGGAGCCTAAATTTCTCCTTTTTGTAAGTGAAATATCTCACACACATCCCTGCCCCAACTCTGAGCCCTCCAAAGGACGATACTGCTGCTGTTTCCTACCACACTGCAAGTTAGCTTCTCCTTTAAATAAGATTTTAGGTTGAGATTTCCCCTTTTGTGCTTTAGCTACCTTTTCCACACCTCTGGACACAGGGGATGTGTCAGATCAGGAGAGGGCAAAGCCAGAGGAGCCAGTACTCTTGGTGACTTTTGGCTGGTAGAAAATGTCACTGTGCAACCTTTTGGAGGTTCAGCTGAGAGCACAGGGCAGCCTGTGCCCTGGCTTCAGCATTTCAGGAGTGACTGCAAGGCATAGCCACAGTACTGCCTTTGCCCTCTGCAGCACCGTGCCATTACCCAGGCACAGCGGAGAAGTGAGCCCACATACACGGGATGCATACAAAATGCATATTGTCTTTCTGTAACAAGCATCACCAAATAGTCTCACTTTCCCCAAACAAAAGCAGATATGGATTGCAGAGCTGGCAAGAAAAACAAACAGCAACCCTGTTTAAAGTGAAAACGCTACCAGATGCCATGAGTAACACAGAGAACTAGCGTGAGACAGATTCTGGATAAGAGTAGCTTAACAGTTTTAATAGAGCTTTGCTTACCTCTGGCTGCTTATGAGAGCAGTTAAGCTAAAAAAGCCTTCCCCCCTCTCTTTTCTTTATGGAGCAATGAATGCTCTGTGCTGAGCGCCTTGGTGTAATGACTTTTTGCATTCTGTCAACTTAATGTAGTAATCTAAATATCACTGAGCAGGTTGGGGTTTGGGCCAGTCTTAATGAGATAATATCTCATACGGGATTGATCCCAGATACGTTTAAGGGGCCTCGCAGCTAGTGTTTTGCAATACACTGCAGATTCTGCAGCCTGGTAAAAGAAAGAGAAAATTAGTAAGACGTATGAAGAAATGCAGAATATGGACTCTTAGTCCCCAAGACATTTCATGCTCTGTGGATTGCAGACTCTTGTATCAGGCTTATGCAGTCATTTATTTTTTTGCCTGTCAAGCATGGGTGACATCATTTGACAGGCAGTATTCTTACTTATCTGTTTTTGCAAAGTAACACTTTTGCACATTTTTCTTCATTATAGGCTCTGAACAAGTAAGATGCAATGTTCCACTTAAATAGCTTTTGCATGCAAACAGCAGTATCACAAAGCCAGGTTGTAGGAGAAAATACAATAGGAAATAGAATTTTAAAAGCAGTACTGCAGAAGCAAGGCAAAATATATTTCCTTAAGTGTTATTTATCCTTTTCAAATAGTTCACTTTGTGCCGTGACAGGAATGAAATGTACTCCATGGTACAAAATTGTTTCCTGGGAATGAAAAAGTGATTGACACCTAAGTTTAAATTATTGTGAATATGTAGAAAAAATGGGATTTTACACACTGACAAAGCCAATAAGAGGTTTGAAAGGCATGTTTATATTGGGAGAATTTTAGTACAGAACAGCCAGTTTTTAAAAGCAAAATGGTCTTCATGCAACAAGCTCTAGTTGTGAAAGAAGTGCCATTCAGCAAGAAGGAACTGATTTAACAGCTCAGTTATTGATGATGCTGAGTCAGGAGTCTGTGGATTTAAAGTCTCTGCTTCATCACTGAAAGTAGCGAATTAGCCATAATAGACAAACCAAAGATTTCTGATAAACCTGGACTGGAAATGATGCATTTCTGATTACAATGAAATTTCCCCTAGACAAATGATGGGCTGAGTACTTGAAACCTTTCCTTGATTATAATTCCTTGCTTAGGCAGGCCAGTACCACTTCAGTCCAGTCAAGCTTTTACTGACAAAAGAAGAACCATGGTCTGCCCCACACTCGCCCCAGTCCTGGCACCTCTGGGAGAGCTGTGTGCATCCCCGCAGGGCTGGGAACTCCAGACCTGTTCACTCTCCCATGTCTTCAACCTACACCTCTGCAGTGGAAGCAGTACATGGTTAAGTAGTATAAAATAACTGCATAGCAGAGAGTGCTGCCTCTAGTTTTCTCAAATACAGATTGAAACTACTTTGTGTAAAGGATGAAAGAAACTCTGCTCTCCAACCGAAACATCCAAGGGAAAACCAGGAGTTCATATCAGCAGAACATTGTTTGGCCAGAAGATTGGCCTTTCACATTCACAGTGCTTCAGCTGAATTACGTATTCCCATTGCCTGTATTGTCTGGACATCACGAAAAAAAAAGAGAAGGGCATAAGCCTTCATTGTCTGAGAGAAAATATTTTTCCCCCTTAGATTTTACAGGACCATTCCAGATAAACCTTTTTACGCAATTACTTTACCTTCCAACTGTTACAGTACTGTAAAATTTTCAAGAACAAAGTGACCATTAGGAGGCATTAGCCAAGAAGCAAGAACCCTAATTACTTCTTCAAGTAAGCAATAAATGAAAGCAACTGAGTTTCCAGAGGGTTGGCACCTTTGCAGTAATTTTCAATAGACTTTGTTACCCTTGCCTACTTTTACGTCAGATGAAGTGGAACACCAAATATAATGCACTTAGTAGTATTAGTCCTACAGTTTTGTTTTCTTCTTTAAAAAAAAAACTTACTTAATCTCTCTGCAGCCTCACCCTGTGAAGAAGCATTGAGAGTGTTACTGTAAAATATCTTTTGCATGCGCAATAAAACCTGGATGTCCATATGGCCTCCAAATGGTCCATGCTCAACTGAGGAACAATGGGGTTCTGTAGTTTCTTAGATGAAAGAGTATCAAAAACAGTCTGACTCGTAGATATAGGTCTGTTTTCTTTTACATTTAAGTGTATGCAGTTTTTTGACTCAGTAGGACAATAGCTGGATGCTCTTCTCTCGAGGGTGAATAACGTCCCCACCGCTTCAGTATGACTTTATTTCTTGTATCACTGCCTGCCTGTCATGTGCCAGTTTTGGAGGGTAGGGCAATATTCCCCCAAGAAGAAGCACCACTCTGTTCCTGACAGACTCCCCACAATCAGAGGGGTATTCAGAGTGCGTGGTGCTGCAAAGCAGGCAGCATCTCTAGCATACGGCATGCGCTGCGTCTTGGCTGCTGTATTACCTACATATATATATGTTCTATGTATTGCTTGGTCTGTTGTTATTTATCAATTGCTTGCCTTGGTAAACTAGACAATGTTTTTAAAAGCATCTATATTAATGTATAACTTGTGAGTGATGGTTTTCTTCTTCATACAAGTATGGTCTCTCCCTATTACAGCAAGCCTTTTGGGAATATTACAGGATTAGAAGCTCCTGAAAACTGATAGTGAGGTACTTATCATCAAGAATAAATGAATCAGACCAATCTTCTTTCATTTTCACTTTCAGGCAGATGATTTTGTAGGACAAGGCTCTTTAATTGGATGTCTCGGCTCTGTGAGATAAACACAAATTTTGTTTCTCTGCATAAAGAGAATATATCACAGAAAAGATAGTAGAGTGCAGTTATACTGCCCATTATATAGATATATCTTTCTAGCTCACACTGATTCTCTGCATCAGCTAGGGGTTTTAACAAAAATGAAAGCATATTAGCCTCAGAGGCGACCAGTCAGGAGTACATGTTCCCTAATTAGCACTTTGATGTAGTTTTGTCCAGGTAACATACATAGCTTTAATCATAGCAAGCCATTGTCTGTGATGGTCAGCAAATCCCTGGGTCATCTTTTCATCTTACAGTCTGATATCTCAAAGATAAATGCCTGGAAAGACTGTCTTTTAATACCTGCTTACTAGCAGGTGCATTATGGGAGGCTCACCTTGATCCCTAAGATGCAGAAATTGCTTGGAACAAAGACCAAATAATAAAGTAAAATCTTCTCCCAAATGTATCTATTTCTCTGATCTTTTCTGGCTTATCAGCAAATTTGCTGACAGAAAAAAGTAAAAGTGGAATTTTATTTAGAAAGATTGGTCCCAACTTCTTCCAAATGTCTGTCAAAAGCAAAAATATTGTAATTCATCCTACACTAATCATATATACCCACTAGGGAATTTGCTGTGTCTGGCTTTACCTGTCATAGGGAAAGACACACAACCCAAATTTTTCCCTTTATTTTACTATTATAATTAATCAAACACAGTTTGTGACTCCATGATTTGTGATGCATTCAGACTGACTCAGAAGATGCTGGAAGGGAACAAACTGGGTCTGTACCTGAGCTTTGCTAAGGACCAGGATGACAGGTTCTGAGACCACCCTGCAAGCCCGTGGAAAGGCTTGATTTCACTGGGCTGGTTGTGGTGAGGACTGTGGATGGGTGTTTGTACTGCAGGACAGATTTGTTGGCTTGGAATTATCATCAAGACTTGGGAAAGCAAAACTTATCGTGGAATTGGTACTCCTAAAGGATTTGAATCCAAAAGGTTTCGATGCAAAGAAGAAATGCAGGGTGATAGTGCAAATTTTAATATTGTTAGTAGAAATTTGTTCTGACAAATGTGGTCGATGGTTTGCTTTTCACAGTTCAGTTAACATTTATTTCAAGGCTGAAAGGAAAATGCTACAGAAATTTCCAACCCACTCAGACAGGAAGTTCTGCTAGGACCAAAAAATCATTAAATCTGTGTAGCAAGGTCTTTCCCTTTAGAAGCAACGAGGGATGAAACATGCATGCATTTACCCTCCTGGTCTGCCTTACCCTGGGCCAGCAAATCAAATGGCATGGCATTAATGGAGCAGCAGCTTCGGAGGCAGCTGGCAACAGACATCAAGGGTCGCCCAAGTGCGATGTGTGTCAGAGGTGGCCCAGAAGGTCCTGTTCAGAGAGACCAATTACCCAGAGGGGACTGTGAGACTAGAGAAATGCCAGTGAACGGGTAGTGGAGCAAAAAGGGGCAGGTTTGGGCTGGGCTGCGCTCAGGCACCTGCAGAGGAGGGGAGACAGGGACGGCTGCTCCTGCAGCAGAGGGGGACCTGGGGAGGGAACGCTGCCAGCAGCCAAGGGAGGAAGGAGCGAGACAACTTAATGGCTGTGACAAATGAGCAGCAAGCACAGATCACACAGAGAGGAAAAGAAAAAGGAGCGTTGGGGGTGGTTGGGCAGTGAGATCCCAAAGCAGCTGCAGGCAGCCGCCCCAGCCCCAGCATCACAGAGCAACCAGCAAAGGGGCACAAGTGAGCGAGCTAATTAGTGGCTGCTGGAATAAAAACCAGAGCGACAGAAAAGCCACTCTCCATGTGGGATCTGATCCAGCCCTTGCTGTCGTCAGCACAAAGATCCCTATTCATCTCTGTGGGCTCCCAGTAAGGCCTGAAGAGTGTGAGAACAACCGTGCGGGAGTGGTGCCGTGCGAGTGTGTGGCTGACCCCCTTCAGGGGTTAGAGGTGTACCCTGGAAATGGTTCTGCCCTATAAATACATGTTGAACAACTTTTTAAAATTTTCTATGCTTCTTGTACCTGCTGTTGCCCTTTGTCTGTTGGTGACTCATTCCCCATGCAGAGGAGTCCTGCCTGGCCCCACCGGTGCCTGCCCTCCGCTGACGTCCATGCCTCCCTGCCCTTGGCGGTGTCACCAGCTCCAAGAGCCTCATATTGCTTCTTCTCTCTTTTTCCCTTAGGATTGTATGTACTCCAGCATGGCCTCCTTTTAATCTTCTATCCTCAGCCATACAAACCTGGATTTCATCTTCAGTCCCTGGATAATCAAGATATTTCAACAGCTGTCGGTTTCTGGCAGAGGCCTATTCTACAAATTTTTTTTTCAACAGCATATTTTTCATAGCTGTGTAGAAATATGCAATATTTTGTCATAAAACCAGTCTCATTTGCAGGATTTGAATTATTTTTTCCTGCTTTACTGTTACCTTTCTCTATCTAACAGTTTAGAGATTTTTTCCCCAGTTTCTTGCTGCTGCTCAGCACTTTTGATTATGATGTTAGAGCTTTATCTGCCACTAACCCATATACTGCACTTCTGTAATTCTTGTAATGTGTGGTTATTGAGGGGATATTCTTGCTTCTTGCTTTTTGTTCCCAGACTCATTACCTTACGTACTTTGAAACTTATAAGCTACTTATCTGTCTCCAGCTCCTAGATCATATATTCTGAATTTTGTTGCCCTCCCTCTTTGTTTTGACTGTCCCTTCACTTTATATCATCAGCAAATGTAATCCACTCACTGTATCTTCTTTCTTCCAGGTCATTGATACATAAAGTTAAGAAAATTGATCCTCACACTAATCCTTGTGACTCTCTTTTATTCACATCCTTGCATGTTAAACTGTTAGCATACATAGTTACCTCTTAAGAAAATATTTGATCTTGTTCATAGCTTATTGAAATCAGATAACCCAAGCAAGCTGAGACTGCAATTATAGAGAAACAGAATACGAAAAACTGGGGGTACCTGGAAATCATCGGTCTTTCCCCATGGGACAGGAGTTGAAAGGGCATCTGCAGCCCACCTGGGGCTGCGGGCGCCTCCCCAGCCAATGGCAAACTGCCCGTGGGGTGCAGGGGCTGATGCGGGATGCGGTCTGGGACCGCCAGCAGCCACTGACAGGCTTGCATCTCCCTGGTGAATCCCGATGTGAACGGCCCCCTGAGCAATTCCCTCTTTTTAATGTTCTTGATCACATTTTGAAGCTCCTAGAGGTTTAAAGCTGTCTTCTCATCCCTATCTCTGTGATGTGACAGAAAAGTCTTTGTAGTTTCAAATGGAAAGCTGTCATAGGCAGGTGTTAGAAGGGGATTTCTTTTGCATCCCTTCACTGCCCGAGGTCAGACATATAGCACAAAGAACCTGACTTTTCTATGTAAAAAACTCGTTAAACAGAACGTACAGATTCCTGTTATCAGGTATTTTATTATCCACCCTAAAAAAAATCCCATCAGTGGATTGTTAAGCACAAGCTTGCTTTTGTGAATCCATGCTGACTTTTCATAACTAAATCATAGTTTCCCCAAGACTGACCCCAACTAATATATACATTTTTTCCTACTGCTGCAGTTAGATAAACAATGCTGGTCTCTTGCTTCATAGGCTTTCCAGTCACCTTTCTGGAAAAAAGGAGTCATCTAGTGCACTGGACTGGGACTTGGGAGACTTGGCTCTAAACCCTAGCTCAGACGCAGGTTCCCTGTGTGAATTTATTCAATGGACCTAGCCTACCATATGCCGTAGTACCATGTTTCTGAGCAGAGATAATAACCTCCTATCATTCAGGAATCCTGTGCAGGTAAGTGTGAAGCGCTGAGATGCATGAAGAAGTAACTGTTAAAATATTTTCATGATGATACACCATTTCTTTATTGAATAATCTTGGTTGAAGATGTAACTCCTCAAAGGTGGTGGCATCAACTACAACAGGAATTAGGGATCTAGACAAATACTTTTGAGACACCAGGACCAAGTTTGCATCATCAGACTGGCTTCAGCAGTGGGTCTGGTCTCTTTAAACAGAGCTGGCTGAATAACAGACACTCCTGTAGCTCCATTATAACTGAAGATGTCTTTGCAGAGATATGTCTGTGGCTGCAACATCTGAGCTGAGCAGGGGGCTGCTGGTGGGCACCACACTGTTGGGGTGCTGGCTCCCACTCCCTCCCCACTGACATCTGGAGGAGGACAGAGCAAGTGCCTTTCCCTTTCAAGCTGAGGACCCACACTACCTCCCTGGCTGGTTTTCAGAAAGCTGCACAATACTGTGGTAACAAAAAGGCTCTGGCAGTAGAAGAAAAAAAGGGAAATAAGAAGAAGAAGAAAAAAAAGACCTTGTGCCTGCTGTTGTATCACATTTACTCATCCACTCACTCCACAGCTAGCGTTTCTCTGGCAGGACACCCTGTCTCCAGCTCCTTATTGAAAAAAAACCACAACCAAACCAACCAACAAACAACAACAAATAAAAACCTAAACCAAACTAACGCCCAGAAAAAAAAAAAAAAACCACAGAAAAAGATTAGATTCCTTCACTAGCAATGCATAACAGTATTATATCTATTTTTATATCTATTTTGCAGATGGGCTGGCTGAATTGAGGTAAAACTTTGACTTTGTCAGAGGACACCTGAAAGTGGTCTATGCCAAGAATCCTGGATTCTGTCTTTGTTCTCCAACTCAAAATTTCAGCATGTACAACCAGAAGTGAATTTGTCAGGCATGGGCAAAAAAGGCCGTACCTTCCTTATCAGCATTGGCTAGCACAGTATTTACTTCTGATCCGATAACGGGGGAGCAGCTGAAAACTCCTCATGCCCATCCCATATCCTGGATGCATTCAATGCTGTATATGCTGCACGGTACACAAGAATTTTCCTTTTTTTAATTCTATTTTGATTTTAATGCCACAATTGTAACTTACATATTCTTCAAACCTGCTCCAAAGAGACCAGGCTTTTTACTGAAACATGCAAAGGTGTTGTTCATCAAACAAATGGGTTAGGAAATTATTTGGGTGCTTAAGAACAACGAATTAGTCTGGCTACCATGACAGACATTCTGAATTGGAACAATTTACCATGGAGGGCTGTGACTTGGGGAGGGGGATAATGGTAAGTGTTAGGATCAATTTTGTGCACTTTCTGTACCAACAAAGAAATAAAGAGGTAGTAAGTGGATTCATTTGCTGTTCAGTTGTGAAGTGGTAGTCAGGACAAAAAAGGAGGGCAACAAAGTTCAGACTGAAATGATGAGGAGCTGGAGAAAGAAAAGCAACTTAAAAAATCCAAATAATGTAAGTTTTTTGGCTGGAAACAAAAATAGAAGCAAAGTAGATTTGCTATGCACTCAGAAGTCATAAATGATGAAATGGATGCATACAATAATACACTTGCAGACACAGGTGCTGCCATTATGGATGTATGTTATAAATCTGCAGGGCACTAAAGTGATTACTCTTTCCCCCATGTCTCTGAATGCCATATTTTTCCACTATGCTGGATCCCATCTGGCCTCAAAGTTCCGTCATTCTTCAGACATTTCAATTTCTTGATTACCTGTCAGGTTATGACCCTCAATTGTTTTTCTTTTTTAATATCTCTTCCTCTTCACTTGGGAGATGTCCATGTGTTTCTGACATCTGCCACCCAACCCCTTCTGTGAGCCCCATGAGAAAGCATTAATTAATGTGTTTATTTCGACAGTGTCCTCAACTTTCAAGAAAAGACCCAGGTTTTCTCTCAGAGCACCCATACCAATCTTGGTTCTTATATTTGTGCTCTTCCATAGTTTCTCATAACTGTCTTCTGGTTTTTCATTGAGAAAGAATGGCCTTTGAATCCAGAAGGATTACTCTTCAAGGTCACAGCTGAAGGTGTTATGCAGAAACTATTTCCATTGTACTCCTTTAATGGATAAGCTTATTTTCAGTTCCGCTGTCAACCGGGACCATATCCCATCCATTGATCTTCCTATGAGGTTCTGAATACCTTCAATTTCCATTCATTCTAAACACAAATGCATGATTGGTTATTTTGAAAAGTAAATGCCATCATGTTACTGGAAGAATCCAATCACAAATTTTAAATCTGGATCCTTATTTACACCTTCCTTCCCACGTTCTTCTCATTTTAATGACTTAATAGCATGAGAAACATATGAGGAAAATCTTGCCCTATGTAAATACACAGCAGGTGTGAAATTTTGATCTGGACTTGCATGTTAGTCCTTGGTCCCTTCTGATATCAAAGGATCATTCAGAATCCAGGGTTTAGCTAGGGTTGTACCCACTGGTTTTGTGCTGTTTGCTGTGACCACAACCATCATAAGTACTTGGTTCTTTGTGTAGAGTCCAAAGATCAAGTTGGACTTCTGTTGCTTCTGGGGCAGGGATGGGACCCTTTCAGTGCAGTTGAAAACAGCTAGATGCCGAGTGAAGGCTTACCTTAGAGAGCCAAAATAAAGGACAGAGGAAAGACAGTAGGACTCTAGTGTGTAGTAGCCGAGTCCTCCATTTCACAACTAAATGAAACTTTCTCTCATCAAGTTCCACTGAAATCACCCTTTTGATATTTAAGTAATTTGGGTGGATTTGGGATGAATAGTTGTATTATTTGTACAGCTGAAGAGCTAGTGATGCCTAACACTATGAAGATTATAATGTAAAAATATATGAGCAGTAAAGCCTATTTTCATTGTGCTTGTTTCCACCTCTTCCACTACAGGGATATTTTTCTTGATTCTTATCCTTCACTTATGTCATTACTACATAAAACTGTGTTTTATACTAAAATCATTTGAATCTGATCATAATTAAGGTAAAGCAGCAGATGAAAGTGGGACAGAGATGTCAGCTTTCTAGGAAATTAAAGAGTTTACTTTGTTGGTAAATGACCATGGTTCTTACAGAAGTAACCCCTGCATTAAAGTATTAGCATTACAAGCAAGAGCAGGTTACAGTGCCCTGGACATGAACTTGGATTGTAGTAGGGTCATGTCTGAATGAGAGTTAGTTTTGGCCAAAACTGAGCCCTCAGAGGATTACATGTTCCTCTCAAGAGGCCAATCCCGACAAAGATTAAATCCATACACTGAAACGATGGTGCACTTTGTATTGTTCAGGAGTTTGAGGGGTTTGGAAAAGATAAAACCATTTACATTATTCAATCTACATTTTATTTGATAGCCTGATTGTCAGGCAGTAGTTACAAGAGAAACAGGGCTGATGAGCAGTGTCTTGATGAGCAGTAGGCTTCAGACTGCATGCCTTAAGTGGGGATAATTTGGAAATACTGACATTCTTTTGGCTGAAGCTTATACTAATGAAGTGTACAGGATACTGCTTTAGTTACCTCATTATCTTACAACCCCAAGCAACCTTTTTGACATATTATATTGATTAAAGCAAGAGAAAGTTGGGTATTTCAGCATAATTTATGCAAACTCAAACCAATAATTAGAATACCTAATTAGCTATTGGCATCTGATTTTTATAATAATCTAGAAACTAAGATAACAGAAAGAGTACACACAAGTCTTGTTTGGTAATAAGGAGTTTGGTTTCTCTAGCCTAGCAGTGATCATTAATTTTGCTGTGTTTTGATTTAGTGTTTGTGTTAATATATTCCAGTATGTCTGAGGATATGAAAGTAACACCTGGTGTGCTCTGTGCAAATGTTTCTCTGCTTCAGGAGAAAAGCCAAAGGGGAAAAAGCTAAACCTAGAGCATCATTATAAACAGTCTGGTGGGGATAAATGCCCATACTTTCCAAGGCTAAAAAAAGGCAAATGGAAATATGTGGTTCTGTTTATATATTTGTATATACGTAAAGGGAGTACAGGGGGTAGTGCAGAAAGAGCATTTATGCTGAGAAGTTCATTTGGTGTCTATTTGAACAGTACAAGGGGTTCTACATGCAGGTTTTTGTTTACATCTACATTCAGTCTGTTTGCAATTTGTTAGTGGAGGCAGTAAGCCCAATTAGAAGAAAATTTTGCTGATAACCCAAGACTGTCAAAGGTAGATATTCCACCTAGATTTGAGCGTGCCAGCACTGAGCTTTGCTAGGCTAGAATGAAAATAAAGACACTTCACTGCCTTTTGTTTCCTCAGCTTCAAAACAGTCTCTCCTCTCCCTGTGAACAATGCTCGTGTCCTTATGCAGGACTGAGATCTGGTAACTCACATAGTTAGCTTATTAGACACAAAAAAGAGGCTCCAAGAATAACAGGCAGGACCACTGGCCTGAAACACAAAAACAGAACATTGTTCACACCAAGCCAAGCTGCTGGATAGCCAGAGAAATGTGGCATAAACTCAGTCAACTTTAGCAAAGACAGAACTATCTACTTTTTAATTTCAGTACATAAATACATCAATGTCCTTTGAAAATAGCTTTTATTCTATTATGCCTTTTCAGGAAAGGTTGGTAGCTGAATCAGACCCTTTATCAGATGGCATTTCCCACTGGTATAATACCTACAGATGAAAACAAAATTAATCTGGCTCTATCATTCACTTTATTAAACTCATCTTTAAAACAAGAAACTGGAGCCTACCTTTATGTGACAGAAAGCCGGAAAGATTTGTTCAGAACTCCCATATATCTTACACTTAATAGTTAAAAGCATCTTCTTCCTTATGTCCACCCACCCCATGTGCATGTGCTTCCCACTCTTTTATACTTATATACATTATTATGCACCCCTACAAGCACTTCTAGTATTATTAGCACATGGGAAAACAGAGCTGATTACATACAGTGTATCTATACATTAGCATAGCACTCTGGCTCAACAACATGTGGCAGAGCTTCAGTAGGAATTTTCTAGCCCGTGAGGTGCATGTAGTGGTCAGTGAAGCTGAAGGGTTAGCTACATCAACTAATTTACACACTGCCAAATGCATTTTTGGAGATGTACTGGAAGAAAATTAAAATCCTGCTCTCTAACAAGCCTTCCTGAAGGCAGTATGAGAAAATGATTACATGCACCTTAAGCCCATGAAATCTCAAATTTCAGCTTTGAGCTGTTCAGACCTGGGATTTTGACTCATGCCCACCTCTGTATAAAGCCTGAAAAATCTAAGGAAAGTTTGGCCTATAGCAGGAATACCTTCTACTTCTTGAATGGCAGCTTTTCAAAATGGATTCAAGCATGGTCCTGTCTTATGACTTGGTCCCATAACCCACCTTATTTGAAAGAACCTGCTTGCTTGCCCCCTGCCCCCCACCCCGTATATGTATATGAATATGTATATGTATAGGTACACACACACAAAGGAAAGTTAGCCAAAAGAGAAGGAATGTGAGAATGGCTACAAAAATCAGGTTAAATGTCTGTCTTGCCCAGTTAGCATTTCACCAACAGTGGCCAATGTCTGATGGCCGACACATATGAAAATGTTAGACAAAGGTGAGTATATAGTGACACTTCCCTAGTATATTTATCCACTCTCCAGCAATCTGTATGTCAGGGCAATCCTGAACCAAAGGAGATTTCTTCTTTTTTGATGGGCCTCCATGTTGCCTACTAAGCACCTTTCTACAAACTTTTTAAAGCCCAGAAATGTCTGTCACCCACAACGCCACAACGGCTCCGCATTCCATAGCTTAACTATGTGTTATAAGAAGGATCTGATCTCACTGTGCTCATGCAATATCAAGTCGCTTTGCACAAACACTGGAAGTCAGACTCTTGATCTCCTGCAGATGTGAGGAGTGCAAAGAGCCCCATTCATTCTTCGGCACCCTGGCTAGAGGACTGGGTTGGTGAAGAATTCATAGCTTTCATTGATGCTGCAGAGGCTTTTTGAGAAATGAACCCCCCATAGTTAAAAGAAGGGAACCTATGGGGATACTCAGCTGATTACCAGTCAGGTTACAATGGCATATGGGTAACTGTGCTCCAAATTCACATGTTGCAAAAGCAGAAAGGTCACTTTGAGCATCTTTCTTTCTCTGTACCTATCACCTAGGCAGGACTTTATAAGGTTCAGAGAGCAGAGGCACAATGAAACCTTGTCTGAAGTCCCCTACTCACACCTGTTTGAGTTCAAGTGTCTCTAGTGGAGGCATGTGGAGGGCAACAGGGGAGAGATGGCTGCTCCTGCAGAACCTCCAAATGTTAGTCAGCACCACAGGAACGTGCCTGGGGAGAGTGTTGTACCTACAGAGGCAACTAACCCATTTCCCCAAAGCCATTCCTAGCCCACTCAGCCTCTGCAGAGGCTGGGGACGGGAAATACTACATAACACCCAAGGAAATGCAGTAGTGGAATTTGGAAAGACTGGTTAATTTCTGTAGCCACAACTTCCAATGTTTGAATTTCAGCTCCTGGATCAGTGTCCAAGTTTTTCTACAGGATGAGCCTAGGCTCATCTCAAGTTTTGGGTTCAGCAGATGGTGTTCAAGATGCCCCATACAGGCTTGCAAAATGATGGACCACATTTTGAATTGTCCATATCTGTGCGCCCGAGTTGTTACATTTTGAACCACATTCGGTGCCCTGGGGCTAAGGGACAGGACGGGATGAGAGAGCTACTACAGACTCACTGGCTCTGTAGCTCCATGTACCTTTGCACCAACAATCATTGCCTGGATCATTTGGTGGCATCTCACCAAGCAGCCAGCAACCCACAAACTTGTAAGAACTGTAATATACCAACCTTACTCTGGGGAAGCACAGGTCCATCATTGTAACTATGAGTTGTGTTGTCCATGTGTGCTCAGCTCTGTCACCAGTTGTGTGAGACCTGACTGCTACGAATGTATCACGTATTTTTTCTGGGGGCAAAAAAACGACTTCCCATGAATGTTTGTGGAGGAGGACTACAAGGAAGGTATTCAGCATGATTGGATATATCTTCATTCCACTAAAATGTGTATGCACTTTTATATCTTGCAGTGTTTGTTCAGTGTTGGAAACAGCCAATCAAACCACAAATTTGGCTGTACTTTAAAAAGTGCAACCAAAGCCATAAAGCCAAACAAGGCAGAATTACAAGTAAGCCAGCCAGTTTCTCTCATCTGCTAAGGACCTTTACAGCAAGCTGTTTTACAGTACCTATTCTTCCTCATAACTGTATCCTTTTTCTCCAGGGGATCATTTTAAGCTTTAGAAACTGCAGAAGCCATCCTAAAGCCATGTTTCCTGAAGGGAGTACTTAAATGGAAAAGAACCCTCTTCTCATGATTTAGAGTGTGTAAAATGCTATCCTGATCCTACCAGGCTGAAAGCTGCAGTCCTCGTTCTTTCCCAAAATTCTTGCATCTGCAAAGAGACCCACTGAATACAGAAAGGTAGTGCATGGGCTTAGCAGCATGTCCATGTGTTTTACATTATAAAAAGGGGCCTAAGAAGCCATTTTCCTTGCACTTTCCAGAGAAACCTCCCTTTTATTAAAGAGCGCTTAATCTGTTGGGATGAAAATTACAACCAACTGAAAATCCACTTGAGACAATCCCAAATTGAGCATTTTCAGATGCTGAATCTTTTAAATTATTTTAAAAGATTCCCCCTCCTCCCACCCCCCTCCCACCCCCCAACCCCCTGCCATGTATAATGCCCTGCCCTGTCTCCTGGTTCCTTCCCATTAAAAAATTCAGGATTGCCAGCATACCACAAGTGATCCTGTGCTTCAAATATTTCCTGCCTGGTGGGAAGTAGTAAATATGAGAGAGAAAAATTGTTCCTGGGAGATTTTCAACCTAATTTTGTAGACTTAAGATATCTGATTGTCCTGGGAACTCTGCGCTTACAGTTCCCATTAATTTCAGTAGCAGGTGTCTAAATATTTCTCATGCCCAGAGGTTCACATATTTGTAGGAGGATGTAGATAAGGTTTGGATAAGCATATAGCAATTCTCAGGTTAAACAAAGCAGAACTTCTTGCCTCTTGCAGTTCACCTATTGATACTTATTGTTGGATATTAAATATGCAGGTGACGAGGATGGGCCAAGATGATCTGAGAGAGAACCTGAGGATGGTTTCCATTTCCAAAAGCACAATGCCCTCTGTACAGGATGTGGAGTGCAATTCATAAACTCTCTTTAGTGGATGCACTGAAATTTCTTCACTCAGCTTCTTAAATTTTGGGAGGAAAGAAAAAGAGAACAAAGGTCACTGACCTCATCGTCTGTTTCAGAGATTTGTTCTCTTAATCTAAGCCATTTTTCTCCTTCCCTCACCCCTTTTTGGTCCCTGTAGGGAGGGGTATGCCCTATCCCAGGATAAACTTGCTGTGATTCAGAAGAAAGGAAGCCCACAAGTCTCAAAAAGTATATGACTCATGCTTCCAAGGAGACCTCTTTTTACTAATGTAATGCAGTGATTTTAAAACAACTACAATTGGTGTGGATGGTGGCACAGGTTTTCTCTGAAACTTTAGTTGCTGCTTTGCTGGTCACACACACACAAATTGCTTAGTTTGCAGCTGGTGACCTTCACAGAGCAAACGGTTGTGAAGTGACAAATCAGCCTTAGTGCCTTAGCCCCGCTGCAAGGAGATGCACATATGTGTCATTTCCCCAGTACCCTCGGGGTCAGGGGGATCTGTCCCTGCAGCTGGCTGCAGCCTCACTCAGAGATGCAGCCAGTGGATTGTATGCCCAAGTCAGGGAAATGGTGTTCAGCTGCAGCCACAGCACAGCAGACGTTCAATCTGAGATGACTATATTTAACTAAGGAGTTGTCAGTGACAGTCTGTCCGAGTGGGATAGTGAGGTCTCATTTTGCTTTCTGTCCAGAAGTGAAGAACACGTGATGCTTATGTCCACCTCTTCCATGACTTGTTCAGTTACAGCCTTTGGCATGCCAGGACTAAAGGGCATGTCCTTAACGTTTCTGAGAGCAAAACATTACAGCTTCTTTCCTACCGAGGATTAAATTGCAGCTTCAAAATTTGATTCATAAAGTGAGCATTACAGCCCTGCCTATATGCCCAGATTAATCCAAGGGGGACCTGGTCATGTTGCAGCCATTTATTTCTGACATGTTAAATGATCTGAGAAGGATTTTTTTTAACTGAGTTTGGTTCCTTTCTATTTAGTTAGTTGTTTTCCTTATATCATTTAAGAAAGTCTTAAGAAGGACTATCATTAAAATACACTTTCTAACAATACTGGAGTCAGTAAGGGCAGGTAGTGTGAGAAGATGGTTTTGATGGATGCAAAAGCTAATATTTCTACATTTTTTATTAAAAAAATCAGTAACCCCTTGCAGCTTGCCTGAAAGCTGGATATGTAAGGGCCACATTTTTACTCTTTTATTTGATTCCTTTTTTTTTTCCCCCCAGGTGATTTTCTTTCTTTTTTAACTTCTTACAGATGTTGATATAGATTAGTGCTATATTAATGTATAATCAGACAGGCCATTCAGAATGATAAAATCAGATAATGCTGATGAGGTAAAATTCTTCAGAAAGAGACATTATTTTAATATTTGTGGTTTTAATTTGGATCTAGCATAGTATCTCTCCAGACTCCTTTTTTATCTATTCATTGCCTGACTTGCCTTCCCACTCCATTAAGACATTCTTTAATTTGCATTAAGTAACTAGAATCAGGCATTAAGGATCATCTAATAAAAGTGTCTTGAGAGCTGGGCAGTTCATGTTCTTGCCCATAAGTCTCACATTGCCAATTTTCTCTGAACTCTACGAGATAACTGTGAGAAGTTACTTAGTTTAAAATAAATAGAAAATCATAACATAGGCCATGCTTTTGTGACTCTGAAAGACATGGAAGAGATTTTTGTGCTTTTCTGATATAAAAATGTTCTTCTGATTTATTAGATTTCTTGCCCTTTAACTTCAGATGTGTCTTGAATGTCAAGCTTGATTTTTTCGTGTTTTAGTCATGTGTATTCATTTAGTGAGCTCAAATAATTTTCCTGCCTTTCTGGTTAAATTATGCCTTTTTAAAAGGTGTCCTTTAGACAAATAGCAGTCTCTTAACAAGAACAAAAATTATACAGACACACTAGTATGGTTTTTTCTCAGAAATTTGATTGCCATGCTCCTGACTTCTTTTGAGTTGGATTTTTATAATTTTTAAAGATGAAGTGTACATACTGATAGATACTGATATGAGCTTGGTTTTTTTGTAAAGTTCTTACGGTTCCTTGATGGACTACAAGTTGAAATCAATTGTTCCTACAGCAGGTTTTGCGCTCTAGTGTTTTTACCCAGTGGTTAGATCTGTTGCAGATACTCTGTTCTGCATTTCAGAGCAAAAAATACCATAATTCCCCTCTGCAGAGGATTAGTGCGAGCAAGTGAGCTTTCAAATACCAAGTTTGTGGTTTTGATACAAGATGCAAAATGGCTAAGGGATATGAAATTAAGAGTAAGCTGTAAAAGAATATTTTAATTAGCCTGAAATGTTATTCTGATTTAATTTTACTTTGTTGAAAATAAGTAATAGTGATGGCCGTGACGTTACAAACAATACCAATAATCTAGTGATCTGGAGTCAGTCCCCTTTGAAGAAGGATCCCTGGATGATGCAGATCTGCTGAAGCCCCCCACAGACCTGGCTTTGCTAGCTGGACCAATGCAGTCATTTGTCTACATTAACACTAGATCAAAAATCACATAGGTATAAAATATTGGATTGAGAAACACCAGGTAAATGAGAAAAGACTAAGAGTAGGGCAAGAACAATTTGTTTTTATAGGGCAGATAATGGAAATCATTATTTCTAAATTTATTTTTTTTTTCGGCTATTTCTGCCTATAAAGGTTTTAGTTCCTTGCCTCATGCCCTTGTCCTACCCCATAAACTGAATCTTTCTGTGCTGGTTTTGGCTGGGGTAGAGTTAATTTTCTTCACAGTAGCTAGTATGGTGCTGTTTTGGATTTGTGCTGGAAACAGTGTTGATAATGCAGAGATGTTTTCCTTGCTGCTGAGCAGGGCTTACACAGAGTCAAGACCCTTTCTGCTGCTCACCCCACCCTACCAGCGAGTGGGGTGGGGGTGCACAAGAAGCCGGGAGGGGACATGGCCAGGACAGCTGACCCCAGCTGACCAAAGAGATATCCCACACCATATGGTGTCATGCTCAGCGTATAAAGCTGGGGAAGAAGGAGGAAGTGGGAGATGTTTGGAGTGATGGCGTTTGTCTTCCCAAGTAACCATTATGCGTGATGGAGGATGGACCCCTGCTTTCCTGAAGATGGCTGAGCTCCTGCCTGCCCATAGTAAGCAGTGAATGAATCCCTTGCTTTGCTTTGCTTTGCTTGAGCGCGCAGCTTTTACTTTACTTATTAAACTGTCTTTATCTCAGCCCACAAGTTTTCTCATTTTTACTCTTCTGATTCTCTCCCCTATCGCACCTGGGGCGAGTGAGTGGCAGTGTGGTGGTTGCTAGCTGGGGTTAAACCACAGCACTTTCACAAGACAATATCCTTCTCAACCTATATGAGTTGTCTTTTTGAGCCAACATTGGCATCAAGTTCACATGGCCACTCTATGTTTCTGAAAAAATAAATTGCTGGCTTTGCAATGCATGCAGCAGTTTGCTATTGCCATCAAGAACAACAGAAATGTAAATCTGTGTTTGAATTAAATCCCATGAATGCTATGGTTCTTTGACAGTTGTTTCTGTATTTTTCTGAGGGTTGTAATTTTCAAGTTAGATTAAATATCAGTATTTTCAGTGTATTTCAAAAATAATATATAACAGCCTTTGATAAGGAAAACAGCAACGGATCCTGGCATTAGAACCACTGGCACTACATTCATGCTTTTGCTGTATAGTGTGTTACACCTCTTAGAAACACTCAGTTCTGCCCAAGGACAGTGCAGCAAGAATTAAAATTCAAGCACTAGAGGCAGTCTCTTTCTTTCCGTCTGAATAAATGAAGGAAAGCAGAGAAGAAAGAAACATACAGAAAACAAAGCAATGGATGATTCTGCCAGGATTCATACCAAATATTGCCATGCTTTGTCAATGCAGGTTCAACTAATGGTTTCCTGTTTGAAAACTGGAATGTGTATGAAAATATATGGTACAATGTTCTAGTGCAGACTGGCAATTACTATTGGCTTCACTGGGATTGCAGATCATGAGTCAGGGCGGAAACGGGCCCAGACTTCACATATTAGACATGCAAATTGATAGGGGGAACTTGTCATATATGGGAGCTACCTTGCATATACACGCTAAGGAAAACACACACTTGCTAGTTTTTAGCCTTTGCATCACTTTTGCAAAATAAATGCAGTTTGCTTAAGAATTTTCTAAAAAAAAGAGGGGAGAAATAGTTTGCAATAAATGCAAGGCACAAGGAAACCCATGTGAGTACGTATAACCAAAGAAGAGCAAATAAATCAATCAGTACAGTATTCTCAAGGAAAGCAGAGTTAGCTGAAAGGTGATGTTACATGAGGGAAAAATAATTTCTCCACACCTATGTGTGGGGATGCCAGAGGAGGGATGAGCAGGGAGAGTCCCCAGGACAGCTGTTCAGGAGGGAGGCAAAAGCACCCCTGCTGTGGGGAAGTGGTGGGGAGAAAGCATCACAAAGGTGAAGCCAGGATTGCTGGAGAGGCAGTTCTAGTGTGGCTGCCCTGCTGGACCCCTGTGCCTTGTCTGTGCTCTGCAGCTGGGGCGCCACGGCTTTGGCAGGAGGGTCTTGCACTCCCCTCCCTGAAAGCGTCTGTCTCCTGCGAGGCATGACCAGGCCTTGTCTGTCCTGAGGCCTTGAAAAACACATCTTTACTGCTTTACAAATTTGTTAGAACAAGGGACCCGTGTTCAGACTGAAGGACACACTTATTATCGTCCTGCGGTTTTCAATTAATAAGTTCACAGCTAACAGTTTTTAAGTACAGTGAATCATGCAAATTTCCGTATCACAGCAGCTAATTTATTTGTTTGTTGGGGAATAGCAGGCACCACATGAATCTGTTTTGAAATTAATTCCAAGAAAGGCAGATGATTTTGGTCTGAGCCATGGAAGGAGGCAGCAGGAGGGACCAGGAGGGTAATGTAACGAAGCCTTTGCGCAGTGCAGGGTGTCTAATGTGAGGTATGAATGTGAAATGAGCAGCAGCACAGATCTAATATCCAGGGGACTGATGCTGAAGCCCAGCGCTCACTAAATGAGGGTTTTCTGGCCAGAACCAACATGACTGTATCTCCAGGTCGGAATGATAAAATCCAGGTGCTTTCTATATATGATTGCCAATGACTTCATTCTGTCTTCCACATACATTTCCAGCTTTTGTTCCCCAGGCAGTTTTCACTGCTGGTTGCAGACACAAGGATCATTAAGTTACAAGCTGGATTTATTTACCGTTTGCAGCTAGATCTGAGAATAGTTGTCTGTTATACCAGATTTTAATTTCAAGCCTGTCTGATGGGTATATGTGTTCTTACCTGTTCTTGCAACTCCATACAATTATGCTTTGGACTCGGTTCTGCCTGTAAGAGCCATAACAGAGCTCAGAGAAATACTCAGGCAAAAAAGGCATAGTAGAGTGCTGTGCCAGTGGTTTCCAGGATGCAGGAACGTTGTGACTCGAGGCATAGCTGCTGCAGAGCTCAGGCACGGGCACAACACCCACAGATAGTTATGCAGAAAATTCATTAGGCTGTGGCCATCATTAGATGTTTGCTGGACTCCAGTGGTGCAAAGGCCCTACTCTGCATGGATGAATTTCACTCACTGATCCTACAGACAATCTGCAGCTTGTGTTCATACTCTCATATTGAAGCTGCTGCTCTGTTTTTGGCCTGGTCTTTGTGGAGAAGGAAACCTAGTAGATATTTTGGTGACCTTTTCTAGATAATCAACAACTTAGACAAGGACTTGGGCTCCAGATCCATCTCACTGAATTTTATGCACCTGAGGCTTTTAAGTGGGCTGTCCTAAGCTGTATCATTAATGAAGGGAGCTTCAGAGGTTATCTGTCAACTCAGATCTGGTGCCTTGATTTCTGATTTGATTCTAGAAGCAGGGTAAGAAGACTGAGCTTCAAATGACGAGATGATTTGGTGAGATGTCAAAAGCAAGGAGGGGTGGTTCTGCACCAGCAGCACCCTTCCCACAGGTGGCAGGTCATTGACTCATATTTCTGAGGTCTCTTCCAAGTCATCTTTCTTTTATTTGTTCTTTTTTCAATCAGGCAGAGGTATGGGCTAAACAAGTCTGAAACCTGTGCACTTCGGCTGTTTTGTAAGATCGAACTAGTCTGCCTTATTTGTAGTCATCTGTGCAAATGATAGTCCCTAAATACTTACACAATGAGGCTATAATTTAAACTATAATTTAAATGTAAAAGTGACAGGAGGCCTAAGCAGGTTATCCAAGGCACAGACTGAATGATGTTCTTGATGTTTGAAAGGAGATGAAAGAGTCACTGATATGGAGAAACCCATTCGAGATAATGGCAGCAGAAGAGAAAATGGTTCCTGCAACATGAGAGATGAAAGTGGAAGAGGGAAGCACTTATGTAGCTGTGAGAAGGAATTTGGCTGGTTTTGACTGAAAAATAAAAGATACTGGAAGAAATAATATTGTGAAAGTGGCAAGGGGGGAAAGATGATGAACATTTTTTAATAGGGAAATAGACCACTGGTCAGAAATGGGCAGGAACTTAACCAGTGATAGCGCTGAAAAATTTCCTTATGTCTCTCTTCATGCAGGATGGTTATTCACATCAAGTGCTGGGATTTAATTAAAAATATATTACACTGAATAACTCCTCTGACTGTCCTACATGTGTATTTTTTAATGTTTTTCATTTTGTTTAACCAGCCAGAATGGGGGAAAGGCATAATTCCTGCAGTTCAAGAAACCTGACTTGAATTTGATGGTTCCTTTTACAACCCGTAAAACTCATATGGCTAATAAAGAACACTTCTGACCATTCACATTAAGATCACTCTGACTGCTTTCCACATATTCAGCCCATCTGCCTTCTTATGGATCTGTACTTCTCTTCAGCAGTGCAAATAACTCCAACAGAAATAGGTAACAAAAATTGAAATTATTTAAGCTGCAGAAGACAGGAAAATATTTAAATAGTGTCTTTAGAAGTGGTTTACATTTTTCTTTTTGATGGAATAAAACTCAGATGACCCTGTGTTTTTACTCAGTGAAGAAGAAGGCAGCATCATGGCAGACAGAATCTAGAATACCCCAAAAGCTAACATCAAAATGTTTTTTTCATGTTGAGAGCAACAGAATCACAAGCAGGGAGTTGCTGTAGAGCACTTGTGTCAGGGAAGTCTGTTGCTTTAAAACAGAAAGGATGACTCAACCACTCCTCAACTTGGACCATGTTCCTCCAACATAATTTCACATGTTTTCAATAAGAAATAAATAGGTAGCAGGAAAAATACATTTGTTGTGACTTAAGTGATTCCCATGTAGTCCACTGAGTTTAAATTCTGGCCACAAACACATTTAGTATGTAAATAGTTCTGTTTGTAATCAAAGCCTTCAGAAACTCAATTTTTGGAAGAAAACAAATCCTACAAGTTACAGTGCTCAGGCAGACCCACTGAAGTGGGTGGAGATATCTTCTTTGTCAAGGTGGACTTTGAATCTTGGTCTTAAAAATTATACACTGAAGGGTTGCTTAAATACTAACAGGATCTCAGGGGAAAGATGAGCATGAAAAAGAGGATCAAAAAGAGAGAAGGGGAATGAAACAACCAGAAGGGAGGAAGGAAAAAAAAAACCAACAAAACCAACAAGGACTGGAACTGATCTAGAGGATAAATAAAGGTAAAGGGCATGTTTAATGCACAGAAGAAAATGACAGAAAAAGAGGCAGACGGATAATGACGGGGAGAAATAGCAAGGAAAAAATCCCAATAATACAAAAACAAAGGCTTAAAATACAAGTGAATGCTGGGAATGCTGAAAAGAGAGAGAGAAACAATGTTAAGAAGGAAAGAGGAGAAAGGCTGGCACAAGGCCTTCATGGCACTGTGAGGAGAGAGGCTTGAAAGAAGCCTCAGCTAAACCATAGAGGGATGCGAGACAGAGGCGCAAGGGGGGCAGCACAGATTAAATGAGAACCAAATGTAACCATATAGAAAGGCTCTGAGATGTAGTCAATGAAAGCATGTTAACAGGGGAATGTTTTGTGTGTGTGTGTGTGTATGCATGTGTGTTTTCACATGCTGGAAAACATTCTATCTCTCCACCACCCAAAACCCCTACAGTAACCCAAAAACTCAGTCTCAAAAACAAAGCCCACACCACTCAACCTCATTCTGGGCTTCAGTTATTACCCATTTGTTGTGGTTTAGCCAGCAACTCAGCACCACACAGCCACTCGCCAGTTTTTTTCTTCCTTCCATTTCTCCATTTTCAAACAAGCACCTCTGTGGTTGCTGCCCCTCTTTGAAATCCATTTAAAAAATTCTCTCTTGCTGTGATGGCTGCAAAAGATGTAACAATTGGCCGGCGGCTGCTGTGTTGAAACTAGTGTTTGTCATGCTGACCAGTCTTCTAGCTGTTTCCTTGTAATTCCTAGATAGCTCTTTGTACCTGCTTATTGCCTTTTCTCTTGGAGAGGAAGCACTTTAGGAATGGGCTGTCTCTGTACTTGTGCAGCAGCCAGTCAAGAGGAATATTAGCAAAGATTCTCCCATGATTGCTATAAGTCACCTGAAAATTTCTGCCTGTGTCTGAAGGATCCAAAATTGTTTTTTTCTTGATTGAAAGGAGGTATTTAGCTGCAACACTGTGTTTCTTTTCACACATGCTACATCAAAGCTCACTGAAAAGCCTCCAGACCTGAAGGGAGGTTATAACAGCACCTACACAGACTGATGGCTGTAGCTCCCATTATGCTGGTGGAGCAGGGGTAGCTGGGGCTGTGTGGCACAGGCTTGTCATGCCAACACTTCAGGCTCTCTGCTCCCTTTCCCATGACCCTCCACAGCAAGTGAGTGTACATGGTCCCTCAGGGTGTGTTTGTGTTGGCTCAGTCACCCACAGAGCACAGCAAGAGCCAAGAAAGCATGGAGAAGAGAAGCAAAAGTGCTCAGGTTTGTTCTATGTTTGGAGAAGTAGTAAATCCTGCTCCCTTTGTGCCCATGTTCCTGATAAAGGTGCAGGGTGCGGGGGGGGGTGGTGTCCCCTCGACATGGTCCAGCTCTGTCTGCAGAGAGGTGGATTTAACACCCTGATGTCCTCTAGACTCACATGGCTGCCCACTGTCACACAGCATCAACAGGTTCTGCCCTGACCTCCATTTTGTTACCTGCTCAACTTTCTACACCACTGTCTCTCCACCAGTCATTCCTTGCCTGGTGCGTGGGACAGCAGACACACCATGACCATATGATGGCGATGTGTCTGTGCTGTGCAGTTATCTGATGGAAAAGGTTCCTGTTGGCCCAGCTGGAGAATGAGTGCCTGGAGGGACCTCCCCAGAGCCACAGCCTCAGCTGCAACTCAGTGCACCCTTCCCTTGGCTTTATGAACCTGCGTGTAGTGCAGTTGCTCAGTTCTTTTCTGCGAAACAGCACGAAAGTACAGTAACACCTACCGCTCCCTCCTGCTCAGACAGGTAATACGAGAGAGCCCCTAAACCTGTATGCAGCAGTATGGGATATTTGAAGATGTTCCTTAAATATTGACTGTCACTGATATTTTGTGTAGATTTTTCTTTTACAAAAAAGAACTGGGAATTGAACAGGTCACTTGGTATCAGAAGGGGAACATGGAAGAGGAATAAAATGCAATTATTTGCAGTGCAACTGAGCAGTTTTTTACACAGAGGGTGATAGAAGCAACAGAAATTAAGAATAGTTGTTAACTTGACAGAAGAACAGCTTCATGGTTCTTGGTTAGATTTTTAACCTTCTTTTATACTATGACCAGGGAAAAGAAACTCTTGAACTACAAAGTGCAACGTATGGGGCAAAGCGAGGAGCTGCTGTGAGTACCATACAGTGCTTCAAGGAGCTGGTGCTCCTAAAGGTACTGCTCAGATACTGTTCAATGCATAGACTGAAATAGGCACAGGTTGTGAAATTTGGATCAAAAATGGCAAAGAATTCCAAGCTTCTCTAAATCTATTTGTAGATACGTTACTGGGAGGTTCCAAGGATGAAGTTCTGCAAGTGGATCTCAATTTCCCAAAGGCCTAAGCTCTGCTTCCATGCCAAGAAATTCACATTACTGAGTTTTTAAACAAATGATCATTAATTATGATCTTAATGATCATTGACATTGTTCTTGTAGAAAAGCCAGGGAAATGTCACTGAGTGCAATCCTTGCTGCTAAGGGGTTAAACACTTTCTTGGCTATGGCTGCTTGCTGATCTAACTGAAAGAGAAAAAAGCTATGGGTCAGCGAGTGAGTTTGTCCTTCCTTTAGAAGAACTGCCCAGACAGCCCAGGAAGATTGCAATAAGTGTGTAGAGAATAAGCTAGGAATTAGAGACTAGGGAATGCTGATTTCAGTTCTTTTATGTGCAGTCTTTAGGCTGAAATCCAGGGAACTGCATTGACATAAACTATTCCAGTAAGAGAGGATACATTGCTAAGGTCCACCTAAGCCAGAAGCTTGAGCACCACCGTATCTCAGACTGCTGACACTTGGACAGGGAACTGGCAGAAGAAAAGATAGATTGGTCTGATCAGATAAGTGGGGTCATGGCTAAATGATTACACATGGCAAAAGCAAATCAAGGGAAGAAACCATTATTAATAATCTTTAGATTTGTCTCCATGAGACTTTGCCTTGTTCTCCAGCTATAATAGAAAAGCAAGTGGTGAAGGAAATGTTCATGGAATCATAGAATTATTTAGGTTGGAAAAGACCTTTAAGATCATCAAGTCCAACCATTAACCTAACACTGCCAAGTTCACCACTAAGCCATGTCCCTAAGCACCACATCTACATGTCTTTTAAATACCTCCAGGGCTGTGGCTCAACCCCTTCCCTGGGCAGCCTGGTCCAATGCTTGACAACCCTTTCGGTGAAGAAGTTTTTCCTAATATCCAATCTAAACCTCCCCTGGCACAACTTGAGGACATTTCTTCTTGTCCTATCACTTGTTATTTAGGAGAAGAGACTGACCGCCGCCTTGCTACAACCTCCTTTCAGGTAGTTGTAGAGAGCAATAAGGTCTCCCTTCAGCCTCCTCTTCTCCAGGCTAAACAACCCCAGTTCCCTCAGCCACTCCTCATAAGACTTGTTCTCTAGACCCTTCACCAATTTCGTTGCCCTTCTTTGGACACACTCCAGCACCTCAACATCCTTTTATATTGAGGGGCCCAAAACTGAACGCAGAATTTGAGATGTGACCTCACCAGTGCCAAGTACAGGGGGACAATCCCTTCCCCAGTCCTGCTGGCTACACTATTTCTGATACAAGCCAGGATACTATTGGGCATCTTGGCTACCTGAGCACACTGCTGGCTCATATTCAGCCAGTTGTTCACCAAAACCCCCAGGTCCTTCTCCGCCAGCCAGCTTTCCAGCCACTCTTCCCCAAGCCTGTAGTGTTGCATGGGGTTGTTGTGACCCAAGTGCAGGACCCAACACTTACCCTTGTTGAACCTCATACAATTGGCCTCGTCCCATCAATCCCTCCTTACTTCTCTAAAAATTGAAAACGCCATCATTTTTTGATTGTTCTGCACAAGATGGTTTCCAACCATCACATCTCCCACCAGCCCTTCTCTGTTCACAAACAACAGGTCCAGTGGGGCACCTTCCGTAGTTGGCTTACTGGCCAACTGTGTCAGGAAGTTATCTTCCGTACCCCCAAGGATCCTCTTAGACTGTTTCCTCTCTGCTGTATTGTATTTCCAGCAGACATCTGGTAAGTTGAAGTCCCCCACAAGAACAAGGAATAGTGAGACTTTTCCCAGATGCTTACAGAATTCTTTGTCTGCCTCTTCGGCCTGGTTGGGTGGTCTGTAACAGACTTCCACCATGATTACTGCCTCGTTGGACTTTCCCGATTCTTACCCATAAACACTCAACCCTATCATCACCATCATTAAGCTCCAGACAACCAAAACACTCCCTAACATACAGAGCTACCCCACCACCTCGCCTTCCTTGCGTCTCCCTTCTGAAGAGTTTATAGTTATCCATTGCATCACTCCAGCTGTGTGAGTCGAATCATCCCACCATATTTCTGTGATGGCAACCGTGTCATAGTTTTCTTGCTGCATAATGGCTTCCAGTTCCTCCTGTTTATTGCCCACTTTGCGTGCATTGGTGTAGATGCACTTCAGTTGGGCTATTGATCCGGTCAACTTTTTGGGGGGAGAAGCCCTAATTCCTACATGACCATTCTCAGGTGCTTCAGTGGTTTCTGAACATCCATAACTCTTGCATCTTTGCTACCACATGGATCTCCATCCCCTACCTCCCCCGAGATGGCAGACTGAAGGACCTTGCTAGCACACTGTCCCTCAAACATTGACTTGCTGCTCCCAGGATTATCTCTAGTAAGCCTGGTTTTATCCCTTTCCCCCTTCAAATCTAGTTGAAAGCTCTTTCAATGAGCCCTGCTATCTCCTGTGCAAACATTCTTTTCCCTCTTTGAGATAGGTGTACCCCATCTGTTGCCAGCAGGCCTGATGGTGTGTAAACGAACCCATGATCAAAAAACCCAGGATTCTGCCAGTGACACCAGCCTTGGAGCCAGGTATTGATCTGCTGACTCTTCCTGTGCTTTCCTTCAACATTCCCTGCAAATGGAAAGATAGAGGAGAGCCCTACTTGTGCTCCTGATCCCTCAACCTGTCGTCCCAAAGCCCTGAAGCCTCTCTTGGTTGTCCTCGGACCTCTTGTTGCAACTTCATCACTGCCTACCTGAAAATAAATAATGGATAGTAATCTGAGGGCCATACCAGGGTAGAAGGCCTTCTCTTCATGTCTTTAACCCAGGGCCCAGGGAGGCGGCAGACTTCCCTAAGAAGTGGGTCCAGTCTGCACGCTGGGCCTTCTGTTCCCCTCAGAAGGGAGTCTCCTCTGACAATGACCCATCTTTTTTTCTTTATGGAGACAGTTTTAACACAGGGAGTAGGTCAACTTAACCTCTGTGACACCTCCACGCTAGATGAACCTTGTTATTGAGGAACCTGGGCAGGTGGGGTGGTAACAGAGGAGACGTGCCTGCTGTGCCAGGCAGGAACTTGTCACCATTTTCCCTACCCCTTAAGTCACCATGTTCAGCCAGCTGGAGAGAGGATAGAGAATCCTCTGTGTCATGTCCTGTCTGCCTGTTGGGCCTGTCTTGCGGAAGGTAGGATGCAATTCCAGTAGTCTACCTCTCTCTCAGACTCCCTGATACTCTTCAACCTCCTCACCTCCGCCTGGAGCTCTGTTGCTAAGTGGAGGAGTTCCCCTACCACCCTCCCACAGGTGTGCTCTTTTCTGCCATCCGACACTGGCATGAGAGCAGGGCACACCCTGCAGCCCACCGCCTGGGTGGCAGTGTATTCCCACCAGAGCTCTGTCTGGGAAGCTGTGTCAGTTGTGGTGGGCGCAGAGCTTAGAGAGGCCATGGCTTTCTGCTGCATGGATACCATTGCTCCCTGGTCGAGCTGGCAGAACTTCAGCACCCTTCCTGCACACCCTTCCATGTGAACTGCCGTGCCACGCCCTTGCTGCCATGCCACACCCTATTCGCCCGCCCTGTTGGCAGCACTGCTGGTCACTAGCACTCCCTAAGGGCTTCTTTTATATGTGGGGGTGAGGCTTGGCCGCCACTGCTCCTGGCCCCACCCTGGTCTCATCTTGTATGTTCTTATATGTTGAACACATATTCACACAAATGGTGTTGCATTTCAGTCAATACATGGGGTAGGAGGTTGTATGAAAAAGATCAAACCTAGCAAATGCAGGACATGATCTTACTGTTGGCCTATTAACAAGGTTTGAAGCCGTGAAACAGCAGCAACAGAGAGGGTCCTCAATCCACTGTTTCTCTGGGTGGAGCAGTAGCAGAACAAAGGAAATGCAGATGCTTGGCAGTTGTTGACAGTAGAGATTAGATCTGATATAACTAGAGCTGTATAATTTACCAACAGTAATATCTCCAATTTAGCATTCTGAGTCTCTGGTGATGCTGGGCAGCCAATGGCAGCCAGGTTTACACATGACAGCCAGTGTTTTCTTTTAACAATATTTTAATAACCTGGCTGTTTGAGCTTGGAAGTACCCAGCACCCTGTGACAGCTGGCTGGCACCTGTTCTCACAGAAATAATAGAAGTAGTATATTACACTTTGGAACAGCAGTTGGCTCTTGACAATGTGGCCATGAATATCACCATGTTCAGCTACAGCCATACTTCACTTTTTGGAATTAAATAGTGGGAAACAGCAACAGTGAATTGATCGCCAGAAATTGGGTAGGAGGAGAGATGAGTGGCTGTGCATTGGCTCAAAACTCAAGTCACAGATGGATATGGGTAAGTCAGAGGTCTGGAAGTGCCTATAAGAAACTGAATGGTGAATCTGAAATCAATTTCTTAAAGTTCTCTTGGATGAAGCAGAAGACAGGGTGTAAAGCACTAGGTAGAAATACGGTGGGAAATCTTTCTGAAGAAACCCACCTTGAGGCAGACTGCTTTCAAATATGGCCTTGAAAATCACTCTGAAATTAAAGAAGCCTGCTGTAGCCATAGTGTATTCCCTTTAATGTACTGAGACAAGGACCATCTCCCCTCCGTGCTGACCTGTGCTCCAATGCAATTACCTCTCCAGCTGATTGCACAAGCCTCTTCCTCACAACTGGGAGTTATTTTCATAGATCTCATTGTTTTAGACAGTTTTAGAAATGATGGTCTATTTCTAATGCAAGAGAGCCCTAACAGTGGCTTCCCTGCTAATGGACTGTAATTACAGGATTGATCCCACATCCCTGGCAATATGAACCCTTCTGTGCTTTCTAAGGCAACAACAACAGCATAAATCAGTGGTCTGCCACAGTAAGCTTCAGAGGATTCAGGGTGAATAGACCTTGGTATATACATAGTAAGGCTTGCTAAATGGGGACAACACACACCTGATTAGCATAGTATCATTAACTTATCTCCATGGACATGTGAAGGATTGTCCTTGTACTGTACTTCATTTAACAGCTGGCAAGAAACCGATCATTTTCAAAATGGGTCTTTACACTTGAGAGTGGCCCTATCTGTGTTAGAGACAACAGCAGGAGGTGCAGAAGACATAGAACAGATGTTGAACAAGATTCTCCCCTTGGGGGAGAATGATCTCTTTTTTCCTTGAAGATATGGCACTGGCACGTTATTGGATAGGAGCAGGGAAACTATCACAGCATGGACATTGACTTTACATGGATAAAGTGTCTGCAAAATCATGTTAACAAAGAGAAACACTTGTCTGTGGAGAGGATGCCTTTCAGTATATTCATGAAAAAGGATAGCTACTTCATATTTCTATGTTTGAAAGGGAGACATCTGTTATGTCACATTTACAGAACTAAACTTATAAAGGATAATTGATCTGATTCTTCTCACCCTATATGTTTTGGCAGGAACTATTAAACCTGTTGCATGAAAGCCTTGGTCCTTGTCTCAGCAATTTTTCAGCTATGCCTATACTTGGCCATTTACCCCACTGATGTGAGTTCTGACCCAGACCGGCAGACTTGGCCTCCTGGCTTGACTTCAGACATGTCTTGTCACTACAGACTTGTCTGGCAGTGTTGACTCAAGGCTGGAGCCAGCTCCTGTTCCCTGACCTGCCCTGCTCGTGTTGCTGGGACGGTATGGGACTATCCTGGTAAGACCTGTGCCCTGCCTGCTTTTCTACTGTGCTCCAGTCCTGGCTCACTCCTTTTGTGTGCACAATAAGTTGTTTGTGTTCAGCAAAGACACCTAGATCCTCTAACTCTCATTTCATTGATAGTAATGACATGACAGAAGCAGACATGGTGGGGTCCCGTTGCAAGCTTATGCAGAATACATATGCCTTTGACAGTCAGCCCCCTTACTCAACTCAACAACTTAGGTGGACCCAATAGCATACAATGTACCATGAGCCTTTGTCAGATTCAAGTGTTCTGAATGTCCTAGTGGATGATTTCCAATTTAACAACAGAAAAGTGTTTACTTCTTATGAATCAAGAATCTGTACACTCACATCAATCAAACTGGTGACTTAGAGCAGCAGTGCAATTAAACTCTGAGGGAAATGATCAAGTGATTTATATGCCCCTATTGCTGCAGACAGAAGATACTGCTGCTTATTAACAGTGAGAGTAGTTTCATCAGGTTTTTCTCTTTCTGGCATCCTATATGGTCCTTGTCCAACAATAAAATGTTGTCTGAGGGGACAGGAAAACAACTCCTCTGCCGTCATGAAGTATACCTAGAAACTAAAAGGTTGGCTAAGAATTTTATGTGACTTTGCACAAACTTATGTCCATTGAGTCCAGACAGATCAAGAACAGATAGAAAAGGAGCCAGATGAAGAAAATGTGAGGCTGGGACTAAGTCTTGGTGTTAGTGTCCAGCTGGCCTCATTATTAGCCAGATGGAAGGTTCAATATCTAGCCTTGGAAGGTTCAGCCTAACAAGTTACAGGATCTGCCAACTGGATTTGGGAAAGAAAGAAAGAAAGGAAAGAAAGGAAGGAAAGGAAAGGAAGGAAGGAAGGAAGGAAGGAAGGAAGGAAGGAAGGAAGGAAGGAAGGAAGGAAGGAAGGAAGGAAGGAAGGAAGGAAGGAAGGAAGGAAGAAAGAAAGAAAGGAAGAAAGGAAGAAAGAAAGGAAGAAAGGAAGGAAGGAAGGAAGGAAGGAAGGAAGGAAGGAAGGAAGGAAGGAAGGAAGGAAGGAAGGAAGGAAGGAAGGAAGGAAGGAAGGAAGAAAGAAAGGAAGGAAGGAAGGAAGGAAGGAAGGAAGGAAGGAAGAAAGAAAGAAAGGAAGAAAGGAAGAAAGAAAGAAAGGAAGAAAGAAAGAAAGGAAGAAAGAAAGAAAGGAAGGAAGGAAGGAAGGAAGGAAGGAAGGAAGAAAGAAAGAAAGAAAGAAAAGAAAGAAGAAAGAAAGAAAGAAAGAAAGAAAGAAAGAAGAAAGAAAGAAAGAAAGAAAGAAAGAAAGAAAGAAAGAAAGAAAGAAAGAAAGAAAGAAAGAAAGAAAGAAAGAAAGAAAGAAAGAAAGAAAGAAAGAAAGAAAGAAAGAAAGAAAGAAAGAAAGAAAGAAAGGAAGAAAGAAGAAGAAAGAGAGAAAGAAAGAAAGAAAGAGAGAAAGAAAGAAAGAGAGAAAGAGATAAAGAGAGAAAGAAAGAGATAAAGAGAGAAAGAAAGAGATAAAGAAAGAAAGAGAGAAGGAAAGAAAGAAAGAAGGAAAGAGAGAAAGAGAGAAAGAGAGAAAGAGAGAAAGAGAGAAAGAGAGAAAGAAAGAGAGAAAGAGAGAAGAAGAAGAGAGAAAGAGAGAAAGAAAGAGAGAAAGAAAGAGAGAAAGAGAGAAAGAGAGAAAGAAAGAAAGAAAGAAAGAGAGAAAGAAAGAAAGAAAGAAAGAAAGAAAGAAAGAAAGAAAGAAAGAAAGAAAGAAAGAAAGAAAGAAAGAAAGAAAGAAAGAAAGAAAGAAAGAAAGAAAGAAAGAAAGAAAGAAAGAAAGAAAGAAAGAAAGAAAGAAAGAAAGAAAGAAAGAAAGAAAGAAAGAAAGAAAGAAAGAAAGAAAGAAAGAAAGAAAGAAAAGCCAGATCTATCATATCCATCTGCTGGGCAGATGGTCAGCCAGAGATGAGTTTCTCATAGTCCACATAAGTATGATCCAGGGCTGGAGCTAAGTGATAATTCCTCAGAGTACAGATTATATCAAGAAGATATCTAATCCTTGCACAATACAAAGCAGTCACTTGTTTTGTAAACATGTTCAAGGCAATCTTTTGTTAGTTCCGTTGGATTAAATATCTATCTTCTAGTGCTTGTTTCCATACTCCCATTTAGTTGTCTGATCTTCTTTGTGACGACACACGAGGAGCGGCAAAAGAACTGTAGAAATATGGAAGATGGGCACCATTTGTTACAAAGCATTTGGCACAGTCTCATTGATCTTAATGCCAATCCAGATCACCCTGGAAAGTTCTGCAGTGACATCCCCAAGATGTGCCTTTGAATTAATTCGTTACCCATGCTGTGCATAGGAAAAGCATGATACATGTCCTTAAAACTAACCAAAGCTTTTGGTAGATATCCATTCCTCAAGTCCTCCTCTGAAAATGCTTCCTTTTTCAATCAGTAGGTCTGAATTTAGGGCTGTTGTTGTCCATTCTGCAAAATATAGCAGCAACATTTCAATGAAAATGTCTTATGACCTCACAGAGATTGCACGAACTTCAGATAATTGGGCAAATTGGGAATATCTGGAGAAGACATCCCATTTGCAATTCTTTGAAATTTTCCTCTAAGCAGCAGATCCCTCAAATACATGACTAGAGGAAAGGCAGATATAGTACCAGCAATACCTACTAGGACCATTAAATCATTGCAAACTTGCCTTGACATTCAAGACTGCCCAATATTTGTGGCCAAGTGAAAAATATGGTCCATCTTTTACATAATGTTTTATGCTGATATTGCTGCACCTTTTGCAGAACTAACCTAGGACAGCTTTTGTTTATGCATAAGTCCCAATGTGTTTTGCGCCCACAAAGGTTTAGTACATTGAGCTTTGAGTCTTCAGACGGCCCCTTTACAATCTAGACTGTCTTACATAGAATAGTACTGTTACAGGAACATGAGGAAAAAGGAATATCCAATGTCATATTCAAGCCCCAAGGTCCAATGTGGTAATGAAGGTTACTTCCAATGTTCAAAGGTACATCAAGACTCCAAAATACTCTTTTTAACAGTAACATTTTATCTACCTTGTATGGTAGCTTGGGAATTATGATACAGTATCACACTTGCAATAATTTTATTTCATAGTGAAGTATTACCCTGGGTGACAGAGGGTATTTGCACCCTTTATTTTTTTCAGGATAGGGTTGTGGGGAACTGGGAACCAATCAGGAACCATTAAATTCTAATACAATATGTCTGACCTGAACTAAAACACTGATGCAGATACACCTGTAGCCAATTGATACAGCGCAGTTCGTGTCTACCTAACCCCTCTCTCTCTAACTCCCAGGCAGGGCAACTGTATCTAAACTGTGAATTGGGGGCAGTCTTTGGCTCATGGTGATCCCTGAGCCATATCCATTACATGTCTGGAAAAACATGGATTGCATGGTCCAAAGACGTCATGTACCTTGTTAACACTTTTACAGTGTGGGTAGCGGCATGCCAGTACTTGGGAAATACCCTGACACTACTCAGTTTACTGGCAGAGTTATAGCCGCAGAGTCCCAGGAAGGGTTAGGGGGATGAGGACAGGGGGAGGAAAACCAGATTCAATTACCAGCTGCAGTAGATGTACTGCTGAAGCTTACATAGACAAGTGGTTTATATTTCATGGGCCTAGAGACTCTTAATCCTGTGAGAGATTATGGTCATTCTAGATTTGGCACCAAGGAGTAGAAAGAATAATTTTGGCAGAGATCTAGAATAATACCTGGAAGTTTGAGTAGGAGGGTAATGGAGAGTCCATGACAAACCTCTTGCTCTCCTCTGCTCTTCCTGAGCTCCAAGAGGGGAAAAATTGATGAAGGCAGACTCTGAATGAGATACTTTGTACTCAAAGCTGCTTTCTCATCTCCACTTCATACTGCTGCATCTGCACTGCACAAGGCATATGTTACCTGCACACTGCTAGTATGCACTTGCAAGGCACCCAAAGGTCAAAAATCTAACAAGAAGGAGATGGGAGGAAAAACCCCAGTTTGTGAACAGTGATGAACTGATGAGTTTTTAAATAATCAGTGAAGTAAATACGTGATTTTTTCAAGACTCCTGCAGGTGTCATAGATAGTGTGTTGTAGCTTTCCATGGTTTTTTTTCAGATTATCTATGATTTTTTGACATTTCTAAGAATGTTTTGGTTTGTCAAGAAGTGAATGCAAGTGGGGACAGAGTCTGGAATTTAGCATGTCGTGTAGTCTGCAAAAGGGTTTCTCGGTGAGGACAAGACACATCTGGTTTAATGTGCAAACATCACAACAACTGAGGTAGACACCAACCAAACTAGAAGAAGCAGAGTTGGGGCTGTGATTCCTGAGGAGGGGAAGGAGTTGCAGGCTTTTAGACAAAAGCAGCATTTCTAGTACATGAATCAAAAAGGATTCTCCTACTGCTTGAGTCAGCAAGAGTAATGTTAACTTGTCTCAGCCAGGAGAAATTTTCATCACTCTTAGCTTAGTACATGCAGTTGACTTAGTGCAATCCTTCAGGAGGCAATATTTATCCAGGCAATATCTTAGTGTCAGTAGGCAAAGCAGTAACACAGCAGCACCCATGTAATTGAAGCCACAGCATGCTAGTGCATGTAGCAAAAGCAGCTCTATACAAGGTTACCAAACCTGTGGAAGCGAGACCCATATGAGATGTTGTGGTCATTAACTTTCTTTGTCTTTATCCTTTTCATTATGTTTGAGAGGTTGCTTCCAAGCTAACAGCCTGTGGCAGCAGCCAGCAAAGATGAGGTTTTACTGAGATGCAATCCCCAGAGAGAAAATGTGTGACAAAATTATACTCACTAGGTAATGTCCTGTTTATGGCTTGTGGTTGGGAATGGCCTTATCTCTGTTCCTTTATACATTGAGAGAGTGATTAAAGCCTCATTTTCATTTCCTTTTGTACCTTACTGTTATCATCCCGATAATTTCAGTGTCCTTAATCAACATTTGCAGGAGTAAACAATGTTATGCTAATAACAGTGTTGTTCTATAAACATTTCCTAAGTCGTGCAATGTTGCGAAGGAGGGTAAATGTTAAATTGTCCTGTTTTTAGGGATAGAAAAACAGAAGAAAAGACTGGTAAAGTGAGTGGTCTGTGATTCTATTAGTCTGTCAGGTTGGGGATTCTCAGCTGTCCTGTATTTAAGCACCAGACATTTTTTCATCTCAGGTTTTGCAACACTGCATAAAAATCTCCAATGAGAATTAGCCTATAGATTTTAACATGAAGGAAAAAAAAAAACAACCAAACAAACAAACAAAAAAACAAACCAAAACCCCAAAAAACAAAACACCCAACTTAAGGAAAATTTTACACTTATTCAAGGAAGGACAATCGTTTCTGTAGCAGGACATTGGATGACTAGAGAAAGAGATACACAAGTTACCACTCATTACCTGTTCCACAAGAAAAAGCAAAGATGATGAACAAGCTTTTTAACAGATATGACACCCCAAGCAACCATGAAGCACTTGCTGAAACAGTTGGGATTTTAGTGCCAAACATCTTGATCTTATCACTATCACATTACATGGCTAAATAACACAGAAGTGAATGTGATGTGTTCTCTCCAGCGATGATGTTATCCCATAAATGGAAAAGTGTGGAAGATGGAATGTGCTATATAAGCATAAAATATAGATGTAGGCCTTAATTTCGACTAAAATCAATGAGCCTGACTTGCGCTTTGCACTTGCATAGCACATTCCACCTTCCCTATGTTATTGCTTCACCAATTAGAAAAATTTAAAAGCCGAGATAGGGGCAGCAGCTGCAACATCCAACAAACAACACAGAGAATCCAGGACCTTAAGAAAATCATACACATTTTTCATGAAAGGTTAAACAATATCAACCTTAAAGGCCTGAGACAATTTTATGATCTTTATCTCATATTCTTCCAGTTTACTTACTGTTTAAGCATCATGGCACTCCTGTCAAATCCTCTCAGTTTGGATACCCTAGATAGAAGTTTACTCTGAGTACAGATCTCAGGAAGCTTGGTGAGGGACCTTATTTTGACCAACTGTATTGTTATAATGAGGCTGTCTGCTGAGCTGCTGGGACTACTCCGGCTAAGCCCAGGCAGGTTTGGTGACCAGCAGAGTTTGTACTCATGTTCATATGCTGGGCGCATTGGATACGGACAAGGATGGACATATCCAGTGCAATCCAACAGCAGGGAGTCTGAACTCAACGCAGTCCCTGTGTAGCCCCACTGAAGTCAGCTGATAACCCAGTTAAAGCCAACAATCAAGAAGGAAAGAGTATAATCTGGGTGCTTTTGTCTTGTTACCGTTTCATTCTTCTGACAGAGCGGACATGGCCAAGAGATCACAGTGTCTCAGCTGGTGTCTGGGATCTAGACATACGGGCCCAGAGGAGGGGCAGTACTATGTTCACCTGAAATTCTGTTTAGAAATCCTTCTATCGTAAGCGTTTTCCCTAACTTCTGGAGATCTTTGGGGGCATGTGGTTGTAATGACAGATGAGATAAAGTCAGGCCTAAACTACAAACACAATATCTTTTATGTGGATGATTCTGAAAAAAAATATAGTTAAAATTTGTGTGAAAATGAAAATGATCTCTATTTATTCTGATTCTATTCAGAATTAGGATCTAGCCAGTTGGAAGATATTTACATGTTATTTTAACCTGGTGACACACAAGAACTGTCAGAAAGCCTGTTCTCATGAGAAAAAAAATCCCGTAAATATTGCAGATAATTGAAGAGTGGAGACTTCATGGAGCAAAACAACGCCTGATTCAAAGGTCTGTGAAGACAAAACTCTCCTTGGCCTATATGAACTTTGAATAAACTTGAAAACAGATCATGGGTATCGTATTTCTTCAAACACTTTATTTTCTGCATAAATCCAGCCTACAATGTCGATAAAGGAAAGAGACCTAATTTTTATCTGGGAAATGACTGCCTGATGCACTGGGATGAAATGCCACACATTCCTCCTGTTCTTTTATACTTTGATTCTTAGGAGACAATATATTTTATTTCATTTTTCTTTTAGTAGATAATACACCAACATTAGCTGATATGAGGCTGTCACCAGCTCACTCTTTATAAATAAAGTACAACAAGCTCACTGCTTAATCTTGCTGATCAGCAAGTCTAAGAAATAGATACATGCACAGGAACCTGTGCTGTTAGTCAGTGTACCAGCACCAAATTAAAAAATGTTCTCTGTCATGATTATGACGAGCTGGCTAAAATAAGTAAGGTAGAAGTCAAAGAAGCTGCTGTGCATTTCTTTGTGAAGTGAGCAAACTCTTTCATGTCAAGTATTTTTATGCAAGAAAATCCAAGCAGAACACCCAGGGAAACCAGACAAGAAAGGCAGATGTTTGGACTGACTTCTACTAACTGCAACTTGATTGACATAGAGGTTGGCTCTGCTTAGTTGCTGAGGAGACCTGCATGTGAAATGGGACTTTTCTCAAGAACTGCAAGGCCACCTGTGACTTTAACCCTTCCTTCCTCATACAAGTTAAATGGTACCATGGGGATTCCTGTACTGGAATGCTGGTTTGTCTGATCCCTCTGCATGTGTTCAGAGAAATTGTATTAAAGTGGTTAAAGACTGAGCTCATGCAGTATATCACAAGCAAGAAGTTCTTGAATGACTTCATACAAATATTTACTGATCAATTACCCATATCCATCCTTGAGCTCTGTAGCTGGTCAGCCACTTGCCAATTTGCGTTGCTATTGCTGGCCCAGCAGCCTGCAATATATTGACCAGTATGTGGGAGCTGGAATATTTTTAACAAAGTAGGTCTAAAGACAATAAAACATTTCAGACTGCTTTCTATCTGAGACATTCCTAAAAGACATATTCAGGGAAGTGGTAATTCAAGAATAACTGGATAGGAAATTGCCCAATCAATGTAGCTAGATGTTTACATAGAATTTCACAACATGCTAGTATGCTAACCACTTGATTGGCATATATTTATATTGTTGTGGTTTCCAAGCACTCAGGAAATGTGGACCCAAGGAAGGGGTGATTTCTTTGGGACATGAAACAGTTATCAAATACAAAGAATACTGATTGCTGCTCCACTTTGCTCACCCATTTCTGCTGTCCTTAACAAGAGAGATGAAATGGCAAAGCCCAGTGCAGCTGACAGGTCAGAGATGAAGAACAACATTTTCTGAATCCAAGGAAGTTCATTACCTTTGTGTTTATATTATTTTGACCAAAATGCTTCCAAAATCTGCTGCAAAAACTCTCAGCCCTAACCTGCTTCCCACACCACCGTACGATGTGGAGCTGAGCCTATGCTGATCCTTGTAGGTTTGCACTTGTCTTCAGCTTCCGTCAAGCCTGTGCAATCATGCTGGCTCCTCACAAAGGAAGGGTTTTCACTCCAAATAAGCAAACAAACATTTCATATTGGGCCTTGCTTATCACAGTTAGTCCCGTCCTTGGAAATAACATTAATAGTTCAATAGCTTTTGTACTTTTGCCACACTGCCACTTAGTCAGTTTCCATCAATCACATGCTAAAATAAATCTCTGATAGAATCAAATTAAGTGGTCTGTGAACAGTTTACATCACTTCCTGAGCTTAGTCCCTGAACAAAGGCTCTCCAGTGCCTACTGAATATTTACTTCATGCTGCCCACTGCACAATACACTCTATTGCGCTTATCCAGAATCCCCATCCTTAATGTGTCTTTTACCATGTGGAAAGGAGAGGTTTATAAATAGCTACACTATCAGAAAATGCCCTCAAGCACTTCCTTTTACAGTATTTACTAAACAGCTTTTCTATGTTTTTTTATTATTTATCTTGAGATTAAAATCAGACTTTATTGTGTCATGTTCAATATTCTATGGGAAAACACATATATAGCAGATCTTGTCTCACCAACTGCCATTCACAAATTGCCTGCCAGATGCAAAGCAAAGTGACATGTGGCCCAGAAAGTCATTATATGCTATGATAGATCCAATTGTATCTGTCCTTAATCGATTCTTACACAAATTCTGCCCTTAAGGTTACTTCCACGAAAAGCAACATTTAAGAAGCTAGTCCTTATCCTGGAAATGGCTACATGGACACATCTCTCAACAAGCGGTTCCTGTTCTTTGTTCCCGAATTCAAAGTAAGCCCTACAGAGCAACTCTTTGCAGAATATTGTGGTAATTTGGAAAAGAGAATAATATCTCTGAACATATTCAGAATAAATGGATTTGAATGAGGCATAAGTAAGCTTATCTAGAAGTGTTGCATTACTCTCTTTCTGCTTTTGATTAGAAACATAGAATCACAGAATGTCCTGAGTCGGAAGGACCTACAAGGATCATCGAGTCCAACTCCTGTCCCTGCACAGGACAACCCCAAAATTCACACCATGTCTCTGAGAGCGTTGTCCAAGTGCTTCTTGGATAGCGTCAGCCTCCCTGGGGAGCCTGTTCCAGTGCTCCACCACCCTCTGGGGGAAGAACCTTTTCCTAATATTCATCCTAAACCTCCCCTGGCACATCTTCCTGCCATTCCCTCAGGTCCTGATCCTATGATCTTATGATCCCGAGCAGGACTTAGTGTTAAAGAACCTGTCCCTGCAAAAAATTAGGGAACTGTTCATCATTGCAGAAAAAATCCAAAACTGATTTAGAACAGAGGCTTATAACCTGCAGTCACTGTTCCTTCCCTGTTATGGAACCTATAGAATAAAGACATCCATTGGGTAAGAGTTGCAGTCATTGTTGACGAATTTGTCTGTCCATATTTTTGAAATAATTATCAAAAGTAGTAAAAAAGCTGCTTAGTTTTAGAATGAACTTGCAGTACTTGCTTGTATCTTAAACAATATTTAAGTCTTAAATAGAAAACAGTCTCTTCTTCTAGCAGCATATACCTGCAGATTTGTGTGTATATCTGTATTGGGTTTCTGTGGCAAAGTTTTGGGAGTGTGGAGGCTGCAGGGGTGGTTTCAGTGAGAAGACACCAGAAAATGCCCCATGTCAGAGCTAGCTCCAGCCAGCTCTAAGATGACCCACTGCTGGCCAAAGCTGAGCCCATCAGTGATGTTGGTATTGTCTCTGTGATAATACATTTAAGAAAGGATAAAACCGCTGTGCAACAGCTGGGAGAGAGGAATGAGAATATGTGAGAAAAAAAACTCTGCAGACACCAAGGTCAGTGAAGAAGGAAGGAGAGGAGGTGCTCCAGGCCTCAGGGCAGAGTCTCCCATGGAGAAGACCATGACGATGCAGGTTATCCCCCTGCAAACCATAGAAGTCCATAGTGGAGCGGATATCCAGCCTGCGGAGGACCCCACATGAGAGCAGGTAGATATGCTTTGAAAGAAGCTTACAGAGGTCCCATGCAGGAGCAGGCTCCTGGCAGGAACGGCAGCCCAAGAAGAGGAGCCTGCAGAAAGCAGATTTTCTGGCAGGACCTGTGACCCTACAGGGGAGCAGTCGGTTCCTGAAGGACTGTACCCATGGAAAGAACCTATGCTGGAGCAGTTCTTGAAGAACTGCAGCCCATGGGAAGGACCTACATTGGAGCAGTTTGTAAAGGATTGTATCCCATGGGAGGGGTCCCACACTGGAGCAGGGAAGAGTGTGAGGAGGAAAGAGTAGCAGAGGTGAAGCATTATGAACTGACCTCAACCCCCATTCTCCATCGTCCTGCTTTGGACGGAGGAGGTAGAAGAGCTGGGAGTGAAGTTGAGCCTGGGAAGAGGGAAGGGTGGGAGAAGGTGTTTTCAGATTTGTTCTTATTTCTTATTATCCTAATCTGCTAATTGGCAACAAATTAATTTCTTTAAGCCAAGTCTGTTTTGCCAGTGATGGTAACTGGTAAGTGATCTGCCAGTCCTTATCTCAACCTGTTGTGGTTTAGCCGGCAACTCAGCCCCACACAGCTGCTCGCTCACTCCCTCTTCGGCAGCATGGGGGAGAGAATCAGAAGGGTAAAGCTCACGGGTTGAGATAAGAACAGTTTAATAAGTAAAACAAAACAGCAACAACAAAAAAGCAATGGAAAGGAAAACAATGAGAGGCGTGAAACCCAGGGCGGGGTGGGGCGGGGAAGGGGAATGAACCACCAAAACAAACTGCGTGTGACGCGGCCGCTCACCACCCACCAACCCGACGCCACCAGTCCACGAGACACGACACCCCGCATGCACCAACTGTCCCCGTTAATATACTGGTCATGGTGTCACATGGTAAGGAATGAACATCCCATTGGCCAGTTGTGGTCAGCTGCCCCGGCTGTGGCCCCGCCCCTCCCGGCCTCTTGCCCACATGGCAGAGCATGGGAAGCTGGAAAGGTCTCTGACTACTAAAGGTGCTACAGTGAAGAGAATTAACCCTTTCTCAGCCAAAACCAGCACACAACCCAATCTTGACCCACAAGTTTTTCATTATAATTTTATCCGTCTGTCCTGCTGAGAAAGAGGATTGATAGAGCAGCTTGGTGAGCACCTGGTGACTAGCCAAGGTCAACCCACCACAAAATCTGAGTATGTCTACTCATTTAAGGGGGAAAGAAAGATCTGTTTCTGTTTGTTATATATATATAAAAATAAATTTCCCTTCCCTCTATTCCTTTTCCACAGTTTTTCATTAGATCAGAAGTGGAAAGAAGAACCATAAATTCATAGAATCCTGGCTATACACTTCTGTTGTTGTAAATGATATATGGCATTTGTGGTGTAAAACTCCTAACCATTTCCAGATTAATTGATTTTTATTTCTTCTGTTGCAAATATTTATCATAATAGAAAGAAATATGTAGGCTGTAAATGGAGAAATCTTTCTCTTTATCAATAAAGCCCTTGGCTTCTTGCAAAATTAAAAATGAAAATCTGTAGTGACTATAGTAGAATTGTGTACAAATGCATTTTTTTTTTTTTTCAATTTTGTGAAGAACTATTTCACATCTTAAAACATTTCCCTGGGAAAAAAGAAACTCTAAGTGGAATTTTTCTAGGAATTTCCAGGAGGAACCTGGATGTAGATTTTTTTGTTATTATTTTTGACACAAAATGAAGAGGTTTCATGGCGTTCCATTTGGGAAGCTTCCTGTAAATGTCACCTTTATTCTTCTCAGAGTATGTCTTAATGTTAATATGTAAAAGGACTTAATTATTCACTTTTACCCACATTTTCAGGCAAATGGATTAATTTAAAAACACGTACATTTTGTGAAGAAGCTCTTAGCTTTAAACATTTACATATATAAGGATTTCTAAGGTTTTGTAAAAATCAGGATTTTAATGTAGTTTCATTTTTACCTGACATCATTCTACACAGTTCTACCTGGGAATTTGCCAATATGAAATTCTAGATGAATTTTGCTTGATACAATATAATGCCATGTATGTGTGATTCACAGTAGCATACCTTGCTACTTCACAGGCATGTCACTACCTTCACATCGCTGCTTTTTTTCACAGTTAGGCCCAGGGAAAGTATAGGTGATGAACAGCATAGGATGATGGCACAAACTTCTTATGGAAGTTCAGAGACTGTGATGAAGGTGGATCTAAGAGCTAACAAATTCCTTCAGTCAAAACCAATTGCATCTCTGAAGAACATACACCTTGCTATTCCTCTGTAACTGCACTAAAGCCCACTAAGATGTCAAGTCAAAATGATGGGAAGGTCCTTATTGTCCATCCTAATAGCTCTGAAGAAGATATTGATTTTTTTTTTTTTAAATAAGCCCAGTTGCAGAAGAACCATAAAATGTCATGTTGCTCCTTCTGAAAGTGCTACCTTGTAATGTCAGTAGCTTTGGTTTTATTTAATTTTGTGATTAAAGTTTTTATTGATTTCCCTGCAGCATAGAATGTATCAATACCTTTGGTTTCAAAGGAGCATTCAGTAGCACAGAAATAGAGAAGGACACAACATAGAAGCAGGTGCTTTATTTTAAATTTATGAAACTTTCATAGTGAACCCCCTGAGCATGCTGCCAGCAATACCTATCAATTGTGCAACTCAACCTCTGTTGTCAAACCAAGACCCTTCAGTGCCTCCCAGTTCACAAGCTTGTGTTTTTTAACTGGAAAAAAGTTTGGGTTTGTTGTTGTAAAACTCCTTGTTTAGGAGTCAGTAGGAACTAATATTATTATATAGAAAGCTTTTAAGCCATCAAGTGAATTTCATTAAAGGTTACTGTAAATTGTGCGCTTATCCCTTCTCTGCCATTGGCAGGCTATGGCATGCTGCCTGGGAGAGGACGACAGAGGTCCTATGTTGGAGCCTATGAGGACAGGTATGCTTCACTCTTCTGAAGAATTATAGCCTCCCTGGTTTCAGCATGGATGATGAAAGCATAGCCCTGGCCACTGGCAGACACACCCGCGACTTCTATGATGTCTAGAAAGACACAGACCTGTTAAAGCAGGTCCAGAGGAAGGCTACAAAAGTGATCAGAGGGCTGGAATACCTTTCCTATGAAGAAAGCCTGAGAACTGTGGTTTTTCAGCCTGGAGAAGAGAAGACTCAGGGGACACCATTCAATACTTAAAGGAGCTCATAAGAAAGATGGAGGGAGGCTTTTACTGGGGCCAGTAGTGATAGGACAAGAGGTAATATTTCTAAAGTAAAAGAAGGTAGATTTACATTAGATATAAGGGAGAAATTCTTTACTATGAGGGTGGTGAGGCACTGTAACAGGATGCCCAGAGGACCTGTGGATGCCTCATCCCTGGAAGTATTCAGTGTCAACTTGGACCGAGCTTTGATCAGCCTGGTATACTGAAAGATGTCCCTGCCCATGGTGCAGGGGGTTGGAACTAAATGAATATTAAAGGTCCCTTCCAACCCAAACCATTCTGTGATTCTATGATTCGATAAACCCAAAATACAGATTCAGTTAGTTTGTGATTACAGGACTTCAAACAAAGCCAGTCAACCAACTTACATACATGTTTTTCCCCCAGGGAAAAATATTGGCAGCCTTACATGGGGAAATCATTACAGCCCACTCACCTCTGATTACATGTGCATAATTCCTCATATGTCATGAGGACACCAGGATTGGTGAATTAATAACTGACATAGGTAGAAAACCCTTTCACAGAAAATGCAGCTGGAATCCCTGAGAGTACTTGAAATCTTTTTTGAGTAAACAGAGACAAAGGAGACACTGAATTCACAAAAGGAATCTCCAGATAAAAATGGAGCAGAATTTACCTGAATGCACGTATTAGTTTATTAATGTGTTTTTTTCAGACAGGAAGTAGGTTGCCTAATAGCCTTTTTGACAAGCCCCTGTCTGATCAGCTCGTGTTTCCACTTTAGAAAGACATTCCACATCTAAGTGGTTTGTAAAGAGTTAATCAATTATTAATAATGTTTGAATACATAATAGGTGCAAGAGTCCATGCCACAGCCAGATGCAAGCATGCCGGTATGAGGTACTTTTGTTAGTGATGAACCATGGATAAAAGCAACCTGTTGACCCATTAGACTGCTTACACCCTTCTTAAACATCTATGAATGTGTTAGCAAACCTTTGAACCCGTTTTAAAAGTAAATTCTTAGTAGAAAGTGTAATTCTTTTTCATATCATTTTATCAATCCATTGCTTTTAAACATTAAAATGGCATAACAGCATAACACCATGCAAAGGCATAAGTGCAAAAACAACCAACAGAGCAGGATACTGACTATTTGCAGGACACCCTAAACAAGTGTGCTGTGTGCTGTGTCCTGTGCTGGGAAAGCAGACGGGGTGAGATGGCTTCTCCTCAGTAAAAACAACATGCCGAAAGAATTCAATAAATACAGATGAGCTTCATTTTTGCTACAAGGGTGGCCATTCCTCTTGACCCTATGAGCCACGTGCCCAGATCTTTGTATGGCTGAGAGCCATGAGACACACACCTCAGAGATCCAAAAGGAAAGGGACCTCCAGGAGCGTTTCAGAGGCAGGAAACACTAACTGCTCCCCAGGGCCCCGCCGTCACAGCTGAGGCCAGGGTGGTCTGCAGTGACCGCTCTGCTCAGTTCCCCTGTAAGCCGCCCCTCAATGGCAATTTCAGCTGCCTTGCCTGTCGCTGCCAGGTCTCTGGCTTGCATGACAGAGTAGAGGTCCCTCATGGTCTTGCCCACACAGCCTCATCACCCTGTATATCCAGGTTTAACCCCAGTACGGGAGCCACATTTCAGCTGCTTGCAAGCCTCGAGCCACTGCTATTCTACAAGAACAAAAAGGAAAAATAAATTGGAGAACGGGAAACGTGTGCTTACTTTGCTAATTGTAACTGTTATTTCACGCCTTCTTTGTCAGTTTGTCCCACCTTTCTATTTCTTATTGTGTGTACATTAGGTGACCTCCTGGGCAGAAATCCAGTTTTTCACAATGTGGTCATTGCAATTCCTAAACAAATGGATAAAAAACTAACACACATTCTTGTATCTAAGTAAATCTAGCAGGGAGCCACATTCACCTAACTGACCAGTGACCCAATCCTCTAGTCTTTGCAAAACCATTAAACCTTTTGGGAATTTTTCCTCAGATGTTATGAGGTACTATTCCTATTATGGCTTTTAAACTGGGTTTGTTCCACTCTCAGTTCATGTTCAAACCACCAACGACTAGTTAATAATATTATTATTAAGGTCTTAAAACAGCATGTTTTAGTACACAGATGCATGGTCTCTTTTTAAGCATGGGCAGAATCTTTCCATCCTGCCAGGCTTAGTTTCAGATATCTTAACCCCACAAAAACCTCACCACTCTTCACTGGAACACCACAAAAACCCCTAACAAGCAGACAGGGAAACATTTGTTCCTCCTTTCCACTTCCAGAATGTCTGATCATTCAGGACCCACCATAAATATTTCCTGGCTGACTTCGCCTTACATATGAACCATGTTTTGACAGTTTTTTTCCCCTTCCTTTTTTCCCCCCTTTTTACAAGCATCATTGCAATTTGTCAGCAAGCGACTTGGGCCAATCTCACAAATAGTTTAGTTAACAGCTTATGAAATAAAATGATGTAAGGGACCACTCCAAACAGGGTCAGTTTAAACAGGCTGCCAAGTCCATAACCTCAAGGGAATTGGATTGGGTTGAGGGGAGGCATCTAACAGTGTGGGCTTGCAAAGATTGCTGCCAGGTGGGCTACAGATGTTCAGCTTCAGTCTACTTGCATGGCATTCACCTAGGGAGATGCTAATTCCGTCCTATGCATGTAGAAAATTAGCATGCGTATACACATTCACCCTGCAAAGGCCCCTCTCTGGTTCTGCTTTCTGAAGTGCTAAGGTTTATAGGTAGAGTAAAATGGCTTCATAGGAAGCCACAGCACTGCTTGTATCAGCCCTGAGTTTGAATTCGTTTAGTCAGCTATCTCGGAAAAACAAAAACACGACGTCCCTTACTATAGATGGAAGCTGTGTTTCACGGCACATGCAGCTGCGGTCACTGTCTTGCAGCTGTTAAATGAAGAAATACCATGTGAACACTTGGTCTGGTTTCAAAAGACCTAAAAACACTGGCCAAGAAAAATGGTACATCACGGTGCTGCTTGGCCATTTGCCAAGACAAAGAAACTTGTAGATTTCTAGGGACAAGAGGCCATGTGAAAGGAATTTTCCTCCTTTCAAAGGCACATCAAAATATACTGGAGGGTTTATTTATTTATTTATTGTGTGTGTGCTCTTGGCAAAGGTTTGATTGATCACTAATGCAGTATCAGCATTAAACTCACATCACAACCCAGAAAACAAGGCAAAGGGGGATATTATAAAACTGTAGGTCTGAGGTGCAACATAGAAGTTTAAGGCAGAATTATTTCACATGAAGAATAACAAGTAGATGGATAAGAGTCCCAAAAAGGCAATTAAAGATAAAAGTTTATAGGGAGGAAAGGATTACTCTGTGGCAAAGGCTCAAGGATAAAAAAATGCTATTGGAGCAAAATTCTTTTATTTTTTAACTTAGGCTCAGACATTGGCATGGGCATGTTCACAGGGAAAAATGCTGTGTTGTGGAGCAGAGGTTCACAAGTTCTCCCTGCAAGACCTACCTCAAGTCCCCTAGCAAAATAGATGCAATGCTTTGCTAATGGCCAATATTAATTCAGAGATGACAGTGTTCTGCCTAGGGCTTTCCTCAGTACCTGAGCTAATGCATATACCCCTGCAAGGAGCTGCAACTATAACCTCCTTTCACTGCCTGCAGAAGAGGGACAATCCCAGTGCATCTCATTTGCATCAAGAATAATCGTGTGTATCCGGAAACTGTCTTTAGAGCCAACAGAATATTTCGTTAGAAATGCAGAAAAAAATAGTAAGCTTTCTAATGAGAAGCACTTTTTCTAATTTCTAATGCTTTTGTTTGGCTGTTTCTCCAGAAGGATGGAGAAAGATGTTTAAAAAGCCAGGCAGAGGGATATAGGACACCCAAAAGAGATCAGGTCCTTCGGGGAGAATTATTTTTTCTTCATTCTGAAGCATCTTCTGCAGTTATCAGTGCAAAACATCCGCCTAGGGCCAGCTCCTGGGCTTCTTTATGAACTGGAGACTGAGTGCCAAACTCTTCTGACAGGAAATGCGTGAGACTGCAAAAAGAGTATTTCAACAATACAAGAGAAACTCTTAAGTTTTGGTAACTGTGCTATTTTATTGGTTCATTTGTTTAATGTTGATACTATATTAAAGGTCAAAGGTACATTAGTTGTTAGGGGAAATAAATATGCTGGTGAACAGATAAATGCTATGGAACCCCCAGTAATTAACAAGGTCCGTATATATAATTTATTCATAAAAGAACAAGCTTTTTTCCCTCCAATATGAAAAGACAAATCCTTATTTTGCTAAATCTATGTGCAGGGTTTATGAGCTAAACCTTGCCACCTTTTCTCAGGGGAAACTCCCATTGAGCTCAGGGTGAGTTTCCTCTGAATAAGACTTTGGCCTATTATTTCGGCCTTCTTTATCTTGCTGTTGAAAATCCCGTTCAGCTTGAGGCACTGTAAAATTCAGTGCTGGAGTCACGCCGTACTGACCACATTTCTGTGAGCAGAGGACATGCTCCCAGGCCCTTTTTCCTGGTTCTCGGAAATAATATTTCCATTTCCACTTGCTTTTCTTGCTTGCGTTCCTCTGTGTGTACAAAGTTAATGGAGGAATTTAAAATTCCTCTGTGTGTTAGTCTGAAATAGCATCCGAGGACTGGAAGAAGTGGTTGTATTATGGACTTAGTCCAAAGCTCTGAGAAGTCAAGGGAAAGATTCTTGTGACATAACCAGCTTTAGGATTACAGTCCATTTGCAATAGAGAACTTGAGAAAGACATTTGTCTTGCTCATAGTACACTAGCCAGATCGCCTTTGCCAAGAATGTCCCACAGATCTTTGGTAGAGGAAAGAGGTTAAAATCAAAGCCATCAGAACACATGGTTAACTGCATTGCATCTCATATGAAATATGCTTAGGAATCACCATCAGGAGATTACTACAGAGACAAAATGCTATTTGGAATTGAAGCCAAATGCTGATTAAAGAAAGCTGAATGCTTCATGCAGTGACCCCTCCCACAAACACATCCTGCATTTGCATTCCCTTTGTGCTCCAGCAATCCTCTGTGGCTGCGTCATTACCCCATTCAAAGTGTCCACCCCAGATGCTGAAGAATTGGGACCTGTTGATAGTCTCATTTTTACCCCAGAATTCCCCAGAGCACAAGTGAGTGGAGCTGGGATTCCAGCCTTCAGCTGCAGGCCCTCCAGAGCTCTCCTAACCATGGCTATGAACTTGTCTTGGAAAGATTGTTCAACATCTGAACTTATAAAAATACTTTGAAAAGTCAAAGTCAATGTGACACCAAACATTTCTAGGAAAGAAATTTAAGTATTGTTGTTAGCCCCAATCTTCAGGGTCAGTTAAAGATTTTTTATAAACCCCTTCAGAGGTGCCATGTTCTGTGAAGAACTTTAGAAAGGTAAGTCCATGGGTTTTGGATTGTGTTCTTTGGTTACCTAAGTAACAAGTCACAGCCCTGACCAGAAGCATTGTCAGGGCCCGTGCTGAGGCTGAATGTTAATTCCCTGTCTTGCCCCTTTGCTATGAGCAGTTGCATCAGAAAGGCCACTGGGATGACTGGCATCAGGGGCTAGAAGGGGAAATGAAGGAGTCAGCCATGACTCCTGTGTAGATAACTTTCTTTGAAGGGCTGACAGTCTAGGATCATTCACTAGTTATAACACTTGTTTCCTAAAAAATCCAAAGGTAATGAATTACAGGAGGTACAAGATATTTTGTGCTTTGTGGTGTGATGATCAAAAGATGTTATCATTCTATTTCACATGTTTGCAGGCAGCTCGTTGCTGCTCTGGGTAAGTTACAGGCTGCTTTTGTTTCCCTTGTATGCTAAAATTTTATCTTCTTAAAGGATGGTGTGTGGGTGAGTGCACAAGGGAAAAAAGAAGAGGCTCTTCATCTTTCTGGGTCCTCTATCTGCCTCGCCCAGGATCCAGCCTCAGCTTCTTCTCCAAAGGGAAATCTGACACTGAAAGCAACACTGGGAAACAGAAAGAAGCAAAAATGCCAGGTACCTTTCTGGTTAGTATTTACAGCATCCACTAGAGAAATTTTGCTAGATATCCCAAGGGATTAGGATGAGGCACAGCTCTGCGTTCTCCAGAAAATAACAAATATTTGTAAAGCATTTGTGCAATGGAGCTCTGGGCTCCATTACTGGATTACCAGGGCAGTCCTCCTCCAAATCCTACACTTTGATAGACACTTTGGCTTAACAGTCATCATAAAACAGGCCAAATCTTTTTTCTTAATTTGAAGTTGTTGGAAATTTTTTATTTCAGGGTGCTTTTTTCAAGTTTTTATGCTGTTCTGTATTTCCAGATTCCATTTGGTACCTGAAGTGAAAATGTTGTGAGCAATTCTGGTAGTAGAGCTAAGATGGCAAAGAACAAAGTTAAATCCCAATAGAAAAGCCAGCCACATCTTAGACTGACATCTAATCTTGATTAGATTATTAGTATTTCTTTGAAAGTTTCTACTTTGCATCTCAGGAAATAATTCCTCTATTTTGTTCTTTAAATGCAAAAACCATTGGATAAACTGAATCTTAAAACAAAACAAACAAACAAAAAAAAAGATATATTTGTAATGCAACATCAAACAATTGTTCTATTGGCACACCTTCATAATGGTTTCTTTATGCAAACTTTATAGCCTTCGCACCGTTTCCTGATTCTGTTGTTTCCAGTACATTTATTTCAATGGAAGAAGCTGTAAACCTTTTAAACAATTCTGAAGATTGGTCCTTATTCTCATGCTTTAGGATGTGCACTTATACAGGCAGCTTGCACAACCTGCCAGTGGATAGTATAAATGGAGCATCCTCCTTTTCAAGCTATGCCATTTGCAAGCCCTGCATACATACATACTGTTTATGGTACACTTTAATGCTTCTTTTTATTTCCTACAGAGATCTTTTTTTATGTTGTTAGGTAGATGAAGAACAAAGCAAGAGCATTGGGTAAATTGCTTTGAATAAATAAGAACTGACCAGATCCTTTACTCAGACCTTGAACTGAATAAAATCTAAATCCTTTTATGTGTTTATATAAAAAAGTTGACATTCTTCTACTTTTTGGTTTAATCCAGTCCTGTGATGATTAATCTGTCAGTATACTGATCCAGTCACAACCCAGCAATACTGCAACCTTTCAGGAAGCTCTGCTGTGGCAGGATTTCTAGCCTAGTTTCTATGCAGTATGTTCTAGATTTGCAGGCATTTTTTTGGACCTCCAAATCTCAAGGTATGAGCAGAGGTAATCTGAGCTATGGGCAAAATTGGCTGCTGAATCTCACACTATGGCTTGAGTCCCATCTCTAGGTTTGAGGCTTGTTCGTCATCAAACCAGAATAGTGATAATATCATACAAAATATTGTTCAACTTCTATCTCAGCAATTTCAGTACCATAATATTTGTATAATAGCAAAATTTACATTGCTTTCTTGTCTTCTCTACATCTTCAAAGCATGTGCGGGTTTATTGTTATCATTATTATTCTTTGGTATTTTATCTGTCTCCCTATCTTTGTTTGTTTTGCTGAGAATGAAAAAGTGAAGCAGGCACAATAAGTTTTGTTTCTGACTTTGAAAGTTATGAGATCTGCAATCAGACTTACCTTTTTCAGAAGAGAACATTCTAATCTTTGGCCATATGTTAAGAGGATTCTGTGACTTGCTGAACTTTAACAGAAATGTCAGCTTCCCTAATCAAAGCATGTGTCAGGGTTGCTCTTTCAAATGCTGGAGATACCATCTCAAACACTTCATTTATGGTGTCAGACTGCTGAAAAGGATTTGCTTAAGTTTTCTAAGGCCATTGAGAATCATATCCTTAATATTGTGTGGTTGGTATTGTCCTATTTGTCTTAGTAACCTTATCTCTCAGCAAAGTATCTAGAAGACAAAGATGTTTTCTCTAAGGATCTTTAAGCTCTTGTGTTGAGCGTAAACTGTGCACAGAGAGCTTGCAATAAAGTGAATTAAAAGATGTGGTTTCTCTTACCCTTTACACAGGCATTAGTCTAATATTGCTGAATTCTACCACTGTGAATGGGCTACTCTATGAATAGCTGCAAAGGACTGGAAAGATATCAGGGTGGAGGCTTTATAGCTTTTTTCCCCTAAAAAGTGAACACTGGAGCTACCCCAGGGTCTCTTTGAATGATGTTGTTTAGCTCTGCTAGCCAGCCCCTGGCAGTAGAATGCTAGCAGCAGATACAGTCCCAGTTCCGCATCCCATATAAAATGTCCTGAGCTGTGCTCAGAATATAAGCTGAAAATGTTTTAAAATAGTGTATTTAAGGGCATGTTAGTGTTTTCCCTGAGTATTTTTAATTTTTATTTAACTCAGTTTCTGTGAAGGCTGCTCAGATCCTTAACAATTTCCTTTTGAATTTATGAGTTTGCATACTGAAAGCAGTTTTACATATATCTTCCTTTTAATTCACATGGGAAGGATATTCACTAAAGAATTTTATTTTTTTTTCTCATGGGAGAAAGAGCAGTTGCAGCCATGGGTACTTATGTTTTTGTTAACTCTTTTCAAAAATCCAAGCTGAGCTTAGATCTTGCACTTTTCATTCAGGAAGAAAACCAAGCAAAATATGGGTGAATTTAGCCTGACCAAAAAATATAAGATTAGATTTTAAGATTTTAATAGAAATGCAATCCTGTCCTTTGAGGAAGATTTTTTCCCACTCTGAACTAAAATAGCGCTTTAGCGCTATTTTTAAACAAAATATTTTTAAACAAAAACATCTTTATTCAAAACTTCACCTGTTACAGAATTATGCCAGATTCATTAAAACTGACATTAAGGAAATGTAAAATACTTCAATAACTTATTTTCAACACTGTTTTTCCTTTCACATGTTTGGATTGTAGATTTTAACATTTATAGAAAGTAAATAAAAGTAAGTCTTTGTAATAGTGGTTATGTGTAGCATTTTGAACAAACCATAAGAACTGTTAATGTTTTCCAATATGTCCAGCCACAACCAAACAGCTATTTTTGTAATATCATTCTGAAAAGGTTTTTAATTCTTAAGCCCACTTTGCCTGTGACCATACCAGGCTCCTGACAGAGGCAATGGTCCTGACCTGTCCATAACAGACCAAAGATGCTCCAGGATGTTTCTACACAGCAAGTCACTGTGATCCATGTAAGCATGGATGAGCCAACTCCTGGAACATTAATACCCAGGATTCTTACTCAGCACAGTGCAACACTACCCAGCACAGCCAGTTTAAAGCTTCCTCAGATACTCCAGCAGAGGTTGCAGTGTCATCAGGCTAGGTAAGGACCCACTGGATGTGGTCCTGACAACCTGCTCTTGGTCTCCAAAAGCAATTTCCCATCTCAGCCAATTCTGTGCTTCTGCAATATATCATCATTCCCTCCCTCTTTTCCCCTGGCTCTTCAGATATTTAAGTTCTTCACCTCATTTCATGAAGCAGATTAACCCAATATCACCATGTAAAACTGCCAGCTACCCTTCCTAGGGCAATTCCCCCTCCTCTTCATCTTCCTCTGCCTTTGGCTTGTAGCAAGGAGCCTTGGCAGACCTGATTGTATCCCCTGTCCCTCACCTCAACCCCTTCCACCTCACTCTGATGATGGGCAGAGCAAAAGCTGGTTCCCAGTCTGCTGCTGCCAATGCGAAATATGCGGCCGGGGTGAATGGGGGAATGGCTGCAGCCGGCTGAGTGGTGCTGGCTTTCAGGCTTCCACTGCTCTTTCAGACAGTCCTTTTCCAGATAGTGTAAGGAGCAATAAATTGGGACCTGGATGAATGCTCAATAAGAGAAAGGTGTAAGAAAACCATCCCGTTCTCAATGGTGATTTTGCCTGGCCATCATTTCGATTGCTGAATCCATTTAAAGTTTATCTTTGCCCTGCGGTACTGGTAAGCAAGGCTGGCAATTCCCTCAGTCTGGCAGCCTTACTTTGCTGCCCTTTTCTTGAATGCAAGCATTTCCTGTTAAAAGGATTCCATTTAATACCCTGCAAATTATCTGGAGTGGTGCAGAACGATTTATTTTGTAAGCCTTATGCTGTGGATTGAAATTGCTTTTCCTAGTCTCGGCGCGTGGCAGCAGGGAGCACAGCCCCCCTTTCCCGTGCTGTGCATGGGGGTTGCAGCAGCCACCGCAGCACTAAACCACAGAGGCCACAGGGTCTGCCGGAACCCTGATGCAGGCTGTGTTTGCTAGTGGGTAAACCTGTTCCTGGCTTGTTCCAGGGGGCAGGGGGCAAAAAACCAAGCAGACTTCATGCACATAGGCAGCTGTTTGAAGAGGCTCAGTTGATGAAAGAAAAGAAGGCTTCAATTTGCTTAACGCAGTCTGAGGGAAAGAAAAGGTTAGGCCTGCCCTTCTCACTTGGGGTTTGTACCCAGATAGATGCCCAAGTCGCAGTCTCAGGTGCAGGGCAAGTAATTAGGGGTCCTGGCACTGACCCTAAGTGCTTGCCCATGGCCAGACCAAATGAAGGCAGATCAAAGTTGCACAGGGAGATAGTGGTGTCTTATGCTTCATCCAGACTTTTATAAACCAAAACAATTCAAATCTGAACGAAAGGAATCCCCAAACTTCCTGTTTTTCCGAAAGCAAAGCTGCCTTAGAGTCATCTCAAATTAGAAAGAGGATACAAAAGAGCCAACTCATTTGTTTGATATAGTTTAGCAAAGAAATCCACGGCAAAATGAACAACTCAACATTTTCTTTCATGGTTAAATACTTGCCAACAAACAAAAGAAAAGAAGTTTAAAACTATATGAAAGAATTCTCTTTCCTCCCTCCTCTGCCCATTTGCTCCCCTACCACTATCTTTATGTGAATAACCAAGAGCCCCAGCCATAATTATACTCCACAGCATAGATATAATTCAAACAGACACTACGAATCACTCAGCAGAAAGCATTCCCACATTATTTAGCAGCCTTTAGAAGAGGATTTGGTACGGATATGAATAACGAGAGTGGCTTATAGTAACTAAAATAAATTTATCTGGATAGAAAACTCCATGCTTCAAGGTTTAGGTCAATCTCTAACTTTTAGAGATTGGAGTGAATATTTCATAAGGATAGATTATGCTACTGCTTCCTTCCCTGGAGTATCTTTTACTGTCTTCTGAAGACCTGCTCTTAGTCACTGCCAGAGGGAAGGTACTGCATTTGATGTGTCTGATTCTGTAAGGCAGTTCCTGCTTCTTGATGACTTGTATTCAAAATAGGCCAGAAACGCTAAGAATGGGAGAAATAAAGTAATATAATTCTTACTTTAGCAATGGAAGACCAAGGCTTGGGCACTTTTGTGGACTTTTTAAAGGACATTTAAAGAATTGTGGTAAAGTCAGACCTCTTCATTGCCTTATCCACAAGAACAACCTTATTCTTGTCCAGTATTTTGTTTTTTGATGGAACAGAATGCTTGGTTTTAGATTTGTTCCAGAATGAAAATCACAAAAAAGATGACTTATCTTGAGACTTGAAGAACTAATCAGATTTTGGATTTCAATTGGGATACAATAAAGTTGGCTCACCTGTTACTGATATCACTTCCAGAACGTGAATAGCTATTTGAGTACCTGTTTAAAAACAGAAGTGATGGAACCTGAGATTCATTGAATAGCCACAAGAGATACAGAGTGCTGAGGAATAAAAATATGTTTGTGACTAATTCATTAGAGAAACCCCTCTTGGAAGATGTAGTTGATCATTATTTCCCTGTAGTGTTGTGAAAATTAGCATCTCTCTGGGCTGTATCTACCCTGTAAATGAAAAGACCTCAAGAGAAATGTTAGCTTCAGCCTTGCTTTTAAGAATGTGTAAATTTGGGGGTTCTGAATAGCATAACTTGCTTTGATCCTAGGTCTTTCTCAGTGTTTCTGTTCTTCAGGCAGAATTTGAACATAATTCCACATTGTCTAGGGCAAGGGTATCTGCCCACAGAGTTGTCACAGCAGGGAAATAAATTCCACACTACACATTTTATTAAGATGGGCTCACTACCTCAATAATTAAAATTTTTTTCCAAATAATTTTTCCATCTTTTTTTTTTCCATTGGTTGTCAATTGGAAATTCCGTGCATAAAGCTCCTTCATAACATGACATGGTAGTACAATCTAAGTTGTATGATGTATCCAGAATGGGAAAATTTGTTCCATTTTAAGAACCAAGGATAAAGATGAGCCCAGAAGAAAGAAAGAACACCTATTTCTCTGTCTCTCTGCTTTTAATCTGAAGAGCGTTTAAAGGTGAAGATGCAGTTGCCACAATATTCTTGTAACAACTGAGCTATGTAATGAATGTCTCATAGCAGGAGGGGTAAATACTTCCATACAGTTGCTAAATTTTATTTTATAATAAAAGTTAGAAATTTGTATTGAAAACAGGAAAAAAATATTGCAGTCTGATTTGTTCTTCAAAAATCTTCAGATTCCATGGCTCTCTTCACTCAGATCTGCCTAGTTCAGTCATGGGACGTGGGCTATTCAGCCCTACTATCATGTAAAACCAGATTGAGTTTGATAGAAGGAAAGCCTCGAAGTGGAGGGGGTTTCCAGCCCCACCAATGTGTGAGAAAGGATGATCAGTGAGCTTCCACCTTGCATAATCTTGCATGTTTGTCCATGAAACAAGGGCAAGGAGGTACATTTCCCCTCCCTAAATATTCATGGCACCAGCCCTGAGGTTTCAAAAACAAATTAAATTCCTTTCCTTCTGGTCTTACTATTGTATAGAATGGCTACAGGCTGCTATGCAGCTGACATTTACACTGCCTTACATGCTCCAAAGTTACCAAAGGATCTGTCTGGTTTGGTTCTCCAGTTAGTGTTTTACCGGGTTAAGGGCTCACTTGTATTTTCCAAATGATATAGGATATCTATTCACAAATAATGAAATACCTGTAAAGTGATAGATGCGCAGGTGATTTTACCTGCATATACCCTGAACTGAGGGTCAAACACGTGGGTCTCTAACAAGCTTATCCCTTTTATCTGCTGTAAACCTCACAGCAGAATGACTTGAACATTTCAGGGGCAAAATAAACAAATCAGACTGACAGAACTGGAGAAAAGCAGCTTAAGAGGAGCCTGTCAGCACAACCTGCTCCCTTTTCTAACCTGGCAGCAATTCCCTCTGGGTTCTTGCTGTTCTCCCATGCATTTCCCTTCCAACCCTCATTTCCCTGTGGAGCTCCCTCAGCCCAGCCGACTTTGAACATCTGCTGGCACTGAACTCCTGCAACTCTCAATCTGTTTCCCTTGGCTTCCTTCTTCCTTACAGTTCAACTTCGTTATTTTTGTCTTGGTGAGACTTCCCTCCTTCTCTCTGTCTTCCTGCTGCTATCACCGTTTTAATCTCTCCACCTTCCGGGTGACACCAGACTGACTCTCACTGGTGAGTGAGTGAGTGCCCTACTCCAAGGCAGCCACATCTGCTTCCACCCAAGGGTCAGTCCTACTCTTCCCTTCCAGGCTACTGGCATCCCTCTGCTTCCCCTTTGGTTGTACGAGTGTTCATTTGACCTGAAATAAACTGGCTGCACAACCCTGAAAGTGGTGGGAAACTAAGCCAGCAGAAAACAATGAATAGTTTTCACAGAATCACAGAATGGCAGGCGTTGGAAGGGACCTCTGGAGATCATCTTGCCCAACCCCCCTGCTTGAGCAGGCACACCCAGAGCAGGGGGCACAGGAACGTGTCCAGGTGTGTTTTGGATGTCTCCAGGGAAGGGACTCCACAACCTCCCTGGGCAGCCTGTGCCACTGCTCTGGCACCCGCACAGGAAAGAAGTTTTTTATCATGTTTAAGTAGAACTTCCTGTGTTCCAGCTTGTGCCCGTTCCCCCTTGTCCTGTCATTGGGCACTATTGAAAGGAGTCTAGTCCCATCGTCCTGACACCCTCCCTTTAGATATTTATAGGTATTGATGAAATCCCCCCTCAGTCTTCTCTTCTCCAGGCTGAACAAACCCAAGTCTCTCAGCCTTTCCTCATAAGGGAGATGCTCCAGCCCCCTTACCATCTTGGTAGCTCTCCGCTGGGCTTGCTCAAGGAGTTCCACATCCTTCTTAAACTGAGGGGCCCAAAACCGGACACAGCACTCCAAATGTGGTCTCACTAGGGCAGAGTAGGGGGGGAGGATAACCCCCCTCGACCTGCTGGCCACACTCCTTTTAATGCACCCCGGGACACCAGTGGCCTTCTTGGCCACGAGGGCACGTTGTTGGCTCATGGTCAGCTTGCTGTCCACCAGCACTCCAAGGTCCTTCACAACTTTTCTGCTACTTCAAGTTTTCTGCCACTTCAGTGAGTTAAACTGGCTGACTGAAGTAGAATGCTGCTGTAGGAGGAGGTTTAGGTTTTTTGCCCTCTATAGCTGTAGTTCATAGTGGCAGGGTCATATGATAGAGAAACTACTGGGTGTACAGATGAGAGGGGAGGTAAAGGAAGAAAAATACATGGAATTGGGAAACCACCAAGCCTGCATCATCTTAAGCTTGACCAAAAATATTCCACTATGTGGAGTATATTCCATAGGCTGAGAATTGCTGCAGCCTTGTACACATAGGGCCAATACCTTGCTGCCTCAGTGCAGATATTCCCACAGGAGAGTGCAGCTGTTCCTGCTCACTCCTGCAGACAGGTCTGACTGGGCTGAATAAGCCCAGAAGCATTATAGCGATCCAGGCCTCTGTCTGGAGGAACAAAGAGAGGACTTGGGTTCCCCCATCTTCAGCTGAGGGTTCCTGATATGTAATTTAGTGCCTCATCTCATCAAAAGGCCACATAAACATAAACATCCATGTTAATTACACTATAATTCAGCCTCAAAGCAAAAGAAGCTGAGACTGCAGAGGATAAGTGACATATGTCTACAAAGCAAATAGCTTGAGATCAGCCCCTGTCTCCGTTATTTGTCAAGAACCAGATTTTAACTCCTTAGCTGAGAGAAATGTTATTAAAGTCACAGGGTTCTAATGGCTTAAGCATAAAGCCTAAATCTGACTTTAAGCTCTTCCAGTAACTCTCTGAGTAGCCTCAGATAAGCAATTCACTTCTCTAATGTAAAACAATAATGGGCAACAGCACTCTGACAGGCATATCATTCTTATTCCAGTACAAATTGGAAACCATATGTTGGGAAAAATTAATATATAGAAATAGGGGACTGATTTTAGAAAAGCATATACAGAGTAGAGTATAAGAGGGGCTTGGGGAAGTTAAATGTACATCTGTCCCAAGGAACACTTTTCAGGTCTGTTGTCCTATACATTTCCTGCACAGAGGCACAAGTTTATAAGAGACCTGTAAATAGGTAACATATTGTTTTTCTTCCTACTTCTTCAGGTTTTGTAATACTGAAATTAAACTAAGCTATTCCTGATTCATGCAGCATAAATGAGAGGAATTAAGCCCCGTTAGATATCTGATCTGAAAAAAAATTATGTGTGTTTCCAATGCAGCAGTCTGTCTTATATTCCTCATGTCAGGTAATACCTTGTTGTACCAACAGGCAGACAGGTAACTTGTCGGCAACAATAACATACACACGCATATGTATTGCTAGTGTAAAGTGGTTGTGCTTAATTCCCTTTTTTTCCTTGATTTTTTTGAGGAATCTTTTGTAGTCATCTTTTTCCATTCCTGTATGTCTGCAGTAGATAAATTATTTCTGTTCACTTTAATCCATTTTTTATTATTCTTCCAGGTCTTTTATTTTTTCTGGTGTTGCTGAAAATAAATCTTTTCAAGGGCTCGGCAGTATATTCAGAGGGATGTTTTGAAGAGTTATGGGTGCTTCTTATAGGAGTTAATGAATTACAAAATAAGGAAATAGTGTTTGAAATTAGTTGTCTTAACTTAAAAAAGCATATTATTAATGAATGCTGTTAACAAAATTGTCATGTATTTGTTCTGACATATTCCCCTTTTGAGTTTTCATGCTGTATCTTTGTTTCTATGCTGAGTGCATGAGCAGTGTCCTAATGCACCATGGATCTGCAGCCCCATTTCTTATGAAACAAGGCTTCCGCAGTCAGTTCTTGGGCTTGTACTCCTCTAAAATTTGAACTTATTGACTGATTTTGGCAGAGAGGTAGAAGTCCCAAAGACAACAAAGTTCCTACGAGCTTCAATAAAACAAGTTGCCATATACAGAAATATCTTCTAAGTGACTTGACTGAGGGAAAGGACCGTTGAATATGCACGTGTGGTCAAAATTCAGAGAATCCAAGCAGGAGACCAATACAATATCTAAAACAGAAATAAGCTTTAGTCAAAGCTCCTTAAAAACCAAAGTCAATTAGCCAAGAAACATAAATCATAGCAAATCAGACTTCATTAATTCTAGGGCTCACCAACATAATTGTTTTCTTGTGCCAGCTCAACACATTCTCATTTTGTTTCCTTAGATGACCTTACATCTATAGGTAAGGTATTTTTATTACAGTTTATTCTCAAAAGCAGATCATCCTGCAGCTGCACTCTTTCCCAGGCTCCTGCTGGTTTCACCTCTACTGCTTTTCCAAAGTATTTATTTTGCTTACAATGAATCAAGCTCTATCTAGATTTAATAGACTGGTAAGTCAACTGAATCAGCACTGTGTCCATGAATAGGACCTATGGCTACATCTGTATTAGTAAATTAAACATGCCCAGGAACATTTGCTGTCACTGAGGCAAGATGATGCAGAGCAGCCTGCATCCGTACTATTGAATTAGCTTACACCTCCAGAACAGGGTGCTGAATGCAAACTGCCTTGGAGAAGGACTCCTTCCCCATGCTGTTCCTGGGAATTGCTTGGCAGTGTGTTAGCTGAGGTGTTTGTATCTTTGCCAAAAACATGCCAGCATCATCCTAACGATTTCATACTATAAATAAATACAGCTCCAGTGCCTGGGAATGTCCCCTGGCCCTATCTAATTAACGTATAACACGAAATTCCTACATCTTTATCTACAGGCAGTTTGTGCATGGCCATCTCTGCTTCCAGCGTGCCAATTGACCACTCATATGAGTTGGGCATATCTATAAGCTGAGCATATGAGCTGAGCATCCCTAACCTGTTCAATTTAAAAAAGAATAAGCTCAGACCTTCCAATTAAATGACTTCAGATTGTTTTGACCAAAACAGAGAAGCTGCATCTCATATAATCATCTCATCTAAAGGCTATAAGGGACAGCATTTCCAATTGGGAGGCGGAGGAAGCAGGGCAAACCAAGGAAGGATGTGAATAAAACTGATCCCACATAGTTCTGAAGCTCTGAGTTCTCAGTGGCCATTCCTTTTTTTCTCATAAAAGTGTAAATTTCCTGGATTTTTCCATGCAGTTATTTTAATATAAGGCCAACAAGTGCTGAATTGTTTTCTGCAATGCATTATACAACCTAATTTCTCTTTGGTCTCAACTAGAAGTCTTATCATCTGCTGGAAGCTCTGTTAGGATTTGTTGTTTTCTAACCCAAGCCAGCTAGCTAGCTTCCTTCCTTTCTTTCTTTTCTTTCTTTCTTTCTTTCTTTCTTTCTTTCTTTCTTTCTTTCTTTCTTTCTTTCTTTCTTTCTTCTTTCTTTCTTCTTTCTTTCTTTCTTTCTTTCTTTCTTTCTTTCTTTCTTTCTTTCTTTCTTTCTTTCTTTCTTTCTTTCTTTCTTTCTTTCTTTCTTTCTTTCTTTCTTTCTTTCTTTCTTCTTTCTTTCTTTCTTTCTTTCCTCCCTCCCTCCCTCCCTCCTCCCTTCCTTCCTTCCTTCCTTCCTTCCTTCCTTTCTTTCTTTCTTCCTTTCTTCCTTTCTTTCTTCCTTCTTTCCTTTCTTTCTTCCTTTCTTCCTTTCTTTCTTCCTTTCTTTCTTCCTTTCCTTCTTCCTTTCTTTCTTCCTTTCCTTCTTCCTTTCTTTCTTCCTTTCCTTCTTCCTTTCTTCTTCCTTTCCTTCTTCCTTTCTTTCTTTTTCCTTTCTTTCTTCTTTCTTTCTTCTTTCCTTCTTCCTACTTTCTTCCTTTCTTCCTTTCTTTCCTTCTTTCTTTCCTTCTTCCTTTCTTTCTTTCTTTCCTTCTTTCTTTCTTTCTTTCCTTCTTTCTTTCCTTCTTCCTTCTTTCTTTCTTTCTTTCCTTCTTTCCTTCTTTCTTTCCTTCTTTCTTTCCTTCTTCCTTTCTTTCCTTCTTTCTTTCTTCTTTCCTTCTTTCTTTCCTTCTTTCCTTCGTTCTTTCTTTCTTTCCTTCTTTCCTTCTTTCTTTCCTTCTTCTTTCCTTCTTTCTTTCTTCTTTCTTCCTTCTTTCCTTCTTTCTTTCCTTCTTCCTTCTTTCTTTTCTTCCTCCTTCCCACAATATAAAATACATAACTAAATCCTTACACTCCTTTAAAAACACAGGCCAGAAAAGCACTTTAACCACATGCTAATTTCAACTGCAGGGGCTACTCATATGCTCAAAGTTATGCAAGTACTTAGTGCTTTTGTAGATCAAAGTCTGGATTTACTGATGTGTATCTGAAGATCCGAGGATGATCCATTACTCCAGAACACCTAGGAAATTGGTTTTGTGTTTGCTCCTTCTTCTCTGTTTGCATTCCTCTGAGAGTAAAGAAGGGAACGATTTATTTTCTCACTATTAATGTTCTCAACTGGAAAGCAGAAATCCTGTTTAGTAGTACATTATTCTGTCTTAAAAGGGAGGAAAAGAGGGAAGGATGGAAATTGTTTATTAATATAAAACACTTTGGATTAAGGTATTGGCTACTTTATCAAGGCTTGCTTTGTTACAGTTGTGAAAGGAATTAGAATGGTATTGCAGTGGCTGTGCCTGCATCAGGGCTTCCACTCTTCCAGGCAGCTTTTCCTTCTCAGCAGCAAAAGCCACACACTCCAGAAGCTCATTGAGCAAAGCTCAGCTCAGGGAAGACTGTTTTATTTTTATTAATTTGTTTTCATTATTTCTTGTTTAATTTAGTCACATTTTAAAAGAAGTTTACATGCTTTAAATAGTAAGTCATCTTTAATTTTATTCTTCAAAACCTGAGCTAATTAAAAAGAAAACTCAACTACAGAGCAAAGAATTATTTCACAATCACTCAATCCCATATCTCTCCTCTCTTCTGTGAGCAGCAGCTCAAAGAAAGAGCTGCTCTGTGGAAAGGTGAAAACAAGAGGAGCCGCTCCCTTAGAGCCTTGCCTGTCACCTGGACACTGTGGGAAGTCCTCACTGAATAAACTATGGGAACAAAATTTTCCATGAAACTTGGAGCCAGAGCAAACCTTCCTTGTAAAATGTCTGACTTTCCTGCTGGAAATCTACTGCAGACTTAATGGGGATGTATCCCTGGAACACTGACTGGAGAAGAATGTCCCTCCTCTTCCCCAGCTACTCAGGAGGTGAAATTTGTTTCAGACCAGGATGCCTTCTCTAGATAGATGCTGGTGGTTCAACATCTTCAAATGGGTTTCATAGTACTAATCTACAAGCAATCTAATAATCTTTCTCTTTCTGGCTCTCTTTCTCCAGTGGCCACTTTCACAATGTATGCTAAGGCTTATGCCAGTCTACTGGCAACATGACAATATTTGTCCAATGGGAAAGAAAAATCAATCCTTTTCAAGATGCTTTCATCCTCGTTCTCTGCTCTTTGCAGGCAACAGTTCTCTCTGTCCTCTAGATCTGCTCTTCTGTTTTGCTTGTGACTTCTTAGCACAGCAACTGCCATTTATCAGACTATCATAATGCCCGCAGCTCCGATGGGATCTGCATTTGCACAGATGCTGTATTTGAGACACAGGGTGGTTCTGCCTACACTGGGATCTAGGCATGGCCAAATAAGAGATCCAAGGTTTTTTTCCTCCAAACAGCCACCCATGCTGTAGGTCTTTTGTTAAGGTCTTAGTGCAGATCTGGGCAGGCAGACAGCAAGGATGCTCTTGATCTCTGGAGGGGACCTTGCTTGCTTGTGGCAAACGAACAGCTAAAATCCAGTTTGAAGGGCATGCTGAAATCACCCCTTAAAGCTTGCAAGATTGTTTTCAATAAGTGGGGATAAGGTCTTTAGATCCTTATGTATGTATGTATGATGATACAACTCAGCCTATGAGGCAAAGTGCTTAACAAAAGGGAGGCCAAAAGAGCCTTGAGGAAGAAAGCTCAAGGAGAATCAATTAGCACTTTCCAGTCATCAAAACCGAACGTGCACAACCATATCTGTTCATCACAGTTGAATCTATTCTCACACAAGCAAATACATGGGTGGTTAAAGTAAATAGCTGCATTACCCCAAGTGCCTAGTAATCATCCTTAATTATGAAAAACAACCATTATTTCTATTATTATTACTATTAGACCTGTTAGACATAATACTAGCTTCAGAAGGATTTGAATTAGGTCTTAAAGTGTCCCATACTAATATGGCACTGGCCTGTAATTTCCCTCTCTATTTTCTGATGCTTTCTTTAGTTCTGCTACCATAGTTAAACTATAGCTGTTCTAGTGGAAGAAATTCCATCTCTCAATTTCAAATGCTGTTTTTACTCAACCTTTAACAAAATTTTATTGTGTTTTAGTTTGCTTTTTTCATTTCCGTAGTGTTTGAAACAGTATAAGACCCTGACAGATATAAACAGTTTCTATTAGAGCAAAGATCTCTCCCTAACATCAACATGCTAATGCTTTGTGAGCATAGCACCTATAGGAATTTCATGTTGTCAGGGTTTTTTTCTAAAAGGCATGTGTTATGCCAGTGTATAATGTACACTGTCTCTGCTGCAACATTAAACAAAGGGAGACAAGAAAATTTAATACAACTTGCAGAGCAATTGTTCAAAACTAAATAGAGCAGTCACTTTCAGTAGAGATAAGAACAAACCAAAACTCTAGTGCAAACCAAATTCCTGACATTTTATTTCACTCCCTACCTTTCTTTTTCATCACTACACATGCCTGATCAGAGTAAATCTGGTCAAGTTGTCCCTTTCCCTCTGCAGAATCTGGTTTCTTTGTTATGACAGACTTGGCCAAGAGGCATTAAATGACTTTCTGTTATGGACTGGAAACATCTTAATTACATGTCCTAGGTCCAATTTTCCTTCTTTACAACTGCCCACACTCCCAGTCTTCATGAAGATGATCCAAGTTACAAGTCCACTACTCTTTCAAAAGGAATTCCAGGAGTTAAAACTCAGGGTCTCACTTACTATGCAAAATCTGTGATTACAATGCAAGTTGCTGGCTTCCTGAGAGCATAGTCCAGCTCTTTCATAATGGGGATTCTATATAATAGAGTATTTTACTGGGCATGTAAGCACTTTAATAAGAAAAGGATTGATTTTGCAACTGGCACAAGATTCAAATGATTGAAAATAATGTATTGATTTTTTTTTAAATTAAAGCCATCTTTCTATTCGTAATGGAAGGTCCTGCCCTTCTTGAGATTTATCACTGCAGGTCTTGGGTGAAGCTTGCAATTTTGCTCTTACACTGTGAACACAAGGGAAGCATTAGACTATTAAGATGGATGGCTTTTTTATTTTATTTATTTAAACTAGGTTAATGTTAGATTTTTATGTAGATGGAGAAGTGTGGGCAAGTAAGTCTTGTAAATTAAGTGGAAATAGGTACACCAAAAGAAGCAGAAGCCTGGACTCTATATCCTACTGTACCCAGAGTACAGCAGGACTTGAAAGTAGTCCTTCAAGTCCTTGAAGACTGAGATTTCAGGCTTTCACTTGCCTGCCCACAGCTGTGAATGTCTAGTTGGAAAGGTAGGACTCAAGGCATAAACCTGAAACAAATAACGCTGTACCAGTGACTTGGCTTTGTATTTGAAAACACAAAAAAGAAGGAGCCAGAGCACTGAAATGCAGGTGTCTTGTATTGTTACAAATGTAAACCTGATCCCTCCAAGGCAAGTTTGCCAAGTTACACTGGTTTTAGGGGTTTCTCTGGGCTAGTGAGTTCACGTGTGCAAGGCATGAGGCTTACAGGACAAGTTCCCCAGCTGTGATAATATTTTTTGACCCAGGATAATCCACAAGGAGATGGTGCCAATTTAGCACTCTTCATCATTATTGTTGATGTACAGCATTGGGGGTTTTTTGAGCTAGCATTTGTTATTATTATTATTCCATTTCTTATTGCTTGTTTTATTCATTTACAAGACCTACTGCCTAGCAACAAGTGGCTTTAATTTTTAAAAAATATAAATTTAAAAATCCCATAAATTAATATGTCATCCCCAAAAAGTGATGGTACTAAAACCACCATTAACCTGTCTGTAGCTGATGATTAAAGGAAGGGACAGAATAATAATCTGCCTAAAGCAACGCAACAGCAAGAGTCACATGCACAATGTACACTGAAGGAGCTCCATTCCTCCCTGCGAGCAGTATCACATTGAGTCTAGGAGACAGGAGATCACCTGTGGGAAGAACAATCTGTCTTTCTGGCGCAGGAACAGTGGTTTCAAGTTCATCCAGCCTATCTATGTTAAAAGGATGCTTTCCTTTATTCTGCATGCTGGTACAACTACCTACTTTTTTTCTGTCTGACACATGGTATAATCTGCGTGGTGAGCACCCTGTGGCCAATGTGAAAAGCACCTAGACTGAGCAGAGTGCATGGACCAGATTTTCCCTGTGGTGTAGAGTAGCTTCACTGAGGCAGGGAACGAATAAAAGCTAGTCACTGGACAGCATGTGGTGGAGGTGGTGGAGCCTCAGGGTACTTTGTGGCTGTTTCTATTCTAATTTTACTCACAGTCTCTATACCAACAACCCACAGAGATGTCCTATTTGCACTTTTATCTATAACTTTAAGGCTTGATCCAATGTTCGCTAAAGCCAATGGAAATCTTTCTGTTGGTTTCAATGGAGTTTGGCTCTCACAGTGCTTGTGTAAACCAGAAATGTTCAACCTACACTCTGCAGGCCATGTACAGGTTGCTAGGATAATTTATCTACATCATGGCCTGCCCCAAACCTCCTCCTTCCCCTGGGAAAATGTTCCCTCCCCATCATGTGATTGTGATTTGGAAAGCGGGCAGCCAGGAGCGGGCAGGATAGATTGCTGCAGAGGAAGATGTGCCTGCCTGGCTTCCCACATTTTCAGGGATGTCTGGTTCCTAACTGTATTCTTCTACTCTACAATGTGTGCAAAGTCAGTCACGTAAGCATGAGCATATTAAAACCGTGCATGTAGCAGCAAGCCCACAGGAGCCCCATGAATAGCCTTTGCTCCATAGAACAAGGTATGTTCCCCTCCCTGATGGAAGAGTTGGGTCCCACATGGTCACAGTCATAATATCACGTACCCAGACCATAGAGACAGTGTGCTGGGTTTTTCTGCGGTCAGAGGGAAGGAGGTGTGTAGCTTTTGCTGCTCCTGATGTAACCAACTTCCCATTCTTTCATAATGTAAGATGCTCCCTGGGTTGCAGCCCAAGCCTTTCAGGAGGCAAAACCACTTGCTGAATGTCATGAAGAAAGCAAGTTGCTATGCTAAAATGCTGGCAGGAGTTCAAACCCAGCAGAAAGTTTAGAGCAGTATGAAAACACAACACAGAAAAATGGTGTGAGCAGCACTTTTTGTCTGCTGCAAATAGGGTCAACCTTTTTCTTTTATACAATAAAATATTTTTTTAAGAAAAAGAGAAGGAAAATGAAAGAGCATTTTCTTAAAGGGAGACCACCTGGTATGAACATAGCCATGGTTGTTTAGCTCTGGCAGTAATTAAGAGGGGGCAGTTATTCAGCTGCCTTGGCTTGTTGGCAGTCTCTGCTCAGTGCCTGTTGCTCTGGTGTTCATAATCACTGACCAAGGACACGCAGTAGGAAAATTAAGGGTTTGAATGTGTTTGGAAAGGACTAACCTGTTTTGCTGTTTCTTGAGTGACTTTCTAACAAAGATACACTGAGTCTGCTTAACCCTGCAAAGTGCAGTTTACAGATACCTCCAACAATTTAGGCATATTAGCCTGGTTAAATTAATTAAAGCAATGTTAACATGCACAGACTGCTTCTGAGGGTTGGCTAACTAGCTCAAAGAGAGCTCCTCGGTTTTATGCAGCTTAGACATACTTTCGCAGGGCTGCGTGGGACTTCGTCACTGTCACACACTGAGCATTTCTTCTGTCTTCCAGTGCTAACACTTGCTGTCTTGTGCCAACACTAGCTAGTCCCTCTATAAAAACATTTGGTTGCACATTTTGTAGCTTCTGTAAGCCATGTTCTTGGCTTAGTCTCCAGAGGCTGCAATCTTCCCTGTCTCTCTCCTGACGTGTCAACCTCCTGTTGATTTTTACTCCTCCAGTTGCCTGCAATGTCTCCTTCTTGCTCCTTCATGCCAGGGAGTTGATAAAGATTCAGCTTCCTTCCTCTCTATGCTGTTTTCTTTCCTGATTAGGGAACTTGTAGGCTCTCAATTCATACTTTCTTCTGGACTCCCCATCCCCTCCTCATGCTGTTTTGACTACGTTTGCCTCAGTTGTATTTCTTGTGCCCTTTCTTCTCCCGCATCAGAGTTTAGTTTGACCCTAGTTCTCCCTCTTCTCTTCCTGCTTCCTGGCATAGTTTCCTTCATGTGTTTAGGTTAAATGATACCCAAATCAAGCCTTGAAGCTCTGGCCAAGTTAGCAGTTGTCACAAAAGGGAGCATTTATTTGGCTGTAAATTGCTGAGAGGTTTAGTTTTTTCAAATGATCCTTCCCTTTTCAGTGGGGGTGTGCTGCTAACCAGAGAGGCATCAGTCAGTCCCAGGGCATCTGCAAGGTGGAAAACATCACAAGTAACAGCATCCTGAGCACACCAGTCACCCGCATGCTGAATAGGGATATTTTTGGATGTTCAGTTATAGGTTTTGCACACCCAGTAAACACCAATTCCATTCAGCAGTTCATCTTGTTTTGCCATGGTTGGCAAAAGGACCCTTGATTCTCTCTTCTTCCTTCTCCTGTGGAGTATCTTGGAGGCAGGTATCAAAGTTTTAGTGATGCTTTAATGGAAACAAGATAACCAGCCATGTAATGGGCAGTTTCCTGGCAGATTCCCCTTTCTTAAAAGTGCTATCTGAGTTTAATGAGTTGAAATTCACAAGTATAATTGGCAAAAGGCTTAAGATACTACTCTCTGAACTTAATTGAATTTAATTTACAGTCTGAACAATCACATTTACATGTTCAAGCAAATGTTTGCCTTTATTTTAAAGTTTTCATCTCCTCTTCCAGGCTTCATTGAGGCAAAAGTTCACTCTTGAAGCTTTGTGGTACCAGGACATCTGACTTGACTTGGCTTGGAAACTTCATTTGTGAAATGTGATCCCTGAACATATAATAAAAGGACTTAAGCTCTTCTAATGGAAATAAATGTTATCAGCTTTTAAAATGTATGTGCTTAAGCCTTAAAGGAATGCTGCCTAGTATTAGCACAGCAACCGGTAAGTTCACCAGAAAAAAGAAGGACTTACAGTAATTAAGGTGTGGACTGTGTTTGAAAGATGTAGGGGGTTTTGTTTTTTGGTGTTTTTTGTTTGTTTGTTTGGTTGGTTGGTTTGTTTTTAATTTATTCTTATTTATTTTCCACGTTAATTTCTAATCTTATTGCTATGGAAGGCTGTGTTGCTTTAAAGTATATTCATTTTACTCTGTCACTATGGGACTCTGTTGAGAGAGTGTGTAAATGTTATCTGTATAAGACACAGGACAGTGTTTTTCTATGGCAACTCCTAATATACAGGTATTGGAGTTAGCCAAGAACATCATGCCTTACAGATCTGAGTGTCTTGGACAGAAATTCTTCACCATCCAGGAGTCATGAAACCTAAGGCAGAAATCAGCATGAGGAGACCAGGCACCTGACTGTCTGCAGCGTTAATCTTCAGAGCCCATTAAGGTAAATAAAGGCCCCTTCTGTTCTGTTCTGAACTTGGAGAGAAAATTTAGCAACAGTTGGGGACTTTCTCCAAGGCAGCCAGAAGCCAACTATTCATCAGAGTATGAAGTGTTAGAAAGCCATAGATTTCAATATCCTGGAGCAGGTGTAGAGGCTGAAGTTAGACCAAGTAGAGGAAGATGGAAAAGGTGAGAAAAACATCAGCGTGTGAACAGCAGAATGGCTCATGGTGCAGGCTGGTGGAGAAGTACACGCTGAACAGATTCTTTGCTGTCCTGCCCACACTTCTGTATCAATATTTTTGGAGAGAAACTGCTTCTTGAGAAAACCAATTAGAGAGAACTGAGTGCAAAAACGATCTAGTTATGCAGTTACAGGCTGTGCAAAGGCAACTAGAAGACAACTTTTACTCTTGGATATTCCAGTTTGGTCCTACATTGGCAAACAGCAGAAAATTGTGATCTAAGTTGAACAGTAAAGGCTCTATTCTGACTCTGGCTTTTTCTCTTGCCGAAGCTGTAAATGGAGTCTTACAGCTTCTTCTTACAGCAAATAGGCTACTGGACCTCACAGCTTGCCTGGCCATATTTCTTGCTGTCTCTGGGTCTTCAGAGCTAGGAAAGGGTCTCCGTCCTCTTCCTGAGTGTCATGTGTAGAAATTTCAATATTCAGGTTCATATTTTCAAAATTGATAGTGGTCAGAAGTCCCAAACAGGAATCATTAAACTGTCACGCTCTACAGGGTACCTGGTGTTTGTCTCCAGTAATCTTAGGGCAAGTTAAAAGTAAGGCATTATGGTTTGAAGGAATATCTCTGAGTGTTTCCATGCTGCAGCACACGTACATGCATGCCAGGTGCCTTCTGCCAGGTGCCAGGGCAGTGGTACAGTGGCTGCAGCAGCAGCCATACAGGGCTACCTCCCAGTGTGCACTCTGATAAGTAAAGGCACTAGAGCTCATTTAAAATTTTGTCCAGCTATGTCTGCAGGACCTGCAACAACTTGAAACAGTTTTCTGAGTATATGCCTGGAGCAAGCCCACACCACATTATGTAGATAAAACTGCAAAATCCAGGTCCAAATGAAAGCTGATTTTGTCTGTGATGGGTGAAGGTGATGTGATTCCTGCTGGTGTCTATGGGATTTGCTTGGTTGTGTCATTGGCTGACCTGGCCTGCAAACGTTCATACCTTAGGTTGTCTCCTTTGATCATTACACCTATATGAAAACTGACTGGGGAGAAGCCCACAGACTCTTGCTCTGTGGTCTCACATGGCTCATGTGATAAATGTTGTCTTTTACTGCACTAACCATTAGCATCAACATATACAAAAGCACTAATTTTAATTTGACAGTTCTTTCCAAATAGGTGTGCATGGGAAAAGGCCTAGTTCACTATGTGGGGTCGACTGTGAGAGCCTTTTGGGAAACCATTTGTCTTCTGGACCTTTGTGCATCTGTCCTTCTGCAAATGCTGGTCTTGGAGTGTGGGAGTCCTGCTGCCACCTTTTAAAGTCATGATGTTGTACAGTGGAATTTGCTCTGGGCTTTGTGAAGCTCTCCTTAGGGCTGTTAGACTCCTACCTGCGCACATGGCTTCCTCCCTTTCTTCTCCTTTCAAACTCAGGAACATGTTTGCAAGTTTTTCAAGCTTCCCAGCCCTGTCGAAATGGAAGGAAAGCACACTGGCCCAGTGCCTTCGCTCACAAACACGCACAGTGCCCCAGGATGCTGAGGAGAGTTGTTTGGGTGTGAGGAGGAAGGATAGACCTCTCGCGCTTTCTTTTCTCTCACACCCACACACCTGCTCATGTGCATAAGGACAAAGCTCTGATCCCATGCCTGTGGCTACCTTGCTTCCTCTTGAATCACACCACCCACAAAGTAAGCAAGCTTTAAAACTTGGCATTAGGAAAAACAGAAGTAGATTTTCCTGCTGGTAAATTAATCTTCCAAGGCAAACCCATCCCTTATAATATGAAACTTTAACAAGGTCTTGCATTGAGATGTCCTAATTTGAACAAGGAAAAGTTTGCAGAGAACTGAAACCAGACTTTTCACTCAGAGATAAGGCTATATACCTCTCTGCCTGCAAGCCCACAGGTATTTTAAAAAAACCACAAAACAAAACAGAATGTCTTTACATATTTAAATGAATGAAAATGAACCTGCTCTAAATGAAACATTCAATTCAATTCCTTAACTGAGTTTCTAAAGGGTGAGTTCCACTACAAAAGAAACTTATTAAAGAATAATGAAGACTGTCAAAAATCATATGGTTAAAAGCTAGTAAGTAACAAAGTAAGGCTTTTAGTCATCTTGACTGGACAAGGTGAGGTCAGAAAGAAACAACCACACATCCAGCACCATGGCAATGGGCTTTTCATGCTTCTTGTCTTCAGCAGTTGTTTTTTTAGAAAGAAGTCTTGTTTTTCTTTGTTCATACATTCTCTTCTGTTAATCACAGTCTTTACCCTGACCCTCAGATATAGAAATTCTCCTTTACACAATATTTTTACTTGAAGTGGTGTGTTTCTTTTTTTCTTTCTCTTTTTAATTGAAGCTATGTTTCCCTCACTTGGAAGCACAGGCAACAGAATGAAAGGATAACATATTCTAAGTCATTGCTGAAATGCTTTTTCAAGAGCTATGCGATCCTCAGGCTGTCATTATTTTCTTGACATTCATTTATACTGAATCAGTTAATAAGTCAGATCCTATGTCATGTTAAACATTTTTCCCTTGTTTACTTTCCCTGCATTAATAGCCATATTGTAATTGTACACAATGCCCTGAGCAAAATTTAATTCACTGGCACTGATTTACAAATGTAGAACATGTTCTGATGGGGATAACTGTTGATAAAAAAAATCACTTTAAATGCTTATGCAGACATAACTGATCAGCTGACGTCTAGTTTTTGCAGTGTGGGAACGAAGTAGTTGTTAATTATTTTACTTTTGTTGTTGTTGCTGTTCATTCTCTAGCATATTCCCTTCTTTGTAAGCAGGCAAATGATCAATGGTGATCAGGTGCTGTTTCATCTTATATACTCTTTGACAGCCTCAGGGTTACCAGAAATCTCACTGCAAAATGTTCGTAATCTTATGGTGACAAGAGAGAGGCTTGGAGTACTGTGCTCAGCTGTGTAAGAATGCATCTGAAACTGAACTTAGAAGCTAAAAGTATCTGAACAATAACCACTGCATGGTTTACACTGTTTTAAATAAAGCAAACGGTTCTCCAGTGTGACCTTGATGTGTAAACCAGAGGTGATTAATGAAGGCGTTGGCCCCTCCAAAATCTTAGTAATTAAAATCAAAGCACATTTTGTTATTTTTGATGCCCATAGCATTTAAAAAAGAAAATCAGGATTTGATGGCCAAAGAATGCTGGAGCTACTATAAGGGAAGGCTGTTAATAAGAGGTAATGCTAATTCCTGTGCCTGGGACTAACATGGTGATGTGGTTCTGCAGCTTGTAACATCCATTTCAGCTTCTCTCTTTTTCCAACTCTTTTACAGCAGCCAAGCAAATAATAAAATACTTTTATCCTTACTTTAGTATCCTATATCTAAACTGGTAAACAGAATGTATTGTTCACAATGAGAAGCTATTCTAAAACTAGAAAGTTTTGTTTGAGTCTAATTCTGACACAGCTGAAGATTTTTTATATAAACCTCACGCATAATTAAAAAAAGTATATTCATCATAGGCCATCTGTAATTTCTGTGTCAGTAGTGAGCTACATAACTGTTTTGAAAATATCCATCATTCATTATATATGAATACTTCTATAACTGAAAAACGACATCACATAAATCATTTCAACAAAATTGGTCCCTTAACAAAAAGGGACCAACCCCATTTTGGCCCTAATGAGTGTGTGAGGTACTAATTTACAAAATGTAAAGTATATTTTAAATAACCAAGTGAATTTATTAGATGCTGTATAAAGCTGATGTAGTGTTGCATACTTATGGTGACAGAAGTGTTCAACTTTACTTTCCAGTTGTCTTACCCTAAAAGCTTGCGAGGCATCCTGCCATGAAAAAATCTTTAGAAAAAGGGAAAAAAACCAGAAAAAGGCTAAGGGAGGGAGAGAGGGAAAAAGGAGAGAAAGGAACAGGAAGGAAGGAAGGCAGGCAGTCATTTGGACAGAACTTGTGCCTCAGTACCTAGAAAAGTATTTCACTCATACCATCATTGTCAGAGAAGGATTCCTACGTTTTATTGTACATAATTATCTCTTCCTGCAAATTTAACTCCCCAAACTAATTGTTAAGCATCACAGGTAACGTTTACAAGCAAGTGCAGTGATCTGTAGCATCTATTTAGTCTGTGTCATTTGAAAGTCAAACTGTGCGTGTGAAGCAGGACACCCGTTTGAAGGTCTCATCAGTATAGTTTAATCTCCCTTTGTTGAGAGTCTAGTGGTAGATACCTTGCCTGCTGTAATCTTATTTGTCTCAAATTCTTGCACTGGAAAGCTAACAGAAATTTATTCAAATTTTGTTTGTTTGTTTCCCAAAGATATTTACTCTTTCTAATTGGATTTGTGTACTTTATTACTGGATGTGATTGAGATTTGGAAATCCACCTTTAATGACATCTTGATTATTTTTCATTTCAAATCAGAAGAAGAGCAGAATAGTAAATGTTCTGCAAAACAGAATTCCAAAACAATTGTACTAAAAAAATTTTTTACTTTATTTTATTCTTTGATTATATTTACTTTGTGGTGTCATAGTATGTCATATCATCATTTCTTAGTATGTTATTTTAAAAAATAAGTAAGAACTGCACTCACATTCATTATACTTAGACATCTTTTCCAGATTAGAATATCTTGTTTATCCTATAATTAACTGGCTGACAAAAAACCAGTTTCACTTAGAGAAAAGGGTAACTAGTTGGCGTTGATTACATTTGCAATATCCTTTGGCTACATATTTTAATATTAATAAAAGTACTGTTACTCTAATTCATACCTTGAATAACTTAGCTGTTAGACTAGAGTGTGTGTTGTAATGAAACCTTAAGTGTCAAATACTTCCTTTACAACACACATGCATGACACTGTGTTCCTGAAACCGTGATGCATTTCAATTAGAACCGATTAACAGCTGTTTAGTTATTTTTAAAATTATGTGAAATGAAGACCTTTGCTATGTTTTCACATGATGTACCTAATTCTACACTGCTCCTGCTAACATTTCATGCAAAATTGTAAAGAAATAAAAACTAAGACAAGGGAAAACCATGCAGAACTCATGCTGACTCAACAAGGAATTTTGTAGCTGCCAAATTCGTGCTTTGTCATTCACTTTACATGTCTGCATAAGTGGGTGGATGACCTTGGTCTTTTCAATGTATGACACAAGACACCCAAATATGAAAAACTATGATCGGCGTTAAAAAGAATCCATAAAAGGGAAATCAAAGTTGGTAGAACTATGGATCAGGTGCATATAGGCACTCAGGTTTAACTTAGGGATGAGCAGCATCCATCAAGTGAGAAAGACCCCTCCCAGAATCTCATTCCAAATTGAAATGAAACATTATGTAATGCTGAAACTTTTAAGTGTTTTAGCACTTACACTTGCTGGCCAAACGCAGAAGGTAGGCGTGCCAGCATGCAGTGAAGAGGCCTGTTCGTGCAGTATTTATGACTGCAACTAGAGAGGAAAATATTTTCGTGCAAGATTCTCATCTGAGTTTTGCAAACTCAGAGTCAAACACCCTGAATCAATTCAAAAATTGAGCCTGATGTTTCTGCACAAATAATAGAAACCTCAGTAGCAGACAGACACATTATCTATAACTTGGCAAAAAGAAGGCACTTTCAATGGATCTCTCAATATTCATTTGTTATTTCTTTCTTCTTTTACTGCACTGCTGTAGAACATTTCTCTTGTTCTGTCTCACATTGTTCTTTGTTAGTGGCACTTGCCTGAAATTAGTTTCTAATTAGGATAAATGAACTGCATGTATTCATGGGACCTGGGCAGTTGTTTTTGGCTTCCAGCAAAAGGCAGTGAACAAGCAGATTCTGGTGGTGGCTGACAGCTGTTTCATATAGGCTCCTGTTATCAGGGCAAACACATGTATACAATATGAATAAATAACATGCAAATGTTTATAAATTGAGTGAACTTACCTTTATCAGATTATCCTCAAGCTAGTTTTAGACTGAATTTAGTGGCACTAAAACCTTTTGCAAGTACAGAGTAAGGCTTCTTATTAACACAGTGAAAGTATGGCCCCTCTTTTTTTAACTTTCCACTGCATACCTAAGGTGCAGGAATTTCTAGTTCAAGACAAAGCAAGGGCAGCAAGAGGTGTTGCCAGCCATCCCAGGTGTGTACTCACAGGAGCAGTTCACCATCCCATCCTGCCAACAAGCTCACCAAACCCAATATGTACAGAGGTATGTTCTTATTTTCTAACCCAAAACATTGCTAGTTCTGGCTTTCAGATGTTGTTATCTACAAAATACAGTGCAAATGAATGTCTAATGTGAACTGTAAATCATAGTGGGTGGTAAACAGTGGCTCAGTTTACCAGGATACCGAGATAGGTGTGGGAAATTGGAGACAGAATCTTTCACTCATTTTCCTTTTTTTTTTTTTTTTTGTATTAGAAATGCACTGCAAAAGAAAGAGTCATTTAGAGTAGAGTGATCTTAGTCCCCAGTGTCCTAAACAGAAATCATGGTAAGAAACAACCAAACATACTTAGAAAACACTCAGGGTCTAAGCTAATATTCTTATGACATCTACCTCCACTGAAGTAAGGTGAATGCTTACTTTCTCTGGGTGGTATCCACTCTTACAACTATCCATTGCTTTTCTGTAAAATTACTTAACACCAGTGCGATGGATTTCCAAATTATACAATATTCTTTTTAGACCTGACATTTACACTGTGAAATCTTCAACTGAGCTCTAAGCTGGCAATGCATAGTGTTGTTGCATAACGATAGTCTTGTTTAACTAGACAGTTTACTTAACAATTTCCACTTTCTGCTTCTGCTGGGGTCTGCTTTTGTCTCTGTTTTATTTATGTCAAATAGCTAGTTGCTCTTTAATATATTAAATTGCCATTTTATTGCTTCTGCTAGATATGTTTTTATCCATAATCCTATAGTGGCTAAATTCATCTGTGCAGTTAATACAATTGATTCAATTACACTCTGAATGAGTATTGCCTATTGAATTCTTGCCTTCTTTTTTGTTTAATATACATGGGAACTAGTTACACAGGATTTTTATTTAAATCAAGAACTAAAATGTTAGAGATGTTTTTATCTCCAAAAGTCGTTGGAGGTTCAGTAAAGATGTAATGTTTGTAGCAGAATTGAGTTACAGTGAGACTCAAAGCTATATCCAAAACAAGCCTAAGTTTAAATTCAAATCAACAAAACTTCCTTTAAGTCCTTAGTATAAAAATATTGCATGGTCATCTGATTATTTTTTATAATAAAGATATCGGATTCTGGTAGTTTGTAGTTGTTACAGTAGCTTTTTCCATTACATATTAAAAATGTGTTTCATTTCTAGCTAACACTTCCTGGCCTTTGGTCTTCTTTTATAGGGACTTCATCTGCTGAATTTAATAATTTGCTATAAGATAGCCTCTCCCTTTTAGACCAAGCTACCTTTTAGGTTTTTATTTGATCAACAGACTAGACTATTCTTTCTGGATTTCAAACCAATCCAGCACGATATCTGTTCACATAATGCCCTGCCCATGGACTGGAGCCTGGTTTGTTCTCTGCCTCCTATGAAAGTGGGAGGAATGAAGATATTAACATGCTCTGCTTTTCACACCCTTCTTTTTTCCTCTCTTCTTTTCCTGTTTGCTTTCTTTCTGCTTTTACAAAATTCTGATTACACCTGCTTTGAGAATAATAGTGTCATTGGTTGTTCCTTCTGAGAGGGCCTTTTTTTTTTTACCAGAAGTACAGTTTGATGCTTAAATGACCTTGGGAGTTAATCACTTCTTCCCCACTGGGTCTTAGATTTGGAACAAAGTAATTCTTGGAAAAAGATCTGGCAGATGAAATTATTTTCTTTCTTTCTCTGGCATGTTGTCAAGGTACATTTACCTGTAATAAAAACACCAAATGAAGCTCTTAAAAAATAAAGTCTGCTAGAGTAAGGTTTCTTTCTTGCTGCTCAGTTTCCTAAGTGTTATGCACAGTTAACTGTTCATTTATGTGCTTGGAGATGAAAAAAAAATACTTATAATCTTCACTCCTGAGAAAAAGATTAGATATATATGATCTCTCTGGATCATTATACAGAATAGTCTGTATTTGACAATTTTTGCCCTGAATGTCTTAGTGGATATCAAGAAAATCGGATCTTGGGAGAAGACTGGTACACCTTCCAGTATGTTATTAGATAAAAATTAGGTAATTACTGTTTTCGTGAAAGGAACTAATTTGTTGGCCACGTTGTGGCATAGCTATGATTTATGCATGATACCACAGTGTATTGATGAGGAATAGGTAATTGTTGCATTCCTGTGGAGCACCCGTGAAGGAGTTCCATGCCCAAATCATGCTGGCACAGCCCTTGTGCCTGAAGCCCTGAGCCTGCAGTGCAATCATCAGTGGATCCTGTCTTCTGTTTCTACATTCATTGATAACAACAATCCTTACCAACACTCTGGAAAAATAGACACTCCTGAAAAGTATATGTGTTATATTGAAGTCAAAACTCAGTTCTGAAGACTGCAGAACTTTGGGTTACATTAAGTCACAAATATCAGTGCACTTGCATATGCCCCAAAGTAGCAGCTAAAAAACACCGTGTTACAGAGGTAGCAGATGTTTAATGGCTGCACCATTGACAATGTGTTTAACTGTTATTAATATTTATAATTCAGTAATGATAACCATGGCTCCAAAGTGCACTAAATGCACTATCGTTATTGCTTTAAGTTAAACCTTTGTCTCAGTTAATTGGTTATGTGTCCCACTCCTGTGTAGCCCATATGGCAAGGCCAGGAAATAATAATATTGTTATACTGGAAAAAAGGAGTGACTGCTCTCAAGTGACTCTTTGGTCTCCAGACAATTATTGACTGGCTTAAGCAATGGTCATGCTATACAAGACCTTAAGGAAAGGAGTAATTAAAGTACATTTAGTGAGATTCTTAGAAACAACAGAAGCCACTGCCCAAGGCAGTGGGTCACACAGCAAGGCTTAATCAAAAGCTGCTACCTGTGGCCTGAGAGGTTGACTGGTTATAACTGCAGGCATATAAGGCTGGCATGGCAAGCTACGGACAGGTATTGCAGGAGCAGAAGTGAGTATAAAACCATCAGAGTGAGAGAAGTAGTCATTTGCATGGCCACAGAAAATGGAGAAAAGATTGCTTTGTCATGGAACTTGGTAGAAAGAAACGCTGGGGATTTCTTAGCAGTAGCAAGTGAGCTCCAAGAAAGACGCTGTGATGTGCCATCTTTCAAAATAAAGAAGATACACCAAAGAACATACCCAAGAAGTTTTCCTTCCCTTTCTCTTTGAAAAAGAAAGCAAGTCTACTGGCATTTGGCTAAGTGGTTATGTCAAAAGGGGTAACAACCATGCAATTTTGATCTTATACAATGCTTTTAACCTATAGTCTTAAACTAATCAGCAGATCATAACGGCAGTACTGTACTTCTTACTTATGTATAATTTTTTTTTAAAATGTTTGTATCTTTAGTTAGGTTCTATGTCTTTCTTATAATTAGAGAGAATATTTTTATCCAATGCAAGGTTAGATCTGACCAAAGGCAAACGAGGACCCAAACATTGGATGAGTGATTAAAATACCAGACTGCAGTTTTGCTTATTTCTATATTACATATACAACATCCAGTTATATTTAGCATAAAGAGACACTCTCCCTCACCTGCTGGGAATCTCAAGAGAGGAGACTGAGTTTGCTCAAGCTATCCATGGCAGTTTCCCTTACGAAGGTCTTCTCCTCTCCCCTACGAATCTTTCCAGATGTGCACTGGTCCTAGCCATCACTTGATGTCACAAAGCCTGTTTCCATAACTGTTACATTTGTGGGCTGGACTTGGCATGTTTTACTTCACTGGAACCTTTTGGGTTTGGGGTTGATGTTGCCGTTATTCTACATAAAAATTAATGCTAGCTGCTAATGATGCAATAAAGAAAAAAAGAAGAGAGAAAAAAGCTGAAAATGACAATGCTATATCTCCCACAGAACTTGTTTCTTGGCCTTTGAAAATACCACTGACAGGATGTCCTGACTACTTTCTGCTGACTGATCCCATCAGGAAATATGTTAGGGGGTACCTGCTCTCTGCAGGTCTGGCTGCCTGATCCCCAGATGGACTCAAAGGGTTTATAAGCCCAAGTCCCTTCCTGTCTTTGCCCCCTCTGATTTTGTCCAAGAAATCCCCTCCTCAATTCGGTGTATGTGCATGAGGGAGTTAGAGGCAATGATGCAGAGGGATGCACGAGAGCTGGAGGGGCTGTCCTTACTTGTGCTGCATCTGGACCAGCCAAAATATCCTCCTGGCCACTGGGTCAAGTCATTAAGTACATTGACATTCTAGATCCAAACCATGGAGAATCGTTAGATAACTAACTAACCTTAATCAGTTTTAATGTACAACTAACTTTTCCTCCTTAAGAACAAACACTCGTAGCATTAACAATCAGTTAGTTATTAAATCTCACTGCACGAGGGTGTATTTATAAATATGTGACAACTTAATGGCTAAAGACATAAAGAAGAAATGAACAGCAATCGAGATATTTTTAATATTTTAATTAAAAATAATCAAGACATTAAAAACACAAGAAGTCAAAAAGAAAAAAAGAATTTAGAAACAATATTAAAATGGGATGTTAGTTGAAAATCTTCTTTCATGAAGCTCCTGCAATCTGGAATTCTTTTCTTCTAGCTCATCAAATCTCAATTTAAAACACATTCCCTGTCCTTGCTCATTTCCTCTATTCCATTTGGGTATATATGAAGAAGTCATTTCCTGTTATTGGTTGAAAAGTGTCATGTACTAGGTTAATACATTTGTACTTTAACAATATATTTAGAATATTGGTGGAAAATAACAATGAATCACATCTACACATTCATAAATGCCAATAAATGCACTCTTGCCAGTATGTTCAACATTTCTTTACCCACAGAGGTCTTGATTCTTGAATGTTATGCTAATAAAATGGAGAGTTAATTGCTGATATTTCTGACATGTATTACGCATAGTTCCAGGATTTTCTGGAAGCTGCCAGGTATTCAGGAAAATGTTTGAGTCCTAAAAGTTATATGAATTATGTATTTCTTGTATGAAATTTCAGATGATCCAATATTTGTTACACCCTATTTGCTATTCATCATTTGCTATTCATTATACTTGTATTTATAAGTTTCAGTTACCCAATCAGGGAGCACAGACAATAGTATGTGATTTGGTTGACCAGTCAAACACTTCAAATAGTGAATGGATGACACTAACAATTTGAGAACAAAAAATAGGCTGAAATCTGTTCACATAAAACTGTTCAGTGAATACTTACAAATAACAAATGTGTTTGTAGAAATCAGGATTGTTTCCAGAATGATTCATGAACTGCAAAACGGCCAAATTAGCAACAAACACTATTTGCAATGGATAATTCAATCAGTCATAAATAAAAGAGAATACAGCAGACTCTGTGATTCTCCTCTCAGGAAATGTCGAGTAGCGTTTTCTTTCTCTGCTCCACCATCAAAGCTGACTGGAAAACATGCTCTTTTCTTGCAAACATCAGTTTGTATGAGATGCTAAGCCATGATTTTAATCTTAACAGCATTTTGCAAACCATTTCCCTCCTTTCTTGAGTCCCCAGGTATTTTTTAGCCACATTGATTGGCAATAAACTGAGGCATGATTGCATTTATTGAATCTGACTATCCATGCATGTTTCAGTACCTAAATAATCAATCGATTTTGATACTTAACTTTAGAAAGCTTGCTTAACTGCTTTTGGGCAGCCCCAGAAAGGTGGTGATGGGACTGGATCCTTTCCCCCTTCAATGTTTGTAGATTACCTGTGAGAGCCACAAAAAGACCACAGAAGTTTGTGACTGCCCCTTGTGTATTCAGGCAATCAAACTAGTGGCATTATCATGGTCCAGTGGGATGGCTGATGGCTGAGCTGTATTACATAGATGGAAACTATTGTATAGATTCGGCAACTCTTTTTCAATAATGTTTTAGCACAGGGAGTGGGATTGACGTTCTCTACCTTTAGCCATGTCAGGGACTACTCCACTTATTCATCTAGGTTCCTTCAAAGGAAAGAGGGAAAATTCATCTAGACTAAGTCACCTGGAACAGGAAAGATGACTGACAGTGGTAGGAGACTGAATGATGAGCCTTTAGCAGACACATGAGGGGGATTCATAGCGTGGCATTAGAAACCCCTGCTATTCCATGTGGCCTACAAAGGCCTCTCCAGAAAGCTGTGGGTCTCTCCTAGGTTCTGTGCCATACCTGCACTGGTGCCCTGCATATCCTGAGTTGCATAGACTTGCATAGAATTGCACTAGATGTCCCTACACGGACAAGGGAATTGCTCTACCTTTTACCTTACATAGGAAGCATTTTACCAATGTTATTGAATAACTACTCTTAAATGTCTGCACTTACCTGTGTTTTGGTCAGATGCTCAATGACACTTAGATGTCATGTTCTAGATTTCCATTGTTTTTTATTTAAAACCCACAACACATCTTAGGAAATGTTAGAGATTTTATTTAGCTCTTACATACTATAATGACTAACCCAGAATAATATGGAAAGATCACACCATTTCAGAGTACGAGGTGGTGAATTTTCTTCTTTTGCTTTAATGACATTTACACCATTGCCTCTTTATATGTGTGTACCACTTTGTTCACAAAGCCCAGGAAGAAAGGCTGGCAGGAAAGTCAGGACAAAATGCATTTGCAGCCTGTACAAGGGCTGTGAAACAACTACATGGTCCCACCCTGGCCCCCGCCTGCTTCATCCTCCTTGCAGTGCAAGAAAAACAAGGATGTGAGAGTACGTGTCTCCCACCTGACCACTGCTTTTAGGACATGGAAGTTATGGGAGACTCTCATGTTCTTTCTTACTCCTCCTCTCTCACCTGTTTTTCTACATATATTGAGTGTTTCTTGTTTTCCTCACCAGCTCCCTGTGCTGAGCTACAATGCAATCAGCAGTAAAGCAGCCATGCAAAGTGGGAAAAAGTGTCGCAATAAGCTTACTGATCAAATATTCTCTGATTTTATTCATCTACTGTGTGCAGTACCTATTTCCATTTCCCCATAAACTACTCATCATAATTTTTATATATGGCATCAAACTGCAAAAGCTGTATTAATTGCCCTGCTTCTTAAACTGTGAGAATGGTTTCTTCTGCTACCCACAGTTTAGATACATGATTATATGAAAAATCTGCTGTATATTTCTAAATGTTCTCTTTGATGTTTATAACTATGTTTGTTAAGTAACAAACCCATGAAAATAGAAGGCAACAGAATGAAATACGTCAGGACAGTACTGAAAAAATTGTTCATTTTATCTTACAGCACTTGTCATAATGAAATCTCATCCTGAAATTCACTATTTACATTTATTTATGTATTATTTTAATCCTAGGAGGCTTTAATCTTCAGTCATGGAAATGGGGATAAATTTAACATCAATGATTTGCTCACCTACTTTATTGTTTGTTTTCTTTTTTTAATTTATCTGTGGTCTATATCCTAGATATGCAGCTATCTTTTTGTCTCTTTTTTTTTAACAAGAACATGTTGCTTTTTCACAAGCCTTAAAGGAGGGAGGTTTTTTCCCAGATTAATTAAAAAAGGCTTACTAGGCTTGGACTAGAAAAAAAACAGATGGGATGACTCTGTAAGTAGAGTCATTCATTTACATCAGAGCTCAAAATGAGTAGGGCTACTCAAGTGCGTCAGGTTACATAAGTAAAGCACAGTTTGTGCAGTAAAATAGACTATTACAGCTAATCAAATGTGAATACTGGGAGTCCAAGAATGATCTTAGGTTACCAGATCTGGCAAGATGCTTTTACCCACCTTGAGTTGAAAAGTATCACAGAGGAAAGCCTGAATGTTCACTGGAGAAACTCTTTTAAATAGAAGCATCATAATGTCTCTGAGTCACAGAGCTTTACAGAATGCAAAAAGGTCACAGCTTGGTCATCCCCTTGAGGAAATATGAGTAATATAAAAATTTTCTGCCCTCTGACTTGACTGCATGGGTGGCTGAGCTATTTTACCACTCAGGAAGTCTTGAACAGCAAAAATGCTGATCAGAGGACAAAAGTTGCAGTACTGTTTTCCTTCCCCATTCAGTTTCTTTCACGTTTATTTTGATATTGGGGGTTTTAAATTGCATGGAATGATTTGGCTGATTATTTTTCCCAAAACGTACTGGAAAGAAAATCCTATAAGACTTGTAAAACTGAAAAGATTTTTGCTTTAAAAAAGTATGTGAAGGAAGCAGAAGGTAAATTAAATTTTAGAGAAAGGAAAGAAAATATAAAATGGGATAGCTCAGCCATATGTAGGAAGACATGAGTGCTAACACATGGGTGTCCTTTGTCAGTGTAAAAAATAATGCCTAAATATATACAAATAGGTCAATTCTTGCAGACATTTGTATAGTCATACAGGGATAATAGCACAGGCATAAATTTTTGCGGACCTTGTTCATCATATGAAGTTATATATAATCTGGAACACACCATATCATATTCATATTCATTGATCTAATTAGAAAACTTTTAGGCTAACAACATTGGTTTTTAATTATTCCACAGTTTATTTCTGCCAGAATATAGTGTTTCTAAGAATAATACAGAAAGAGTCTTACTGGGTAGTTGGAGGTGGTGTATTTCCCGAAAGTGATCATATTTGCTTTTATTTAGAGTGCTCTTTCATCCCAGTGCACTCCCAAACTTACCAACAAATTGCTTGAAGTATGAAATTCCTCATAGTGATATTTAAGAATGAAGTAAAAAACTCAGAAGTGATAAATCCATGAAGATCTCCTCAACAAAACACAACCATAGATACACTCTAACAATTATCTTCTGGCTCCTATTCACACGTTTATACATAGTGAAGTCAGAGTGTGGAAAAACTTGCTGAACTGGTTCCTTCATTAAGCTTCTTTTTATCTACCCCTACACAGGTTATATCTTGCCGTTAAGATAATATTTTTGGGGAAAGAACTATATCTTGACTCCATATTTGTATGACAGCCAGCACAGTGACTACAGCAAAACACAGCAAAAGGGAAAATTCCTACTCACAAGGCCATAGTTAGATGAAAGCAAAACCAGCTGTTCAGGCTTAGGTCAAAAGTCTATCTTGCTGAGTATCTTGTGTCCATCACTATCCACAGGTAAAAATCCAAGGAAGGACAAGCATACATAATGCTTTGCATATTCAGACTGAAACTATTTTCAGCTCAAGGATTTCCTCAACTTGATGAGATTTTCAGATTTAGTAATCTCCAGAAGGTGATTTTTGCAAGTATTTGTCCAGCTGCCTATTGTTACTATGCCAATTTTATGCACAATGCCCTCTGGCAATCTGTCCCACAGGTCCATTGCCCATCACATGGTCCATCGCCACCCTCTTTAGTTTGTTCTGAACCTGGCCCTTTTGCATGCACATGATGGCCCCAGTTCTCGTTTTTGGCAAAGTGAACTGTCAATCTTCACGTCACCCGTAATTATGCTGAGCTCTACTGAACCCTCCCTAAGATTCTTTTCCAGGCTGAGTTGCTGTTTGTGCAGAAACTTTTTCAGAAAAAAAAGGGATCATCCTTGTTGCCCTTCTCTGGACCTTTTCAAATCCTAATACACCTCAGAGACCATTTTATAAGTAGCGCTGGGACTGCTTTTCCTTATGTGCATCACTTTACATATATCTACATTGCATTTCATCTATCATTTTTTTGCTCAGCCACTCAGTCTTCGTAATACTTTACAATCTGCCCTTGTCCTACAAGTCTGAATAACTTTGTATCATCAGCATATTTTCTTACCTTACTGCCTGCTTTCTTTTTCAGGTCATTTTTTACATTTCTTTCTGAGGCAGTGCCGGTTTAACAACTTTGTACCTGCTGCACATCCTCAGCATGGCTGGAATAGCTGTCCATGACCCGGACTGGGGTGACACAGTGACCTGGATTGGGAAAGTGATCTGCAATTTTTTTGTTGGTCTATTTTTAAACAGGGAGGTAAGAAGAGCATAAACTGATAGTGCTGTCAAACATGGAAGTTTTTCTTCCACTGCCCCAATGGTGAGGTGAATGAGCAAGCTTAAGCTTGAAATCATCGACTTTGACTGCAACTCTCACACATTTAAACCTTTGCAGCCACTCTATGTAGTGCCCCAGCTGACAAATAAGACAAAGAATAGGGAAAAGAAGAACAGGTATTTGTATTCCTACCTGGATTGAACATTGTCATGTGTGTATCACAATAGATTCCAGCTTAAAAAAAAAAGAGGCAGAAGATTAACTGGACTCTGTAAAAATGTTAACCCAGGGATCTTATGAGGAAGAAGATGGAAGAAATGTGGATCAAAATGAACATGGGTTGGACTGTGTCTCTAAACTTTAGGCATCTTAACGTAGACACTTAATCTCCTCATTCCAATTTTCCCTTAGCCAGCAAAAATGGGTATTTTTAAGAAGCAATTCATAGAACTTCTTTTGCATCTCTACATTAGAATGGATTGTATACTTGATTCCAATGACCATATTGATTACATCACCACTGACTGTAAAGAAAGCTTGGGACCATCAGTTCAAAAATAGACATCTTCTGATCTACTGAACCCCACCTTATGTCTTTCCACCTTGCTTGTGTCTAGAAAAAGTTAAATAATTTATGAGCTGGTAGCCCATACATTGGTACTAAAGTTTACCCCCTTGGTTAAACCTTTCAGCAGTTTCTCAGAACGACTCCCTAGGTCATCGCAGTCATCTGAGGACATCCCAGATAGACATCACAGACAATACTTGCAATTTTTCTTCACTTATTGCACTTGTCCCAAGATATTTCATGAAAATTCTGCTCAGCACTTCTAGCATGAGCTATTTACATAATCCAGGTTTCAAAAAATAAAATTATACTTCAGAATGCCTACAGAAATCTCAATGGCAGCTGTTTACCCACAGCTATTTGAGTAGCAGAGCCATTTAAAAACAGTACCAGAACTGTTTAGTAATAAAGAAATATATAGGTGCCTTTTTTTCATTTCCCTCCCTTATTCAAAATAAATAAGTTAAAGCTTTAGAAAGTTATGAATTACTGAAAACAAAGGGCTGGAATGGAAAACATTATACAAAATTAATTACAGTGATCACTGTTGCCATGATTGTGATTTACAACACGTATCTCTCCTTGAAGTAAGAAAGACATAAACATAAAACAGGATATGAAATTAGCTGGAGAGCAATACTTTTTGTCTGTATGTTTTCCTGAGTACCAGAATTCTAAAAATTCCCTGACTGTGACCAGTTTCCTCCTGTGTTGCAACCACATTGCAGGTAGCTTTGTGTCCCAGCGTGAAAGGCATTCGATAGCACAAGTATGTGAAAATATAAGATTATCTAGCCTTCTCTAAGGCAAGCAAAGGAAGCAGAATACGATGCTGAAAAGTGGGACAACATGAAAGCAGTGGGACATCTGGCTGCCCTGTACGAGATGGAATCGAGCAGCTGCTGAACTATCACAGGAATGCTCCACAAAGGCGCACAGGAATTGCCGTTCCAGATCAAATAATGGTACCAGTACCAGATGCTTCGGAAGAAGACGTAAAACTTCCATAATAGGCAATTATGCAACAACATATTGGGGAGGGAAGTTTCTCCTTTAAGTCTCAGACATTTAGTGTATGATTTATATGCTGAAGAATGTGGATTGATTTACATCCTGGAGAAACCACAGTTATCCTTATAATTCGTATAATGGCTAATCCTTTCATTTGAAACAGCTACATTCTTTTTCTACATGTTATGGCAGTTGTGTATTATTAGGAACCAAATACAAAGAAATACTGCAACCAACTGAAACTCAAGGAAGAACGCAGAGGGAAAATGCAATGATGTAAATTAAAATATGGCCAAGAGGCCAGGAATAATCTCAAAAAAATGTGACACACATGTTTTCTCTTTTAACCACATGACAGCATTAAGAATGGCAGAAGTATAGCTGACAAAGCACAGGCTGGTGACATCCAGGTGTGAGGCTGTGCGGATGGGGGGAGGTAGGAATGAGCACTGCCGGTTGGCTGGATGAAGCCCCCTTTCCTTCCTTGTGTTAGAGCTGCTAACGGTTGCACCACCACTGAGGAGAAGCACCAACAAAGAGGCTGTCAAATCCAGTTTCCTTAGTCATTAAAATACACCCTTAAATCCCATTCTTTTTAGAGACGAAGACTGCATACTCTCATTACATGGCGCACAGACTGGTATTACCTTTGGGCAGCTTGTAGTTCAAATTTTGACCAGGCCATTGAGCTGCTTCTGAGAACTGTTAAATGATAGACGAAGTCAGTAGAGTTGTGTCATTGAGGTGGCTTCTCTAAAGAGGGCATTAAATCCCCATTGGTCAAGGTTGCTACGGTACACTGAGCAATTTTTTTCTCTCTCAGAGCATGAACATGGACTCTAAACTATTTATATTAGGAAAATGCATGCCAGGATCTTAATGTTTGCTAGGGGTATGACATGACAGGCACACATGGTACAGCTGTATACATCCTGCTGCTGCCAGAGACTGTATTTCATTTTGCCCTTCTTAAAGCAGTAGTTTAAGTTTTATGGCAACCCACAAAGTGCACCAGCATATAAACACAATCTCATCTGAGAGTGGGGTTTTGGTCCATGCTACCACTTTTGAGCCAGCACAAAATAGTAAAGATACAAATGGCAGATATCCATTTAAACATAAGCAGGTTTAATAGTCAAATCACCCAAGTGTTTCTCAGATTATGAAACTGTGAGGAACCACTGTGCTAATCTAATCCAATCTTTGTGAAAGACATCCTGTTTTGAGTTACAGATTTCCAGAGATAGAGGTTTTGCCATAATCCTTGTTAAATTGTTCCAGAGTTTAATCACCTTCTTTATAAAATTAATGCCTTTAAATCTGAATTATTCCAGCTTTAGTGGCCATCTACTGCATCTTGTTAAGTCTTTGTCTGTTGAACTGAAGAACCTCTGATTATCAAATCTATTTTCTCCATGGAGATACTTATAAACTGTGATTATGTCATTTCTTAACCTTTCCTTTGATAAACTACACAGATTGAACTCATTGAGTTTACAATCCTTGTTTTCTTGTCCTTTAATCATTCCTGTACTTCTCCCCCAAGCTTCTCCTCTGCCCTCCCCTGTTTGCAGATGACTTCATAAGACGGTGAACCCCAAAACTGGACCCATTATTGTAGTCACAGCCGTACAGATACAAAATATAAAGAAGATATAGCAGCCCAACTCCTGCTCACCCTTCTAAAGATCACAAAAGCCATATTTATTCACTTATGATTCCCTGCTTACATTTTGAGACCTACCAGTTAGCCAGTTCTAATAAACTCAATGTGTGCTGTGTTGATTTTTAGTCATTACAGTTTCTTAAAGAAATGTTTTCTGCGTGCTCAGATGAATGCCTGACATAAATCTATGTATATTGTACCAATGCTATTTACCTTTATTAACCCAGCTTGTAATCCCATCAGAGAAAGTCATCTGGTTGGTTTGACAAGAGCTATTTTCATAAACTCTTGTTGATTGACATTTAATATATTATGCTCTTCTGGAAGTTGCAGTATCCCAATTGATATAATTTCATAAGGAATTATTCTGACAGCTGCTGAAAGACAGTCCCTGCGGAAATTCTGTGGGTCATTTTGTATTAAGTTGATTCTAACTTATATTAAACCTATCTCAGACTTTTGTCATATACTATAAGGCAACCATCACTGCAAAGAGGCTGCCTTACAAGAGCAAAATGACTGGGGTAAGAGTGCAAACACTTCACTACAAATTAAACCAAGCAGGTAGTCATATTTAAGCCTTAGGCTTCCAGGAAATCAATCTTCCCATGTAAGAAAACTCATTGATCTACAGGTCACAGGAGTGTGTTTGCTTAAAAAATATGTTAAATACATTATGGTAACATAGGTCAGTATATAAAAGGATGCATTAAACCTGAAACACTTAGATTTCTCCAAAGCCTATGCCCCAGTGATAATACCATACTAGTAGATAAAGAAAATTCCTATCATTTATTATAAAGGACTTTACCCTCAAAACCTCATAAAGGCAACAGAAATAATAGTCAGTATTCCAGACCTGAACTGCAAAGGACAGAAGTGTAATAACGTGAAATTTAATCAAAGCACCCAAAGTTCACGCAGAATAGGTTTGGAAATTGGCAGTGGACTCCAGGGCATGACAACTTAGACCATATGATCCAATTAAAAAGAAATTGATGGAAAGTTACTACCTAGGTTTTCCTGGTGTTCTGGAATACTAATATTAGGTCAATAAGAGCATTGCACTTTAGAGTACTGTAGCATCTAGTCTTTAAGATTTGCATACAGTTTTACTATATACCCAAAACATTGAGAAGGATAATCCTGTAAGAAGTTCTACCTAAAACAGCATGGTCTGCTGAACTAACGTTTCTTAAATTAGATAGTAAGAAAAGACAATAAAAGACAATAAAAGCAGGAATTCTACATCCTCCCTCCTTGATGCCCAGGGCCTGGGCACACACAGATCCCATTACTGCACTGAAAACTCTGAAAGCTAGGCAAAAAACTTTTACTATAATGGGTTCTTTTAAAAACAAGCTGTTGAAAGAAATGCTATTATCCCTTACCCTGATTTTCCAGAACTTCCAGGGACTGGGACACCCATCTAGAATATGAGGTTCTGGGTTCAATTCCCTTCTCTGTCTAATGAATTTAAACCCTGTTCTCCTGACTCCCTAAGGCACTGTAGTCATTAAGAAGAGCTGTAGGAGTCTTGTGAAGTGTTGTTCTTGTTCCCACATACCGAAGTTCTTCCACTTTATGTGACCCATTTAAACATGAAATGGAAAAGAGAGAGATGGCTCTAAATCCCAGGGTTTAAATCACTCATAGGAATGTGTAATAGTAAAACCTTATAATAATAGACAGAGTTCCCTAGCCTAACCTCTGCTAGATGTTACTTGCTTTCTCATTTTCTCAGTGAGTGTTTAAGTTGGCCATATAAAGCAGAAGAGACTCCGTATGGGAGAATTAGAGCATCCTCACCTTTCCACTCAGGTTAGTGGCAAACACACATTCCAGGAGACAGAAGACAAAGGCTCAAATCCACCTAGATCTGGGAATAAGCTGAACTCCTGTCTGGATAGTTGCTCTATCAATAAATGAAAAAAGTCACTAGCTGCATTCCTGATTCCTGGCTTTATTAGAGGCAAATCAGCCGATAGGTTTGCTCTAGAAGGCACCGAGAGTTGTAGGAGAATCCTTGTGAGTTGACCAACATGTAACATGTTTTGTCTAATTTGTCTAGGTTCACTCTGTAATGGATGTGAAGAAATAGATGTTGTGAGAGAGCAAGTCACTCCAGCTACCATATAAACCACACTGTGCACACATACCTGTTTTGCTCCTGTGACTGTAGAAGGAGGCTAAACAACCCACTCAGATTAGATAACTCATTTTTAATCACTCAGTTAAGGCAAAATGAACCCTACTCTTGAAATCATGTATATATTTCAGGTTTAAGGGACAACTGCTGAAAGAGTTGTGGAGCTAATTTGTAGATCTGAGTACCTGAGATGACCAATCGCATGTAATACTCCTTCTGGTTATTGCCCAGTCTTTTATGGTTGGACTGAAGAAAAAAATATCTCGCTTATTTCTTTTGCAGAAATTCAAAATCATCCCTTTGGAATTCACCTTGCAAGTCCAGCAATATATATGAAGTGTTGTTCCTGCTTTCTGTCACACACAGCTTCCCTGTCCTTTTCCCTTTGACTACACCAGCATAATCCCAAGAAAAGTTCTTTTCAGAGCTTAACTCCAGTGATGAGGTGTGCTTAGCTGTGCCAGACCCAATGTACTTTACTAAGCTCCAATTCAGTCATCAACCTAGTTGACCCAAAGCTGGCCTGAAGGCATAAGATAAGGTCCAAGACTACCTGCTTAGAAGCAATCAAAATTTCTTTGTATTAAAGATCGCCACTTACTAAATGAATTTTCTGTATCATTGTCTTATCTCAGTGATCATCGGAAATACATCTGCTTTGACTGCTGGCCACTGACTGGTAAATTGATTCCTGAGTATAGGCCTGTGTTGAGTGACTGCAGAGAATGACTCTGCACAGATGAGAGTTATCTGGAATTTCCATTCTCCAGATCTCCTGAGTTCTGTGAGAACCCATGATTATTTTTTTTTTCTGGAGAAAGGGGATAAAACTGAAATGAACATTTTTTTATTTTGTGGAAATTGAATTTTTTATTTAATAAATTATTCTGACAAAACATTTTCAATTTTTTTTAATTAAAGAGACCATTTTTTGTTCTCTAGTAATGACATAGGGTGGCCAAGGCCGTCAAAAGGATAAAACCTGGAGCAGAAAGGACTCATTCCACCCTGTTGTTGAGGTTTGTCCTGAGATAATAAAAAAATATCTGAGTTGTTTACAGCGGCACTTGTATCATTGCTTTCAATAGTTACAAGACTGTCCAGTAAATAGCATGCATGCATGGCCAGAGATAGTGATAAAGAGAAATAAATGAGGTGGGATCAACTGCTGGAAAACCTGAAAGATTCTTCTAGTACTTTTGTGTTTCTAAGTGTCGTTGCCAAGGCCTATAATTATACACATTAGATTCTGGCACCTGGGTTAATGGCATAACTGAGCCTGACAGCCAAGCCAAAATTGTCATGTAGCATAGCCCTGGTTGCAAATCACAGATACCCTGAGTCAAATAGTTTCTAGAACCTTCATTGCAAACTATCCAGGAGCTTAGCTTGACCCCCATCAACCTTCCAATATGTTATAGCCAAAAAATGAAAAATGCAGAGCTTGAAATGAATTGTACAAAGAACTGATTCAGCTGTCATCTTCTGATACAGATAAAATCAGATAGAGTGCATAGGAAACATTCCATCTTTCTTCCACCCCCTACTTCAAATTTTAAGGAAAGAAAGTCACATTTTCCCATATACAGAAAAAAAGGCAACTCATTTTCCAACTAAAACAAATATTTTTCTAAAACAAACTTTTATTTTCCCAAATATTTGACAGGAGCAGACTGTACAGTTCTGAAGAAGTTTAGTCAGCTGTGCAGATTGACTTTTGAAGTGTAAAATAAACCTTTACTTAACAGATGTCAAGAATATGGCTTTGTGAGATAATGACAGGTTTTGTAATAGGTTGGTGGTGGTTTCTTCTAAGTGGAATGAGTGAAGTTTTGGTGCCAACTCTTTAAAAAAATGACAACATGATTATTAACAATTGACTGGAATCAGGAAAGAAAAATCAACAACAAAACTGACTGTACTTTTTTGTGTGTTTGGAAGGCACAAATTGCTCACTAAATTGCATGGAAGTACAATTATCTTTAATTGGTACTCTCTTTCTTCATTTGGGAGCTGCAATGGTACTGAAATCTAGTGCCCAGGAAGGCAACCTGAGACCTAGTCTTGAGATATCAACCAAAGCCGACTTCTTCCTTAGGCCCATCTTCCTCTGCAGGACCTAGATATCCTGATTCCACACTAATTTGATGACAATTTCAAGAGATGACTCATCCCTCATCCAGTCAGAAACAGTTTGCTGCCCCATCAGTTCACACCACTTCTACTTTTGGGGAGAGAAAGGAGGATCCACTACAAGAATCATGTCTCCTACCATCTTCCCAGGAAACAAGGCTGCTCCTGTTGTCAATACAGTGAACAGCATGAGAAGGACCTTAACACCACTTCTAAATATTTCACACAGAGCCAACCCTTTGCTGTGCAAAACACCAGCAGTGAAGGCCTGGAAAAGTTGACGCACCTGAGGAGAGTGGCACTAACATTCCCTGGTATTGAGTATAGATTCCAGCAAAGTTTCTCATCCTCCAAAAATAGCCCTGAGGACTGTCACGGTGCCATCTCGTTGGCTGCAATTGTTCTGTACTGTCAGCCAGAGTATATCATCCCGAGCTTGGAAACAGAAATGTGGGTTTATTGCAGGATTTGGAGAAAAGATGAGGAACACTTTTATCTCTGGTGGCCCCATGATGAATTTGTTTGACAGCAATCAGGATCTACTCTAGGCCGACCTGAGTGTGAGTTTTCACAGAGGCTGTGTACCCCTTAGAAGGGAGTACTAACATGGATATGTGTACTGACTCATTTCTCACTTGCTGGCCTTGTGCTTGAGAGCCAGACCTGCTTCTATATATATCAAAATTTTTGAAGTCCCTTGGGAATGGCTATCCTTTCCCAGTGAAACCACGTGTTGCTCATCCCCGTCAGTACTATATTGCCAGCTCCTACCCCTGCCAACAGACATGCTGCAGAAGCCGACAGTAGAGAGGATGCCCAGCCATCCCCAACTGCCTGCTGGGTCACCCAGAGACCAGCGCTCATCACCTTTCTTGCTTTCTCATCAGCGTCCTTCAGACTGGCCACTCCAGTACTTCTGCTACTCCAACTCATCTCTATTTCTGCCCGTTTTTATTTGGGATCATCTCTTCCTGTCAGCTCCTCAGTACTTTGTTGAAATGACACATCTTCTTTCCTCTTTTTAATGCAATTTTCTCTGTTGTTTTTCAGATTCCACTTCCAACCTTCAGGTTCCCATGAATCCTCTACAGCCAGTTTTATAGCTCTCCTCCACACATTACTTCACTTTTCCTTCCATCCTGTCAATACACACTTGACAGTCCTCTCCACTCTGTTGCTCTTGATTTCCCAGCCTGCTATATCCCTGAATATTCTGCAGAATATTCTGCAGAGATGTGAGGTGGAGAGGGATAAGGCAGAATCACCCAAAACCTTTGTACATGGGTACAAGTGCCATTGCAAGTCCAAGGTCTGAGATTTGAGAGGCCATGTTATTAAAAAGTGACCATTAATATCTAGGCCAAATGTTATTTCAAAGCTTCTCCTTTCCTCCCTCTTTAAATTGCTGTATTTACTTTCCAACAGAAGTTAATGGAGAAAAAGAAAATACTTTGCTGTGCACAGGGAATTAATGCAGCAAGCCTGCAGTGGCTTTTCTGAAGCCTTCCTCATCTACAATGAAAATCCATGTAAGTCCCCTGTAAATACACACCCTCAGCGTTTCTGCTAAATGCATGCTATTTACACAATAGCCCATTACAACAGCCCATCTGTCAACCCTCTTTCATGGCCACAGGTGGAGGATGAAAAATTATTTTGAACAGAGCATGGATGGTCTTTGGAGGAAAGCTTGTTTGCCGCGGTATAGCTGGGCCTCCCACAGGCCAAAATCTGCAACCTTCTGGGGCTCCCAACCATGGCTGGCCTTTAGTCAAACAGTGCCCAGGGCAAGCCAGAATTTCATGCCTTTCCAAAACGCTAATTGTTTGGGGATAAATATTAACCTAGAATTTCAGCTGTGCACTCCAGTCTTAAGAATGCTGGGCAGCCACCCAGCCCACCCACCCCTTAGGCTAACCCTACTTCAAGGGTCTTTGTATAAGGCCCAGAAGGTCATGGAAGTTCAGTTCATTTTATGGTACATGCAACTACAAAGCATCTAAACATTTTTTATTTTTAAGAGCTTCCCTGTAATTCAGAAAATGACTGTGAAAATATGGTGGACAGAAACAGGGCATGTCCCAGACTCTCAAGATGGACTCCCTGGTTGAGAGATCAGAGCATGAACCAGCATCTCAACCCAGACTGCAAACTGAAGTCAAGCAATTATTTAGATCACATACACACTTACAGTGACAGATAATCCACCCGTTCTCTGAACTCTGAGAGACATCTTGCCCTTCCAAAAATGTCATCACAGGTTCTTAGTAGATCTGGCAAAGAGTATGTGCAGTTTGAATACCACTGGCCAGAGTCCAACACAGAGCATGTAAGTCCTGGACTCTCACCGCATCACCAGTGTGGGAATAAAGTTTCTAAGAGGCAGCTAGAAATCAAAGAAAGAATGACAGAGATTTTTGTGACGCTCTAAAACTATTTGCTGAGAGCTGTAAGATTGCTAGCTTCCCTATTTTTTTCCAGAATGATTCAATTACCCAACTAAAAGAGAAAATAGCCACAACACATAATTCAAGATGAAAAAAAAACCAGCATGCAGCAGCCTGTCCTTAAAGCCAGGTTGTCCCTTGCCTTGGCCATATAGAATGTATTTATTGTATTATTTTTTCCGTTACTTTTTTTTTCTTATTCTGCTCATCTCAACATTTGTTTATAATTCTGCAACATCCTTGCTCATCCTTTCTTTCTCTTTTTTTTCTTTTTTCTTTTTTTTGTTGGAAGTCATTCTTCCCAAGCCTTCTGCCCCAGTTTTGTCATGGTAGAGCATGAAACCAGTAACCCTGAAGGTAAACTTTTGAACCCAAAGAGTTTGAGTTAGTTCACAATTAAGTAAAACCACCCAGAGACCAAAGGTCCTCCTTATGTTGAAAGAAGAAATGGGCAGATAAGACATGGAGAAAGTGGTGCAGATAAACCTCTCATTCTCTGCGGCATCACCAGCTAAGGACATCTTCACGCCTTCCAGTGCAATACTACACCTTTGGCTGTTGCCCAAATCCACTGTAAGCAAAAACTTACACTGACACTGACATCCTAGCTCAGATCCTGGAGGCAGAAGAAATACATTTACATAGCACAAGACCCTAAGAAAATTAACTCTGCCTCTCAGCATGGCAAATTATCAAAGGCACAACGTTGCTCTGAAACCAGATGAGAAACTGTCTTGGGAATATCTATAGTATGCTGTATGGTACAACATAGATATGCCAAATCAAAGCTACTGTTCAGCACAATCCTTCCTGTGAATGCTACTCCCACAAATGTCAGTCAGAATCATATTTCTGACATGAAGTGCCCAATGACAGCAACTGTGAAGTGTTTGGGAGTGCGCTGCCTTCCAACTTTTAAGTCTTTTATGTATTTAAGATGTAGAGCTGTCAAAAATAGAAGTTTTTCCATTATTCTTTGTCCTTTCAATCTTTTATTTTGCAGTTAGGCATATTCTCTCCCATCTGCCTTCTCTTCTACTGAGAGTTAAGTTTTCTGCCTGTGGTGGATAAATGTAAAGTACTGGGTTATGTGGGCAGGGATGGAAGGTCCATCAGACAACAGAATCTAGTAAATTCTATAAAAATTTGCAACCCTGGAATATGCACTTTCATAACCTAATCGCCCCATCAGAGTCCTAATTGGTCCATCAATGGCTCACTTCAAACTCCAGGAGTGTTGAGATCTGAGCAGTTGGAGAGAAAAGTGTTCTAAAATCTGCCCCAGTGATATCTTACAGGGGACATAACAGCACATCTATGTGCTTTTCCCAGATTTCCCTCTTACTTTTCTCAGATGAATAGAGTTATAGCTCAAAGAAAATATGTCCTGGCTACTTCATATGGTCTTGACTATGGATCAGTTCGAACTATATATAAAATTTTTTCTCAGTGCTGCTCAGAGTAGGCTAGTGAGCTGTGGTACAGAATGCTGTCATTCTTTTATTATGGATCTGCAGTGTCTGCCTGTCTTATTTGTAGCTGATGGCTAAATTTCTGTCTGATACAATTGCTGAAATAGCCTTGAAATGGGAACTGCCTGTAACTGATGTAGTGATGTCTACCAGAATTTGTAGAATCCAAATGACAAGCTCCAAACACTAGCCTCATCTGGAGCAGCATGTCCAGTTCTGTTTATCCCTGTTCCAAAAAGACATATTAAAATTGGTGCAGGCCAGGAAAATTACTCCCAGTTTGGCATGGAGAATAGATTTGATATTAGAAGAGACTGAGAACAAGACTAAGTGAGAGGATAGAGACAGACTTAAGCTCTTCCTACAGTACAATAGCCAGATCACGGCACTCCACTTCCATGCCACATCTGGGTCACATCTGGCCCATTCAGAGCATGGCAAGGGTGATCTTGCTTTGCCTGTATTCACACACACATGCATATGGCTTTTGTAGCCTAAGAAAGCAGAAGGTGTGTTAACATCAGTGTTTTCAGATCAATTTTTAAGCAGCACTGATCTGATTGCTTCACCTTACAGAATGGTTTCAGAGGGTGCCAGATGGATTCCTTTCAGATAAAATACATCTGGAATATATGATAAAAGTTCATCTGGTGAGCTCCAGCCACTAATGAATATTCAGTCCATGGGAGACTCAACCAAAGAATGTAGATAAAATCCCCAGAGTGTTTGTAGTATGGACATGGGCTCCTCACCACCGAGTTTCATTCTACAGATTTGGTCATACAAAACCATGTTTCTTGTTAATGTAGACACAGGTAAATAATGTTTACTTGCTGAGAAGCAAACTAACAGAGCCCATGCTGAGCATCACTGCCCAGCTAGATTATTTGAAAGACTCATCGTTTAAAATTAGCTCATGCATTTTCACACTGCTCTAAGTTAACAACTACTGCAGTGAAGAAATTAAAAAGAACCATTAGAGTTATGAATTTCTAAATCAACTTTTTAGCAAGAATAAGGATAAGGAGTTTTAAAAAGATTTTAAATTTGTGGTAAATATTACATGATCTGACTGCCTGTGTTAAACAGGGGATGGAGAGGACTTCATCATCCCAAGAAGTTTCTCCTACTGAGGAAGCATCACTTGCTACATTTAGTTCAATATGTGCTAGTGAAGAACTACAAAATGATATTACAAATAGCAATGAAAGGATTTATTTGAAAGAGAACTTTCATTCTTTCCCCTCCCTGTAGTAATCACCAAGGAGCCAAGACAAGGTCTCCAGCACCATGCAAGGAAACCTGGGTCAAAAAGCCCTGAAGAACCATCACACCTGACAAATGAACTTTGGGGAACCCAAGAAATGCATCTTTGTTCCTACACCTGAATTTAATTCAAGGGAGCCCAGAAAAAATATAGGACCGTATGTTGCATGTAAATGAACCTGCTTTCATAGACAATGGACTTATTTCCTTTTTCAATCAGGAGAGAAGCATAAGGGAGTTTCTTATGACCCCCTAAGTCTTTGTCTTTGTTTACAAACAAAATTAGAGCAGCTTGAAGGTTACTGTAAATTTTATGAACTGGTTCCCAGGAGGTCATATCCTTTGTGGCTTGTCGAAATGTACTTAGGTCTGGCACTTCTGTAACCGCTGGAGCACACACAGTCTAGCTAGTACCTATGCCTAGCAAGTAAATTAGTACTAGTGCCCAGGTCCTTCAGCCTTACAGATCTTTACCTCTTTCTGATACATGCCCTGGGCTGTTGCTAAAAGGAAGAAGACCTGATGCTGTGACCATCTGACAGGGACCCATCCAGCAGGAATGTACCTCTTGCATTTCCTAAGGCTAAAGTGGCAGAAATTCGATCCTGGCCCTTTCACTGTTCACCTTAAAACCTTTGTTAAATTATGCTTGCTACACAGGGAATTTCACAGAAAGAACCAAGTACAAAGACACTTCTGAACCGTCAGTTTCCCAACAGCAATGGAAAAATCTCTGAGGTACGCAGAAGACATGCAGTTTTGTGATTAGTGAGCAGGACTGAGAGGACAGGAACTCTAGGCCTCTTTTCTCTCTCACTGGCTTCTGTGTCTTTGGGAATGTCACATAAACTTCTGTGCCTCAGGACTCATATCTCTGAAATGGAGATCATGAAACCTACCTACACATTGTGGTCTGATCATATTTGTAAAGTCACTTCGCATCCTCAAATAGCAGGACTTTACAGGTCCTAAGAACCATTAGTGTGGGTGGAGAAATACACAAAGTAAATAGCTGGAGTTCCACTATAAGGGTTATTTAAGGAAAGTGTAGGTGTAAGCCTAATGTAAGGCAAGAAAAATACTCTTTGTTTCATTATTCATTTCCCACTTGGCATTTGTAATATTTAGAGACTAATCATTTTTAACACTTGTGTATGTTTTTTTCCTGTGACTGAGGAGGCAGTAGTTCATAAAAGCTGGACAAGTTTTAAGTAAGCAAAGTAAAAACCCATGAACTTTGGAAATTTGAGCACAAATTAATATCTTTTTTAAGGTGGGACTTTTTTTATCCTTACTGGCTGTGCTTGTGACAAATTTAAAATAGCAACACAACTCATTTTTTAAGAAATAAATAACTCCAAAAATGTCAATATGATTCTTACCTAATTCTGTACAATTTTTTAAGTAGTGTTGTTTTGAATGACCTTCTTAAAGTGAAGTCACTAAAGCATGTATCAGTAACAGTCTTAGGGAATTATATCAAGCACCATGTGTTGGCTCTTCCTGCTGCGTCTGCCCATCTCTTTTAGTGCCACAGCTGTTTAGTGCTTGTTCATAATCAGAATGTCTATACAATTCCAACAAGAAGTAGTAGATCAAGTATCATAATCAGAGTTACCTTGAAAGTCTAGCAGCAGTCACCAAACCCTCTGAATGCTCTGCTACCTGGCATTTATCCTATATGTATGAAGGTCAAAGGCTGATATTAGGTCATAAGATGGATGCTTAGATGATGTCCAAACTAGAGTGAATATGGAGAGAAGATCTGAGATAGTAACCAAAGCTCAGCTGGTTCCAGGATTAGTACTTTGCCACGGGCCTGTAAAACATTCTGGGGAAATTTTAATTTCATAGAGATATGATTTGTATAAGCAATGCTACTAGGAGAATTTAAGCCAACACACAGACATGCAAATATAAGTTTCATTTCATAGGCACTTTAGTGAGTATCAGTTAGAACTCATGCCAATAAAAGTGATCTTGCACCTACCACTGTAGGCTGCCTGTTTCTGCCTTTCTGTCACCGTTTCTCTGATCAAGTCATTAAGAGAGTTCACATGAATGGTTTTGCCAGCATTACAGAAAGAGCAGTGGGAAGATAGTGATGCATAGCAGAGGCAGAACGATGCTGGGACTTTTTAGTGACATCACTTGACTTGTGTCGTTGTAAAATTGCAGCCTTTGTCTGCAGCAGAAAAAAAAAACTGTTTACATGAAGAGGTAGTTTGTGTGACTTGCATGACTACAGGACTCTTATCTTTTTATCTGTTCCTGTAAGGTTTGCGACCATGGGGAAAATCAGTAATGGGTTTCCAACAACCAAACTTAACACCAACTTATAGTTTTCAATATGATTTTCATAAGGGCTTTTTTTTTTTCATTAAAAGAACTGAAAGAAAAATAGATTTTCTTTTACATTTTTTAAATCAGACGAGGTTTCAGTTGTATTGACCTGGTAGAAATCTCACATGTAGGACAAAGTAAATTTTGCATTTCAGATGTTCTTGTGGAAATTCAACTACTGTTTACAGCACCTGATTTTGATCTGGAAAATGCACTCCTTCTAGTTTGAATTCAACCCAAAGCTAAACCACAGGGAAAGCTGAGGTCCAGAACTTGTACTAATATCCCACTAAAAGGGCACAAGTGCCATTACTGAGGAATTTCTTCTGCAAGTCACATTTGGTTACATCTCAGTAAAATGCCAGATCAAATGCCTGTCAGTCACTGTGCAAGTGAGATTCAAAACAATATTCTGGTCGCTTTTAGGTAAGGATAAGTAAAGACAAGTTAGGGAAGAGTGGGCAGACCAGTCACGTCATACACTGAGAGCAAACCCCACACACCTAGTTCCCAAAATATACACTGGCAAACAGACCCCTTCTGTCCCCACAGCACTCCAAAGCCACTCAGGATTTATGAATGGGCTTTAAAGCAGAAAACCTGCTGTTGAATATCAATGCTTAGTCGTACTTTGATAACCAGTCACTTAGAAGGTTAAAATATAACTTCTGTGAGATGGGTTTCTTCCCACTTGGGCAATTACTACAAAAAGAGTTTGCAGACAGGGACGACTCACAACAAAGACCTTCCTGTTTCTCTGTCCTATGGCTTCATAAATCTTAGCTTGTGACATCATAATCTGTTGCTGTGGGAATCCTGCTGGTATCACAAACAGGGGATCACAACCTCAAAGTAAGAGCAAATAGAAAGAAGAGATTGGTTCCGTGAGAAACAAAACATCCTCAGGGAAGATGAATAGATCATCCCCCCAGACCCTTCAAGATCAGGCTTACCCACGTCCTGGAAACCTGAGTTCAGATTCCAAATTGCTGTGTCATAGTAACCTCATCTGCAGTGACAAGAACCTACAGAAGATTCCCTTCACATCCCCCCATAAAAAGCTGGATAGGGATGCAAGGCAGATAGGCTTTTAGAACAAGTTCTTAGGCAAAACATAGAAAAAGATCTGTTTTGTGATGACAGTGTAAAACACATTCCTACCATACAGGGTAAACTAGCTATAGTCACATATGTATATAAACTGAGTTTATACAAAGAAAGTTCAGTTCAACCTCTGTCATCTGCCCATTTAATGACTTCATTTTCATAATTTTATCTTTGAAGAACGTGCCACAAGTTTCTGGCCATATCTCTGTGGCCACCTATGAGACTGGTCCCCTATGGGAACAGCTGCAGGAGGCACTCTGAGCAGGGCACTTATATCTGAGCAACTCGGGGACCCAGTGCATCACAAGCAGGTGTTGGCAGCATCATGCTCCTTACACTTGCTTCAGTAAGAGGGAGGAGAGTGCTTAAAGATGTTCAGTGCACCCATGCTATGGCTGACTTAGACCCCTGAGAGTCATTGCAGCTTTGAAGCTTATGCCAGGGCTCTCAGGAGCATTGCAGCTGGAGAAGGAGAAAGGGGTTGGTACTCTCCATAATTTCCACACAGGACTTCTCCAATGTTTATTCTTTATTACTAATCTATTTGAATACAAATTGAAAGAAATGCAAGATCAGTAAAGGCATATGCAAATATAACTTTTTTCCATGTAGGTCATTGCCATAGAAACTATTGCTACAGGATCTAGAGAGACATGGCCGGATCACCACGGCACAGAAATTAGGGTCTCAGCCTCTTGGGACTAGTAACATTAATACTTATGAAGGTTTACTCCATTTTTAAAGACAAATTATTTATGTTTTTTTCTTAATTTTCCTACCTGCTAAATGGGAATAAAAATCCCAATCCCTCTCACTGGAATCCTAGGAGGAAGCCTCATTTTGTGTGGACAGGCAGCTGGAGAAGACAATGCAAGTGCTTTTGAGAGTGACTTTTCAATGAGGTTCAGTCTCTGTTCCAGGCTCAGGCCTAAGGAGTCTTTGCATAGCGCCAGCTTTTGGATCTTCCCCTGTCTGTGTCTCAGGGCAATAACTGAATGTCACCCAGCAGACCCTTACTCTTCACTAAAAGTGGTGGATCTGACTAGAGTCACTCTGCAATATTCAGTATTGTATCCTACATCACCTTCAATGCCTCTGAACCGCAGGCAGCACATGGGGGAAGGAGGGAGGTCCCTGGCATTGTTCTTGTGGCAATGCCGCTCTCAGCTGTCCATGATGTTACCCCAGGCCTCCTCTAGGCTCAGCTTGTCTATTTAGTAATATTAAAAATGTGTTCCTTCAAAACAAATCACTCTAGCTGAGGGTGTAGTTTCTCTGTGAGCAATCTTAGACTGCACTGTAGCCTAAAGCAGTCTTTCCCCCACGCTTCCTGCCTTATGTTCTTGATGCATCTCTTGTGCTGGCAGTAGCAATTGCATAGCTTCACAACACAGGGAACTAATCTTTTTCTTTCTGTATGTTTTTCAGACAAAGCAGCTTGTTCATATGGTTGATGATACGACAGCTAGCGCTGCCTCATGGGAAGGGAATGTGCGGTCAGAGACACTGAACCACTGCTGCTGGCAGAAGCCCACATTCAGATTGGGCCAAACTGTTGAGGAAATAGATCCCTTGCCTACCTATTTTGCCATCATCCTCTTGCCTTCTTTCACCATCAGTCTCATTCCTCTGGGTAGGTACTGAAGGACTCCAATTAAACTTTGTTTCATTACAGTTGCTTCCTAAATTTTCCTGGGCAGGTGAACATACAGGTAATGCGGAAGTCTATATTATGTCTTGAGAGACTACTGGAGTGGAGGGTACTTGGGAAGGCTGAAATAGTTGTTGAAAGCTATTTGCTGTCTGGTTTCTAGGAGACAGCATGACTCATTGCATCTTTCCTTGTAGTCTGCACCTCTCAACCATTTATCAACTAACACACTTGATCAAGACTGATAAAAAGTCTTTTAGAAAAATTATAGAAAGCTGCAGTATAGAATGGGGATATTAAAGTGTGGAAATAAAATGATTGCTGCAGATAGGGTCTGTTCCACTAGCATTGAAGAATGTAGGCTCACATTCATCCTAAGGGATTTATTGGTGGAACTCCCACTAGTGCAAGTAATAAATGCATGCATAAATCCCTTTGTATCTTGACAATTTTCCCATAAGTGTGCTTTGACCAAACCTCACAGTCAGCAGCCTTTCTGTGTGTGGGGCAGTGTGTGGCTTTAAATTATTATTGCCAGTATTTCATTCAGCACTAGCTAAATATATCAAAACTAGAAAAGAGTCTTAATTTCAGTTGAAAAGTATCATTTATATATGCACACCATCTTAAGAACAATAAATAACAGTAGTAGCAATAATAACAGTAATGGTCCAGAACATGATTTCAGTACCACCAAAAAGCAGGTGTGGATTTGGTGCAGTAATCATAAATAAGTAATAGGTGGCAATTAACACATGGCATTTCAAGCTCTGGAAGGAAAATGACACTATTGTGATAAGGTTGTTTTCTACAGCTTATTCAGAATAAAGGTGTAAATGGCGTATATGATATTTCACAACTGTATATGGCCAGAGATTAGAAAGCAGGAAGGAAGGCAGAGACATCATGCATAGATTACAAAGGAAAGTTTAGCTACTGCTGTAGAATGTACAGATTTGGCCTTATAAAAACAGCACTCTGAATGCCTTTTCAGGCATGTTGTCAAACATTTGAGTCATCAAATACTATCTTCACTATACAAGAAAAGTGCTCTAAGCCCTGACAAAGCCCAGGAAGCAGAAAATTAAATAAAACAGAACAACTTTGCTGCCCATCCAGAAAAAAAATCAATAAAAATGACCACTGAAAATGAGAAAATTCCTTTTTATGCAAATATATGCATGTGGCCTTCAATTTTGAGGTTGATGAGGTAAAAGGCTTCCTTCATGTTGAATTTTAAAGCCACATCTGAAGAATATGGGTGACATTGTCCACAGTGTGTATCCACTTTAGAACAGTAAACCCTGTTTTTAAGTGGTTTAGACACCTGTGAGTGACATGTTCAGGATGTGCACCGGAGCATGCGGTTTCACATCAACCAGATCTCCTCCTGAACCCAGGTAGAATCTAGATAAGGACTTTTGTAGGAATGAAAAAAATGAAGAACAAAACCCTGGCTGAGGTTAGTGCCTTCAGCAGCCCGCTCCACCTCGACTGCACAGGCAGCTGATCTCCTTGTAAATCAGGGCTCTACACTGCTGTGTTGCTAAGCAAACTGGAATCAGAGCCGGCTTCCTCCTGGCCACAGGCTCCACTGTGCCACGGACATGCAGCCGGCTCCGAAAGGGAGCAGCCATCCATGCAGGGCAGCCTGGCAGAGAGCTGGAGGCAGTGGCAGCCTGGTCCTACTCGTGCCCTCCGTGCTCGGACCTGCCACCCTTTGACTCACGGTGAAACTTGGCCTTCTGTCCCAAATGTGTTTTCCTTTTGCTATGAAGGCTGGATGATGAGTTCTTTTATCCAGCTCAAAAATTTACATTTTTGTTTTGGTAGAATTTCCACACACATGTACACAAAGGGTACACCAAATAATTTTTAAAATATGTGTTAATTTAACTAACAAAATTACTATACCATTTAACTGCAGAGCCTGCCTCCTGAATGTCTCTGCAACTTTACTGGTCTTAGGTTTACCTTGGATATTTCCAATTTAAATTATTTAAAATTAATACATGATCCATTTTGCTGGACATAGCTTAAATTCCTGTGCATATCTTTCAAGACTATTTATTGCTAAGGCATGAAATATACAGAAGTGGGGGAAAAAAAAGGCTGGCGCCTGAGTGATCTGTTCTCCAATAGCATGTGGAAGAAACAGGTTCTCTTCCAACCCTCTTGTTCCCCAGGCTGTCATGGGCACCGAGTGCTGCAGAGATAGCAGCAGCAGCTTCTCCAGCTGATTAACCAGAGACAGTGACAGACTTTAACAGGAGTGCTACCCAGCACTCCAGAGCCAGAAGAATAGTTGCCTCAAAATAGAAGCAGATGGGTCTGCGCAAAATGATGGGACTTTGGAATTCAAAAAAGTGTGTTAGTGGAGAGGGAAAGAGGGAATTGTGTATCTCATTTCAAAAGGAATATGTACACGCTGTCTCCTACTATCTTTTCCAGCAGGGAGATAAGGAGGTCAGGCTGTGCTAAAATATAATGAGCTGTGCTAAACTGTAATTTTAAAATATGTTTAAATCTTCAATAATAACAGTGGTAGATATTTACCAAAGTACCATGTTATAGATCATTTATACAGGGATAATAATCTTGGTAATAAATCTAAACAGAATCATAGAATCACAGAATGTCCTGAGTTGGAAGGGACCCACAAGGATCATCGAGTCCAACTCCTGCCCCTGCACAGGACAGCCCCAAAATTCACACCATGTATCTGAGGGCATTGTCCAAGTGCTTCTTGGTTAGCGCCAGGCTTGGTACAGTGACTGCCTCCCTGGGGAATCTGTTCCAGTGCTCCACCACCCTCTGGGGGAAGAACCTTTTCCTAATATCCATCCTAAACCTCCCCTGGCACATCTTCCTGCCATTCCCTCAGGTCCTGTTGTTGGTCACCAGAGAGAAGAGATCAGCACCTGCCCCTCCTCCTCCCCTTGTGAGGAAACTGTAGACCGCAGTGAGGTCTGCCCTCAGCCTCCTCTTCTCCAGGCTGAACAGGAGAATAGGAACAAACCTGTTTTTTCTTTCATATTTTGGACAAGTCGAGTGGGCTGTGGAAAACAGGAAAATGTCCTATTTTACAAATCAGGTCTGAGTAAGAAGCTGACTTTGAAATTTGTCATTGAGAATTCCTGAGTCTGAAAGGCATTTTCTGGTGTAAGGATCAAACTCTGAAGTCAGAAGATCTGGGTCTCCAGCAGTTTCTACATCAGGGTAACTCCTTAGACCTCACTGAAACTGCTCTAGATCTGTGCTCTGGTAACTGAAAACAGAATTGTCCTCAAAGGACAGCTTCCCATTTTCTGCAGAAAAAACCTAATGATTAGACCTTAATTTATTAATCTAATCCAAATATAGCAAATCTGAATCATAGGGGCATGTTGCAGGGCTTTAGGATTGCTTCACACTACTCCAAGATGGAAGCCACTTGTTCCCTTACTATATCACAGGTGTGCTGCAGTGTTCTCCAAAACACTGAAAATGACACTTACCATGGGATTCAGCTCATTTTTGGTTACAGATCTCTAAAATTTCACACTGTATTAGAAGATAACATGGAACTGGACCCATTTTCCGACTCTGGGCTAACTGTGCTTCATCGCAAAGACACTTTTCCAACCTACAGGTCAGACCATCGATAAAAGACTGTAAAGAACTTTACAAACGATTTGTCTTCTAAAATTTCGCACTATATTAGTAGACAACATGGAACTGGACCCGTTTTCCGTCTCTGGGCTAACTTTTTCACAACCACATGATTAAACTCTCCCAGCCCCCAAAGCAGACTGACCACATTTAATACGCTTATTAAGGTTGTGTCAGGCCCATGCTGAGCCTGAACCGTGTGTGGGCACTGCCTGGGAGAGTGCAGGGATGCTGCTGACAGTGCTCACAATTTGACCATATGGATGGTCATGCACCAGTGCGCAGGGCTGTGTGATAGCCTGGCTCAGTTTAGTAGCATAAAAATAGTCTTAGTGTCCGAGGCTGTCTGCTGCCTCTTAAATGCCCTTCTTAGATAAATTGGCACCTAGAGATGCCCATTTCTCCTCACTGAGTTTAGAAAACATCTATGGTGACTAACTCAGACCTAGACTTTAACTTTCTCGTGCCTGAAGTGAAGTGTCTGCTAATCAGAGTGTTTCAGGTGCATAATACACATCAATGAAGAAAGAAAAAGGAGGGCAGATTTCTTACTGCATGTGCCTAGATCTAGTATCTGCTAAAGATGAATCTTTGTGTAAAGAAGTAAAGAGTGAAAATAAGGCAGTCTCTGCCACATGTAGATCGATGCAGAAGCAAGCACTCGCTGAGCCAGGCGAGATGCTGACACCATGCTTTTCTCCTGTCTGCTCTGTAAGCAGTATAAACAGTAATAGACATTGTATCATTTTAAATTGCCTCGTCAAGTGTAATGCTGATTTTAGACTTGGTTTGAGCCTCCTAGCTACCATGGAGCAGAGAATATTTACTCTCTCCTAGAAGATTTTACCTGGTGAGACAGAGCGAGCAGCTGTCAATACCATTAGGGTGAGCAAGACCCTTCTGCACTCCCAGCAACTCTCCAGGGCATCATCCCTGCAGAGCCATGGGAGATCTCAGAATCAAGTAGAAAAACAGAGTAATGGCCATGTCAGTGAAGACTGATTAATCATCAGCCCGGTTAGAGTTTGGGGGACCTATAGACACTTATCCTGATGTAAGGAGAGTAAGCCCCAACTTACTGCCCTTGTTACCTAATGTTTGACATGGCCTCAGTATTCACTTAGACCTGGCAGAAACCCAGAGAGAGATGCTGATATTCAAAGCTGCAGTTGCTGATTCTTTGAGTGTCCCTTGATACATCTGATTAAAGTAAATGATCGATACTAAACTTTGAGAAAAACTAGTGTGGGGATGTTACGGATGACAGCCCATGAATAAATAACTCTGATAATGGCATTTGTCTTACTATAAAGCTCATTCATAATTTAACAAGAATAATGTCCATTAAAGAACACCTAGAATGATCACTGCCAAAATAAAGAGTTAATTGGTTTCTATTTTCTGGGAACTCTCTCATAATAAGCTCAGTATGGAAAACTGTCTACGAACTCTATATAGTGATTATAAAAGTATCTACTCTCCAGGTTACCTCCTCCTCATTTAGCCTTTCTTCAGCACTTTTTGGACGTCTGCTTTTGATAGATGTTCTCTAACTTGGAAAGGAAAAATGCAGAGAGAATTCCCATCGCTTTTTCACAAAAATAAGGAAGAATTTGACACAATCTCCACTGAAGGAATCAGAAACAGATTTGGGTCCCAAAGCAAATATCATGGGACCCTTAAAGTAAATATTGCTCCTTATTAAGCAAATCAGTGTTGCTGTATGCTAAATTTAGAAGAAGAAATAACCCAGTTATGTTGGAGGAGTTATGTACTTTAATAAAATGTCACTTGAATATTCATACCGTACAGTTATGTAACGCCTATAAAATGTTTCCTGCCCCACCACCACAAAAACGGTTTGCAGATGTCTTTTAATCTAGAAATACTGTCTCTCTAAGGCAAGGGGAGAACGCCAGTACCAGATCCTTGCTCTAACAAAATACAAGTGGTTTGTATTTTCACATAAGGATTGTGCATATGCACTGGCACATCTGTTCACTACACGGTCCCACAGTCTGGAATGGATAACACTGACTTTGGGGATTAATGCCAGCCTCACTTGAATAACAAACACTTGTACTCTAACGGTCTTTCCAGCACTAAAAGAGAATATGCTTCTTTGGACATCGTGTCAAAATGCAAAGTGCCATCCAATCCTGCCTCGCTGGGTGATCACCTGTTTCTATTTAACGTCTTCTATTTAACAAGTATAGTATTATGGTGATGGAGCGAAAGTGTTTCAGAAGCATCCTGGAACAATACTCCATGTGGAACATTATGGTGTCCCGTAGTGCTTCACATCTACCTCAACTATATTAAACACTACATAAAACAACCTGAATTCCAGACGTTCTCTCTAGATATTGTAAGTATGCTACGCCAGTATTTATGAGACCAAAAACATGCCAAGGCTTTAAATCCATGATTCTAAATAGAAACTTTGGGTTTCATGCAAGACTGAGCTCTCAGCATACTGCTCCCCTCCCCTGAACATGCCACAGCCTCAACCTTGAATGTGACCACAAATGTCACCACTGTCACTTCTCGAGTAAAAATATAGAAAAGCAGGAGAGTATAAAACAGTGTACTCCAGAGCTTTGCTTTTAGAGACCAAGCAATTCAGGTATTGAAATCCAGTGACTTCCTACAGATCAGCTCATCTGTTGCCTCTGCACCCAGACCCTGGCAGTGCCTCTTCTGCCTTTCACACATGTGGGTCAACATCAGAAAACAGCCATTACTATCTGGGACATTTTTAGCAATCAGAGCAGTAAGAGAAATCGTTTCACAGACATGAAGGAAGAGGCCAGGGAGATGTGTGAGAGAGGAGGGAAGGCAGCCCAGCTCCCCTCACGCCCACCAGCAGCAAGGTTTACTAAGATCTCAAACAATACCTGGGGTTTTCACAGCTATCTCCTTGCACTATCACCCCTTACATTGCTGAGATTTCCCTCTCTCCTTTCATACAATTTCAGTCTCTTTTACCTGTTTAGGTTTGTAGGAGTGCAAAAAGCAGGGGGCTCAGGTACCAGGACAGATGGGTGGAGCAAAAGAGGAGCCAGGGTGGAGGAGTGAAAGCCATTTGTCCTGGAGGGAAAATAGTTCCCATGGTTCTGTCCCCCTGGACAGAGGTCCTCCGGGACAGGAAACCACCTGGTACAACATGAGGAGAACCATCACAGGGCAACCATGTGCAAACACACACACAGGCACACACATGTAGCTATTCTGAGGGGAAAATACACAGATTGGAGCCCCCTGAGCTCAGTTTCACTTCAGGCCAAGGGGCTATGTCATGTGAGCAGTTCTCTGGTGTTTTTTCTTTTCCCCAGGGGCAGATGGGGTTTTCCTGGAATAATACACATGCACTTCCGTGAGCTGAATTATACTTTTCTCCTGTGGCTGTCCAGAATGAATTGTGGAGGACTGTAGCACACTAATGCAGAGAGTACAGAGAGCTTGCGCTGCGTATACCATATGAGCTGTACCGGGGAGATTTTAGTCTCCAAGGATAGCTGCCCGACATGCTTAATGAACAGTTACTTTCTATTATTTCCTGTAAGAGAAAGCGGAGAGAGATGATTCACTAAGGAAATCTGCATAATTAGGGTCCACCATTTACTACAGACAGGAACATCATAGGCAAAGCAGAACACTTTCCCCCACCCTTTTAGCAATTTTTCTCAAGTAGCTGTTAGCTCCTCCACCTCTGGGAAGGGAGAAGGGAGAACTAATGCCAAAGAAACTTTCATCAGGAGAACTCCTTCCCCGTTGCTGCAACTGCCACAGCTCCCCCAGCTTTCTAACTTTACAGATTTTCTGCTAAGGAACTGTTCAGTTACATTTCATTTTCTCTTATGATGTGTGGCTTTTATGTCAATTTATAAATCATATACTAACCCCAAACTGAATTTTGGTCTGGCAGCCCAGGAGCAGTACGGCAGTCTGCTGAGGCCTGCTCTTTGCCAGGATCCACCCAATGCCATGGGAATGGCACAGACTGCCATCAGATCAGTCCTTTGAGAACAACAGTCTCAAATTGATGCTTTGGCCAACTTCATATTTTTCTCTGCCTCTTTCCCAGCAGACAGGGTGACCACAGTGTGCTGTTCGCGTGGAAGGCATTATGCAGTGATCTCCAAATGGGGAAGAGGGAAGGAAAGGGGATGTTGAACAGTTCAAAATGGTGATGGAGAGATGTTAGAAACATACAATCAATGTATATATTTTGTATTACTTCACCAGAAGTTAGTGGCACACATTTCTTAACACTGAAATAATTTCTAGGTAGTCCTGTAGTATGAGGTATAATTCACCACTACCAAAAATGGGAGGTACCACTCTACTCCACCCTTTCCAGCTGTGAAACACTACCTCCTATTTAGGACTAGTTATGGCATATGTTTGGAGAGTCTTTCTCCCTTCCTTGTGCGGGTTTAACTCGCTGCTCAGGCAGAAAACTAATTCAAGGAGGGTGGAGAAAGGGAAGGGAGAGAGTTAGATCTCTGTTGGCTCCATGAGTTAAAGTAGCCCAGGGACACATCTGGAAAATGACAGAGCAACTGTAAAGGAGAAAGTAGGGCCTCAGGGCTTATAGGGGAGGGGAAGAGAAAAGTGGTGGAGGAGAGAGAGGAGATCAGTATTTCAATAGCAGCAAACTTTTAGAGTCTCAGTTGCTATTAGGACAGGACTTTCCTTTGTATCAGCATTAAGGTAAGTATACCAATCTAAGACAACTATAAGTTAGGACATCATCACAGTGGTTTTTTTCTTTTAAAATTATTTCAATGTTAAAATCACCTATAAGCTGAGGTTGGAGGGGAGACAAAACGTGTAAATCAAGCCTGGGTTTACCTTCATTCAGAGGCTCTGAGCAGCTTAGCAGCATTGAGGATGTCTGCTGGCATGCTCTACCTTCAAACTTTTTCCAAGATTTTTCTCAGTTGAGTGTTTGCATTTATGTCTTACTGTCTCATCCTGCTATTGTTTTTCTTATTCTGCAAACTGATAGGAGAGGCTTGGAACTTGGATTGCTTCATATGCTTAATATAGTTTTTTACTTCTTTATGGGCTTTTAAAATAAATTATATGACAAGAGAAAAACATAAAAATCTTCACAAGAAAATCCTCAGAATATTACACTTTATGTAGAGTCAATCGAATTAGGATATCAAACAGATTTTCTAAAAAGTGTTCTTGTAACAACAGATGATCATAATCTCAACTTTCTGGTAAAGGACATGGACTGTATACTTTCCTGCTTGCTTTTCTTTTCTTCCTCTCTTTTGATTGCTAACATATTGTATTATTTTATCTCCAATGTTCATCCACCTTTCTCTGATTAGTCACTCAATATATTATCTAAAGAATCATTTTGCAGATCTCCACACTCAAGTCCAGCAAAAGTGGGAAGTTTCATAAATCATGTAAGAAAGCCTTTACTTCTAAGTGTCTAAGACTTAGTCAGTCTGGGTAAGTTCTGTACACAGTCATAAGCACCTCATTTTTTGTGCTAAGTCTTCAAAAGTTAGAAATCAGCCCCTCTGCTTTCCACCTTTTAAAATGAGGATAATTACCCTCAGCTCTACAGTAGCTGGAAAATTTAAAACTACATCTAAAACCTGTGCTGTATCTAAAGACAGATTGAAATGTTTTGTGCTTTTTTTTTTCAGTACTGCTAATACTGTTACTCCTTTGTAGATCAATAGTAACTTTTCCTAAACAATAGTGTACTTTGTAAATTAGCGTCCTCTTTGGGGCAATAATAAATGGTCAGCTTATATTAGCTATTTTTGCAACGTGATTAGTTTATTACAAAGTCTGTGGGGAGGGATGAATTGCAAACAGGGATAACAAATGGCAGCCTGCCACTCTCAGAGATCACAGACCTCACTGCTTTGCCCAAAAAGCAACCGCCTGAGATTTCTTATCTCTTCTAAAGTTTCACACTAAATCGAAGACCTCGACAAGAACTTCCTGTCCCCCTTGTAAAAGCCCCTTACCTAAAAGCTGCTGGAATTTTGTGGCCTTCAAAGGTGAGATTGGAATATCAACTCTCCCCTTGTGCCACTTTGCAATACAAAGGAACCTCTGAGCTTTAACTGTCAGACAAAAGAGATGGTTTAACCTACACAGTCCCTTTGATTAGGGTCTGCCTGTGTATACATCAGTGACCTTTAATGGCAGGCCATTAGCACCTTTAAACATTACACCCTGATTGGTTTAGAGTCTGTGTAGAGAGGTTTTCGGAATTAAAGGTCTCTTTAAATTAAGGGAAAGGATAATAAGATCCATTGCCTGGAAACAGAAGTCTGCAGCATTTTGTACCTGCTCATTTCACATTGAGGACACCTTGCCACTGAAACTCATTCCTCAAGGCTGGTCTCTCTTGGAGCCTAAAACCCCTTAGTTTTGACAAAATTAAACTGGTAAAGAGTAGCAAATAGCAGGAAAGGAGTGCAAACTGCAGAGGGATATATGTCTGGCCACAGGACTGTTTATGACTCAGTTAACTGAGTCAGCTGAATCATGTTAACTAGCCCTCCCCTAGGGCTCCACTATATGGGCTGGATCCTTTCTCCTGCCTGTGGCTACTTTATCCCTATGCCTGTCCTCCCTCACGCAGTGGTACCACCAGAAGTGCTTGTGGGGCTCCAGACTGAACTGAGCAAGAGAAATAATTTTGGAAGAAAAACAGCAAAAAAATCCCCAGTCTAGGCTTCTTCTCCATTGGACCAAACAGGATGCATTCATTGATCTGCTCTACAGAAAGAGCCCACCAACCACTGCACCCACAGGATCAGGGAGTGGGCCCTTGCAGTATAGGGTAAACAATAAGTGCTGCGGGATAAAGTGTTACAGTATTGCTGCCAAGCATTTAACTTTGTCTTTAATATGTCATTTTGCAAGGTGAAGTAGTCTGGTTTAAACAGGAAAATTACTAGCCTGGTTGTATGGAAAAGCTGAAGTACAGAAACCGGTACAAGAGTAAAAGTTTAGCCTCAGTTCTCTGGCCAGGCGTTCTTCTGGTAAAGGATTTCCATCATCCACAGCTTTCCAGTGAGAAACCCCAACTTCTGGTCATTGACAAACTCTAAGTAAGCATTAGCCTCCCTGTTCCTGGTGGCCATGACTGTTACAATTATGTTTTTTCCAAGCTTTTGACTAGGAAGTTATTTTATGGTCCATTTAAAGGAAAGTGATCTGAAACCAAAAGTGGTGTGAATAAATTCTACAGTGCTGTAGTAGCAAACTCATTCCTGGTTGGTCAGGAATAATTTTGCCACTTTCAAATGTAGTATTTTTTATTTTTCTTATACATGGTCCTCTTCTCATTCACCTAATGACTCCCTTAATAATTTCCCTAACAGTCTGCACCCTTTCAGGACAGGCCCGTCTGATCACCTACTGGTCTCTACCCCTCTGACATCCCAGAGACTAAGCTGTCATTTCCCACTTTACAGTCTGGCACAGAAACACATTTGCCATTTCCACAGACATTCCAGGGACAAACACTCTGGGATCCCACCTATACTTTTAGCTCTCTGATCACTGTGAGTCTCCCATCTGTCCCCTTAGGGTGCCTCATAAAGAATTTCAAACTCTATGCTTAGGAGAAAAGCAAAGGCCTAGCAGGCCTGAAAACATGGAGTTTGACAAGCCTGTTGGACTCCATCTAGATGCCAGAAGCCCTTGGGCAAGGACTTTGAGGAGTATAGAGGCGGATAAGAAATACTAATTATCATCAGTGCCGAAGGTGCCACAACCACTTTCGGACAGGAAGCTGGTACAGCCTGCAAAGGCATCACTGAAAGTCATATTTTGCTGCAGATTCTGCACCTGACTTGCATAAGACTAGGAAAAACAGTATGTGGAGATCCTCGGGAACAAGGACTCTTCACCAACTAGGTGCCTTTTTAGCATCCTGATCCTGCACAACCATTAGGTGTTCCTTCCCACCAACATACAAACAGCTGGTGCCAGCTATATTGTTGCAGTCAGATGTGAGAAAATGTTCCTTTACCTTCCTTTTTCTTCTTACTTTATTTTCCCTTGGTCTTCTCCTCACACAAAGACTGTTGGCCAAACTTGCATACAAAACTCTCCTCCCTTCTCCAGGACTTGTTATCTGGCTTAGGCAGACACCCAAGTCCTTTCAGACTCCAAAGTTTTCAGCATGCATGCCAGGAACCAGCCATGTTTCGTGCACTCCTTCTCCTCCCTGTCTCCCCCTGACTTCCCCAGTCTGCTAAACTCTAAAGCAGAGTTTTCAGTTATCCATAGTCCAACTGTTTATCATAGCAATACCCACCAGGGTTCCCAGAGGAGTCACGACAATGAGAACCAGCCTTCTCATTTACTACCATAAGCACTGGAGAGAGCAAACATAGGCCAGCGCCTGAATGCACATATGCTGCTGACCCTTCTCCTGCCAAAGCCCAAATTAACTATTTTAGGAGAGTAAAAACACAGTTACTCACCAGTCACTGCAGATAAACATTTGTAATCTGACAGTGCTGGGTCATGTTTGCTCGGGAGATAAGTTGGAAGCTGAGGCACAGGAAGTGCTCTGGCCAAGCTGTAATGTTTGTGAGGATGGCTGGCCTGTCCCCAGTTCCTGAATTAGCAACATCCCTTTTTCAACCGTGCAAGAGCTCTGGTGGCACCAGTCTAAATAATACAGGGCAAATCTTTGCAAAGGTGTCCCTTTGCCACACTGACTGAGGACACAGCATTTATAATAGGAATTATCTGTGGTTCTATGCAACAAATCACCTGCATGACACTGGTACGGTCAGCCTACCTACACCACTCCTGTTTAAGGATCCATCACCACCTGGAAACTCTCCCTTATTTTCCTCCCGTGCAAAAGTGTCATTCACAAAGCAGTGTGTATCCCACACCAAGAAATATCTGGGCCTCAAGGTGTCTGTCCAGAACACCAGCTGTTATGGCAGAAAAGAACTTCCAGGCATGAAGTCTCTCAAGAAAAAATATTCGTGAACATGACAAACTGGAAATTGTTGGGAGACCAAGAACTTCATTCACAGGCTACTGAAAGAGGACAGGAAAATATGTGCTTGTTACACTTATGTTTCAGAGTTGGCAGCTCAAAGCATGTTGGTGATTACAGCAACTGAGCACCTTGCTAACCTGGAGCCAAATAGAAACTGTGTCCAGCAAGAGCATGTAGACTCCCAACATCAAACCTATATTTTCCAGAAAGATCTAATGGGGTTTCACCAGAAGCAATGACAAGGCTCTGGATTTTTGTTAGCTGAGCTCATTCAGCTGACATGGTAAAGCATAATAAGGTAGATAGAGAGGCTCAGGATGATGTTCTGCACCCAATCAGAGGGTAGAACTGCAGGGTAAAATATATATATTTTTTTTTTTTTATGCTAGGGTGTGAAGAAAGATTTAGTAGTCCTACCTTCAATAAACACAATGTCCTCACCTTGACTACAACTTCTTAAGATTGTTTCAGCCATACAAAATGGTGTACTATAACCACTGGTGAGACTACAGCTTCTCTATGGCATGCAGGGACAAGAGCAGCCCCTGGCTGTGTCACTTCTAAACGCGTTTGGAGAATTGCTTTATCAGCATTCACGGGCTTGGTGTTTGCAGCATGTGAAGAGGGTTTTCCTGTCCATGCACCCACCACTGAAACATCCCAAAGCCCAAATAGTTGGAACTAGTGCTATTTTGCATTTTACCTGAATTGTACCCACCTCTCTTTATTCTTGAAAGGGCATTTAAATCTTCGTTTTTGTGTTTGCATTACACCTATGTTTTAAAGCCCTGCCCAAGTTCTCATTGTCTGGTTTTGTTCTAGACAGAAGTACTTTTGTGATTCAGAAGGTTTTTTGCTCATTTCACCCAGTACCCACAGAAATCAATTGATGAATGAGGTTTCCATGCAGTGGCCTTTCCATACGAGGCAGGCAGAATGTACTTGGATTGCTGGCAATCAAAGGAGTTTGCCTACAGCAGGCACAAATTTCACATGGGGAAAGATCCATAATTAAAAATTACGATTAACAAGGGAGGTAGAATATCAAAAGACATCCACAAGCAGTAAATGTGTGCCAAGCTCTTTATAATTTATTGGCCGTTTTTTTGACAGGTTAAGACATTACTTTTTTTTAATGACTGCCCACATTTTGTAATAGGAAGCAACGTGGCTTTCAGAAAGCTTGAGCTGCTTGGCAGATGTTGCCAGCTAGTCTGTGGGGCTTTGGCCTTAACTCTGTACATAAAGGAGCTCTTCTTAACTATGATGCTCACCACCACTGTCAGTGACTGTAAGGAGGATTTCTTTGCTAAATGCAGGCATTTACAGTGACAGTTACCCAGATTGCCCTCAATAGTGGGTATCCAGTTAATATGTCTAGTTCTCATGGAAGCCTCGGGTGAGCAGTATGCAGATGTCTGCTCTGTGGATAACTAAGGTTAAGTGAGATGAATCTGAACTTGTTTGTTTGCAACACGATCTCTTCCAACAAATCCACCTTTATTTTCTGCCACCCGAACAGACCAGAGACAGTATCAGTGCAAGCCATCTTCATTAAGTGTGTGTTTACATTCCCATCTTCAGGCAGATTGCTATCATCCTCACAGAAAAGGATGCAAATGTCTGGTAAACAGAGTGTTTCAGAAATCTCGGCCCCTTAGTCTTGGAGATTTCTGATTAGCCACCTCTAAATATCCCATAAACACTGAGGAAAATATCCCACATTGAAGTGAAACAGATAAGGCATAATTCGTGGGAATCTTTCCTTCACCTTGAACAGATTTTAGTTCACAGCCAATGCTTTCAAATGGAATCACAATTGGACAGATGTCCATTTCCATGACATTTGCTAGTCTGTGACATGACTGGTAAGGATATTAGGTATTTGATTTAGTGGGTAAGTACTGCTTTGACTAATTTGGCTATTTGAACTCACCAGATGCAAATGTGGACATTTAGGAAAGCACCTGCTGTCTCCAGGGATATTTGTGAAAATGAGGTGCTGTCTCTCTTGAGGCTTATCTTGGCAAACAAAACTTAGTAAACCAAAGCCCAGTATTGCAAAACATCTCTTAATCTTTTACATGTCTGATTTAAGAAAAAATAAATGTTTGTGAGACCAAATAGAACCTAATTAAGTTAAATCAACTGAATGTTGCAGAGAGAGAAAATGAGAGAAGAATATTTCAAACAAGCTATTTTTGGTTTTGCCTTCACAAAACCCTTTTTCTTTCTCTTTGTTTATATGACTGGGCTCAGCCTCAGCTAAAACAGCTGATTCCAATAAAGAAGTACTGGCAGCTTTCAGACCTGCTTTCCCCCTTGAATCTAAGAGAAAAACAGAAAAGGGTTTGCAAACTTTTCCAAGTGGACCTGGAGGGACTCACTTTCTAGAATTTGAATGTCTGGCAAAAGAGCTCATGCTAATTATAACATCTCAATGCTCTCAGCTTCCCGAACCCTTTCCTGGCCTTTCCCCAGAGCGGGAGAAGGAATGTGCAAGACTTATTGCCAGTGAATGGTAAGCTCAGGAGCTCCCATTTCTTCCCTTTCTCCAGCTGAACCCACACCTGCCTTGGACAGGTCTATCCATAACAGCTGTGAAATGCATGTTTCATCCTTGTAGCTTGGAATTGCTAAGATGTGAGACTGCAGCAAATTGAAAGCCTGTATCCTGCTAAGACAATTTGTCAGTCTTCATTTGTAGCAAGCTGTGTGGCAATGCCACTGCTAGTTAAAGGGTCAGTATGACTTTCATTTCAGGTTACCTATTCTTTTTGAGGGCCTCTATGCATTCTCACTTGTGGGACATAGAATTCCTTTTGCAACAAGCCACAGAACTGCCTTGAAAAGCGAAGCCCATAACAGAGTGCTTAAAAATGCATGCAAGGATGACTTGATTACCTGCTCCTTATTAGGGACTCATCTTCCCAATGGCTGCATTGCTGCAGCAAAGAACAGCTGGAATTCCACTGTATATTTTCAGACCAAACATTTCCTTCGCTTAGGGAGACTGATTACGAGAAAATAGCTAAATGTTTTTGGCTCCTTAAATATTCTCCATAAAAATACATTATAAAAGACATGATTTTTGAATCTGGCCAAACAGCACATGGTTCATTGTGAGATGAGCATGAGAGATCCTTCTATATACGTGTGTCTGAAAGCTAGGTACAACAAGGATACAATATGACTCTGGGAACAGATGAGCATCACCCCAGGGACTCTGATTTGGTCTGGGACTGAGATGTCCTAAGGAAGAATTACACAGCTGGCCTCACTTCCTTTTCCTAATGTATCTGTAGCACATCATCCAGTGCAATCCCTTGGATGTCATGATGTACCCATGTGCCAAGAGAATCAACAACTGCCCAGCTAGGGCTGTTTTTACAGTCCTTTCTGTACAGCAGAATAGCAGAAGCCACAACCTGACCCAGAAAGCTTATCTTCTGAAAGAGCCTATTGTTCAAGCAAGAATTTTACAATGCTTTCAGTATTATTTTTTTACTATTCTTTTTGTTTAAATATTATGCCTTATATCAAGACCTAGTAGTTTATTTCTCATGTTCTATTTCTCCTCTGAACATTATTTTCTGTCCATTTATTTCTCAAGTTTCCTTATTTTTTTCTTTCTGTATGTGTAATGGCTTACTTCTACCTTTAATGAAAAAGACAAAAAAGCGTGGAAAATGAAATATATAGCAAATCATGTTTCAGCTACCATCTCAGAGGCGAAATGGAGAAATCATATAAAATGGTATTACCTTCTGGGTCCTTATAATGGGTCTATATCTTTGTATATATTCTTCACTTTTTTTGCTGTTCCGACCTTCTGATATTTGTTTGTTTATTTGTGTCCCAGACTCCTAATACAGTATTCAAACAATGAGTATCTCCTAATATCCACTATCTTCTGTGATAATCCTGAGCCTCTTTGTATCTCAAAAACTAAGCAAATGAGCCTGTTTTATTTTTATATGCTGTTTGCTGAGCATCATCTAAGCTTTAGGTTTGAAATACTCAGACTTACTGGAACCGTAGGTTTGAATACCAGCAGGTTAATCTTTCTAACACATAAAACTGAAGTGCAACAGTGTTGCTCAAGAAATAAATTCTTTCTTGAAAGCTCCTCTAAAATGACAGGCTTTGCATGGGCACCTTAAAATCAGGCTTTCTTAGAGGCCTTCTCTTCTCAGAGAAGATGGGTAAGTTCTGAAGACAGAGCCCTTCACAAATCATAATCTTCCACCAGCAGGCTACTATTTTTATTAGAGCTCAGAAGATAAAGTGTTGGTCTGCAGAGATTTCTGCTGCATCACTACAGCACAAAACAAAAAGTAGTTTCTCAAGGGAGAAATTAAGCCAGTTAGTATATCATAAATCCAAACCAACACTCTAAACTCCACCCAAAAATCAATAAACAGTCAACATAGGTCACAGCGTACCTCAACATTCCTCCAGTGAACAGCTGGAATCCTTTTCTGTGTACCAACAAAATTATTCCAACAGATTTAAGAAGCAAAGTTTACATAAATCATTGTAGGGTGGCTTTCCACCTATGCATGAAGATTGCATCTTCTTGTCCACATATAAAGGTAAGAAAGCTGTTCCAGCTACTTTTAAAAGAGTCAAGGAATAACAGAGAATAAAATCAGACTATTAACTGGTAAAACAAAAACAAAGGGCTGACAAAAACTTGCAAGCCAAGAGAAAGATACGTTCTTCATAATAATCCCTTTTTTAAAAATTTTATCTGGTTAGGGCTTTGTGACAGGATCCCAGACTGGCTAGAGTAGGACTGGGTCTAGACCACTGTTCTATAGGGAAATCCTCAAAGAAGACCAAAGACAAAACAACCAAACTTTATCTGGGGGGAAAAAAAATGTAATGCAACTTTTTAAACAGGGAAACCAAAGTAATAAAGGACAAATGAATAGGTTTTCTGTACACAACCTTTCCTTCATCCACTATGTCTTTGCTTCCAGGCAACTCCTTTACTTTGGAGTAGCAACAAACTCTTCCCTTTGGGTCCTAGGAAAGTTATTTTCATCATCTCTAAGGCCTGGCTGGCTTCTGTCAGCACCATGCCACAAGCCTCCTGCTCCCTGTTCCTTTGTCAGGTTTCTCCATCCTGCGCTTTCTCCATCACACTGTGTCCAAAGGTGCCCAGAGGCCTGATGGGGAGGAACCATCTCTCCTTCCCCCAAGCCACACATCACCCAGCCACTCTCTTCAGGGAAGATATGTATAAATGTGAAGATACCAGTAAAGCAAATGCCACCCCACACAAGCCTCAATTAACTTTCATACATCCATGTGGCAATACCAGCCAGACCCAGGAACAAGGATTTAACTGCCATCTGGAGCAGACAAGAGAAAAGATAAAGCTAACGTGTGTCTGAGCATTGAAGGCAAGCCACTATGTGTTCCTACCAGCACTTTCAATAGCTAGTTTTCAAGCTGAGCAAGAGAAACAGAGCAGAATAAACTCTTTCAAAAACGTAGTTCTCAGAGGAGAGAAACCAACAGTCTGACATGACTCACTAGGGCTTTCTCTGGGTAAAGAATAAGAGCAGACCTGTGCATACCACTTAGGTTTATAGGTATTTTATGAACAGCCAAAAGGATAGGCATAACTGCTCTGACTTCCTCCACCAGTAGAGAAGAGTCATCTTCCAGCTAAATGAAGTCAGTCTTTACATTGTGCTCTGACAAGAAGCTTTAATTATGTGTATATATGTATATTATATATGTATATTATATATGTATATGTGAGTGTATACATACACAGATAAAACGTGTAATTTTTGTCTCACTGTGACCTTGACAATAAGCTTCATAAAAAATGAAAGAGCTAACAAAAACCAAAGCTGGCCAACCCACCCACCCGTGTCTCATTAACACAAGACATATCACTGCTGTTTTAAGCAAAGCTGCTGGCCTCGGCTCTTGAAGTAACTATTCCATTTACATAGGACCTGGTGCCTCCCGCTAGGATTTAATATCTGTGAAACTCATGTTTTCAGCCTCCAAGTCATGGCCTAAATGTCACCAATCTCTTCAATACTATACAGAGCATGACAAGGCAAAAATGAAGGAGAAATATTGTAGCATTTCTGCTGGGGAGATATTGCACTAGCTCCACAGAGATGATGTCCATCTGAAAGCAGTCTGATTTTTCTCACAAGTGTCTCATGTCAGTCAGGGAGTACAGCCAGGTAGGATTTTCCTTTCAGATATCTGCAACCTAAAGCAACTGGGGGATTTGGTAAACCCTATCAGTTTGCTTCCAATATTGTGGTGGTATTAGGGTTTTTACCACATTTTTGCTGTGATCAGGTAGCTTTTGCTTCACAATCCTCCAGTGAGGGCTCTGCCTGCTTTCTGGGCCTCTGGAACTGCTCTGGATGATCCCAATCAATGTAAACTCCAAGGGCAAAGTCATGGAGAGGGATACCTTGGAGTCAACTGGAGGTCTAAGTCCATCAATAGAGTGCCCACGGCAGGAAAAATTATCTCCCTCAGGGTCCAAACATGAGTTTCATCTGTCTTTTAGAACAAGCCATCAAAAAAGGAGTTCAGTGCTGACAGTAGATCTGTGACCAAGTTTCTGATTACCAGCCCAAAGGGAAAAATATACCAGTTTCCAAACCTGATCTTAGGTCAAAAAACTCAGACTCTTCAGACTCCAAACAACAGCTAACGTGCACCATCAGCTGCCAGAAAGCCCTACACTGTAGCAAAGCAATGAAACAGAAATCTTCCCAACTCACAGCCCCGTTCTCCTGTGTATCCCCTTCTGCAGAGACTGAATGAGTCCCTAGCCACCTGTCATGTCATGCCTTACCTCCTGTACTCTTGGCATCTTGCTTTTTTCTTCCTACATGCCACTCGTGTGCCAGCAGAGCTGGCCACCCAACAACTTCTGCTGTGAGTCATCACTCTGAAAAATACTGCAGAAGATCCCCAATTCTTCCAAATATTTTAAAGAGTCCTTCAATAGTTTTTACAGTGGGTGGTATTCTTTGTTGCTAATCTGCAAAGAAGGTTAGAAACTCTGAATATATACACTGCTGAAAGTTCTATTGCTGGTGTATGTTTAAGTTATCACAAAGACCCATGAGAGGGGAAAGTGTCTCAATTTCTAATTGCGAAAGCAAAAATCTTCAGAAGGGGAACAGCAGAGAAGATCAAGGAATTTGGCAGTGTATATATTCTGGAAACAAATGATTTTCATTTCTTTCAAGGGTGAATAAAAAAGAAATATTAAAGGGGAGAGAAAAAAACCCTTTCACAATAACTTTAGAGGTTATACCTCATCCTCATGTTTCAGTAATCAAATACTTTATCAAGCAAAAAGAGATTTTAATTTGCTATTTTAAAAGCTCCCCAGCTGGAAATAGTCTAATCTCTAAAGGAAGGAGTGCCAGATGCATAGGACAAGAACAGTAAAAGCTCTAACCCAGCAGTCTTCCTCTTATCTTCACTGGTAAGAGGAAATGAATGAGTCAGCAGATCAGAGAGGGAGAAATGGAGTGTGTCGCTCCAGTAGTTCTAAAGCAGATGAACCCAAGAAAGTGTTTGAGTTATCAGGCAAACTTGTAACATTAATAAAGAATTTCACTGGAAGTCAGGAGAAGGATTTCAAGTCTGACAGCATAATAAGCCAGAGTTTCTTTGTACCAGTCATTATTTTGGATCTTGGTTTAGTAATAATACCTAGTTCTCACATCGCATTTTTCATCATTTGATCAGAAACTGCTTTACCAAGGAGTTCAGTATTTTTACTGCTATTAAATTGAAGTAAAAAATAATCTAAAAAAAAAAGTGAATCTTGTTTGATAAGACATTTCAACAGCTACAGGACAGTGCCATGTGATCTAGACTAAAGGAAAAAGCACAAAGGAGTTTCCATATTTGCCTTTGATTGATTAGATTGCGCTGTTCTTGCAAGGATAAGCATATTAACTAAGGTTATAATGTGTTTCTTAAATGGCAGTAAACTGTCAAATACTATAAGATTAGTTTAATACTGAAAAATGTTTAAAGATAAAAACATTCAAGGAGACAAATAACCAAACCCTGTTTAAAGTAAAATTCCAAATGTTTCAGAAAATTTTAGATAAATATTCCATACATTAAAGGGTCAATTCCGTTTCTTTTAGCCATCAGTCTGATTGTAAAGCTGCAAATTTCACAAGTTCTCACAAGATTTCAAATATTAGTTGCTTTCACACAATCCAGAATGTTCTCAAAACACAAGTTTCTTTCAAAGTACTTCTGTATTTTCACTTGTGGCCATAGATATATGTGTTAAAAAAGAATGTTCCACTTTGGATTAAAGATATTGACTAAACAACACCAAGCCTGCCAGGAGAGTTGAATTTTTAAGCCCTGTTTATTTATTTATTTATTTATTCCTTTAACTTTGCATGTGTAGAATATACCTAATATATTTCTGATGACCTGTATATCATAGGTACCTAGAATGAACACAAATAAGGGCTCTTACCGTTTTCCCATTTCCCTATTTCCTATTTTCGAACAGTAAATAATTTGGGAGATTCTTACTTGTTGACCAAGTATTACAATCTAAACATCATAGGAGGTTCTTTCCATTCTTAATTTCATATTTTGAATGGCACTCTCTGAAAAAAATGCAGAAAATAAAAAACTAATAGTCCAAATTTAAAAGGTGGCTTCATGAGGCATGCAGAATTTTTAGCTTTCTTCAGTAGCCTGTAAGAAGCTGAAATTGGACACCAATAGTTTTTCATCTTACTGTGGACTGGTTAGAGAAGTGTGGCCCTAGTATTCAAAGCAAGCAAATTATTTTTTCTGAGGCGCTCTGACATACTGCACACATGAAAGGAGAAGTCCCAGACCCTGTTGTTACACAACCAGGCCTCAGAGATGTAGGGTGAAATTCTCCTGCTCTGCAAAGCTCTACCAGGCAAAAGCCACCAGCTTTTCCAGGACAGTTTTTTCAAGTGCATGTAGGGGAATCTGTTACCTACAAAAATAAGAGCATTTATATATCAGCTTGTTTCAAACTTTTGCCCAAGATCTGGTGGTGATCACAGTAGTATGCAATGTGATAGCATTGACATTGTGCTCTCTGAGCATGGATTCCTGTCTAGTTTCACTGGAATCACACTGGGCACATAGATTTCCTTTCCATAATGAAAATATATAGGCCCATCGCCTCCGTGGTGCTCATGAGGCGGTAAGGGTGGCTGTCACAGAGAGAGGATGTTGCCTCCCCACACCCCCTGCTCCTTTTTTTGCTGCATATGCTTGTTTTTCACTCTCACTGGCAAAGACAAACATGGAAAGTGTGGACCCATTAAGAGATTATTCCCAAATTCTTAGACTGAGAGTCATCAGTAAGCGTTCCTGGAGAACCATTTTAAAATAGCAGCTCCTGGACTTGCCGTTATCCGTAGCTAATTCTCATTCAAATGAAACAATGTGAATGAGACCCTCGGCTGCTTTATTAGGAGTAGAATCGCTCAGGCATGGCATTCAGCTTTGGTCCAAAATGAGCTTTCTCCAACCAAATGGCTTGCTTTAGTAGGGTAAACAGTGACCACCTGCTATTCTTTGAGCTGGAACCAAAGCACAAGAAGCACTTTTTTATTTTAACTAACTTGCAGCCTGAGCTGCGTATCCCTATGGATATCAATCAGCAAATTTAGAGCTGTAGTGATATCAAAAAATGTAACATTTTAAATTTATTTTCGTAAAGTACAGGGTCAAAGTGAATATTAATCTTTAATGGGTGAAAATATGTCATTTCCTTATGGGAATTAAAAAGTAGACATAATCTATAACTGACTTATAAAGTAGACAATAAGGCAGTCATCTTTATCCAGGAATAAAATATTTGGCATTTTAGACGAGTATTTTCTATGAATTATTCTAAACACAGATAGAACTATGCCTCGGCTGTGAAATTAATTCCTGGCATTTATCAAAGCTCTTTTCTACTAATTAACTAAAGATCTTTATACAGTGATTTCAGTGTTTATTTATTAAATAAGCCACAATACATTGTAAGCCACATTGCCAACTTGTCTTTTATTTAAAAAAAAAATATTTAGAAACCAAATCTGGAATAAGAATATATGCCTCTAAATTTCAGGGTGCTGATCAGGTATTAGTAGAGTTTACCTACCTCAGTATTTATATCTTACTTTTCTGTTACCTGTGGAGGGATTCCCACTCTTGAATATTCTCTCTCTAATATCAATATATTGTTTCCTAGATGATCTTTCTATTTACAAAACATGAAATTTCTCCACAAAACATGACTTTAAGTGCCTTACACAGTTATTTGATTGGCCAGTGTTTATCTACAATTTGGCCCTCGTAAAGTGAAAGAGGCAGGAAAGTTTAAGAGTATCTACATTTCCTGTAAAGAAAGAGAACGTAAGTCCTGACATGTACTAGGGAAACTCTTTTTAACTTTAATTGTATTATGCAAATATAAAACTGGATTGGTAGCACCAGTTACTTTTCCTCATTTTAATTATGATTTAGGTGCAATGATCAATTCAGGATTTGCTAATGAGACGAAAAGTTTATGAGTTGTTATGTATTAAAATAATATACTTCAAAAGGTCAGAATGCAGCACAAAAATATACAATTCTGAACAGAAATTACTATGTCCTTTTTGACAAATAATAGACATTTTTTATGTAAAGACAAAGCTACTGTTCAACAGGCACAATAAGCAGAAGGAAAAACCTGGGGGGCCCAGCTTTCCCTCCTATGAACAAAAGTCTGCTTTTATGCCCCTTTTGTGCTGCCTATTTGCCCCCATCTAAATAAGATTTAGGTCCAGATGTTCACAGGTTACCACTGCTGTGGGGCTTAGGCTGGAGAATGTGATTTTATTCTCAGGGTTGTAACATTGACCACATTTTCTCTGACTCTGTTTGCTTCATATACATGCTTGAGAAAGTAAATGTAGGTGTCAGAGAGCTGTAGCCTGGCTAGAGAGGAGCCAGGGTCTGCAGGGGCTCCCCAGGACAGGCAGGGGAGGACCTGGCAGCTGGGGCCCATCCCACCAGCCCAGCCAGGGAGCAGGAAAGCCTCCCAGGGAATGGGGATGGCCAAGGCTGGACAGGACATCCGCTCATGGGGGATCCCCCAGGCAGGAGGCCAGGCAGGGCACAGCTGTGGTAGGGCTTGGAATGGCATCCCATTGCTGGGGCAGAGACTGATGGCCCCTGGCTGGGCTGAGGTAGGGCCAGAGGAGAAGACACTAAGGCCCATGGGCGCCCTCAGGGCTGTGAGAGTACAGAAGATTGCTTGTTACAGAAAACAAAGGGATTTAAAATTATGACTGTGTTGTCAGTTGTCTTTAGAACAAATATTTCTAAGTGGAGCATCAGCAGAAAGGAGGTGTGGGAGTGAAAGTCTTGACTACTCAAAGGCCAGCGCTCTGTTTTGTGCCAGGTGTAAGACAGCTAAGAGCATTTCCAGGCATCCCATTCTAAAGGTGGGAGTCACAGACTAGAGACACTCTCACATGCTGACCAACTTCAACCAGAATTTGGACAAACACTTTGGAAAACAGATAAAGAACCTTAGTGCACATTAGAAAGTACACATCTTCAAGCAGAGGAATGACTGGTTGGGCAGAAATTTTTCAAAAGTGAGGGCATACCTGTCTCAGTTCAATATGTACATTTCCATCATTATGTAGTATTATTAGGTAATGATTGGCTTCTGTTCCACTATAGCTTATTTCTTTAAATAAGCAGGATACTTTTCCAGCTTTTGTGTAGGTGACCTGAAGTGTTCTTGATAGCTTTACTCCTTTTTTTAAAAAAATATGTAAATTGATCAACTATTTTCCACAAATCTTGTTTTGCTCAATCTTCTGTTTACATTTTTCAATATCATTGAATATTATTACGTTGATACATTCAGAGAACTGCCCACAATGGTTATACCTCATAAAAATATGTTTATATCTTGTGATTGTGTACCTGGAGCAAAACATTTTTGTGCACACTTCCCGGCTTTCACTGACATTGAATTTTATGTTGAGATGTGAATTTATTCTCTAGTTGTTCATGACTGTGAGATCCTTTTGTAGCTCTTCAGAGTCAACTTCAAAACAGACTATGCCAAAAATGTCTATATGATGTAGAGACTTAACAGTGACTGACAACACATTCATCCTCATTTTCAGATCCAGACTATGCTGAACTTCAGTTCCAGTACTGATCTTAAGAAGATTTTGCAAATTTTTGGGTACCTAACCCTTCTCCATTTCTCCATTGTATAAACATGTCATTTCTTTCTAACCTTCTTTGATCACCCATTAATCCATAAGAAAAATTCCTCTGTTATCCCGTGAGTACTTAGTTTCTTTAAAAGAGATTTTGTCAAGTGCTTTTTGAAAATCCGCACACATTCTATCCTTTGGATCAGCCATATCCACATGTTCATTTATTCTTTTCTCAAATATAATAAAACTATGGCTTTCATCAAAAGCCTGTTCCCAAATATGTCATATTCCTTACTTCATTACTAGATTTATTCATTATCAAGTTTTTTCATTTCTACTGTTTTGTGGAAATCAGATTTACTGATTCGTATTTCCCAGTAACATGAGTGGAGCTTCTCTTCAAATTCTGATGCCATGTTTCCCATCTGCTTTCCTCTGACAATAAGGCAGATGTAAACAATAATCACAAGTGTCGATTAGCAGCTCAACAGTTTAACTTTTTTTAGAATTCTAGAGACAATGGTACTAAGTTCTAGTGATTTGTTATTCTGAAGTATATTAACTTATTTTAAAACACTTTCATTGATGCATCAGTCTGAAACATTTCCTCAGGCTCATTCCCTTTAAAGAATGACTGTGATATGGGAACAATTCAGTCAGCCTTTCTGCAATCGCTATATATTACACAAATATTCATATTATTTCTTAACCATATCTTGGAACTAGACTAGCTTTCTTATTCTGATACGTTTGAATAAGAAGCAGCTTCTGTATCACTAAAGATTAGTTTCTCCAAATCTTTTTGGCATGTTTTTCATGATTTTAGTTTTAACTTGTCAAGGATTATGGTCCTTTCTAACCTTCTTTCCCAGACATCATTTCCACTTTTTCATTTTGAGACACGTTCCAGAATTTACCCCTATACTTGTACTTTCTTTTTCCTTTACTCTAGCTTTTTCCTTTATTTTAATAACTCCTTTTTAAAACGTTCCCTTCAGTTGCCTTTTTTAAATCTTCCACATTACTTAGAAATCTAGGAGGTGGGTGGGACTCTTTCTCTCTCACATGTGAAATTTGAACACATGCAATTTTTCCAAGAGAAAGGAGACTCTTTAGGGTTTTTACCTCAGCAGAGAACAGACCATCAACAGGTCTGTTCTTTGTGTCTTCAGGTATGAATGGAGTACCTATGAACAAGGCTTTAATACATTTATGGAAATGAATTAACAGTAGGTGGCCTTAAAATCTCACTAACAAAACTCAAATCTCTGAGCTGGAACTTATGGGTCAAGCCACTTCTCATGTCACATGATTGTTAGCTTTAAGAGAGTGGGACCTTACTCATTCCTAATTTTCCCATTCACCTAAGCCTACTTAAATAATCCATTTTTTATAGCTTTCTGTACAATTTATAGCCTGATAGCTCACATGTGATAAAACTGTAGAATTAATATAACTAAAACATATAATGGATTCTCTGATTAATAGATTCCCTATATCTCTGGAAATATTTAGTAGGCACAGTATAATATACTGCTTTTTAATTAGTGCCTACTAAGAGAGAATTTCTTCCATTTCAGATTATTATGGTTATTATTCATATCATTTTTAGGGATGAAAACTTTAAGAGGTAGAGCAATCTTGTTTTGCAGGAACCATAGGATTACCCGAGACTGTCCCAGTTTTCTTCTGGTTCTTCTGCTACCTCTTCTCTTCTGTCATACATCTCTCTCAAGGGAGATTGTCCTCATCCCACAAGGATTCTCTACTCCACTTTTGAGCACTTATCTGTGTCCTTTTGTCATATCTTTGACTTTGTCTTTGACCTTGCAACCAGCTGTGTCTATTAGTGGAATTCTGAATTCAATAAGCATTTTGGCTGACTCATGTAAGTTTTTCCAGTCCCTTCCTACCCTCTTTTCAGGCTTCTCTTTTACTGTTAACTACACACTCCTTCACACAAACCCCATTGAGCTTCTTATTTTTGTCCCACCAAACATTTACTATGTGACAGTAACCGATGTTGCAAAGCCTGGATAATAACATTGAACCTGTATATTTTTTGCCCTAGATCACTTAGTGCGTATGACATTGGACATCAGCAGCCAGCCAAGAGCTGATTAGTGCTATGGCTAAGGCCCTTCAGTAGAGGGGTCGAATATAGAGAAATGTCTGGGGCACAAGGTAAGTCAATTGTGGGAGGTAGAGTCAGAAAATTATTCTTACTGGGGCAGTTACAGAAGCTGGAGGTTGAAATTTCTACTTCAATTTACGCTTGTGATCTTTCCGAACTAATTTGTCCCTCCCTAATTAGTACTAAGAAATAGTCATGAGCAACATTAGAGTGCCACCACTTAAGATAATGCTGGATTCCCCTCAGTACACATCTGTAGCAATTCACTCTTGGCCAGAGATGCTTAGCCTTTTGTGCTGCAAAATACAACATTTGCAACTCTGACAGCCTAAGGGTTGAGTTTAATTTGCATAAAGATTTAAATACATTTACACTTGTCCCGCAAATAAACAGTAAAACCCAATCCTTGTTATTAAGACTTAGCTGAAAATAGCAGGCAAAGGTTGTATGTAATGACAGAAAAAAGAAGACAAGGCAGAGAGAAAGTTATGCTAACTATAAAACTTACACAATGTTCTTTCACTGAATATTTTATTTACAAATGAATTCTGGCTGATCTGAGAATGATTCCATATTCCATTCCAGATCAAATCATTTATGGCTTAAAATGGACTAAAATGTACCTGGTATGTTATTACAGCCTGATGGATTTTCAATACTATTCACCACTTCTATATGAAGTTATTCTTTAAGTGACCATTCCTTCCAGGAAAATACAAAAACAAAAACAAAAAAAAGTCAAGGCATGAAAAAAAAGAAATAAGCTGTCTTTTAAATTTTATTGTCTCTTTTTTCCCCTGTCTTACCTTCTTCCTCTTGTTTCATTTTCACGCTTTTATTTGAAACAGCTCTTACACAGTTGTTGCAATTTCAGCATGAGACCATATTGACATTCCTGGGTGACCACAAGAATAGTGAGAAGAGAAAAGAGCATCTCAGAAAAGCAAAGCTCATTATAACAACCTGTAGTGAAGGCTGGCAGGACCATGCCCTAAGAGCTGCATGTGAATGGCTCTTCTGAACACGGGTTTTTTCCTCCTACAGGGAGAGGCCACTTTCCAGAAAGATGCCCACAAAACAGACTTAGTTTGGAGCTTAGTCTGCAAACAACTTGTCCAAAGGAATGTGCACTGGTGGCTTATGAGCTTTGTGATAGAACTTCAATGCAGATGGATAAGCTAATACAGTGTCCCCATAACTCATTGCTTTACACATTTGGTGATCCCTTAACAGAGGTGGAAGTATTGACGTCCTAAGGGGATCCTGGAGTTGGTTTGAAGAAGGTTGGTTTGAAGAAGTTATGCTTGAACCATCAGTGATTGCTGCTTGCTATAGCATAGAAATGCCTGTCAGATAAGTCTTTTTTTCAAAAGATTTGGAGTGGATCACTCAGACTGCTCCCCAAAAATAAGGATGTGACCTGCTTTCCCAATGGAACAGTTTTTCTTATCCCTTTCCACAAATGTCTTCATGGGAAAAGGCAGTCAAAAAAGCACTGTGTCTTCAAGCTTCATGTTCTTAATACCCTTTTGTTTTGCTTAACTTCCAGTTTTAAGATATAGATGTATATTTACTTGCATGTAGGTAAATATATCTGTAGAGCATCAGCACAATATATCTGTACAGTGCTGCCAAGATGCTCATAATAAGAGCATTGTTTTATCTATCTCAGATAGCCTATGAATTTAGTCATGGCCTTTATTGCCTTTAGCTGACATAAATATTGCTTTCATTACATCAAGAATCCAAGGATTAACCCATAACACTGACATTGTCATACAGAGGAGAGCTATTTCACTTTTAGCAAGCAAAAAAGTTAGTGATTTTGTTGGTGGGACTAAAATTTTTGTTATATTTATGTTGCAACTGAGGTATCATAATCTGGAGATAATTGCTGGAGCAGGTCAGTTTTATTTAATGTTGTTTAAAGACAGTCAAGGGTATCCAGAGCTTGAGACTGGCATTTATTTTGTTTTGTCTGGGTGGAAATCTAAGGTAAATTCTCTTCTTCTATCAGTGTAGATCTGGAGTAATTCCACCGAAACCAGCAAAGTGAGTCAGATTTGTACAAGTGCAGTAAAGGCAAATTCAGACCTTATAATTTCTTCATTTCTATTCCAAATGCCATGCTCTGAAGTTGACAAAGATAGACAGGTCTCTGTTTTTCTTAGTGGTAGCTGACAGCGTCTTCAACAAGCACATGCATCTCCATGAACATTTCCATACTTCAGGGAAGAATATGTCCATATTAGCACTGGAACCTGAAATTGCCACAGTGTCCTAAGTTATCTTTCTAAAATATTTCACGATTTCAATAGTCGTAAAGGTTTTTCAAGGAAAAAGTTACAGTTCTTCAAAAATTTTGTTAGTTTTTTTGAGGTTTTTAATCTACATTTTGGCAGATACAGGAACTGTTCAAACTCACGCATATCTTTTCTTTCCAGCTGGAAATTTTCTCAAGTAGAATTTACAGACTGTGCACACAATCAGATTAGAAACAAGATTTCCCAATGTCCAACAATCAAGTCAGAGCAGCAGCAGAGCAGTATGGAAATCCTGGCTATGTCCACAGCACTATGGAGATCGAGAGGGTGGCACATGCATATTAACAATGGCCCATCCAGATAGCATCACACCTCTTGCAAACATACAGACTAGTTGTGGGAGCACGCGAGCATCAATCACATAGATCAGGTGCTGCCAGGACCCGCTGGGCTTGTGGACTTCATCCTGCCTGAGAAAACCTGGAAAAGGGTACGCCAGCCAGTCCTTGTCTGCATTCTCCTTGCCAAGGAGGCAAAACAATGCACTCTTTCAGGGAACTGATCCTCTTTTTCTCTCCAATATAAAGCACAAGCACTTCCCACTAGGCATACAACCTTTTGCATCTGAATTCTCAGAGACAGGAGCATGGGATGTGGGAGACACTCTTTGATGCCTTTCTCAGAGATAATTCAGACTCCTATTTCTCACCTCCCAGAAAGGTGTGCTAACAATAGAACTAGAAATGAGGTGCCTCTGAGCTCCTTAATGCGACAGGAATGCTGTAGTTGTATTAAGCAAGCCCACATCTGTCTCCATGAACAGCAACCACTGCGATCAGACTGTTCAGCTCAGTTTGATAAGGTGCCCAGCTTTTAAGATTTAGATTTACAAATGCCTTCTCAGGATTTCTGTGCTACCCAAGGATCTAGGTGACTGAGTCCCCATGGTCCCTGGGTATCACTATGCATCCAGTTCCCTGCTGCAGCTGATGTGGCTGCTTGTGTGCATGTGTCAGTCTTGTGTGTCTGCACAACTTACCCTGTTCTGGAGAGTGAGATGGGTCTGGTATTGAATATGCATCAGGGACACATGGATCTGAGCCCATGGCAACCTTCACAGGAGTCCTGTGGAGCAGACAGAGAGGCTGTCAGGCTGACACAGCCGAGTGCCTTGCATATTATAATCTGTTTCTTCCAGTCTCCAGCTGCCTCTGTTACTCACAGTGTTTGCCAATGGGGTTTAGATTTGTGATCAACTCCCCCTACCCCACCCCACCTTACTCTTCAAATCTGTATTTATGCAGTCAGTTCAGTAAGACTGTATTAAATAGCACCATTGCACTTCACACTTTCACCATTCCTTTGTCTGTAATAGTTTAACCAGGGTCAAGAACATTTTTTAAATGACTTGTGGCAAATGTGGCAAGTACTTAAACAATAGACTCCATCAGTTCCGGAGAAGCTGTTTTAGTCTACTAAGTCAATTATCAGTGGTTTCAAAAGTCCCTAAATAAGTAGTTGTCTGACAGATCATAATGCCTCCTGTTACCCTATGCCAACTCATATACTGCTGCAGAATAATTTGTCTTACTCATTTGTTTAGGATTTGAAAAACTACCATGTTGAAAGGAAACAGAAGAAAAAATATAAGAATAATGGAATAAGAAAAAAGCAATTCTGGGAAAAATAAACTTCCTACTGTAAATATTGCTAGGATCTTTTAGCAGAGTATTTTGCCATATGAGCAATGGATTTATTAAAGCTCTCGGTTCTCTGGCAATCATGTTAGCACGCCACAGTTGCATTGGCTGAAATCATCTGCCCCTTATCCCGGTCAGATTAGTATTCACGGCCAGCCCCTTTCACAACTGATGCTGAGCCTTGGGGAAACCACCTGGTTGCCTGTGGTGTAAGGGAAAAACCTCACTTCTTGGCTCTCTTATGCCAAAAGAATTGAGACTGGAGGTAACTGCCAAAAAGAAAACAATAAAAGTTGCAGTTTTATTAATAGTCTCCCTTCAGGTGTGCTATATCCTTTCACTTTCCATAATTGCTTTAGGGACTGAGCTTTGCTGAGTGTTCACAGAGGCCAGACTTCAGGTTAGATGTGCAAATGGTTGTGGTGCTTGATTGTCCAAGGTTAGCTTGTAGGCTGTCCAGACAAGGAAAGAAAGTAATACTCAAACACCAGTTGAGACTAGCCAAACCAGGCAGCATACATTAAGAAAACCCTGTATGATCGCTTGCCAGAAATTCCTTGGATAACATCTGCAAAGCTACAGTATCCCCATGGATGTCATGGACTATGGACAGGCAGACAGTCTCTGAGATAGCAGCAACCTGCGTTGTCAGCAGCTTCAGAGATCAGGGCCAAGGGAGGGAAACACTGAGCAGTGCTGAGGCTGCATCAGTGTGCTCTTTGTAGCCTATGGCAGCAATAAACTGAATACACTAAAATCTCTGAAGTGTTTTAACGCACTGTCCCAGATACAGGAAATTTCACCTATAATGGATGGAGGTGCTGATTACATAACCAAGGTGAAATTTTAAGTTGGGAGGAAGCCACTGATTCCCACTTGTACCAAGAAGAGATGGAAGAGTAGGGGATTTTCCCTTTCATTGACCATCCAAAATATCTAGGACTAATGTGTAAGAGAAACTCAGTCAATTAATGAATTGAGGCACATAGTCTGTTTTGGCTCCTTAACCAAATCATCTGCCCCTTTCAGCCAGCATCATTTCAGTCCTGCATGTATCCAATTTGAGCCACTGCATCTACAGTTGGTATCTGCAGGTAGTGTGAAAACATTGTGGTAGGACTAGTGCACAACGAGATTTCCATTGGGGTGAAGATCACAATGCTTCCAAATACTGTTCATATGGACTTCTACTATCTGTCTTTTAGTCTGCGAGCACCTGTTAATTCCATAAACTTAGAGGTGGTATACTAACTGCTGTAAAGGAAATCATAAAATAAACTGAGATGGACATGTGGACAGCCCTTTCCAAGCAGAAATCCATCTCCATTGGAATAATAAAAGAAAACATTAGTGCAAAATATAACCACAAATCTTCAAAAAATAATTTAAACTCTCTTTACCTGTGCTTCTTGCTGAGCAGAGAAAAGCAGCCAAAAATTTGGCCTATTGTTTTTGTCTTATACTTCATATGCAGTTCACCATTTCCCTTCATGCCATAAAAACATTTTCAGAAAAGCCTTTCCCCCTCTCTGCATGATTTATATTCCTACTATCCCATGCTTTGTTCATTTCCATACGCAAACACAAACACTGCTAGCAACTCCCGGGTCAATTTGTGGAGAAGTTCTTGAAAAACCATGCACTTACGAGTTTGCTTTCTTTGTCTTCAGAAATCTTCCCTCTTTCTGTGTGTATTGTGATAGGGAAAACTGGACAAAATAATCCGTCTCCTTCGTTAGAATTCAAAAACAAAGTTTCTTTGATGCTTTGCTCATTATTTTTATAAATAGCCATAAAATAGTGCATTCTTTATCCATAATTTAACTGATCACTATATTTTTTCCCCTGTACTTTTTTTTCCCCTGCAAACTGCAGATAAGGAGTTATTCATATGTGGCATAAAGCTCTTTTTTAAAAAAAATTAGTCATGGTAAGTAATAGTTGGAATCTTTCAAACTTCTGGCTATTCTGCTATTAGATGATTGAGAGGCAGAGTCAAAAATTCATAAGAAATACCAAAAACCTTTTATCAGGCTGAGAAAACCAAAGGAGTATGAAGTTGTATTATCTCAGGCAGAGTGATATGAGGAACAGTGGCATCCCCCAAATGAGAGGTTTTAAAAGGTTTAGCCAACAGTACTCAATGATCATTGCTTTGTCTTAAGGCAAAATTGGCTGAAATAATTTGGGAACACTGCCTAAAGTTACCTTTCAGGGCAAAAAAAGAGGGGTTATTATCTATTATTACTGCTGCTGTTTTAAATACCTTTGACCACAGGTCATTGAAGCAGATGATAATGGGTTTTTTTAGCATGAACGTGTTTTCTATGAATAATAAGCAATGATCAAAGATGCATTAAAAAGGAGTAGTTCAGTGATAGGAGACTATATGTGGGTTTTCTGACTGTAATGGGAAATGGACTTTTATTACTTCTCTGAATTTGTATTAAGGAAGACTATTTTTATCTACTCAGCTGTTGCAGTCCAAGTAACCTCTATGTGAGAGGCTGTGCTAATGATCTCCACACAGATCTCAAAATATTGTTTTCTGTAAGAATAAGCCAAATTTACCCTGGAGATATCTGAGACACCTCTCTCTTTTAATTTTTGAGTGGACTTGCCAGCCACACTGAGTTGTATGTAGTATATGATAACTGTTGTCCATTGGTAACTGAATGAGCTAACACCTTAGATGCCCTCCTATCTTTTTGGCAAGACTCAAAACATAGCTTTTATTCTAAGATGAAAAATGCTGCCTGGGAGAACATTTGAACCACTAGCAGGAGACCAGGAGTCTTTGTACATTTTCTGAAAGCTTTTTCTTTCAATCATTGGGATGCCTTTCTTGGAAAGGTGTTGAAATCCTCAGAGTTACGTCTCACAAAACTATCTTGTGTCAGAGGAAATAACAACAACAAAAAAAAAGACATGAGAAGAAACCACAGATTTATATCTTCTGTGATGATCCTTGGTGGTGCTCCCTGGATACCCCTGTCTAGAACCGTTTTGTACCTCCCTTAGCTGCTTCTCTCTGCTTTGTGCACAGACTTTCTCAGTCCTCCTCACTTCTAATCTTCTGCTCACTGCTTCTCCTATTGGTTCCTCAGTAATACCACTATTTCTAAATCTGCTTTCAGGATTTTACCTCTCCACCACATTCTTGCCCCCCATCCAGTCTCTTTCTTTTTTCAAGGCACTAGTATGACTCATTTTCCAGGACTGTCACCCATCCAAATCTCCCCTACTATTTGCACAGCCCTTTCTTCTCTAGGCCTACAGCCATCTTACAGCTTCCCATTAGGTCCAGTATTTTAAGAGCGTGAACCCTCTTCTCTCAGTATCATCATTTACCTCTCATGCTTGTCTCTCCCTCCTCGTGCTGCTCTGCATATATTCACTGGGCAGCTGCAGAAAAGATGAAATAGCCATTCACTTTCTTGCCTAGGGGCAGAATTTATTAGATGCTGAACCTCAGAAGGCATGATTCTCTCAAAATAGTTCAAGACGCAGGGCCAGATTCTCGAGAAATGGGTTTTATGGGCCAGATTACACAAGAGCAGTGTTCAGGCAGGCAGTGTGGGAGGAACACAAAAGCATCATCTCTCACCTCCTGCAGCTGGGTGCTTGCAGTGCAAAGCAGAGCGATTGCACTCTCTTGCTTCCTATCTCAGCTAGCCCCATAGCAGAGGAAGTACAGGTTTTAAAAGGCTTTAACTGTTAAAACTGTTTATGAAGCTCTATTGTAGCCCTCCAGAAAGTGTAACACCAAAAGCCTTGGCTTTTCTTTCTAGGACAGTGCAGCTTTCTACATTCCCCTGGCAGGCAGTTCTGTAAAAACCCCTGACTAACCCAGTCAAACCATAATATTTCTGTGTGCAAACCAATGTTTTAAAGTTCCTGTGGCTAAAAGTCTGTTACCTGAAGTCTGTTATCTGTATGGGCACATCAACTGCTTGTAAATATACCAGGCAGGATGGAGAAAAATATGACCCTAAACTAATGTTCATATTTAGATTAATATTTCACCAAGCACTTTTTCCATTACTGCTAATACAGGAATGCATAGATCGTAAATTGTCCTTTCAGGCTGTGACAATTCTAAATTTAGTGTCAATGTTAATTAAACAAGAGAAAATTAGGCAATGCAACAGATTTGGGGAGCAGACAGTGGAAGGGGAGAGCTGGGTTATCATTTTCAGGACTTTGGGTAGTAATAATTTAGTACATAAACAATCATGAGGATAGACCTGAATATTTCAGTGCTTTTAATAATTTGTAGGATTTAAGGACAGCAGATAATTTTTTAATTATGTAGATTCCACATGAATAGAGAATAATCTTGATTTACCCTTCTCCTGGCCTTTTCTGTGTTGACAGAAAGAGTTCATTTGTTACTCTGACATACGTGCTAATTACTATACCCATATGTACATTCTGCACATTTTATTGACTACTGTGTGAGAGAGATTTCGGCAGGGTTAATAAATGTCAAAAATCTTGCGTAAACATTTTCTTCTGTCTTCTTTCATATAATAGAAGAGTCTGTTTAATAAACCCAAAACCAGTATAAGGTCAAAATGTGCTTGGCTTTAAAACTGAAGTTAGGGTAAGTAATTACAAAGCGTCCACTGTGTTCCTTATTTAGTTGCATATAACACAGAACTGAATGGGATGATTAATAATCATGTTCTACACTGAAAGAATGCAATTTATAATAGTTTATGTAAGTACAGCAGCAGTATTAGTTGTTCATTTACCATTGCCATGTTAGCACGTATGGGAATTCTAGCATTTCTAGAACGCAACAAAGCCAAGATCCTCACAGGAGTTCTGTGCTTAAATACCTTTGAGAATGGGGGCCCAAGGTACTAAAATAGCTTAGCATTATTGAATGTTTAGTTAAAATTAGACAGAATACTGGCATGTGTAGCAATGTTTGCTAAGAAGCCTGGGTTATACTGAGCTATGTTGGCAGTAGAGGAAGACTGGAGAGAATTAAAAGCTTTTACAAGATCACTGAACTAAAAAAGAGCAAAATAAATAAAAATTAATCATTGGCATAGCATAAATTACATTTTAAAAATGAAAATAACTCAGAATCCAGTACAGGATGTTCTTTTAATTAATTAATTAATGTCAACATTTCAATGTAAATTATGATGATCTTTTTTTAATCAGCATGATCTATGAGAAGCCTGGGGAAAAATGAGTCCTCTCCAGCTTTGTCCATAGCCTATGGTGCGCTCTCATGACAGTAGTGAACTGGTACTTACCTGCAGCCTTTGATCAGTAATGAAATCTACAGTAATGTTGCTCTATCATGTTTCTAATAGTAAGCCAGGTCATGAAATTAGAGCACACCAGATACATTTCTCTCACCTTCTGCACGGATGCTCTTACTACTCCTGGGTTCGTTTGAGGCTAGAAAGATTTTGGCTCCTAAGTACCTTAGTGAATCCAGCAGCTAGTGAGCACTACATGCAAGGTAGCTATTATCTTTTGAGAGTGGAGTAAAACTTGCTTCATCATGTCCTTATGAAGACCTGGTACTAAATAGAAAGTATTCTATAATTTTCACTTTGGAGTACAGCATAGCTAGTGTTTTATGAAGATGATCAGGTCATAGGTTGTGCTATGATTTAAATTCATTATACGTTTTACTGCTATTCGTAGAAGTTCATGTTCAGGAAAAATAATAGATTTAAATCTATTTGTGTTTGAGAACATATTAAACTCTTAAACATGGTGCATAAATGATGCGCTAAATGGGGTACTTTTGAATGAAAAGCCCTTGGTAACCAATTGACCAGGTAATTAATGGAAAATGCTCATATTCCATTCTGCAAAGCCTGGATCATGCACTGCCATGGCCAGTGGAAGTTCTGCCATTGACTTCAGTGGCAGTGCAAAATGAGGCTGTTTTGTTCCTCATTCAGTTTGGCTAACAAGATTTGTGCTGCAGGCCCTTTTCACCAAAATGCTGGCAGGCTTCTTACAGCATTACTGGAAACTAGATCCTACACAAATTACTAAGGCCTTTTGTATTTTAATGTCTTTTTTGTAATGATATTCAGTCCTTCGGGGCAGCTGCCTAAGAGAGACATTTGTCAACTTCACTTGTTTTTAGGACAGATGAGCCAGAGCCAAAGCCGTAGACCTGAATAACTTGAAACTCCAGAGGAGTTTGGATCCAGATTTGAGCCCCACGCTAATTAGGGGGCCCAAAGTTCAGCCTCTCGTGGTGTGCCATGCATTAACCACAAACTGGGCTTGTGCTTACGAAGGGGCTTAGCATTTGCTGCCGGCATCATCAGTGCAGTAACCCAGCAGTAAGAATACCAAATCCAGCTGACCACGGTTGAAACGAAAGGCTCCCTAGCACAGCGTCCTGGCTGTGACACTGTCCTATAGCCATTGCCTATAAAAGAGTACAGAAACAAGGCAAGCACATAGTGATACTACCCTAGCACAGCCTCCCCTTCTTCAGCAGCACACCAGGGTGGGGTCTTTGTGTTGGCAGAGAGAATTTTCTTTGTTAGCACCAGCCACTCCTTTCTGAATTATCCATCATTGTTCCTGCTCCTCTTGGTCCTGAGGCAGAGTTAGAATGGAGAGCTTGTGAAATCCCAGTGCTGCTATATATGCACGTGAGAAAGCTGAGAAGGAGGTCTGAAATATGGGTCATGGGGAAGAAAAAGAGAGGCAGAGGAATGGCTGCAGACTGTCTGTGCTTGGAAAGAGTTGGATCCTGGCCTCTAGGATACCCATGGTAGCTTTTTGCAAAAGTGTAGCTACATCCAGTTAGAAAATGGCTGGAGTTAAATCAGCATGGCGCTCTTGCTTAGATAAAGATGGAATTCGTAAATGCAATTCTGCATTTTTAAAATAAATTACATGCACACAGACCAAAAAGTAGCGATAGTAGGGGCAAAGTGTTTGAAACGTTGTCTGGGACATGCATGTGCAAAACTGATTAACTTATAGATGGCATTTATCCACATCCCCCATGTGATGCACTGAGAATCTCTCTGGTATTGTAGAATGCAAGTCCTTTGAAAAGAAATTGCCCAAGGGATTGGATGTCTTTCCTTTATATTGTTTTTAAAAGGAAGAGTTTCTCGCACTGTGTTTATTTGCTGCTAAGATACTGTTACATTAGCACCATCACAGTCTGTTTCTCACTGCAGTATCCCATAAATTAGATTCTTGCAGGGAGTATTAAGAATGTGCATACATTGCCTGACTAGACCAATTTTATCTGAATAATGTTTTGTGACCTTTCTTGCAACAAGGTCCTGACTAGAAAAGCATAGATTTACCAGGCATCCTGGCTGTACTGAAAGATTGTAATTACAGTTCTATTTTATCAGTATTAGTAGAGAGAGTTCCTGCCCTCACACCTCCTATCCAAACACAAATGAAAAGTTGGGAAGCTGTATGACTCAAATAATTAAGTACATTAAATCCAGGTACCTGTGTCAAATCCAACAACTGTGGAAATTATGGAAGAGCCATCACCATCAAGATGACTTTCCAACAGGCTCAATGAGATGGTTTTGTGGCCTCAGTTCAATTCGCAATGGATGAGTCCACATTACAAAAAGCAACACACAACTGGCAGTAATTGACACTCTTTTGGCACTCAACAGAGAAGTGAAGTATTGAATGAGCGTGAAGAATGAACTAACCTTTCACCTCCCCCCCTATTCCAGGTCAGGGATGAGACATCTGATAGAGCCACATAGGAAGCTTGGGCTGCTGCTCTCTGTGCTACCCTGTGCCATACCCGAACAAAAGACTTCTTTCTTAACAAGCATTGGGCTGACACTTTTCATGAACTCTAAATTTATGTGAAAGATTTGGAGGCTTTGGAAGTTAGTATTTAACCTCAGGATTCTGCCTAAAGATTACAAGCTGCTGCTCCACATAAAGCCCCGTCTTTCTGATTGCCAGCTGCATTAAAAACTACTGCACTAATTCCCTGTTATACATATGCATATATAATGTGTATGTACATGCGTAGCAGGAGTAAACGTATAAGTTATTCATGTATATGTATACATAATAGGAGAAGTAATGCCTTTAGCTAATATTGGCTAATGCTCATTTATAAGAACTTACTTTCAATTACTTATACAGTTTGCGAAAATTTTGCTGTTACAGCTTAAATTTTCCATGGTGGGTGTCTGTCTCTAACTGAATTGGTTTTGGAGAGTTTTCACTAAAGTGGCTCAGATAATTCCAAGAACATAGTTAGTAAAAATACATCCTTTTAGTCACATTAAGAACTCTTGCAACCATCATGTTGAAAGACTGTAGCATGTCTGAGCTTTGGAGCTAAAGTTTGAAACTCTGTAAGGAAATTGCTTTGATGTCAAGACTTATCTTCTGTCACTCCTGTGGAAATCTAACCCAACTGTAATCTCCGAAAAACCTAAATTCTCACGTGCTCATGTTCTGTTAAAATGTAAGTTCTCCAAATACTCTATTTGCAGTAAGCATGTCTTCTCATACAACTGTGACATGTTAGGCACAGTACATACTTGCCTTCTCTGCGCAGAATACCCACATATATACATATATATATGAATATATAGTCCAAGGCCTTGGATCGTGATCGTTGCCTGTGGTTCATACTCACTGCATAAATCAGGCATGATAGCCCTATAGACCCATCTATTAGTAGTATTAGAGCTCAGGTGTTCTCAAGGAAAATGTAGATGATTTTAGTTACAGCAATGAGGGCAGAAGCACTTACAACATGGGTCAGGAAGCACCTGCATCATGGATCAGTGTGCTTCAGTCTATTCTCAAGACTTCTCTTTATCTTACAGTGAACTCATAAGCTACCAAATAGTGCCCAAAGAACATGCCTAAAGACAGCTGGGGGCTGCTTGAACTGAACGTTGCTAAACATTCTGGGTGGGTTGGATATTTCTCCCAGGGTGCTTTACAAACAAGTTTAAGGAACCACATAGTAAAAATGGTGAGCAGGAAACATATAGAAGGGTTATTAACTTCTGAAGGATTCGAAAGTGAGGAAGTGCCTGAATTAACATTGTCCTTTCAAGAATCCCGGCATGAGGGAGCAAGGTAGAAATCTACACTTTTGTAAGCACTGAAAATGAGACCTAGAAGCCAAAGTATCTCAATGGGCTCTCACCCTCTGATCAGGATATAAACACACAGGAGGAAGTGTAATGATTTTGTTGGTGATAGAGGTTTGAGTAGTGTGTATTAAAAACAAAAGACTTAGAGACATGACAAGGGGAATTGAGTCAGCTTAAAAAACCATCAACATCTAACTCCTCCTCTGTGAATCCAGTACATTAAATAATATGAGGGCCAAATGGAAAAAAAAAAAGTTTAACACGTGTAATCAATGTTCTGTCTAAACGCATACTCAGGGGAAGGACAAATTAAGGTTATAAAGACTACCTGAAATATAGTATTTCCTCACCTTTAAATCCTTGTCTCTGTTAAAGAGATTGGACAAGATGACCTCCAGAGGTCTCTTCCAACCTCAGCCATTCTGTAACCCTAACATTCTCTTAATATAGCTTTTGGTACAATACAGATATGTGTTCAATCTCTAGATGGCTCCCCAAAAAGGGCTGTTAGAGAGACTATATACAAAACCTAACATTTTCTTCCTTTTCTGTGCCATATTTGGAATTTCTTTTGTTGTGCAAGCTAACCCTCAGGTTGCAAGCACTTTCCCACTTTGCCAGCCAAATGAATATGATGAAAGGACACCTCTAGGCATATAGAGAAGCCAAGAACATTCCGTACATCCATCATCTATTTGGTTTTTTTCTTTAGATCTTGTTTATCAAGAAAAGAAAACAACAGGTAGAAACAGGGAAAAAAGTTCATCTGCAGTAAGAAAAAGCATAGGAAAGAATTAATTTTGTTACCTTGGCAAATAAAATAAGAATGTTCTGCACTCCGCAGTCTGTGCAAAATAAGTCCCACAGGAATTATGCAAGCACATTCTCATTATGATAGTTATGATTTAGATTGCATTACAAAAGTAAAAACAATCATTCAAATAGGCTTGGGTGCAGTGATTTGGAGAGAAGCTGCCACTCTGCCAAATGGAAAAAAAGAGTGAAGGGGTGGGGGCAAGGGAAGGAATAAATCCTGCCAAAGTGAACTCATGCGAAGGTGAAGCCAAAGTGCCCAGACGTACAGATTAAACACTCTAATAGATGTCCCAAATGTGTGTAAGCAAACTGCCCAAATAAGGTTTTGAACTGAAAGCTCAGGTTTCTGCTGGAAACACCCAGAAACACACAGATTAGATATTGTTTGAAGAGAAGATTTCTGGTTTGATTGTCTTGAATGAGCATTTGCAAACCACACATCTTCTGACCAGAGTACATTTTAATGCAATAGAAATATTTCCAGGCTTTTTCAGTACCTGAAAATCAACCCTTTAATAAATCCACAACATAAGAGGTACAGTACCACAGAATTTGCGTCCTTTTAGTTCCAGTTGTTTGGTTTTTTTTACTTTGATGTGTGCAACAGCTATTCTACAAAATTGAATCATTCAGATAATTCTTTATTGGACCCTGACTTTAATGAAAAATTCACAGGAGAAAAAAGTTCTTATCTTAAACATAGCTGCTGACTTCCGATATCTCATTTTTCTCTCACAATAATCCCAGTGTTCAAAGTAGGTATTGTATTTATCATCTTTGTATGGAGCTGAATTTCACTTCACTTTTCTTTATGGTCTTATCACATCATTTACCAACACTTTATCTCTGTAACTGAAAATAAATGAAATCCTGGGCTTTCGCTGAAATGCCATGATGAAATAGATGGTCCAAAAATCTATATTTAGATGACTGACTCCTGTTTGTAGAAGACATGATGAATGTTTCATGCATATAAACTGAAGGATGATGGATTTAATGATCATAGTCTAACGGGGAAATGTTATTTTGGAATAATTAAATGTTCTGTCATTTGCAAGTCTAAATAGTCTGTTGTTAGATTGTGCTTTTGTCTGTCAACAAACCATTCCATTTTGTGAGGGTTATTTATCATTAAAACAATTGATGCAATGGAAACACACCACCAGTATGTGTTGTTAACAACACATTTTGTGAGACCTTGATTTGGATCCATATTTCAGGGATAATTAGTTGATGTATGTTTCTACCTGACAGAAGAAATATATAACAAGAACCACTGAAGGATTGGACGTTGCTTTCTGATTTGAAGTGTTACATGTGAATTGTATTTGTTGTCCTTCCTAGAAATATTTTCGAAGTTAAAAATATCTTGGTTTTAAGGCTCACATGTGCAAGCAGTTTACACTGGGATGTACTGCCCAGTTTCCAGCTGTTGCTCCGAAAGGGTGTAAGTATCTGCAGATCATGATTTGTATCTGCTGGCTGTCATAGCTGTCCTGGACACCTCAGACAGTATCTCAAATGGACATCTCTGTTCAGACAGGTTAATCTTGCCATAAGGAATACCGCAACGGGAAGTACAGTGTGGCTGTGCTATTTTACAGTTTTTAATATCTGCATCAATGACTGCAATCAAGGCAGTTACAGTAGTCTGGTTTCCCCTGTTGTGCACACACAGTTTTTATTGACTCTGTGTACAGAACTGAATATGAGTGTCTTTTCTTGACATTCGATAGCAAAGCAAATAATAAGAAATGTAAGTGTTTGAAAATAATATGAAAAGGGGAATAATTTTGACCAAAAAAATCAGTAGCTCTACATTTGTTTCTGTGAGAATAGTGTCTGATATTTAATATCTGAATGATCATTATGGCATGGGAAGGTATAAATAAAAGACTAATTTGTATTTTAATTACAAACACTATTTCCAGGGTTGCATGTATTTATAAACATTCTACCACTTCATATATCTCATTGTCTCCTCATTCTAATAGCCATCTACTTTTTACCACTCAAACCCAAAACAGTTTTAAAGCGTTTGGTATCTTTTCTTTGTATTATAGATTAAGGACAGAAGCATGTGAAGGGGCAATGATTTGCCCAGGATCTCTGATAAAATTTAACCAAGGGCCTCAATCTCCTGATTCCCTGCTCTGTGCTCTTGTCAGTGGTGGCTCTGTGAGATGTCCTGTCACACCAGTTCCTATACTTCGCCAGATATGGAAGCCTTTTATCACAACTCACAGAAGAAGTAACAGTTTCTCCTTTTTACTGGCCAGAAAATTACCTTTGCCATGAGTCTCTACTCTCTGCATTCATACATCTGTAAGACCTACTAGTCAAGTAGAAATCTCTGCATGCACAAGCATGGAAGCTGTGAAACTGATCTATCCGATCATCAATGATTTGCCCTGGGCTGCAGGCAGAAGTACTGAAAGTATTCCCACAGGTCTAGAGCTGGGATCAACGGTTTAGATCTTGACAAAACTGGCTGATACATTGTGGCATATGTATTTAAGTCCCAAAACTCTTTAGAGATTCTTCTAGCACTTTTCCCCATGAGAGAGCCTTCTGCATCACTGCTTTCCAGGTCATTTTCTTAATCCTGGGTGTAGACAGTAAAGAATGTCTTCAGCAGACCCTTGAGAAAAGGAAAAGGGGAGGAAAGGGGGAAGCACAACTACTCCAAGAGAACTTTGAATAGATTATTGAAGGTCTGGTTTTGTTTGTTTTTAAGAATAAGACCTTTTTGGAGTTTCTATACTGAAGGACTTCTTCCTAGTCCTGAAATTTACTAAACCCTGATATTAATCATAAGTCTTCATTTAATAACTGGATGGAATTTATCAGGCTAAGCTACATTTTATTTCTTAAAAAACATTTTGTCACAATATTTTTTTCATTTTTCCACAAACGTATGTAAGGTTAGCAATTATTTAGGTGCATTGTACTGGTGAGACAAATACCCTGGAGCTTCAATACGGCTTTCACTAGACAATTTCATTACAATATAATTCTCCACTTATCTTTTTTGCCATAATATCCATTCCTTGTTAATATCAAACCTTTATTTATGGGAATAATCTACTCAATTCTGTGATGCATAGCTGAATTACCTAACAAAGATAAACTTTTGTTCCTTTTGCAGCAGACTTCCCAGATAGCCTGGGTTTCAACTCCATAAAGCCAGAAGTGTTCTACAGATATCAGACATGCTTTGGGAGGCATCACTCTGAACTCAGAGCCATTACCTTGAAATTAAAGCTAGTAAAAGAGGCTGCTCCAATTGTCAACAAGCACAGTACCTTAATGCCAATGATGTAGGATAAAGGACCAATGAGGCAATGTCTGATCTGCCCCCTCAGCCTGCCCTGGTTATGCTAAGGCTGCTTCCTGGATACCCAGGGACCTGAGCAGAAGCCAGTTGCTGCCAGGGCATTTCTCAGCTCCTTGACTGTCCCAGAATATGGGCCTTCGTGCCCATCTTCAAGACATCAGAAGAAATTGTCTCTTGAAAGGAAAAATAATTTATTATAGAATAGAAGTCTGTTTTCCTATAGAATCATATGATAGAATGGTTTGGGTTGAAGGGACCTTTAGAGGTCATCTTTTCCAACCCCCTGCAGTGAGCAGGGATGTCACCTAGATCAAGTTGCTCAGGTCCTACCTGACCTTGAATGTTTCTAGGGATGGGGCCTCAAGTAAAAAGTAGTGAAGTATTGCTATTATTTCACTCATTGCTAGTACTCCACGAACAATCACAACTTATTTAAAGTAGATGAGGCCCAGAAATGCCTCTGATGACCTCAGTCCATACAGATATAAGCCTATAAATATTGAAGCAAACAAATAACCTTTGAGTTCCATTAGTCACAGAAATTAAGAGGCTTGAAATGCTGAAGCGCTTGCAGAATCAGACGTTTTGCTGGTCGTCTCCTCTAAATCTGGCATAAAGAGTAGGTCTGGAGGAGGGATTTCAGTAACAGTGAAAAGCTTACCAGCAAACCCATTAAAATTATTTTCATGGCACGCAGTGAATACTTTGAATATATCAAGTCAAGGTTTCAGTTAAATATGTTCATATGATGTCAAGCTTAGCAATTTATTAGAGAATCTTCACCTAATTTGATGTAATTAATGTTAAATCCTTTTTTCCTTTGCCTAAATATGCTGTTTGTGTATTCCTTTTAAATGAGGATAAGAAGAAACGGATTTGCAGAAGATGTTTTTAATTGATTCCAAAGGGAATACCTACCATGGAATCTGCTGATGAGTTCTGTGGGGCTCTAGACTCCAATCATTCAGCATCCATATTTTTAATGACAAGATGCTGCAATTCTTAAAAAAAAAGAGTTTGAATTATAAGCACAGGTAATTTATGTCTGCTCTCTCATAATCTCTTATCAATAACCACCAAACCTTCAGTTAGGGCAGGGACCTCTGCATTGTCTTAGACACCCAAATTGCATAAAAAGCCAATGGAAATAGAACTACTATCAAGCTCTTTGAAAGCCTCAGTCAGACACTGGGTGTTAAATCCCTGATTTTCAGTTACAAGGTGCAGATATCAGCACAAGATATACAACATGCTATATCATTTGCCACCCTTGTTTATTTTGGCATTTGCTCTTCCTCAGTTTTCACACAGGTTGATATTCCTTCAAAATTAAATAGGGCCAATCCTTCGGCTTGGCCAGTTTCACAGTAGTCATCCCCTTTGTGTGAAGAATCCTACTAACTCTTGGAGAACTAGTTGTATGACTGAAGGTTGCTCAGAATTCATAATGATCAGGCTTAGCATTTGTAGGGTGATTTAAGGCTAGCTTCAGACGGTAGGAAGCAAGACTCTCAGTATGTTGCTGGTATTGATTCACTGTGTAACAACTGGGCAAGACGTTCAACAACATAACTTTGAAACAAAAACAGCAATGGTGTTTGCAACACATAGGTGTGACACGATTTGATGAACACTCCATATTACATTCTGTAGACTCATCTGTACAAACTGTATGTATTTTATTAGGGTATGAATGCATAAGCACGAATGTAGCCTATAGGATACATAAAGTCATCTGTTACTTCTCTTCAGCAATGACGGGGTCTTAGAAGAAGTATTTCTTCTAATTTTGGCTACTACATTCCAAAAAGACTGTGGACTAATTGCAGAAAGCCCTGAGGAGAGCAACAAAAACAATCAGAAGGGCAGAAAATATGATCTGTCAACCAAAAGCGGAGAAGACTGAGGTCCAACACAATAACAAGCTTCAGGTGAAAGTCAAAAGGAGACTAAAGGTACCTGCGAGTAAACAATATTCTAGTGATATACCAAACAGGGAAACGCAGCAAATTTCTGCATTGTATCACTGGACTTCTTGAAGAAGACACCTGCCAGGAACGAGTATAGTCAATGTGGACTTTGGGCAGGGACAGACTAAATAAAACTTTACACTGCTTTGCAGTGCTATAATTCTACAGCTCTGTGAATCAAAGATGTTACATAAATGTAAATTGCTTTTGTGTTATTACATTTTCCCTATCCCTTACCATGTAGATAAAATTACTGGAGCTATAGGCACCATCTGTACTTGGAATCTGTAAAAATAGTCTTATGCACTGTTCAGTTGCTATGCCAGGATCCCACCTATCACAGCAAAGATATATTGTGGCTAGAGAGTCCCCCCAAAAAACATATCAATTCTCTGTCTGTAGCTTAGAAAGTAGGGCAAAATATTCCACTACTTCCACCTCGGCAAGGACAGATGGAGATGCACTCTATCCATGCAGGCACAAGCAGACTAGAAGTGACCTTAAGGAGAAGGCCTGTTCAGACTGTCTGGCTACAAGGTCCCCGTAAAATAGAGTTCACTGTTTATTTAACTCCTTATTTCCAAAATGTTTCCAAGGCCTCAAGTATCAGTCAGGTAAAGATAGACAGAGTATGCCTTTAAAGTGTGAGTGGATGAGCACATCTGTTTGTTTGACAGGAAAACATATGTGTTGCTTGACCTGGAAAATGTTTCTTGGTGCAGTGGAAGAATTGCATGAAGTATCTCAGAAAGTAACTGAAAAGCATCCTCCAGAAATAGCTCAATAACTGGGATATGAGTGTACAAAGCCCACAACGAAATGAGTTTGATAGTTCTAGCTCAGTTAAAGGAACATTGTTCAGCTTGATAACTCCAAAATTAACTGTGCTACCTGTGCTAAATGACTCTCTTGCTGTGTTACTCATGAAAGCTGTTCCTTTTTTTTTTTCAGTGGAACAAGTTGTATGAGAATACAATACGAGAGAAGCAAACCAGAGCTGGCGTTTTCAGAAAGGTATTCTACCCATCATAGATTTTCTGTTTGTTCCTTCTCTCTGTCTCTGATGACAATTTTAGCAGGTAATTGGGCACCTTTCTTGCCAAAGTGCTACTGCAGAAGCCAGTTCTTACTGACACAGGCCTAGTAATGTGCGTCCCGTCTTATCTTTCAGAATCATATCATGAAGTTAGTTTCAAGCTAACCCTTCATTTTAAAAAAATAAAAATCTATTCCTAGCCATCATAGCTCCAAAAGAGAGATTTCTGTCCCATGTCTAACACTTGCAGTGAGATCTGCTGCTAGACTCAATATCAGTAGCATCATTGCTTAGCGTCAGGCATCGGTACAGAAAAGAAAGACATCTAGCCCTAAATCCTTCAGAAGAGACAATCTTTATCCTCTTTCACAAAGAGATCCTTGAGCTACTACCGCCCAATCTGGTATAACACAGCTCTGATTTCTGTTGGAAATATTAGCTCTAGTCCTAAAAGCTGTATAATTACATTAGTGCTGTTCCATGCCTGAGGTAATAAGCTCTGCCTCGCTGTTGCGTGACCAGCTGAAGCTCAGCGCTGCTCCAACTGCTGCACCCAAAGTGGTACCAGGCACTGGCTCCGCAATAAAAGCCTTACCCGGAAGAGTTTTTACAGTTTTCTGTTGGTGACACGTTTTGACCCACAAAAGAAACAGACTGGGTTTTTTAAGTCCAGAGTACCCAACTCTCCTTTTAAAATCAGTAGAAACTTTAATATTGCTGAAAATCAGATCCAGTGCCCATATCATGAAGGCATCTGGAATGCTAGTCATGCAAGTCTTGCTTAATCACAGCACTGTCTCCAGATATTTTCACAAAATCTACATTCTCGGCAATGAAATATGTGTTGCTATGGGGCATCTGTTTATGTTTTTATGTGAACTGATAATTACACTGAAGGTCTTTCTCTCTGTAAAAATGGTAGAGTTTTTCAGTGAGCCTACAAACAATTACCAGTTAAATGTAAGAATACTCCCAATTTTATATGAGAAAAAAAAATGGGATAAATTAGTGCAAGCAGTTATCCAGGCAATTGCAAGTATGAATCATATGTTTGGCATGTGTGACAAAATACAGTTTTGTCCCTTTATAACCTTATAAGCTCATCTCTCCTTTGAGCTCAGAAGCCATCCTACTGTATATTCACCTGTCAGCTTTCAGACCTCATAGCAAACTATCCTAGGCTGGGTGGATCTGAGCCTGAGTTTCTCTGAGCAACAAATGCCAGGCAAGCGTCAGAAATATAGCATCATTCAAAATAGATAGATAGATAGGTAGATTTTATATGTCCAAGACAATTCTTTTATGACATTCTCAAACACTGCAAAAATACAATACTTACTGTGAATAAAAGAGCAAAAGGAGAGTAAACAACCTGTAGTTACACTTAGCTCACACACTGCAAACATTAACCCTGTGAGGCAAAATCCACAGGAACAGAGAGTCTCTTATGATCCAAATTATTAATTTGTGTTTGATCTTTTTGCCCCAAAGACACCCTGGCACTACCATACTCACTGGTACAGATGCTATTTGTTCCCTGTCCCCTCACTTACTTTCTATTGGTGAACCCAGTCGTACTTCTTCATAAGAAATTTGTCTGCCTCCATTTGCTCCCCCCTCGAAGGCACTTACATAGAAGCTCTCTGAAAATGCTACCAACAGCCTCACACTTACATGAGCAATTTGTGATCCTGGATCTTTGGCCTTATGTCGTGGAGAGTCCCTCTGAAACTGAACGAGGATAATGCCTTTTCTCCAGAGCTGGCTTCCACATTTTATTTCCATCTGCCCTGGATTCCTGCCTTAAAACAAAAAATGGATTTACAACCTACTTATTCTGGTTAGAGGCGTCAATTTGTGTCCAGATCATTTTTCCTTTTGAAAAGATAGGGTTCATATTTTCTTACAGCTTCCCAACTTTGTTCTGTTCTGTGTCCGATGTAATTGCTGACATATTAATGCCCATCTGTCACAGTTCCACACTGCTCATTTTATTGAAAATATTCTGTACTTACTCTTCTGGGTATTACAACCTGAAAAGAACCAAATCCACATCCATAATAATAACATTACCAGAATTAGATAGATATCAATAACAAGTCAAGGATGTATTACATATGTATATACATGCGTGCTTTGAAGCACCATGGTTGGGCAGAGTAAATTACCAGTGGCTTTCAGATAAGCATTTGTGTAACAGAAAGCAGCCACAAAGCTGGGGAGGAAAGACCTTAGAAATATGGGAAGAGGAGGGGGCCAGAGACCTAGCAGACAGACATATGGATGGTCGTAGGTACAGACATGTATAGCAGCCTAGTGAAGCTGCCCGTAATGGACAACATAGGTCGACTGTCTTTGAGATCTATCTATAAGACAGCCACAAAAGCAACTGATTGCCTTTATGCTGTACTTCAGAACCAGGTGTGCAGAACATATGGCTCAGATCCTATCCTGAACTCCCATCTTAGTGCTGTGGCAGCAGCACAGTAGGACTTAGTACTATGGTAATACTGTCTTATTACCATAAACATGTTTTGGTACCTGATTGTGCTTGACTGGTCTGGTTACCTGCTTTTGAGGACTAGCTCTTAATTCTGCATGCAGCAATTGATGGAGGAATCTAGGAAATTGAGTACTACTGAAAATCTGCCATGAAGAAGGAAACATCCTTTAGTTTGCTGTCATCATGTAGCTGCAATTCAGCCTCAACAGCCTAAGTACCTAACTGAAACATTTGTCTTTTCACCTTCACCATTTGGTGATAATGGTTTTAAGTATCCAAACAGCCTGTGTAATCAGGAATCGTTTAGCCAAGGGGTAGTAATCAGACCTGTAACAGAGACAATAGAGCAATGGATTGAAAGGATCACAAACTTTGTCACATCATCTCTAGGACAAGGGAAAATGAATTTTCAGCTAGAATCATGGATCTCACATGGGGTCCCAATCCATGGACAGAGGATATTTTCCATGGGTCGTTAGAAAATGCAGGATGAATTTGTGATGTCTAAGTGTTAATATGAAGTGAGAAATTCAGTTACAAGAATCCAACGAGTTCAAAAGGTGAACCATTTGGGTATTGCAGTGTACAGAAGAAACCAGAGGTAGGATAGAAGATACTGAAAATAAAACCAAAGAAGCCAAGGAAACAAAAAATGGAGTAAAAGAATCTAAAAAAAAAGTAGAATAAAAGAAGCTGAAGATTAAACAAAAGAAGATAAAATTAGAACCAAAGCCCAGAAGATGAACTATAAGAGTTGAAACAGAATGTAGAAGAAAATGAACTCAGGTAATGTAACACAAAAGGATTCTGAGCAGCAGAAACGCTGAGGTTTTTAGAAAAAGGAATGTAATATAGGAGAAAAAAAAGAAGAGTAACCAATTACCATAACAGGAAGTAAGAGCAAAACCAAAAATCAAGTGAAGCCCCAGATACTTTTCATGTTGCAGTGAAAGATAGAAAGAGGAATCTGAGGAGAAATCTGATCACATGCTGTGTTATCAGGAAATACGACGGTTTGAAAAAAATTTTTAAATACCAGCTTTAGAAGAATAGCAGCAAAAATAGGCAGTAACTTGAGCAGAGATGCCTGGTACGACCCAAACTCTGTAGGACTTAATGAGTGTCCACAAGAATATAATGCACTCTCTTCATTAAGAAGAGAATGCAAATTAGTAACATTAAAACAAGCACAAACAGTAAAACTAGTGATCACCAAATTAATTTCCAAACCAGAAGGAGCAAAGGATAAGTGAACAAATCACTGTTGAAACACAATTGGACACCAGCCATGTTAGAACAACCGAAAGAGGACTTAGGACTTAGGAAATGCATACAAATTGGCTAGTAGCACTGGAGGGATATCCAATCAAACTTGAAATGATCAAGCAGCGCCAACAAAGTTTGTCTGGACTTTACTTACTCAAAAATGCAAAGTAATTGAAAGGTAAAAATGTATTAAGGAGGGAACTTGACAGGTCTAAAAGTTCATTTAAGGTGCTGGTAAATTGTTGATAAGTTGTTTCACTCTGCAGAACAAAGAGCAAATGAAAATGGCTAAGGAATACACACAAGAAAATAAATTATTGGGGACTGCAGCCAGGTTAGTGACTGAGAACACTGGGGAATAGAGAGTTTCAAATTAGCCATATATGGAGGGCTAAACCAGGCTGAGAAGATGACTAAGCCCAGTAAATCCAGCAACCACAAAATTGGAGAATTTTGTAGATATCATTTGAAGAGCTGAAGAAATTTTACAAGAAGGATGAGAGAGTTAAACACCTACCAGGCTAATAACGGGAAAAAAAACTACTCACATCGTAACCTTCTCTAATCAATGGCTAAGGAGTTAAAAAAAATTTCACAAGTAAACAGGATCATGGATAAGACTATAATAGAAACGACTGTGTGTTCAGCAACCAGGGTGAAAATGTTAGCCTGGTCCTAAACAATACTGCAGAAAAAAGCATGGGATGGCAAGAGAAACAGGAAAGGAATACAGAGAAGAATTAAATGATTGACTGTTAGTCTAGAAGGGATGTGAAATCTGTGGAGAGAAGCCTACATATTTGAAGCCACCATGGAAAGCCGAAAGGTTTTTCAAATTTAGAGTAAGGAGTTGCATACTGCACAAATCAACTTAAATATTCCTTTGAACACAAATTTTTGAATTGTCGGCTGGAACATATCTTGGGCTAAACCCATGCAGACAGTGGATTAAAAAATATATGAGTAGAATGGAAAGACAGAGACCTAAGTTTTTATTGAGAAGTGTAGGGGTAGTGAGTGGGACATTAAATAGTATAGATCTCAGATCCATATCTAATGTATTTGCATTTATCATCAATGGGCAATGACATGATGAAAGCATTCCCACAGGGAAATGTAAGTTTACACATTTTAGAACATAACCAAGGAGACCCGTGCCCTTTCTAACATCCACTTCTTCATTAGTTTCAAACGTTATAAAAACAGCAGAAGAATCCATCTGGATAATTACCTGGCTTCTGTGATGTGCTGGTATGCAAAGCTTGTTACAAAATATAATTTTCCAAGGCTTAAAAGAAGTGAAAATACAGAAATGTCTGCTTTGGTAAGTTTTATTTCAGAAGGTTGCACACCCTTACATGCAGCTTTACAGCATTATGATTAGGAAAGAGGACAGTTTGTGAAGTGTTATATTGGGAATATTTTAAAATAAGTATGTATAAGTTAATGGCCTCATGTTTGTGTTAAGACAATAATAAGAAATGGTGGAGGTCCTAAATTCCCTAACTGAGGAGATACACCAATAATCAGAACACTACAAATCTGGATGATATGTAAGCATGTACCAATTTAGTAGAAAGATTCTTTTGTTTTCAAGGAGCTAATCAAGTAGCTTTCAAGATGTCCAACAATTGTTCTCTTGCTTCAGGAAAACAGCAGCAAATATCCATCACCATGAAGAATCACTCAATGCAAAAGTTATCTTTTTTGATCTGGAAAAAGCACACACTTCATGTACTTTGTCATGTGGTATCTTTGGCAGTTAGACCACACTTTGTAATTGAAAACCAAACTTTATCCAAAGATGTTTGGTGCTCTGTGCACTCAATCAGGTGGATTCAAGTGCATAATCAAACATAGAGGTCTGCCATTACAGTAATTGAAAATAACACACAACCTTTACACTGATTTAAAACTTTGCTCCAAGAGGGCCAATGGATGGAAGAAATTATGGAAAAAATCTTATACCTATACCTACAGTGAATTATTCAATAACAGAATTCCATCAGAATTAAAAAATTAAACAAATCCAGCAAACTGTCACAACATGGGCATCACAACTTGAAACAGATATGGTGATTTTTTAATGGGATTATATATTTTACAGTTCTACATCTAAACTATTACATGCATTATTTCATCTACTTATTGCATTGTTAATAATAGAGGCTGGGATCCTGCTATATATAATTATATTTAAGTCTGTATCAAAAACATTTGTATATTACAGCATGTTTTTTTGCAAATAATTATCAAAAACTCACTATCTGATGAGGCAAGACCAAAGCATTCAAAATACACTGTCCAGTCAGCGGGCACACAGTAATAACCAGCCAATGCAGGTCAGGGCGTGTACGGTTTAGCTGACTGAATCATAAGACCACGGTTACCTGAATATGTCCCTGTAAAGGAAGAGGTGGTTGTAACCTGAACAGAACCAAACTCAAACTCCTTAACATTGCAATACTGAGATAAATACATATAAATAAATGAAAATAATGTGTTGTATATGTATATGCTTTGAAGCACGATGGTTAGACAGAGCAAATTACTGGTGGCTCTAGGATAAGGACATATGTAGCAGAAAGCATCTCAAGGCTGCAGCAGAGACCCCCAAGAAAACCAGCGAGAGCAGAGACCATGGAAGTACAGGAAGAGGAGGGGGCCAGAGACCCAGCAGGCAGCCAGTGTGGCTGCTCATTGATACAGACGTGTAACAGCCTGATGAAGCTGCCTATAACAGGTAGCGTACATGGGGGGTTTTTAAGGTGCATTTGTTACAAGACTGCCACAAAAGCAACTGGTTGCCCTTACCATGTACTTCAGAGTCACTCATGCCCCCTATATGGGTAAGTACTGTCCATGTAGTACCTTTAAAGGGAATTGTGTTTTGGTGCTGGGTCTAATGGTTTTTTAATTGTGTTCCGCTGGTTTGATTGAATGCTTTTGAGGGTTGTCTGTTAAATTTAGAGGGATGGGAGATGACTGGCTGAGGAGACAGATTAAAATTCCACTTTTTTGTCCTTTTTCTTTGAAGTCTGCAGTTTCTGAGGCTGTGTAAGTCAAGAAATTCAGAGTTCTAAGTATGAATGTTAACCTCAGAAGGCTGGTCACCTCAAGACAAGGACGGATTTGAAGGGTTCAGAGGGCAATAGCAATGAAAACATGCTGTTTTAGTTGTGGTGAGGTTGGCACTATTCATTTAAGAGTAATTTGTCATCTGTGTTAGGAACACTGTGTTTCTGGAGCATTTAATGTGATTGCAGGGATATTTTAAAACAACTCCCAATATGAAATGGAATCCAAGAAGCTTGTGGAGCTCTTCAGCAGAGAGAAATCCCTACTGAGTTGTATAGAAGTGTGTTATAAATGAATATGGAGTGTCTGAGCTGTAACCAAATGTCCATTGCTAGCCAACTTTATTTTGCAGTGGACTGATCTTTCTTCTTCCAAAGCTCAGCATTTATAAATTGTTCTGGAAAACATCAAAGTTATTTGAAAAAGTCTATAGCAGTATAAATTTCTTTATGCAAAATGGCTGTTTAACAAGATTGCCTCTGTGAACTTTTCACATGATTGTGACAGCCACTTTCATTTACTAATGGAAGTTTTATAGCAGATTTTCCCACTACTCCCACATCTCTGTTTACTATTATTTTATGGAGAATACTTTACAAATTGGGTCTCTGAAACAAAGGAAGAGACATTTAGTGACATTCCCAGACTGCTGTGTGGCTTGTTAGCAGGGCTGCCCAAGAGACAGCATGCAGGAGAACCGCAGCTCACATGAACTACCATGATGGTCTGCACCTAATGGGTCCATCTCCATGGGGGTTAATTCAACAGTCATTATGGTCATTGCTAAGAAACTCTTTCTGTGTTAGCCCTGCTTAGATTCAAATTAGGAAGAAAAAAAGGTTCATGGGGAATTGTTCCTCGTTATTGTGGTGCAGACAGCAAAAGGATGGTGTGTGTGTGCCTAGGTTTTACAGTGATAGTGATCATTTAAATGACAAAGGAAGAGAGAGGATTAAGAAGTGGTTAGGAAGGCTTCTGAGGCTTCCTGTACCCAACATCCATCATACTGTAGCTGGATGAGTTTTGGAACTGATCAGGAACTGACTATTTTCTCAGCTCACCATGCATAGAAAGCATTCACTTGGTATTTTAGGAAACATCTCATGTATTCCATCTGGAGAATCCCTGGGTAATTTTACGTTAAATGGTTGAATTCCCTCAGGGCAAGAAGTAAAGATGTTTTCAATTGCTTGATGAGAAAGAAGAGACGAGAAAGGAGGAAAAAATATCTGGAGATAAGAAGAGACAGCTAAGTGTAGAGTAGCATTTACAGAAGCAGAAAAGAAGTGTGAGTAACAGAAGTGAATAAATGATTTATTTATCTTTTATTTTCCCAAGTTATATGTCTTTGTGAAGTCTCTGTTGCAAAAGACAAACCTCGAGTTTGCCTGATTTGCCATTTTTCATTTTGTGAAGGTTCATTGTTTTTTCAGAGAATGACAGTAATATTTCTCCTAGCAACTAAAGATTTTTTTTCTCCAACAAGTTATAAAGGTGAATTAAAATAAAATTGTGAAGTGCTCTGACTCTGTACTTTGGTGAAAAGTCTCATTTTTTACAGGCAAGTATGTTCTTTCTGAGCAGAAAAAAATAATTAAAAAAAGATATTTAGAAATACATGTTTTACTTTTTATCAATAAAAGTAGCTTTAGTTCTCAGTAAAGTTCCAAAACTTCACAGAAGTTTTGAATTTTTTTTTATCCATCCAAAGGAATATTTTGATATTTCTAAATATGACATGATGAACACTTTGCAACTTTTTAAGCTGGGTCATCCTTCTGAACCAGGGTCATCCAAGGTCAATGCACTATCCTCAGCAGTGACAATGTGAAGCTTATGATTAATCATTTCTACACATGGAATAAAGGCATTAGACTGCATTTTCCTTCCAGATACACTCATTAAATTACACAAAAATTAGTGGGAAAAAAATCAGTCTTGTGACACACAGAATATCATGGCTTTAATTGAGATGGTTTGTACTTACTTCAAGATTGAATTTGATACAGTGGTTGTACATTGTTGACTGAAAACTTTTGATTCTGGCTGTGTGGTTTCATAGCAGCAACCTTCACTTTAATGCATACTGGCATCACTGTAATTAAATTTAATTCATCAAATAAAGCTAATTTTGAAAACTTTTTATTTCTTTTTGTTTCTATATAAAAGCTAACACTGAAAATTTTAAGCACATAGTAAGCACAGCAGGAGCCAAGCAACTAAATATGCAGTTCTACCTCCAGACCCCTTAAACTGCCTACTGTTGAGGCACATCATCTACATCAAAAGGACAGAATTCTGGCAGAGTATGTTCTCATTCGTTACTGTGGCAAGTGAGGAGATACATGATCAGATTACAATTACGCTATGTAAATGCAAAGGATCAGAATAGGACCTCAAAGACTCTGGGTTTCTCAGGTAAAAGAGTTCCCAAATGTTAGGCAAAATAATATGTGGCATTTAATCTAAGAGATGTAAAGAAAATGTCTTCTACTTTATACACTTAAAGGGAAAAGTCTTTTGTTCATCACATTGGACAGAACTTTTATCCTTAAACTGTCAAAAAGATAAAGGCATCAGACACATTTAAATTCCTTACCTCAAAAGATGGTAAATGATGTATGCAAAAGAAAACCAGAGTGCACAAGAAATTTCTTTACACAGGGTTTGTACCATGGAAGAAAGTGAATGTAAAAAAATAGGTGGGTTTTTTTTAAGCTAATGTTAATGCCTGATGAGGTTGAGTGGCAAGCAAATCCAGCCAACTATAGGGGAGGGGAGCTGGTATGAAAAAGGCTCGAGTTTTGAGGTAGAAGATTTTTTTTCTTTGCTTTTGCTTATATTGATGGACTGTGAAGGTCATGAAGAGATTGATCTACGGAGGCCAGTAAAAGTTAGAAGTAATTTAATTAGAGCTGTCCAAATCTGAAATATCTTCTAATCCGATTATATACTTATTTCTTGAGGGACAGTGTGAGGGTATCTATATTTGCTATAGAAAGACACTTTTTTTGTAATCTAAAAGGGTCCAGTTGTCAACTCTTTTTTAAGAAGCAGAATGAGTCAAGAAAAATAAATGTTCCTAGTATTTTCCCATAGTTAAAAAATAGAATATTTTTATATTATTTTATATTTCAAAGTAACTGTATGTATGTGTGTGTATTCTTGTATATTATATCTACATTACATAAAATAGTCTTGTTTTGTCCAAGTGAGCAGAGACACTGTTGGTCAGAAATGTCATGTGAGGATCCATTTTAGTGCTGTGCTACCTGCCTTATGTAGCTGGTGTGATTCATTATAATGAAGGACATACTCTGGCACATTTAAAGAGATGTAATTTTGTCTAACTGTCGTAATATTAAATAGACAAAATGCTTTCTGTGAAAAGGAAGACTGTCATCCATCAAAGATTTTTAATCCCTGCTTTGCCATGGTCATCCTTTTAGGGTGTCAAGGGTACAAAATGTACATTAACTGTAAGTACAAAAACTGAAGTGACTCTTAACAACTGTGAAAGTAAATGAGGCCTTATGTGAAGGTGAATAGGCTGCAAATGAGAGCAGAGAGGCTAGGAAGCAAATTGTGGATCGACTGAAGGGCAGCACAGTCTGCCTCACAGAGCCCTGAGCTGCAGAGAAAGATCTTCTTCCCACCGCCCCAAAACAGTAATGCTACAGAAAGGTTTCTAAGAATGCATCCCATCCTCATAGAAGCAGGTACTGCAGCCCTTCCTAGCGTAGTAGAACAGGATTTGCCTGAAAAGTGTTCAGTAGAAATCTTGAGGTAAAGTAGGATTGGGTGTACAGAAAGCACAGGAGTGTAGGTGAATCCCTTCCTCTTCCTGTGCCTGTTTGCAGCACCAAAACAGAAACAAATGAGTTTTTTAAAGACATTGAGTTATATTTTCTGAAATGTCCCTCCCTTTCTTTTCTTGAATTCAGAGCCAGAAATAGCAGCGCTGAAATTCTGTGAGAAAGACCATTCTTGCACTTCTGGGAAATACCATCGTTATCTCTATAAAGTCTGTTGCAGCGAGATTTGGAGATGTTTTGCTGACTGCAGAGATCTGGATGTTCTTCAGATAAGGAATTGAAAGTTTGTCTCATTACCAGATGCAAATCTCCGCTCTAAGGTTCACCCATTACCAAGTTAGACTGTTGAAGTACAGTAAAGTATAACTGTTGTACAAATCTGGTAGGGTCTCCTTGGCATGAATGTTTGCAACACTGCTTTCAAAAGATTTATAAATATGAATGGACTGGTGATGTTAGCTAACATGATTAAGATGCTCCCTAAATCAAGACTACCACTTAGTTGCCCACAAACGGCAGAGAAATTAATTAATTTTGATAAATAAAATATCAGAGATAAAAGGCCCTGTGCACTGAGTGCCATGCCTCCTGAGTTTTTACTCTTTTACCTTAGATGAGCAACTGACAGAAACAGCAATTAAGGTCTTACTTTAAGCAAGAACTTAAGTTCCATGTGCTCAAGTGCTTTGCCGAGCAGGAGTGAGGTTACTCATATACTTAAAGAGTTGTCTGATTATTAGACAAAGAACTCAAAATTTGAAATTTATATCCATGCAAATCCCATCCGCATATAACAGTTTCGCAAATCAAGAAATATGCTGTGATTTTTGCAGCTTACTGCATCCTAGAAAACAAAGAATATATTCTTCTGCCTCACTGGTTATTTCACTGGGCAATTGAATTTCTTGAAGAGTATTCCGCAGACCATGCATTCTTAATGATAAATATGCCGGCATGATGACAACTGGTTTTACCTTGAATGTTTCCCTGGATAGTGAATTTTTTCTAAGCTGCTAATAATATGGCTCAGTCTCCCAGAGGGGGAAAAAATACTTTCCTAGAAGCTGTGTTAGTCCATGCTGAATGAGGGCTCTAAGAACAACCCCAGTGAGAAGTCACACGAAAGCTTTTTTAGTATTAAAAATAAAAAAAAAAAAGGCTGGTCTAAAAGAGTTTACACAGCTGTGAGTGATAAAATATAGCAGCCATGGCAACCCACTCTCCAGTATTCTGATAATGCATCAGAAATTAGGCTATTAGAATTATTAATTCACATTAGTGGCTATTAAAATTACTACCTGCAGATTCACAGCCTGAAAATCCTTTTCTATTTCTAAGAGAAGGTTCAATTGCAGTAGGAACCTTTTTGCTAAATAGGTGCACTGTATTATACGCTAGACATTATGGGAAGTCCAACAGATAATAAAGCTTACACTGAGCTTTATGTAGCTGCTTTGTAATGCAAGGGTAGCAGATGTAATACTTTATTCTTTTAATGATGGCAAAGAACCAATACAGCCCCAATAGCAGTAACAATAACCGGACTCTTACTGGTTCCCTGGAAGCTAATACTAGAAATCCAACCTACTGCAGGGTATTTCATTAAACAGCAAGTGACATACAAAATATTCTACTTTGGTAGGTAATAAACAAAGCCAACAGAAATCAGCAGAAAAACTGAGCCAGACCCATAGAAAGGTTTTGTAGAGATGCTGCGGTGAGACTCAGGGAGTCCTGTAGAGATTTGGCTACATCCTTTCCATCCCCCATTAACTTAACTCAAAATGCAATTGCATGCTGTTTTAAGTAAAAGAAGAAACACTATTACACCAAGGCCACAGTGGGAAATAATCAGGGGGAACAGCAACATGGCAGAGAAAGAACATTTTATTTATGGAAATGAGCAGAAAAAGTAACACACAAACTAGAAGCAGCCAAATAGGTACCAGTAAAAATAACAAACAAGCAAAGAACATGAGCTTGGATCACAACCAGTTTTTAGGAATTCACATTACAGTCTATTTCCTTTGAGATCCCATGGACCTAAAATGGATATGACACCCTGTGTTCTTTCTAAAAATTATTGTTCTCAGAAAGAGAAGAAGAAAACGAGGGTGACTGCAAAGTGAAATTGCAGGCTAGACACAGCAAATGATGTAGGCATATACAAGGGGGCTTGAGTAGCCTTTACACTAAATGCTATTCTGAATTCTCTCCCTCTGTTTGCCATCTGACTCAAGAACAGCCTGAATTCCTTAGGGACTTTATTTTTTACAAAGTTCCTTCTGTGTGTACAGACATTTCTTTCTACATACCCATTTTTTATTTCCTACTTAACTCTTATCAGTAATGCCAACAAGCACCTTGAAGTAGATGTTTATCCACCTAAGCTTCCTTTGGAGCATGGAATCAGGCTGTCAACAAAAAGAGACACTTTTTTTTTCAGACACGGTGGCAATTACTTTCCTACCAAATAAAAAGGTGGTAATACTTAAGGTCATTAATTAGAAGACCTGGGTTTGATTTCTTCCTGGGGATACTCAGACTGAGAAGCACTGGATGTCCAGATGGCAGTCTCCCTAACGTTCTTGAGGCTTGCCTAGGAAATTTTTTTTCTGTTTAGCTATGCCACCAAAAACCACCTAACATGGGTGCACTTATAATGTTAAGAAGGTGAACACAGAAATTTGATTTAGCCCACTTTGGCCAGCAAAATCAAAGAAATATTAGCTCATTGCCAGAAAATGTTACCGATGGTCCTCACAAGAGATGACCAAGTAACAAAAATAATTGCCAGTGACCTTATTTGTAAACTTTCCAAGACCACAATTCTGTGGTATCAGTTACCTGCTCTTTTCTCATTTTTCCTCAGGCATTCAGGCAAACATTGGTGGATATGGTATTATTCATACAGATAACAGAATCCTTGCACTACCAAAGGGCTTCATGCATGAACAAAAGTATTTGTTGTTTCTTTTTCACTACTTGCTATTCATCAGCTCAAGTTCATGTCAGCAGCATGACTCGTGCTTCTGTTTAGCACATGCTTAATGCTCAGCTGAGTGAAGCAGAGCCCACTGTGGCCTGCAGAGCCCAGCTTGCCAATGGGGAGGGGAGGGGAGGATGGCTAGCACCCCATGGGCAGCTGCCACACTAGCAACTAGCTGAACTGCCACAGAGGAAGTCCAATGCTGCTCCACGGGATGGGGAATGCTCATCCAAGTACCCTCAGATACAGCCACACTTTCTTAGGTCACAAAAGTGTTGGGGAAATATTTTTGCCTAAGAACTTGCTGTCTGATAAAAACTGGAAGGTCTGGCAGAAATGGTTTGGTTTTGACAAAGTTGTGACAGAGCCCTGACCAGGTCTCATAGACCTACCCACCCACCCAGTCTCTCCTGGCAATCTCCTTGGTTTCCTGCTATTGCAGCTGCTCAGCTTCTCTGTAGCCACCGTGGAGAACCTCAGGAGCAGACCCCATCACCAAACATCTTTTCTTTCCTCCTTTTGAAAAATCAGATTCTTTTTATTTTTTTTGCTTTTCCAAATTACAGCTGGAAAAAAATAATACATTAAAATCTTCTACAAGGCAAAATCACCCTTCTCTGTACAGTTTGTGTGGAATGGACTAACCAGCAGTCATTTTTCCCTGCATCAGAAAGGAGGTTTTTAGGAAACATTTGAGGTGAGAGACAAAAGAAACTTCTCAGGCTGGTGAGATCATGTAATCAGAACAGCCGTTAGAAAATTATACAGAGTGAAGAGTAGGCAAAAAACACAGGTGGAGACCCCAAAAAGCTGACTGAAGGGGGCAGAGGAAATAGTGGAGGTGATAAAGCATTTCCCTTTCTCTTCTCACACACCATGAGCACATCTGCAGAGGTCATCAGTGTGACATAACAAGCCCCCTAAAAATACACCACAGTGCATATCCCAGAAAGCAGTCCTGTACTGGAAGAAGAGGAACAGCTGAAGTACCCAAACACATTATTATTCCTTACAAAGTGGTCCACAGTTTAAAGATAAAGGTAAAAATCCAGTTTTATAGTAAAATTTGGATGGGCAAATGCTGAAGGATACATTATGAAATTCTTCAGTGGGTCAAGGGAGACCAGCTCAATGAACGCACGGCTTGTTCCAGACATGACTCCTGGGAGTTGTCCCCCATGCCCTGCACGTCGCTGCTCCAGAGTGGCTCTGCGGAGAGAGTGGATTCTTCCACAGCGAAACAGGCTTTCCCCAAGAAACTATTTTTGCTAACAGTATCATCTGACAAAACCAGTTAAAAATCATTTGCTTCTTTCTATTTTAACATTTTCTGTGTGCTTTCCTTCAGATCATCCTCTTCTAAGTCGCCACAAAGGCACAGCTTCCATACATTTTCCATTGACTAAATGACTGCTGCTACTTTTAGTCATTTTGATTTTAACTTAATCTCATATTAAAATCTAAATGAGGGATGATTTCAATTTCTTCTTGGAGGCCGGAAGGAACAGCAATGTGGGACTGTACCAGCTGCAGCTTTAGAGCTTTATTTGGAAGACTACAAGGACACACTTTATTTCCTTATGGATCTCAAAGGCCTGGACTAATTAGTACTTATTAGAAAACAAATTAGAAATGCATTTTATTTCTCCATATGGTGAAAGCAGGAGCTACAGTAAAGGGATAGGCTATCAGAAGAGCTAAGATAGGGATCTGCAATGCATAATTTATTTGACTAATTTTGCCTTTTCTTTTATGTCTATGCATTGTCTATGAACAGGTAACAACTTCCGTGGATGTATCCATTGTTCAAAACAATTTGTCCAATAATTGTTGCTATGTAGCTCATCTGTGAACAATTCATTGCATGTATTTGATCACTAAAATTAAAAACTGTAGTGCCAAACAATAGATCTGCAGGTGACTTGAAAATTTTTTTTATTTGACAATGTGGATACTGGCATTCATTTTTTATGTAAGTGTGCTTGATTTGAATTTTGAATTTTCTGTCAGCATAAATTTTTCCAAATTAACTTTAAAACTGTTTGATTTCCAGTAAAACTGCTACTGAAAACAGGCACTAACAGGATTAAGTAGAATTCACAGGAGCATAGACCTTACCTTCACTGTTTTGTGAATGTTTCTCCCATGATGTACTTTATGTATGTAGATGGTGATCCTGACAGGTGGGTAAACATAGTTAAAGCAATTCCATTTTCAAAAGTTAATGAATACCCAGAGAAAATGAAAGAAAAGTGACCCCAGTAGTTACTGTCAGAGACACTTTGTATTAACTCTGTCATAACTGATACACTATTTCTAGGTTTGTAAAGGACAGGAGCTTTAAGTATTTTGAGGCTGGAATAAAGAACTAACTCTTCATTACCCCTTGAGTACACTGGAAGCAGGAACACTGCTTTGTTGATCTCTTTCTGATACTGTTCAGCAACAGGGTTGCTCCTGCACTAACACCTGCAAAACAGCACACACAGAAGGCTACGGCCTAGTGATGCTGGAGGTCAGAGCATCGCAAACCAACAGCTCTTACCTCCCTTTCTTGAGCAGGACATAGTGGCCACCAAGCTAAAGCCATGCTTCAGAGCCTAAGCCTTGACCTCTAACCTTGGGAATAGTTAAGGTATTGAAAGGTGTTCTTTTTCCACATGCCCAGATTTCAGCTCTTTGATTTCTGAGTAGACTGCTATTCAATAGGCTTTTGTTTGAACTGTTTCTAGTAACCTCACAACCACATTTGCTGTGAAAGTCATGTTGTGTGGAAGTCAGTATTGCCAATGTGTTAGATGTGCTTTCATCATGCCCACCTACAAACAGGGTGCCGTAGGAGAGCAAGGGCAGGAATGCCAGATTTGTTCATCCCCACCTTTTTCTCCCATTTGTCTGCTCTGGGCAATTTAAAACAGAGAAAATCATGCACAGATAGAAGTAAACAGAAGTAATTATGTCTATATGCATGCTGACCATGCAATTGCACAAACAATTGATTCCAGATATTCTTTTTATAGCCCCTACACCTGGCTGACTCTAAACTGTCATCTTTAGACCCCTGTACATGGAGGGCACATGCAGCCTAGTCCCATTAGTAAGACATCTAAATCCTTTGGCAACAACCATGTACCCTTCACACTACAAAATACTCAAAAAAAGGGCATTTTATACAACTAATGGTAGAAAGAAATGTGAAAGGAATCTACATAAGTATGATAAGTTGGGGGAATTTCTTTTATCCTTGGATTAAATGTTTTGGTACTGTATTTGTAGATTCCATTCAGACATTATCTATGTTTTTCCACTTAGAAGAAAAGGATAGTAGATCTGTTATCTTCCTCAAAATGTTTTTCTTTTTAGCTAGAAAATGCTTCTAATTTGTATGATGCATCATTCCATCGATGTTATAGAACTACATTCTTAATTTCTACAAACTGTAAGTATTCATGGATCATACATAGTTTTTCAAATTACAAGAGACTTCTTGACTTCTTTTCTCTGTTGATTTCCTTTACTGACAGGACAGATCTCACCTTTCAACCACCTCTTTTAACAGCACTTTGTTAATCTGTAGGTAGTTTATAAACTCTTTTCTCTCTTTGAAAACATTTTCTCCAATATGTTCCACATTCAGAGCTGTATTTCAAAGTGCCACTTTAATCCTTTTTATCTTTCTGATAACTTAGAGTATTGGACATTACTTAGTTATTCTGGTCACATTTCACTGTTCTTCACTGAAATCTCAATAGAGAAAGAATGCTTTAGGCAAAATGAACCCTGAACTTTTGTGTCATCAAATTCTTAATGTAAGTATATTGAATACAGCCTGCACAGCTTAACCTAAAATCGTAAGAAACACATTCACATTATAAAATTTGCACCAGCACACAAATGGAAGTTTTTATGATGGAGAAATTTCATTTCTCAGTCTTGTTTCTTATGACCCTGGGTACTTATTAAATCTAATAATAAAGAAGTTTGAAAACATTTCGTTAAAATCCAAAAATGACAATGTAGAGAAGATAATAAGAACTTCCTGCTCTGCTCCCTCCTGCACAAACCCTAATGCTTTTTACTGTCCATAAACTACTAAATGATTTGGCTTTCTACAATTACAAAGCTAAGACATTGTCTTCATGTTCCATATTTGAATACTTACAGGTCATGATGACACCATAAAAGTTAATGTGCATAGTCTTTTTAAAATACCATTACTACTCCAAGGAAGTAGTGCCTATCATAAAATTGTGTTTAAATTAAAAAGAGATATTAGCATGAGTTAAAGTGTCCTTTTCCTCTTTCATTCTTTTAATTCTTAATCCCTCAGCATTTATCAGAAAACTACTTGTTTTCTAAAACAGCTATTTCCAACATAGGTGCTTTGGCTCATACTTTTCACATATATCCCTACATCATTGTTACATTCAGTCACTGTTTTTGTAGAGGAATTTGTCTTCTCCAATTCACCTTCTGCATTAGTTATCAAACCTGCTCCCTTCTGGTACAGACCAATTTCTCACAGCTTAATAGTAAAATTATTATCTTAAAATTCCTAAAATGCAGCTCGGCCGTGGCTTAGCCTCTTTTGCCACTTTTAAGATCACTACTTATTAATGTTAATCATGTTAGAATGCTGGGTTTTCTTAACTAGTATAAGAGCTAAGTTTTTAATCTGAGTCTTTTTTTTTCCCTCACAAATTTCCAGAAAATCTCTAGGATTAAAATACTGTCAAGATTTTCTTCAATTCATGTGAGCCTGTAGCCCAGATTGCTTAGAAGAGAATCTTTTATCCCATTCAAAAGACATATGTGCAGACAGATGTAAAGCACGATATGTAGTACATGTGTGTCCACTCCATCAGGACATTTGCACATCTTGCATGCTGCAGTTAATAAAAATGTAAGAACTGAGGGAATTGTGTAACAAGCAACTATTTCTTCCCTTCAACTTCGTCCTGTGTCTATGTCATCACCCATCTTGTATACACCTTTTGAGTGTCACCCTAGGTGAAATATATAAGGCTTTTAAGCTGTTCAGACCCCAAAGAGCAGTGAAAGCTGGATCTCCATTCAGAAGAATAAAGGTCACCCTACAGGGGAAGCCAAGCCAACCTACTCCATTGTAATTAATTACCTGGGGGAAAGGAGGTGGACAAATGAACTCTTCGCCTCAGTGTTCTCCAAGACATGCAGCGTCTCCACCTGTGGTCACACAGCTGGGACTGGAAGAGATAAATATGACCTCTTCTCTGGTAACGTATCAGCCAGTTTATGCAGCAGCAATTTTGAAGTTTGAAGAAGGACTTCATTTTGCAGCCTGGATTTTGGAACCAAGTTGAGCACAAACGCATGAGTTCAGATATTTCTTATTCCTCATGAGAACTTGCAATTCTGTTGTTGTCACGTTGCTCTGCAATCTTCTTTCTAAGGGTCGCCAAGAAGGAAGAAGAAGCTAGATGAACCAGTCTGGAAACTTAATCTGTCCTTCATCCTTTTTTTTTCAGGTTAATTTGAGTTACAACAACAGCATGGAGACTATTCTAGTCTCACTGACTGATGGTTTCTCCCTAGCAATGGGCAAAATCTCAGATGTCTGTTTTAATTTGTTAGATCAGTCAGCAGGCTTTGATACCCATGGTCCTTGGTTGTGATAAACAGCATAGCTTTTATGCTATCACTCACTTGAGTGATTTTGTTCTTTCTTCTCCAAATGCCAACTCCAGTTCCCACTGAAGTCAACTGCAAAACTGCTTTAGGCTTCAACTACAACAGGTTTGGGCCCCAGGAGATGAAAGTAAGTGATTTTGATCAATTGCTCATCTGCCCAAAGAACACTTTAACACAGGTTCTGCCAGGCTATATTTTAGTGCCCCTCCTCTACGTGATGCTGAGAGAGATAATAACACAATTTGGGCTGTTGTTCTATCAAGATGCAGATGACACGCAGCTCTATGCCTCATTTTCATCAAACCCAGATGGTGCGGCATCTTTGCTTTGCCTGTGTCTGGCAGAGATTAATACTTAGATAAGGGCAAGTCGACAGAAGCTCAATTTGGACAAGATGGAGGAGGTGTTATTGTGTAAGGGAAAATAGGGGCATGGTTACTTCTTTTGCACTTCCCATTTGGGAGGGTTTAGCCCTGTAGTGGGTTTGGATTCCTATTGTTATTTGAAATTGCAGGTGGCTTTGAGGGACTAAGACAGCATTTCATATCTGCTTCAGTTACACATCTATCATGTTTCTTCTTGGCTTTGGACAGTGCCACCTCCAATCCATGCCTTTGTAAATTCTAGACTTAATTATTGTGATGTGCTCTATATGGGGCTACAGATGAGGACCAACCGGAAACAATAGTGCGTGTTGAAACCAGCTGCTTGCCTGGCTGCCAATGGGAGCCACTGAGCACATACTAGATAGCTTCTCTGGCAAAAATTCTGTCTCCCTCCCCACCAAAGGGGTGGCTCCCTCACTATTGAATCTGGTTCCTACACTGAATTAGTGTGAAATGACTTGGGTCCTATCTTCTTGATAAAAAATCTCCTGCCAAGGGAACTCTCAAAGCAATTTCTGACAATATAATGTTAGAGCTCTAGAATTAAACAAATAGGAGGCAGTAGCAATGCTTTTAAAACAAACAGCTCTCAGCTTCAAAATTGGCTTCCCCAACTACTCCAACAGAGCCCAAATGTGTTAAGCTTGGCACAGTAAATGACCCTTCATTTTTCCCTAGTTTTGGATTATCACTGCACTTATCACAAAGGACTGCTTTGGGAATCTAACAGTAATTGCATCTGTATTCATGAGCTTTTTAACATCATCATTAATACTGCACTAGAGTTATGGGATCCCCATGAAAGTACACTAAACTGACACCAAGAACTCAATCTAAGCAGCCTTGAACTTTGGATTCTTATTTTAAAGATTCCTTCCGTGACCCGTTGCTCCTCAAAATGTGTGGTTCAGATAAACACTCCTACAAGTCGACATCTTTCTGACCTGTCTCATGGGTCAGCAAAAGTGGTTTGGAAACCTCAGGAGAGTAGCCTTATTCAATACATTTCAGCACTTATTCTTCTAGTTCTAGCTAAAACCAGGACCTACAGAGAAGAATCCTTAGGACATTAAAAAACTCCTTTCAAATTCCAGAAGGACTTTATGTTTAGTTCTAAGATGGGAAAAGCCTGTCACTTCTTATTGCAGCCAAATTATCCTTTACAGGGGAAAGCTTAAGTAGAATACCACAGTCAGAAGTTATATGGCTATGTATTTAGTGCAGGATACTTAAAAATCTTTTCTTTTAGACAAATTTTGTTATCTGTATCCATGTCAGAAAATACTATTTCCATCAGTAGTGAAACTGACAAAATGGTGTAAGGACTAAGCTACAACTTTATGAGAGTAACAGTGGCACAATTTGGTTTTTATGATAATAGACCAAGAATCAAATTCTTTCCTCTGTTGCTCCCGCTGACCACTTCAGACCTTGTTATCGGAATACGGTATCTCTGTCTCAAATATTCCGAGTAAATGGGATTTAGATGTAATTTATATTTCTTGGAAGGGAAAATATTTCATTATTTCCTATGTAGACTACATATACCAATAATAATTTAAATTCCTAAAGATATGCAGGTGCTTCAATGGAAAAAGGAGATATTTCAATTCCTTGGTCTCTACTTTGCTTAATTGGATTTTACTGAGCATTTTAAAACGGCTGAGACTTTTGATCAACTGCGCATCCACCATCACTTCCAAGAGCTTTCACAACACTACAGACCTGAATATCTATCTGACAGACATATTTCTGAACCGCCTAACAGTTCCTTACTAAGATATTTTCATCAAAAATGTAAAACCTTATAAAAAATTCAGATGTTTTGGTTCAGTTGAGGCCCTCAGCTAGAATAATGTCATCTCATGTCTATATGGCATAGTGTTGTTTTTATCTGGGGGCTTTTAACACTACAGTAATAGTGATTTCAAAGGTTCTAGCTCCTTTTTAAGAGGTAACTGCACTATTCTTGATTTTGATCTGTCACCACCTTGCCACAGTATGATATTCCAGGTTTCTTGTTTTGTGTAAATGTATTTTTTTTTCATCATTGCAGCTTGATAAAACAGAAACCCTTTTTGAACAATAAAGCATAAGTAATGTATTTCTATTTTTATATGTTTTCTTGGATATGATTGCAATTTATGAGAAAAAAACACTATAATTATGAATGCAAATCATTTCACAGTTACTGCAACAGATTTTGTTTATATATGTTAAACTATGCTGAGAAAGAGCCGGCTATGATCTGGGAAACTCATTAATGTCTTTGCAAAACAGCAATCAGAACATGGTGTACAGCAGTGATAGTGAACATGTTTCACCAGGATACGACTCAAACCACGCCAGACTTGAAATTCAGACACCTTCTTGTGTCAGCACACAGAGGTGGATCATAGGGAAGCTAGTAAGGCTTTTTAAATTAAATTGTTTAAAAATTGTGTTTCTAGCCTGATACTAATAACACTGTAATTTATTAAAGCAATAGAACCATTGTTTCTGTCAAGAAAAGGCAGAAGTTCCAGTGAAGACTGACAGTGCATATCCATAACCTGTGAAACTAAAAAAGGCAAGTACACGAGCTTGAGCATTCAGCCCTTGATGTCAGCTCTTCATTCGCCTTTGTAGTGGTTTGGATAATTCCCCCTTCATCTCTTCAAGATGAAGCTTGGGTTCATCCTGGGGTTAAGTTCCACCACGGAGCAGTATGGATGAGGCCATACCATGTTTAGCTATCTCCATCTGTCACCATCCTCCAACATTAACCCAGAAGACCTTGTATTCTCACATGCAACCCAAAATATTCACATAATGCTCCAGGGCATGTGTATACTCTCCACATCACACTTATTAAAAATACCACTTTTGAGGCTGTAAAGCAGTCTTCTCATTAGCAGCCTGGCCTATGGACCCAGTCCTGACGACAAGTGTTATTAACACCATGTCAACAAATGTCTGAGAAGCACTGTGGAGCCAGCCTGGTCTCACAGAGAGAGCAACCCACCTTTCAGCATGCAAAAAGAAAGCCCAGGAGGGGAGGGCTAGCCAGATGCCCCAAAAGAAACATCAGGATATTGCACCATCCGCAGGCCATACTGGTAGCACCGCACAAGTTCAAAAAAACACAAAGTTATCCTGAGAGTATCCCAAAGGCAATGTCTAAAAGACATTCCTTGCCTTCACCTGCCCAGTTTCCTGATTTATATCCACACTCCAGTATTTAACTCATTCATAGCTGACCCAGGTGAGCTTAGAAGGCTCTAGCTATGCCTTACACAAGACACATGAAATATCTGTGGGTGATCCAGCATATGGGGGAAATATGGGCACCACACTGGACAGGCTTAAGACCTAGAAGAGGAAGGCAGGAGATACAGCACGAGAATAGTTATCTCCCACTGCCTTCCGTGTTTTCCCAGAACTCACCATCACACAGATGGGCTTCTATTGTGCAGTGGAAGCATATGCGTGCACCTCTTACAGCAAATGTGAGGTCCACTCCTGGATGTGGTGATGGAGCAAACTGAAACAGCAGCACGGGCGGGTGCCCCTCTGTCCCTCTCAAAGGCACCCTCCTCCCAACCAGTAGGGCATCTGAAATTGTAACAGATCCTAGGCCCACTCCCCACTGCCAAAGGGCAGCTCACACTGCTGAATGCTGAAACACTCCCTAGACCACTTCTTAGCCAGAGCAGTCGGAAGCCCTGTGCGCCCTGGCCTGGTGACACAGAGAAATCTGGGCTATCACCTAGAGCTGAATAACAGGAATTTGGATGGGAGAGGGATGATGAATCCTTTGCATGTCTTCATGCTCAAGACCCTCCTAGAAACCCTGCCTGGAGCATTTCAGGGTCTGACCCCTAGGTATCAGCACATGGACTGCTCTCCACATTGAGGAGATGAGCAACAGGTTATAATACATAGCGTCACCCTTCACTTTGATTGCTTCCTCTCCACACCAAAAACAAATTCACCAAAAAAGTCACCCTTCAGTTTGGTTAACCCTTACTTTGATAGTTTTTTATTTGCTGGACTGCACCAGTTTTTGCAAAGATGTAGTAACTTTTTGTGCAGCTATTTATCAAACATATATAAAATTATACATGTTCTTTGTCAGGGTTATGTATAGGTGGCCTGTCCACCTCGGTAAAGACCAGTGATTACTGTCTTAGGCAGGATAGGTGACACATCATAATTCCAAGCCCCAATTAATCCCTACATACTATCCCCTCTTATCTAAGCTTTTGTCAGCCTTGGCTTTTCCAGGGGGTCCAGCTCACTCCCACCTTAGATAGATAGAAAAGTCAGTTTATTTACAAACCATTAGATAACACATTTACAATACATTAAATCATTCTCACAATAGATCTTACAATAGTTCTTACCTGACTAAGAAACATATTCGTAATGCCCACTGAAGAGAGCAACACTCGGTTTGATAAATGACAAGCTATCTTTTCCTGTCAGGAACTGGATAGTCCCAGTTCTTTCAACAATTCGTAGTTGCCTTGATACCATTTTCCATGTGCACCTATACTAAAACTGTGTCTATGCTAGTTGATGAAATGGGTCAGAAACTGTGCTCTGGCCTCATGGCAACTAACCCTGTCTTGTTTACACAGGACAGCTTTGTCCTGACTTCCTATGGGGAATGGTCCCTGGCGCATGCTAACTCCCAAACTTCACACAGGCATTGCCAGCAAGCACTAAGTCACACTGACGAAAAACGCACTGAAATTATGCTGGCAGTTATCAGTAGCGCTCAGGTCCATGCTGCACCCTAATTAGTTTATCAGTATAACTATGGCCTGTTTAGTTCACTAAAATATGAAGCTATTTCAAGTTGATGTAAGTAGGGATTGGAATGACTGTAAGTTACAGAGCAACACTCTTTCCTTTTTCTATTCTTTAGAAAAATAAACTTTACTTTGGACTCAAAAAGAGGTTGATGACTGAACAAAATTATCCTAGGCTGTTTTAATACATATTAAGTTGAATTTCATTAGGACAAAATTTTCCATAGGGCATAAGCAAGCAGCATAGTCTCCCAGAAAAACTGACTTATTTCAATGAGTATTTCTCAGGTAAATCTTCTGATTAGTTGCCAACGAGTTGTTTCTTTTTAATGTTTATAATACCTTACTCTTCAATGAGAGATGATCATGGCTGGCAACATTCTCATCCTGGGGCAGTAGGTCAATAGGTTAATACCTTGGCTAAAGGACCTGAGTGTGCTTCACTTGGCAACACCACAGCATGCTCCCAGGATACAGCAGCAGACAATAACAGCGAGCTTAACTTCCCCAGCAATGCTCGTCTCCGCCAAGGGAAGCACTACAAATATACCCAGCCTCCTCTAAATACCTGCTACTGTCCTTCTGCTGGGTTTTAGCATCTACAGGCAGCCTTGGCACCATGTCTAGAGATACTAAACTTTTAAGCTACATTTTTATTTTTGAAAGCAGTCAGTGTATAATATGCTTACATACATTCCATCTGCAAAAGTGTGGGCCTTTGGAAGGATGAGTACTGTCTCATCTCTGGTCTTCTTTAGCCATAAAAAAGATAACATTTAAAAGAAAAATTGTTTGTCAACACTGTCTCATCACAAACTTCATATTTTTTTCTCCAAGCACCACATTTACATAATTAAGAACCATTTATACACTTGGTTTTTAAATTTTAATTCACCTTAAACTCTCCAAAATAGAGTGTCTATACTTTACTTGAATGGAGACCTGGAGATTCTGAATATACTGATGAATGCAAAATGTACTACATTTATTCTGATTGCAGCAGGATTGTGTATGTGTGCCACAAAATTATCTTGTAAGACAAAAATCAAGGCAGTAAATATAAAAGAGGCATTTTCAATAAATCCAGTCAGTTCCCATCATTCTCAAAAATGATATTTTGATTATATTCAGGGAGAGATACTGCACATGTGAAAAAATCAATTTCATTAATTTTCTAATGTTTCATCCAGATACTGTATCACAAAGGTCTGGTCTGGCAGCCCTTTTCTAATTATGGATAATTTGGTGAAAGAACATTTGAATTTATATTAACAAGTGAACTTTCTGCATGAAGGGTGCAGAGACTTCCAGCAAGATACTCAATGTTTTACTAAGGAAGTGAAAAAACATCAGCTCCTATTCCATGTTGTATGGCAGCTGTGGTTACTCAGTCTTTTATAATTTTGCTAGGTACCTTGCAGGATTAATTTGAAGTGGGGTTCTTGGCCATTGGTCACAGCATGGTATTTTCTGCCAAGCTGAAATAATCTTCATTGCAGTCAATAAAAACCAAGCACCTTTTGGATTCACTACATGCAGTTGCTAAGCCATCAAAGTGGGCTTTGACCTTTTCCCAGTCTATATGTGATACCTGGTTTTTATCTGTTTAGTACTCATTAAGATCTTTGTGATGGAAGAATTTGCCCCAAAGGAGGAGAAACTAACTGAAAGCTTTATGATACGCTATGGCACGATGAACAAGCCATGAAGGAAATCTCAAAAACAACATAACATAGAAATGTCGGGGAGTTTCCATTCAAACACAAATCTCACCCGAATAAATCAATGCCTTTTACTAATCAGAGTCTGAAATAATCTTAAAGAACACAGGGAGTGTAAAATTATAACTACAGGGATGAAAAAGGAGGCAATGTCATGTTTGTACATTCTGCAATGGTGACAAAGAAGCTTCAACAAAGTAAAGCCAACAGAGCAGTTGAGAACAAAAAAGCGATTTCTCTGGATAGATTTAGAAAAACATTTAATTTAATTTTTTTTTTCACAGCAAACAAGATGTTCTCTGGCAAATGATATGAATCCTTTGTCAAGGCTGTCCAGATGGCCTTTGTGAATAAAATACTGCACACAGAGTGACATACTTGTTGGACAGATAACTTACAGATTTGGAAACAGCCTGTTGGAAAGCTTCTTCATTAAACTAATAATGTTTCTGGTTATTTGGTTACAAGAAGCCAAGGGCCTGGTGACAATTTCACAGAAAGGAAAGTTTTAGCTGCTATGACAACCTGGACAACTGTGTTTCTCCTCATGACAACCTGTCTGAATTACATGAAATCATGAATCCACAATGAAAACTACATTCCAGAAAGATCTCTAAGAAACTTAAAACCATACCTGAGAGATTACAAAACATCTAACACAATGATTCTGTTACCCTTTTCAAGAAAGAAGATTGAGAAGACTGTGAGACATGTTGAACACTGCTTTGGTTATTGCTTAGAAGCTTCTTTAGAAAATATTTTTTTTTCCCAAAGTAGGTAAAAATTATTGAGTAAACTCTCCTCAAAACAGGAGTTTTTCGGTTGACTTTATTGGCAACTAAATAGTCCCAATATAGGTTAAAATGCAGTAGAAAAGACAGGAGGGAGAAAAAAAGACAAACACAACACATTTCCAAGAAAGATGAGGCCTTTTAAAACATAATTTCCTATTCAGTCAGTCTTTGTTTAGGGTCTTTTTAACTTTCTTTTTCCTTTGCTAGTTATATACCAGGGAGTCTACCAGTTCCATTTTCTATCACCCCCATTGGGCATCTCTGACATCCCTCTACTGCACCCTACAAATTCAGCTTTTAAAAAATCGCCCACCTATATTCCATAGCCAAAACGTCTTTCTGTTTTAAATGCATCTTCTTGAAAAAGTAACAAAACAAAACAAAATATTACTCTCTGGGGTTTTTTTTCAAAGCAATTTTACGAGACACAACATTTCAGAGCAATTTTTCTATAGACATAGCAATAAGGAGAAAATACTGAAAGAAACCAACATTCTGAAAATGAACCCATTAGATCAGACCAGTTATATTTCTTGCTTTCCACTTTCAAGCCCCAATATGAAAACAAAATTAACCATCATCGAGCCTAAGAGCTCCTTCCAGGTCTCAGTCCCTATTCTTAAGGTGCAACAGCAATAACAGCACAAATATAAACTAATTATATTTAATTTATTTGAATAATACTCCTGCCATTATATAAAACCACCTGAATAAAGATCTGTGTGTTAGCGGTTGCTTCCATCTCCTCCAATGAAGCTAACTGACTGGAGGTAATCCATTGCCTAAGAGTTAATCCCTTTGAATACGATTCCCTGAATTTCTAGTTAATCCACTATAGTCTACAAATGGGTTCTCCGTTTCATGTATAACATCAAAGTGTGCCAATGTAAATGTTCTCTAGTTAATAAATAACCCAAACAAGCATTTAGCTGAAAAGCCATTTAACATCAGCTGTAATAAGTGACAAAGAAAATTATGATCGAGAACATGTCTTGAAGAAGATGAGAGATGACCGAGAAAGGGAATCTGATCTGTAATGAATGCAGTACGACTGCTTGTTTACAGTGATTGCTGCATTGTAGCTAAAGGGGGTGCATGACAACCATGCAGTGTCGCTGTGACAGCTTCCATTTCCCTAATAACATCACTCTCTTCCTAGTATTATTCTATCAGATGTAACATATAAAGTAGTGCATATAATTTTCAATAATATCATATAATAATATGGATGTTTAAAGATGAATAGATTACATGAGCAGGACACTAATTTTCCAGCCAAAATTAGAGCAAGACAAGAAGTACAAAGATACATTCAACATTATTTCCACCTAATTCTTAATGATTATAGACCTTCAGTCTAGCAAAGCCTTACTTTGAAAGGAACTGCTATTTCGGCTTTTTGCGGCAGTTATCTTAGTGTAAACACAGACACTGATATACCCATTGTGCAACCGAATGGAAACAACAGAAGTTGATAAACACAAGTTTATAATCGGAGATTCCACTATCATCATACAGGGTCTGTTTTTCTCCTTTGAAGTCAGTGGGATTTTGTCATTGCCATCAATGGAAATACAATCAGATTCTTAGTCCACATGGGCGGATTTGCTGTGTATTACTTCCTTCATCACAGAAACAGCTACTTCAGAACCCCTTGAGTTGATCAGGCATTATTATTAAGGACACTACCGTAAGTCATGTGCTGTATATGTCTCCCATTTCCGATTTCAGATAAGAAGCAGATTACATTAAGAATATACAAATATTACTGAAGAAAAGGAGTGAGGCAATGTGGAAGAACATGGTGATTATGCTTAGATTTTGGCAGCTGTAGCAGTGCAAGCAGAAGAGGAATTAGTCCTAGGAGAGACCTGATGAGCTTGTTGTCAGTTTGGAAATGGGTGTAGTGTGTGATGTGTAATGTGTGATGATTTGCCTTTGACACAGATGAAAACATTTGACTTTTGATAATCAGATAATCGGCTAATAAAGCCTTGGGCTGTGCTAATTTGTTGGAGTGGAATGTGTTTAGACAGGATGATGAACATGTTTTGATAAGGCATTTGTGAGATGGCACAGTTGTGATTCCAAGGAGTTTGGTAAGATATTTGTAAAGTCACTCTAACCCTAACAATGTAGTCACTGTGGAGATGATGTAAATGCAAATGAATCTGACCTCTAACCAAAGGACTACAGCATCTGAGTGTATTTTGCAATACGTGGCTGTATGTAAATTTAAATAATGTATAAATCAGATGGCATGGTTTATAAAAATACATGTATTTACAGTTGTTCTTTGGAGAAGGGTAAGATGTGCAGTGAAAGAGGAAGGATCATTTAGATGCATGTGGCTGTGTGTGGAAAAAAGGTGTAATGTGAGAGGACGGTAAAAAATGATTGGGTGTGAGAGACTGAGTAGGAGGGTAAAAGATGTAGGAGATAAAAGGGTTGAGTGAGGAGAGAGATAGACAATGCAAAATGTATGTCTGATCTTAAAGATAAGGGTAAATAGCTTCACTTCAGTACAGTAAGCAACAGGAAGCCAAGCAGTGATTCATATGGCCAAAGCAACAGGAGAGGAGATGACACAGGAGCCTAATTTTGGATAGATTATTGGGGAAGATGAGTGAAAGAAAAGGAAAACGTTAGAGAGAAGGTTATAAATGAGCACCAGACCACATATGAAGATATTAGTAGGTACTAGTCATAAAGCAAATATATTTCTATTCTGACTAAATATTGCTAGGAAGTCTCCATTTTCAGGCGTTTAATATTATGGATGGATTTAATTTTTCAAAATAATACCAAATAAAAGTGTTTTCAGCCATGGATTAATCATTTGCCAAAGTTAGGTTTTAATTAAATGCATTATGGTACTATGTGAGTGCATAAAGGAGTAAACATCAAAGTTGCTCTGTTCTGCTATTGTTAAAATGGGAAAAGTGTTTTTTCCTTTGGAATTTTAAGTTTTATATTACATGATTTAGCCCAAGGCAAATATCTTTTATGGCTGAATTATAAAGTTCTTGAGAAACAGGTTTATAACAGAAGTGCAGACAATCTTCAAAAAAGCATTATAAGCACCAAGTCAAATTATGAAGCAAAGATGGGCCTGAACCCAAACCCCAAGCCTAGGCGATCCATTAACTTTTATGTACACTGGATTCAGATTCAGCCTTTGTAACACTAACTCATCCTTGCCATAAAATCCCATTACTGATGTGAAAATGCAGAGCTGAACAAATGCGTAAGCAGTTGCAGGATCAGGACCCAAAATACCATGACTAAAATGTGAGAAGTGAATAATAAAAAGAGACTTCCGAATGTTTCATTTGATGCCAGTTTATATTCAAGATTAAACTTTTTCAGATAAATATATGTAAACCAAGGATGGGATGTCTTCACTCACCACTTCAGGGCAATTCATACATGGAAGAAACCTGTGCTTATATCTGTGAACTAGAGAGGAAAAGATGGATAGAAAAACTAGACTAATGCCATTCACATTATGATAGGAAAGGACGTTAACGTACCAGACATTTTGTATTTCCTAGGCCTTGAGAATCAACAGGAAAAAAAAAAAAAAGACTGCCAGTGTAAAATCAAAAATGTCCACATAGTGCTGAGGAGGGGCAGAAATCCTCTTCCTTGGGCCACGTTAGCTACAAGAGAGGCCATTCCCATTCAGCTGTCTTTTCAGCCTGGTGCACATCTCTCTCTGCAAGAGGAGGAAGTGCTGACATTTGAGACATTAGCATGCTGAAATAAACCTTGGTATATGGATTAGTGGTTACAAGGTAGGCTGAGGTGATAAAAGCAACTTTCTTCATTAGTCTTACAATTTATCACATTGTACCATCTTCACTAATGTACATGTTCTGTCTGCATTAAAGTGTTTAATTTCTCTTTCAGATAATGGAATTTCTTTAAAATACACAAGCTACTAACATGCTGTTGTCTGCATCTGCAGAAAGTGGCTTGTTAATCTGACAGGAAAAGAAATGGAAAACCACCACAGCTGGTTGGTTGGTTGGTTGGTTGGTTTGGAGCATCTTTGCAGCATACAATTGGGAATGAGGATTTCCTCTCTGCAGATTGTAGAAATTACCTGACGGACAATGATAATCCCAAAGCAAGAGAGCCACCATTGTCACGTGCTAAGTGTAATTTTTGCTAAATTCTGGGTATCTGCTTACTGCTTTTCACTTACAGAATCAATCTTGGCTTCTGAGACCGAGTTTTAAAAACAAACATGCATGTATAGACTTCTGCAACCCTCTGGTAAGCTACCATCAGCAGGTAATTTCTGTTTTCAAAAATAGATGTACTTTATTTTAAAACCTGCATTGTCTCCCAGTCAGTTGCAGACTATGATGTGCTTCAGGACAGAACCAATTTATCTCAAGGACTGTCCAGCAGCGTGAGAGTTTTAATAATCAGAAAGCGCTGTTAAATCTCCCCTTCTCCCCTGTTCTGGGAACTTCTCTAAAAGAAAAAAAATAAAGGGGGCTTAATGTGCTACCCATAAAATATACATCCCAATCAATCAAGGAAATGCATAAGTATTGCATATGATGATCCAGAGACTGCCTAAAGATGGGGAAATGAGACTGAACTACATAACTCAGTCTGACTAGTTCCAGCCTGCCTGCAGACATGGGCACGGGCAGGAGCAGGGGCAAGGGCAGGGACAGAGGCAGAAGCTAAGGAAGGAAAGAATGAGGTGTACAGAGAGTATAACAGGATCAAACTGCACTTTAGTGCACAATATTACAGAACTACGATCACGGAAGAGAAGGGGAATGTCTGGCAAAAACTCAGAAAGTAGTGATGAGAGAGTGTGCAGTATGAAACTGGCAGACAGATTTCCTACGGATTTAATCTCCAGACTTCAGCTGACCTTAAAGCCGGGGCTTCAAAAGGGCAGCGAGGGAGAGTGAGAGTGGAAGGCTCAGGCTCTGGGCTGGAGACAAAGGGATGGAGGAGGCTGAATCTGTGTATGATTTCTGAACACAGATGTAACACATTTGTAGTTAATCTGTATGGCTGCAGACTTACAACTATGTTTGAAAACTATTTCAAACATAGTTACATCTTCAGAGTGGACAGGGATTTACTGCTGCGGCTGCACTTGGAGGATGACCCTGCCCCCAGCAAAGCCCAACTCTTTTCCCTCTGCATCCTTCAGAAAGATTCCTTGTGGAGTAGGTCCTCTAACAGGCCTTTTTCCCAATGAAGCATTAACAGAGTTTGCCTCAGCTGTGCACCAGTAACAAATTGTTTTCAAACTCTGCTCTGGGAGATGAGAGGAGCTGACATCCACCGTTGGCCGCAGGTTATTTTCCTAGCACAGCCCCATCTTTGGGGACCATTTAATACTGCGTTTCAACTTTCAGCCTTAGAGCTCTTCCTCTAAGACCTACCCCAGCAACTGGATTGCCTCCACACAGAGGGAGCTCAGAATGCTCCACATAAAAGAAGCAGTCGGGTTCATCTAGGTAATCACTCCCTGAGTGCAGGGACAGCCTGTAAGGCAGGACAACGGGGCAAGGAAGGGACGGGCCCAGGACGGGCCCCATAGCTGGTGAGCACCAGACGATGCAGCCAAAGCAGCAGAATTCATAGCCACTTATGTCCCCGCTTCATGCCTGCCGCCGGTGCAGGGAGGGTGGGTTGCTCAGAAGGAGACACAAAGTCCCCAGTGGGAATTTCATGCCACATAGCCTCCACGGGGAGCAGAGCTGGCCCCGGGGGATGCAGGCAGCTCCTCAGCCCCTCAGGAGGCTTCATGAGAGACAGACTGGTAGTGGTGAGGGGAGCTAAGCAGCAAGAGAAGTTGAGAGAAGCAGGAATGACAGCCAGGGTGGGCAAGAAGGGGTGTGGGAAGAGGGCCATGAGGGAGAGGGTGCAGGAAAGCCCCCCAGAGATGCAGAAATGCAAAGAGGACGGGAGGGTGGGGGGGGATGGGTGGGTCCGGGTGAGCCTGCTAGCTGGGAGTCCCCTCACGGGAGGGTCGCCACAACTCAGCCCCCGCCAGCGTGGCCGGCAGCTCCTAGGATCACAAGGGACAGAGGTGTCCCACTGGGGGAGCACAGGGACACGCGTGGGGCCGGGTGCTTGTCTGCACGCTCGCACGAAACAAAAAGAGGGTGGGTGGGGAAGGGGGTGGCCCGGGAAGGGACGGGGCAGGGTGCCCGCGGGGCGCCGCGGAGGGAGCGGGCCGGGAGGTGGGCTGGGGTGCGCGTGGGTGCGTCTCTGCGTGTGGGGCCGGGCAGGGCACGGCAAGGGTGCGCGGGGCCCCGCAGGACCAGCGGGGGCGGCGGGGCGCAGGTGGGTGCCGCCGCCTGGGTCGGCTTTACCTGCCGTGGCGGTGGGAAGCCACCCCTCGTCCCCCCTCTTCCCCTCCGCGTCCCCCCAAGCCAGCCCCCGCCTCGGCTGGGTGTCAGGGCTGGGGCTTGCTGTGTTTGTTTGTTGGTTCTTCTGCGCCGCCGATGTCTTGGGGGGCTGAGGAGGAGGAGGAGGAGGAGAAGGAGGAGGGCGGGGAGGGGGAGGGGGAGGGGACTGGGGCTTGGGAGACGGCGGCTCCTCGGCCTCTCTTATTGCCGCTGAGTTGCGCTCCTCTTCCTCAGGCTGCGAGCAGGAGCCGCCCGGTCGCTTCCTCCTTCCCCGGCCGGCCGGGAGCCCCTGCGGCGGCAGCGCGCTCGCTCGCCCGCCTCCCGCCGGGGCAGGTGAGTGCGGGGCATTGCCGAGCCCCGCCGGGCATTGCCGGGCCCCGCCGCCCCGGGCGCGCGTTGCGTTGCGTTGCGTTGCGTTGCACCGCCGGGCTTTGCACCGCCGCCCCGGGGCTGCCGGGCCCCGCGGGAGCCGCGGCCGCGCCGCAGCGGGAGAGCGGGGCAGGCGTGGGGCGGGGGGGACACGCAGTTTGCCAAACTCCAGCAGCCGGCTGGTCCCCGCTGACGCCCGCTTTCCCTTCCTTCTCTCCGCAGAGCACGCCCGCCCCGTCTCCCGGAGCCCGCCCGGCAGAGCGCTCCCGAGGTGCCAGCAGCCGCCAGGATTTTTGTCTGTCTTGTTTGTGTGTTTGGTTTTTTTTTTTTTGTTTGTTTGGTTTTTTTCCTCCCTCGTTTTCATTTGGCTTTCTAGTCTCTCTGGGAATGGCAGGGGCAACGGCGCCTGGAGAAGGAACAAGTGTGGGGAAAGCGAGAGGGAGCCGGAGCTAAATGACAGGATGCGGGCGACTTGAGGCACAGAAAGAAGCCGCCCTCCCTCTGCCCCCGGGACTGCCCTTTCGGACCGTGCTTTCCGCTCCTGACTCCGCTGGAGGATTTCAGACCCAGGAAGACTTGTGCGTGGAGGGCATTTTTTTTTTTTTTCCTCCTTTCCCTGCTGTCGGAAGGGAAAATGGATTGGGGACTTCTCCTGCACTGTGCAGCCCTCACCTTCACCCTCGCCAGGGCTCTGCGAAGCGGTGAGTGTCACGGGGGACGTGAGGTCTCAGCCCGGGTGCGCATCGACCTGAGCCCGGCTGGGGGAACTTTGCCGGAGGAGGGAGGCGGTGCGGTCCTGGCCCGAGGATCGCCCGCCCTGGCATGGCCTTCCGACTTTATTTTCCGCTCTTTTGAGTTGTTGTATAAAGCGGGCTGCTCGCTCTCACTAGATTAGGACAGCCAATTATCTTAATAATGTTTCCTACCATAGGCAATTAAATAAGTCTCGCCTTCGATACCTGAAAGATAATGAACGCTTTAAAGCCAACGCTCTCTCTCCCCTCCTTTCCTTTTCCGAAGCATAAGATTTCAGAGTATCGTGCCTTTTACCAGTTGTGTGTGTACCTGTGGGTAGCCTTCAAACGGAGAGCTCTCTAGACTACCCCTTTCCCAAGTCTGCAGTTTACGTGCAACTTGCACAGTGCCAAGAGAGAGGCTGAGCTGCTCTGTGAAGGCTCAAGACTCTCTTCCGAGAGAGAAATCCTGTAACAAATGACTGATGTAGCTCGCGTACTATCAGGCAGCCCTTGAAAACACAACTAATTAGAAGCAGCATGCTCCTCCTTCCCCGAACAATGCCAGGGCACCGTGAATATTTCACTGCATGATGCATTTTTAAAGACGGTCTAATTGTGGGACTGCTTGACGTTTAGCTCTCACACATGAAACAGCTCGTGTGAGTTTTCCTTTGCCGGAAAATCCTGAGCAATTATTATTAACTAATTATCAAATATTTACTTTTGCCTGACTGAGTTTTCAATCAAAGTAATTAAAAGAAGAGAGCACCCTCCACTTACGCTGGTATATTGTTTTAATAAGGGACCGCAAGCGGAGTGTTGTGGGAGAGAGAGTATTAAAATCGCATGTTTTATGATGGAAGTTAATCTCTTTCCCAATATATTTTGAGGAGGCTGCTTAATTAAATCAGGACGAGTTGCCTCCTTGAGCACCGTGGTGCAGGAGCGAAGGCACTAGAGGCATGTGCCAAGCCTGGCTTGGGGATGCTCCAAGAAGATGCACTTTGCTCACCCCCCCAGCCCAGGTGAGGGGTGCAGGCAGCCACCTCCCTGGCTCCCAAGTAAACCAGGACTGCACCTAGCCCTGCACCCTCTGAGGAGCGGGAGGGGGGCACCCAGTGGTCTTGGTGATTGTTTCTCCCCATTAAAAGAAGGGGAGGAGTAGGGCAGGCTGCTGGGCAGAAGCCTCCACCATGAGCAGTTAATGTGGGGCCCTGCTGGAGTCACCAAGGCCATTAACCTCCCCTGTAACCTACCAGACCTACTAATGCCACCTTCACCTACATGTACTACTAGTGTCTGCTAAATTAATTCATTAACCTTATTTAGAACTAATGGTCTAAAGTCATTAGAAACTGCTCTTCTTAATCAAGTGTGAGAGAGATTGCACAGAGCCAGGGAGTCTAGCAGACCACATTATCTTATTACACTGTCACTTTCCCAGAAGTCGCAGATTAAGGAGCGCTGGTGGTAGTGAGTCCACCTCAACGTCCTCTGAAGTGACTCTGTCAAGCGACTGAAGTAGCACTGCTTTATTTCAGGCATTTAACAGATGCCAGACTCTGCCATGTTGTTTGCAGGGCTGGAGTGGGTTTAATGAGACAGGATCACTTTCTGAGTGTGCTTACACAGAGAGGAAAAGGCAAGATTCCCTGAGAGCCCCAGACAGCGGATTAGCAAGATCACCAGTGACAGCTTTTGAGCTTTGAGGTGCAACGCCTTTTGTTCTGGTCAGAGGAAAACAGCCTGTTTTGCAAAGGCAAAGAGGAAATAAATAATAAGATAGGCTTTCCCAGCAACATGCTTAGCAGTATCTGGGTTTTGACCATACAGCTGAGTATGTAACATCCCCTTTCCACCTAATTTATGGCAGATAATTTCTATAAAGAGTGTAGCTTTATGCATTTTTTATGTGCACTTCCTCTTTCATTTCCATTTGACCTGCTTTTCTTACAATAAAATCCCGTACATTTATAAATTCATGCTGAGAGCAAGGAATGCCATTTTGCTTTCACAGGGAACATATTGGATACAGCACTGCAGCCTGTATGTACCATTATGTAGTGTAGGATGTAGTGATATATAGTCTTGCTTTTTAGTGTGGACATTCTTCCTGTCTGTAGTTTACTGTCCTATTTTACTACTCAGAATTAAACAATCAATATGTGGAGAAAGTTTTTCCTCCCTGAAGATCTAGAGAAAGAAATCCATAGTAGTAAAAAACCAGCACACAAACTGCACTGGACAGTGTAGGTTGGATTTCTTGTCCCTTTTTATTTTTCCTGTAAACCTTAAAATGCAACCCTGATAATGCTGGCCAAAGGAGCAAGATGCAGCATGCCACATTTCTTAGTTACATTTGGTGATTCTGGAAACTTTTGCAACTATTTTGCTATTAGAAATAAATCTTTGTTGTTGTTCGGGGAATGAAGGGACAGAGGGAAGAGGAAAGGATGTTGTTCTGCTCCATTACTTTGATGCAGTCTCCAAGCATGAACAAACTTCCTTGAAGGAATAAACAGTGGATGATTTCTGCTTGACTAAGCCCACTTTGTTCTCTGCTAGCCTTGGTCTGAAGAGCACAGATAATTTCAACCTGCCTAGATTTATGGGCTGATAAAACAAAGGGTGGGTCTGCTCCAAATGAGTTTGGATCCACCAAGACAATCCCAGTGGTCAGTGACACAGACCAGGCTTATCCTGTAGCTGGGCAGGGGGTCAAATGGCATCCTTTTAGCTTTCCTCCCAGCTTTCCTTAAAACTTTGTACTTAAGAAGATTATACTTTTTGGAGATAATTGAGTCTCAGACACCCTTCTGAGCCAACATTAACACTGTTGTGAGTATGCAAGGTTTTAACCCTGCAAAGGGCAGTGTTTGCTCAGAGTGGGGGGCTTTTTGAAAGGGTGCTGTTTAGAAATGGGCTGTCTTCTGCTACCTGCTGTCTGTCCAGCCTCTGAACTTAAGGCCGGGCATGGAGAAGCCGGCCTCTTTCCTTTGGTAAAATGTAGCAGAGATGCCTTTGCGTTAAAGGCATAAGGATGCAGCAAAAGTTTGCTTGAAGCAGGCTGCAAACCGTCTGTCCTTCCTTCCACACACACCATACCACCACCACCACCACCACCCCCCGCAAGCACTTCCACAGCGGTCGGGTGGTTCGCTGCTGTGGGCTGAAACCGAGCGCTTGCCAGGGCGAACTGAAAAAATCCCTGTGCATTTGCTTCCCCTGCAGATAAGTGCGGCGACACGATCAAAATTTTAAACCCCGGGTACCTCACCTCTCCCGGCTACCCCCAGTCCTACCACCCCAGCCAAAAATGCGAGTGGCTGATCCAGGCTCCGGAGCCCTACCAGAGGATCCTCATCAACTTCAACCCCCACTTCGACCTGGAGGACCGCGACTGCAAGTAAGTGCGGGCGCCGCGCTCCGGAGCGCCAGGGCGCCACCTGCCGGCCCGCCGCCGCCCTCGCCGCTCCGCGCCCGCGGGTCCCCCGCCGCCCCCGGGCCGCTCCCCCTCGCTGCTCCCCCTCGCTGCCGGGGGGCTGCGGCCGGCGTTTGCTGTGGCAGGACGCAGGAGGCGTTCAGCGGAGCATCCTCGGGGGCGGGAGTTTAAAAACATCTTTACAACTTCTTGAGGTTTATAAAGTATATTTGAATTCTGTCTGCCTGATGGGAGAGGCCTGTGGATGATGGTGATGATGTGCGCTCTGGGTTGCGATCAGGGTGAGGCACCGTTGCGTCTTTGTTGGCCTGCTTGCTTTTTTGCATCAGTCTCTAGAGTTTCGTTTTGTGTCCCCACAGCTACAAACAGCCTGTGGCAGAAACAGGCAATTTATAAATTGCCAAATCCTCTTCATGCAGAGTTAGTCAGGCATTTACTTTCACCCCTTAAGGGGCAGTGGACTGCAGGACTGGTAGTCATATTTCCCCCTTTTTCCCTTTGCTGCTGATTTATAGCCAGTAGCTCTTCTTTCCCCTTCTCCTGCTCTACAGTAGTGCCCTGAGAGGGCAAGGGGATAGCTGAGGCTCCCTTTGCTCCCTTGTGCATGCATTCCCTTTGACCATCTATTTCCAAGAGTGAGAAGGGGAGTCAGAGCCTCCCAGAAGCCATTCCCTGCCTTTCCCCAAATCTGGAAACCACATAGCTTGCACAAGGCAACACATGGTCAGATCATTCCCCTCTTCAACATGCCCTCTAAATTCAGCCTACTTGTTTCATGAAGAAAATATTTCAGTGATTCATTATTTAAAAATTTCTTGAATATCATGGTTTTTTCACCCCCTTTTGACAAATGCAAGAGAGTTATTGTTCATTAATGCTGCCAGTCAAGGTCTTTTCTGCATGTCAGAAAGAGATTAAATTTAGTAGCCATTGGTGTTTGGCATTTCATGGGAGCATCCAAGATTTTACAGGATTTGGTCCTGTAAAGCATCCTCAGGAGTGGTTATAACAGACCATGAGGTTAGAGTGTTGGACTTAGAGAAAGGAGCGACTGTACTCAAGCACTTAATTTTTACCAAGCACATCTTTGTTCCTATTACTTAATAAATTGATTACTTAGATAATAATTACTGATTTTCCCTTAAAATAAAGTTCTTTAATGATGAGGTGTGGTGCTTAGTTGCTGCTTTTGTTGTTTTTTATAATTGTGTATACATCAGCATTTCAGTACCGTAGTAGATTGATAACGCAGGAAAACCCTGTGCTCATAAAACTTAACTGACTCTTTGTTGAAATGAGTTTTTACTGTGGTGTTGGAACTGCAGCTCATATTCACGCCATATGTTCCCATGCTGACTTCCCATTCTTTAATTTTTAATTTGTTGTACTCAGGCAATGGATGACTTCCCTGTGTCTTCTTGATACAGGCTTTGCTTTTGTTCTGTGGGACAGTGCTAATGCTTTAAAATGTTTGTCTCTCTTTGTCTTTTAGATAGAGATTAGGAAATTAAATCAAGCATATTTCAGTGTCAAATTCTTTTTGTTCCTTGCTAGAATACATGTTTTTCCAACGCTGTAAAACCAACATGATCTTTGACAGCAGTAAAGTGGTGTACAGCATACAATTATTTGAAGAACAAGTAATCTTTGTGGCATAGTGTTGTGCTAAACAGTACTAGACTGAGCTGAACTGGATCCAGGGAAGGGATTGACTCCCTCCCTCCATTGCTTCCTTCTCAATATTCATTGTCCACTCTCCCCCTGCATTATTTCTTCCTCTGGAAGGGGGCCCAGTGCAGTAACGAGATGGTAGTGGGTAGAAGGAGGTCTGACAGGGTTGTTTGCATTGTCTTTGCAGTATGCGATGGTGATGACTTTACCGTTATTTGGTCTATGCTGAAATGCTAATCTTCCAGGCTATGCTAAATTACTCAGCTGCTACTTCACTTATATTTAAAATTGCTCTTTTTGAGAGGGATTTTATTTGTGCCAAAAAACTTAGGACCAGAATAATAGAAAATTATTTCAGCAACAGGAATTTGTCAACAATCTCTGTGGTTTGAAATTTCAGTGTCTACTTACAAAATTCACATTCCTTGTGCAAAATATTGGGTACAACAGGAGGTTAATGCAATAATACACATCACAAGATTTTTTGGTTTTGCAGCTAAGTACATTTTGATTTCCTAATATACATAGTTTATTAGTAACTCAGTCTGCAATCTAGAAATGTGCAATTTAGGTTACACTCTAGTTTATTGAAAGGTTTAGCACTGGAAATTAATAAGCACTTAAATATGAAATGCAGATAGAAAATGAGAGATAGGGGAATTCATGTCTGGGAACAAAAAATGCCCCGTACAATTAGAGTAGAGTGGAGGAGAAGATTAGCTTGCTGGCCTAGCTCCCAAAATCCTCTTTATAATGCTGTTCATCACATCTTAGACCTTAGTTAGCGCTGAAAACAGCTTTAATAACAAGGACCCCCTGAGCCCAGGGAAGGAAACAATGTGACTTTGGGAAGATTACCTTCTTGTTCTGTAGTGTCAGCAAGAAAATCAAGAGACCTTATTTAACTTTTTTGAATACTACTCTACATAGATGGCTAGATGTGTTGAAATGTAAAACTGGTGAAAGGTTGATTCTCTGAGGAGAATCAAAAGCAGCAAATCTAAGTGTTAGCTGTACTGAAGCTGTTCCTAGTTAGTCTCTTTGTATGTTAGGGTTTGGAATTAATTTTAAAAATATGCCCTTGATTTACCTAGTTATTACGCTATGCTTTAATGAATAGGTATTTCTCAAATGACTCCTAATAAAATTCATATATGTATGATTTTTCTGACAATCAGAACCATTTGAGTTGTTTTAAATTTCAAGCAAACATGGTAAAAATTCCTGTTTTTCTGGAGGCATTCCAAAGGATTCAACTTTCACAGTTTTGAAGAATAAAGATAGCAAATAATTAAAAATATGTTCACACAAGCTAGGTTCATCTAATAAAAAAATCTTCTAGCCAGAACTACTGAACCAGCATAATGGAAATACTGGGCCTCAACGGGAAGTATACAATCATGTCAACCACAGATTGTTATCAAGGACATACATAATAAAAAAATACACAGTCTCTTTTTAACTTTTAACTTTAATGAGTATTATGCCTCCTCTTCAGGAGGCCAAGAAACAGAAATTATGGTTGTACTTTAAGAGAAAAGTAGTTTCTGTTTGCCTTTTTGCCTTTTCTCAAGCAAGGCCAAATAATAGCCAAGCATTTTTTGAATCAGGAACATGGTTAAAATGAATAGAAGAGACAAAACATATGGCTACATATTAGTTAAAATGCTCCAGTGTTTGTTGCATGTGGTAAATGCTTTTCAGCACTTAGTGCAAGCTGTACAAGTCTCATGTTGCTGAAGTACCCTACTGTGTAAATGTAGCCATCTTGAATCTAGTAAAACTTTATACCTAGATAATAAACAAGAATGTCACTGATACAGTACTTTGAATTTATGGAACTTTTCCGGTTTCCCAGCAATGCACACTATCAGCATGATAATTTATAATGGCTTGTGACAAATGTTGCTGAGCAAATAGGTGTGTGGTTACATTCAGATCAGATGTCATTACCTAGGGAGCAATAAAAATTTCACAGACACTAGGTTAAAAACATTAAGAAAATGAATGTGAAGCTTCAGAAGAAAAGGGCTTAAGAAAGGTGGAGGGTTGGGTAGAGAAAGCCCAATAGTGGTTTCCTTTACTGACAAATTATTGACTTTGTTGCCAGACTTGACTGTATTTTTCACAAGGTTTTCATAGATATATGACACAACACAATTGTTTTATTGGCCATCATTTATAGACATAAAGTGTAAATATCATCCTTGGTTGACAACTATAGAGTGTATACATGGTGCCGTCAAATCACTTGGAATGGAAAAATTGCCCATTTTGGAAACATTCAAGTCGTAGAAGGAGACATGTCATAGATAATTATTCTTTATATTGCATTTACCAGGGATTAGTTACACTGATGAGATTAGTGCTGTATAGAAATTGCAGTCAGTTATAGAATACAGAGCAAAAAATACCTATGTTTGTTTATATAGAAGAAAATAGCTCCTCCAGATCCTTGAGTAAGGAAGAAAGTATAGCTATCCAGACCTACAGAGTGAAATTGTAACCCCACAGAACTATAGACCTTAATGATGTTAGAAATTCATCCATCCATTTTATTTCTAAATAATGTCAATGGATTTATGCTATAAATCTGTATGTAAAACAAACTGAGGCTGGTAAAATAAACAGGAGCAAGGCAAGCCATGGCTCAGCCTTTCTTTAGTTTCTGCAAAGTTTAAGCTTTCATTTACTTTTGTCTAAATCCTGGTTCCTATTCTTCCATGCAGCGAGGTCTGCTTTGTGCAGACTTTGTGTCTCATGTTTCCCTTGTGCAGAGGAGGTCTGAGCCCTTAGGGTTGAGCTGATGGAAGTAAGAGGAGCCGTGGATGGCACTGAGCCGCCATGGCAATGCAGTGATGCAAATGTCCTGCCTGCCCATCTAGAGGAGAGCCACCTGTAAAGGACATCGGCTGGGCTGTCTGTCAAGACTTGCCTGTCAGAAGGGTCCTGTGAATGCTTTTGACTTCCCAGAGGTGTGGCTAGAGCCTGCCTTACCACCCCTGAACTGCTGCCACAAACTGCACCGAGGACATCTCAGGTGTAATGGAGGGTCTGGGCCCAGTGCAGACCCGTCATTGTTGGCAGCAATGGGAATTTTGCCCTCTGCTTCCACAGAGCTGTCTCCTGTTACTCTTTAAGGCTGTGAGGAAGGGTGCAGCACAGGCCCTGTAGGACTGGTTTATGACTGTATCAGTTGTTTTGACAGCAAATGTCAGTCAGAGCTTCCTAATTCCCTCTCCCTCCCGTGCTGTTGAGCGCAGCAGGCAGTGAGGTGACTGCAGCTGACAACACGAGGTAAGCAGCAGAGCTAGCAAAGGAGCAGATTCATTCAGGCCCATGGTTGAGCAGACAAGCCTGAAGGAGCCAAGGCCTCAGGGCTTTCAAACAGAAATATGGTTTTAATGACCTGCCTCGCCTCCTCTGGGCGTCAGTGTCAGGCTTTTAGCCATTTGCCCCAGGACGAGATATCCAAGCCAGGCAGGAATGCCCCCTCCTCACCTGCTGAGAGCAGCTGGAGGAACACCCGTGCTCCCATGCTTGCTCTGATTTGGATTAACTAAATCACCCAGCCCACACTTGAGCTAACTAAATCGCCTTGAGCCACTCCACTGCGTACTTCAGTGCAGGAGGTTGGCAAAGGCTTGAATCTCTCTGTCAAAGCCAGGCTCGACACAGCCATGAGCGGATGTGGGGCCTAGCACCGATCCACTGGGAAGGCCAGACCCAGGCCCACCCTTGTCTCCCAGAAATCTGTCCCTCAAGAGCTGTTGGGGTTACTGAGAGATCAGCACTGGGAGTACTGAAGGGATGAAGGGGACCATCCTTCATCCTGTCCCCAAAACCAGAAACAAGTATTTTTGACATAGTTTAGGATGAGTTGTTGCAGTGGATTTGGGGCACACGATATCTCATGTTTCTGGGTGCACTTCGAGGGCATTTCTCTACTTCATATAAAGCACACAAAAGGCTTTCTCAGGGAGCATGCTGCTAGACTCCAGACAGCCCTGCTGGTGACCATTGCTATTTGATACCCTCTGGAAGGCTACAGTAAACCATGCCAAGCAAAGGAGTCAGCCCAGAGCCTGTGCAGGATCAGGGAAGCAGAAAACACTTGTTGCAGTAGACATGGAGCGTGTTACCACCCCTACCACATATGCACAACTAATAATTTTCCTTAACTTGAAAGCTCTGGATTGTGAAAGTATATGCAAGCATGTGCTCTTTGCTACAGGATTCAGTATGTATTTACACACAAGTATCAGATGCAAGTATTGAAAGATAACGCTGTTATTTTATTGTGCTTTAGAGACTAAATGAGAGTTGAAAGAACTTGGAAACTTTATTGTCTTTCTGATTACACAGTGTAATAAACAGACTCTTTTGTTGTTTATTCAAGCAGTTAACTCTTGTGAAAGTCTCTATTGTCAAACTGTTTAACAATTCTTTCTTTTAGAGCAGCGGTTTGGGTTTGAGTTTTCTTAGGAAAAGGTATTAGGGAAACCATGACCAAACTGCCTGGTCATAGCTAGAGAGTCTGTGCTTGCCTGCATTGGGGGCTGAGCTGTTGGATGCAGAGCCTGGTTTTGCACTTTATGTGCATGGGTGCGTTCCCTGGCACAGTAGAGTCTTGACTTGGGTCTCTGTACCATAGCACCTTAAAATTATAATAACAATCATATGCAGGTGTTTCTATTAATCCAGACAGTTAAGTGAACTGTGGGGAAAATTCTGTCTTGATGCGCTACAACCAGATACACTTCAGAGAGGAAAAAATTTGAGGGTCAAATATGGATTCCGACGAGCCTAATCCTTCATCCTTTCTGTGGACAGAGATAGACAAATTCAGAACAGAGGGCTGAGTCCTTTCTAAATTGAAACTCAGAGTCGTTGGTATTAGCCCCATGAAACACTCAATATGTTTTCAGTCAACCCCACCCTGGTCTCCTCTCCATGCCCTCTCCTGTGCTAATGTAGTTAAAACAAAAACCTAAGTGTTGCTGAAAATTAATTTCTTAATTATAGCTTTTTGCAAGCTATAACATTGGATCATAATTTGATAATTATGATATAGAGATTTTTATACAGCTGATATAAAACCAAATTCAATTATTTTCTTTTGTAGTATTTCCAAAGAATTAATTTATGCCTGAAAAGAGGATATACATGCACTCACATGTATATGTCTAGACTTATATATCACACAGAACTACTTCAATATAGGCATATGTGTTACATGCACCTCTTTAAGACTGTGCACATATACACACATTTATGCATATAGATTTCTTAGTTTATGTAGAAGTTCCTAAAGTAAATCTACTAATTAAAGTGCTAATACCCATCTTAAGGCTGATAATTAGGTATAAAGAGAAAAAGAGACAGGATTAGTGTTCAGATCATGTTCCAAATGCCTCTTAATTGGGTGTTTGTAATCAATCCTGATTGCAAGAGGCAGTGGTTTGGCAGAATAAAGAACGAAAAAGGCTTAGCCCTACTATTTTCCTATTAGTTGACTTGGCCATAGTATTTAGGTCAGGATCCAGTGTCAAACTAGGTAATTTTGTCAGCCTCAGCAATCCTCATAAAACATATAAAAATCTCTTCTAATGATATTTTTTCAAGCTAGAAACTCTCTCAAGCAAGAGAGTTACATTTATCCAGAATCTTAAAAAGTGTTTTCAAGTGAACCACAGAAAAGACTTTGTTCTCCTGGCCTCCATCCACCACTGACTTCTGAAATCAGGTCTGAGTTCACTGTGGGTCTTTCATTGCATTGACCTTGGCACTTTTCTCACCAAGCCACAGTTTTCCATCACAAAACCACACAGCTTGGTATAATTATTATTTCTTTATCCCAAGTAACCAAACAATTTTTTAAACAGGGTGACAGATTTCGCTCTTGCACTGTGGGAAGCAAGCACCTGGTCATTTCCAAATAGAGTTTTAATGAACTTCCTGAAAGAGATTTGAGAGAAGTTTAATAAGTCACCTGCCAACTTTCTGGGAGCATAGGTCATTTGCTTTTCTGTAGGAATTCACAAAAATGTGAGAATAACCCCCTTCCCAAGCCCTAAACTTCCATGGAGGAAATTGATTTTCATGGACAGTATCAAAGGTTTTTAAAAACATAACCTCAAAAAGTCAAATATCTGATTGTTTCTCACACATAAGGTACTGTGAAACTCTGTGATCCACAAAGCTGGTTGTGAACTGTGTGAGCTTTATAATAATTCATTTAAACAGGAAAAGATTGTGCGTATTTAGACTCATCTTGCATGTTAATAGCATTACAAGTATTTTACGTAATGCTATAAAATGAAGAATTTAGATGGCTCAAAAGGACTATTGAGAAAATATCTCCATATGTGGAAGAGACACCCATTTGACGTGGTGATTTCTTCCAGAAGAAACTATGCACATCCCAGAAGCACAATAACCAGCTGTTGTACAGGAGAAACTGGGCGGCTGTCTGCTGCCTTCCACACCGATGTGGAGCTGCAGTGGCCACATGCCCTATGCCTCCCCTAAATACAGACAGTCCGAGACTCACATTGAATGAGAGCCTGGATTAATCCCTTCCTTATGCTCCTAGCAGCTTGGGCTCCATTGCATATTCACACTGTGGGCTGCTCTGTGCCCCCATGTGAAACAGAGCCCACTGCAGGGGGGCACATGCCACCCTCACAGCTCAGCCCTGTGCTGGGGCCATGCCCTGCTCCTTTTCATGTTGGAAAGGAAGATACAGATAGTCCTTTTTCGGTTTTTTACAACACTCCTCCTTAAATTGGAAGTTGGCAACCTAGAGAAAAATAGAGAGGTCTGTTTACACCCGTGTGATTATTCTGCCTCAAGCTTTGAGAAATGCTCCCTCACAGCCAAAGTTTTGCTCATCTTATTCACATAAACAGTCCCGCTGAAGTCAATTAAAACACAGACTCACTTGTGCAGGGCTAATAGCTGGGACATACATTTATGGCACTACACAAATTAATAATTACTTTTTATCACAATGGATTTCAGATGCTTACAGAGTAAATTACAATACAGTAGAAAATTCTGCTTCATTCTTTTTTGTCCCCTCAACTCATAAATCACCATAAATAAGTTATCATTTCTTCTCCAGAATCTTAGCTCATAATAGTGAAGGTTTGGGACAAATTGCTAAGTGCATGGTTAAGAATCAAAGTTCGCCTTGTTGTAGGATGTTGTGCCAATCTGTCATTAAGCCAGACAACTTCTACCGACTTTCCTCTGATGTATTCATCTGTAACAAGGGAAGCACATCAGCAATTTAGAAAAGCTTTAGCTTGATCACTGTGCAGAATCATAGGCTGCGCTGCCTATTTCCATCGCTCCTCTTTGCCAGATGCAGACGCAAAATGGGAGGCCTACATCCCATTTTTACATGGTAAAAATCCTTCTTAGAGGAAATCCTACGCTGTCACTGCATTTGAGTAGCTTTAGTTACATCTGAAAAAATACGCAAAGGTAGCTTTTAAATAAAAGCTTTTTTTTCTGTTTCACAGTCATTTCCATAATCTGTTTTGGAGACAGAGGCATAAGATATATTAATACAGCAGGCATATGTTCCGATTGCTGAGTGTTTTTTAACATTCCCCAAAACCCCTTAGACTTTGTGCCACAATTCTATAAACTTTATCTATTTGTATATTCATATCTGGGCTTAAATTCAAAACATCTTTACGTGCATTTATAGCAGATAATTGAGGTTCATCTCCTTGTATTTCAGATGACAAACAGTTAAAGCATGTTCAAATTTTAACCACTCTATACAGTCTAATGTTCTAACACATTTAAGGTTTTCTGTTGTGTTTCAATAGCATATACACTATATAATGTAGGTATATAAAATAGATACAAGGCCACACTGAGCTGTGAAGCAAGTGAAGACAGTTCCACTGATGCCAATAGTGTTGCACCTGCTAATAGCTCAAACACAAAATACCATAAGCATATCGTATTATGTTCCTTACTGGTTTCCATTTTCATTTATCCTGCACAGCTATACGAGGTGATGGCCTTCAAACAGTATAATAGTCGTCTTTATCTCATTTCTCTGACATCATTTTCAAGTTCCTTATTACTCTCAAGCAGTGTAGCTAATAGTGCCCAAATTGCTTCTCATTCTTCCCATCATAGCATGTCATTATTTAAGAAACCAGTGCTCTTTAGCCTTTCCCACATGAATAGCTCTCCCCAAAACTAAACTTAAAACTTACTACCAAGAGTCAGTCTTACATTTCACAGGCAGTTAGGCTCCTTCTACTGGCTATTACATTTTCATCTTGCACATTTTTACACTTTTTAATTAACCAAACCTGTGTACTCCTTGAGACTCAAGTTTTTGCCTTCTAGAGCCTAGTCTTCATACACTGATTTTTGTATTGATTTAATGATTTCAATTAAGGTTTTGTTTCTGTATAGTCAAAACAATTCAGTATGTACTGGGGCAGACATGTGTCTTAGTACAAATATGTCTTATGTGAGGACTTTTGCAGAAATGGAGTCCTGGTGGACAAGTTGACCACGAGCCAGCAATGTGCCCTTGTGGCCAAGAAGGCCACTGGTGTCCTGGGGTGCATTAAAAGGAGTGTGGCCAGCAGGTCGAGGGGGGTTATCCTCCCCCTCTATTCTGCCCTAGTGAGACCACATTTGGAGTGCTGTGTCCAGTTCTGGGCTCCCCAGTTTAAGAAGGATGGGGAACTGCTTGAGCAAGTCCAGCGGAGAGCTATGAGATGATCAGGGCTCTGGAGTATCTCCCATATGAGGAAAGGCTGAGAGGCTTGGGTTTGTTCAGCCTGGAGAAGAGAAGACTGAGGGGGGATTTCATCAATACCTATAAATATCTAAAGGGAGGGTATCAGGATGATGGGACTAGACTCCTTTCAATAGTGCCCAATGACAGGACAAGGGTCAATGGGCACAAGCTGGAACACAGGAAGTTCTACTTAAACATGATAAAAAACTTCTTTCCTGTGCGGGTGCCAGAGCAGTGGCACAGGCTGCCCAGGGAGGTTGTGGAGTCTCTTTCCCTGGAGACATCCAAAACACACCTGGACACGTTCCTGTGCCCCCTGCTCTGGGTGTGCCTGCTCAAGCAGGGGGGTTGGGCAAGATGATCTCCAGAGGTCCCTTCCAACCCCTGCCATTCTGTGATTCTGTGTAATAAACCTTGCTAGTGTCAGCAGTATAGCAGGGACTGTACTGCTTTATCTATAATGGTTTCTAAACTGGTATAGCTAAAATGGCTGTTAAAAAAGTGTATAGACCTACTTCTGTGTTACTTAGCTAGTCACAAATGCTAGTAGAGGTTTTTGGATACTGTATTAGCTAAATTTGTTAGCAAAACTTAATTAGATTGACTTATTGACTGCAAGTTGCAAATTACAATATAGACATATATATACAGGGAAAATGTTTAAGCTAAACAGTTCCTCTGCCTCTTGTAACTTATGCTTTTCAGGAAAGTTTTTTTCTGAACTTGCCTCACTAGGCAGCTAGATAAATTACTGTGGTGTTACCTTCAAGCCCCCTACTTCACGGAAATTGTCCATATGCACACTCCCACCCCATGATATTCCATATGATGTGCAAGGTAATTTATCCCTTTTCTTAGTTATTCCTCCCCCTGCCCCCCAACATTGCAAAGTAAAAACATGCTTATAGGTGTAGCCACAGCTCAGCTGATGGTCTGAAATCAAACTCTGAGTGCTCTGAAAATAAACATCTGATCACCAGGTAACCTTTACATGTCCCCATATGCTCAGCATGGAAAGGAAAATATGTCACACAATTACAGAATGATAGGGGTTGGAAGGGACCTCTGGAGATCATCTCGTCCATTCCCCCAGCTTGAGCAGGGACACCTAAAGCAGGGGGCACAGGACCACATCCAGGCGGGTTTTGAAGATTTCCGGAGAAAGGGACTTCACAATCTCTCTGGGCATCCTGTTCCACTGCTTTGCCACCCTCACAGTACAGGACTTTTTCCTCATATTCAAGTGGAACTTCCTGTGTTCCAACTTGTGCCCGTTGCCTCTACTCTTGTCGTTTAGGCACCACTGAAAAGAGTCCATCCCCATCCTCTTGACACCCTCCCTTTAGATATTTATAGGTATTGATGAAATCCCCCCTCAGTCTTCTCTTCTCCAGGCTGAACAAACTCAGCCTTTTCTCATAAGGGAGATGCTCCAGCCCCTTGATCATCTTCGTATCTTTCTGCTGGACTTGCTTAAGAAGTTCCCCATCTTTCTTGAACTGGGGAGCCCAGAACTGGAACTGGACACAGCACTCCAAATGTGGTCTCACTAGGGCAGAATAGAGGGGGAGGATAACCCCCCTCGACCTGCTGGCCACACTCCTTTTAATGCACCCCAGGACACCAGTGGCCTTCTTGGCCACAAGGGCACGTTGCTGGCTCATGGTCAGCTTGCTGTCCACCAGCACTCCCAGGTCCTTCTCAACAGAGCTGCTTTCCAGCAGGTCAACCCCCAGCCTGTACTGGTGCATGGGGTTGCTCCTCCCAGGCGCAGGACCTTATACTTGTTTTTGTTGCATTTCATCAGGTTCCCCTGAGCCCAGCTCTCCAGCCTGTACAGATCTCAGATGGCAGCACAGCCTTCTGGTGTGTCAGCCACTCCTCCCAGCTTGGTATCATCAGCAAACTTGCTGAGGGTACACTCTGTCCCTTTGTCCAGGTCATTGATGAATATGTTGAACAGGACTGGACCCAGCACAGATCCCTGGGGAACACCGCTGGTTACAGGTCTCCAACCAGCCTCTGCCCCATTGGTCACAACCCTCAGAGCTCTGCCGTTCAGCCAGTTCTCAATCCACCTCACCGTCCTCTCATCTAACCCACACTTCCTTAGCTTGTCTGTGAGGATGTTATGGGCGACAGTGTCAAAAGCCTTGCTGAAGTCAAGGTAAACAATATCCACTGCTCTCCCTTCATCTACACAGCCAGTCACACCATCACAGAAGGCTATCGGGTTGGCTGAGCATGATCTTCTCTTTGTAAGTCCATGCTGACTACTTCTGATAACCTTCTTTTCCTCTATATGCCTGAAGATGATCTCCAGAATGAACTATTCTGTCACCTTTCCAGGGATGGAGGTGAGGCTGACTGGCCTATAGTTCCCCAGGTCCAGTGACATTGGCTACCCTCTAATCCTTGGGCACCAAGGGGAAGTCTTCCTTTCTCCAGATTTTCTCTCCCTCAGAGAGAGAAAATCTTTCATCTTTCCTTGCCACACCCCAGCTTCAGCTCTTTCTTATCTGAATGATACCAGATAATTTTGATTTAAATATGTAAAGAAAGGAAGCTGTTTTTCATGGGCCATATTCTTAATTTGTCCAAAGATCATTCTACTGAAGTTAGTGGAGCACTAACTATTGATATATATCAGCTGAGTGAGGAGCTGACTCTACATTTCTATAGTTCCCTAGAAATTCTCAGAAGAAAGGCCAGTATTGTAGCTGAAAAGGCATTAACTCAGAGTGAAGTCAAAGTTTTGCCATTCAGCAAGATCAGACTTTAATACTTATGCAGAATGGGACCTTCTTAAAAGTAGGTGGAATAAAGACCAAAGTCCTTCTGTCACGTGTACAAACCTTTGGTTCCATTAACAGCTTTAAAGAAGTACACAGGAGTAGGTGCTAGGGCACTGTGGCTGTTTACAGTGCTAACGCTCTCATACTGCTTGATGATTGACTGGCAGTCAATCATCTTCTTTGTGCCTCAGTTTCCTTAGACAGGATAATATTTCTTTGGTTCTAAATATCTGAGGATGTGGTTATTAGTGTTTGTGAAGTCCTTAGAGACTGCTGGGTGGAAATGTAGTGCAGTATAATAGTTATTTAAACCACAACACCATTGTTTTGTATTTGTTCATCTTCTAGCTTTTAAATTTTTTTAACAATATACTGCTGTGTAAAAATGCATGTGGCAATCTTTTGACTTTCAGAGAAGTGTTATCCAAACAAAAATAAAGAATAGGACTCATGCTCACAAGAGACACATTATCCGTGATGAGAAGAATCTATAACAGACACAGCACTAACTCAAAACTGAGCACGAAACAGCATCCAAATGCAAGCTATTTCAAATGTGTGCATATTGCCAGCACAAAACCAGGCCATTCGGCAAGCGCAGTGTCCCCCAAGGAGTAGTGAACCTAGCAGCAGCAACACTAATGGCTGTCTTCTCATGTGCAGTGAGGGAAAGCAGCACTTTAGAGGCGCCTTGGGCAGCTGTTAAGTTATTTATTCTTAACTTCTATAAAGCTGTTGTTGGGTGGAAGCAGATGACACAAAGATTTTGAGCCTGCTCTGCCCGCTATGGGGGGAGCATTCCCCATCCTTGCATGTAGGGTGAAATTCCGGCTTCCTTTAAGTCAATGGCAAAATTTCTCCCCAGTCTCGCACAGACTGAAAAAAAATTATTTATTTTAGGCTCCAGAAAAACCTTTTCTGAAGAGCACTTTTCTGGTGCTAGTGTACCTCATAGAATTCTTCTCATTTTGGACGTTACTTTCCTTCCAGTGCACACAGTGCATGTAGGGGAGCAAAGAGGCCTATGAGTTTTCAAATGTATTTGTGCTGCTAGAACAATGATGAAATAAATTTACAAAAAAAGAAATCTGTTGTTAGAGTACACATAATGCATGAAGAACTGTGCTAGGTCATCTACCTCTTAACCTCTTTTCAGAACATTTCAGGCTGTTTTGTTGTTTGCTTGTTCCACCTGATGCCTCGTCCTTCCCTATCTCCTCTCTATGGGTGATGTGAAAGCTCTCTCTCTCCTGAGTAAAACACAGTAGTTTTTCAATATTGTCCACTCCAAGTTTTGGACATTGTAAGTAAGGCCTCAAAAATTTGTGAAACTTTATAAAAATCCTTTTATCTCAAAAAGTACTGTGGATTTATTTTTCATTATCTATCTAGTATACTTTTTGGGGATTTCCTCTGTGATAATAATAGCCAGAAAATTCCTCTGCCTTAAATGAGAAGTTTGGTAATACCGTGATATCAGCAGCTGATGCTTTAAAGCCTGTGACCAAATTTCATTATACTCATGATAAAAATCATGAGAGCTGGCAATGTTGGAATCTTGCTAAAGTCCCAACTTCCTGATGCTGTTCCTGTTCTCAGTCACAACCCTGAAACTCCCACTCAGGTGACAGACTTACAGAAGAAAAATAGAATCAAAAGGAAATGCAAGTATTATCTTACATCGATTTGACTTGTTGGCTATGTTTCTTCACCCCTCACTGCATGACTGAAACTTTCAGAACACAAAATTCATCCAGGGGAAAAAAAACAAACAAAAAAAAAAACCAAAACCCCAACCTCTGGATTTACCACCCTTTCTTCTGAGTACACATAAAATAGCATTAGGAGTCCTACTGTTATGGAGGCTGAATGTTTGCTTGGCTTCAGAGACAACTTACACCAATGAGAAGAAAATTGATAGAGATCCATTAAACACAAGGACATGACTTTTGGCTCAGGAAGACCCTGATCTACAAATTGCTAGCATATTTGGGACAAAGATGACACTAGGTGCTGCAGGATTCTTATGCTGTCCCACTGCTAGCCCCTGGCAGTTGTGCTGGAGATAAATGAGGTGGACTGACACATTAAAAACTTTCTTATGCACTGTTCTTTTATGTGTTGTGCAGGCTTATGTTTTCAGGGGATTGTTCTCTTTCAAGTCTTACACAAAAATCTGTGAAATAGCTAACATCACCGACATTAAGGGTCCCATCCTCCACCTAACTATACCATTTTTATGTCTGCATGTTTTTACTGCAGTCAATGAAGTTGTGCCTGACTGTTTTGTATTTCCTTTACCATTTGGATCCTTCCCTGCTGCAGTTATAATAACTGCAGTGGGTCTAATGTGATGTGCACAAGCTGAGAAGTGGCCATATAGCTCTAAACTCAGGGTCTGTTCTGAGGACAAAACTAATTTTCAAAACATTTTTATAAACTCAAGGAAATCTTAATGTCTTTATTCTGTTATTACTTTAAAACAATAATCCCAAACTGACCTTGGAGCTATTGCTCAGTGAGCACCGGCCCTTTGGAACATTTCAACTTGTCAAGTTTAGCCATTTTTTGAACACACAGAGGAAGTCATTAAGACACATCAGGCTGCTGATTGCTATTAAACTCTGCAGAGGGTTCTGTGTAAAAATCAATGCCATAACAGGACTACAAGAATCTAAGAGGCAGGAAAAGCATTTCTTTACCCTCTGGTAATACAAAATGGATTAATAGATTCTGTGAAACCTCAAAAAAATATCACCTATGAGCTAGGGGCCAAATGTAGAACTCTGTGGCAAAATAATACAGCTCAGAAAGCTCCAAGCATGTGGAAATGGGATTATAATGGAACTGTCACTGCTGTAACTTCAACTGTATGTTTCTGTGCTGGAGAAATCTCACACATCTGCACATATATGCAAGCACGTGGTTATTTATTGTATCCCAAGGAACAACTTTTTTGCTGTATCACCACTAAGGAAGCTGGAGGGAAAATGCATTTTAGTAAAGTATGATCTTATATAGCTTTTACCAGAAAAGTACTATAAGAATTTTCCAGATGTGTTCAGTCCCAGCATCAGTGAAAGTGTTACTTAGACGGCTGGTGGATTTTGCTTGTGTGGGAACTGCACTGAAAAATGCAGCACAGTTTGCTATTAGTTGAAGACTTTGGTAGAAAAAATATTTTCCATGGGAAAAACTAGTTTAAATCATATTAGGAAGTTTTATTGTAAACAGGTAGTATATAAACCAGGCAAAGTCCATTGTCTGGCTCTGAGGCCAATTGCCATGGAATGGCTTAAATTCAAACCGTCCAGTTCTTTTTCGTTCCCCAGAAAGCAGAGTGGAGGCATTCAATTCAATTTCTGGCACGAATTTCATTCCATTTTTGATGGCAAAATGTTGAAACATCTTTTTAATTTGATTATTTTTCTTTGATTCTTGTATGAAAATAAAATTTTACTGAGCTGTATTAAATTAGCTTCATTTTATCGTAGGATCATTTGGGTTGGAAGGCACCTCAGGAAATCATCTTGTCCAACTTACTACTCAAAGGAATTGCATTTTATAGAACACAAAAGCTAAAATGAAGCAATCCATGTAAAACCAAATGTTCCTATAAAACCAAAGAAGACCTAGTTAGGATGTTTCAGAACCTTTATTTCGTGGCCTATCCCAGCCTTTCTTCTCAAGCAAATACTAGTTTGTCACCAGCTCTCCTTGTTAATTTTAAAACTTTAGTTTTCATGCTTTTATTGAAAAGAAGTTTCCCATACATTTTTCCATTTAAAAATACATGGAAATATCATGTAAGGCTGACCCACCCTAGGAGGAGCGCGAGAGGTAGGGCCACAAGTATGTCCCTGTATGGTAACTGCAGGACCCCTCTGGGTCATGGTCTGCCATCTCAGCTAAGCCCAGAAAAGACCTTTCTAAAGAAAGAGCATGATGGTGAGCCATCTCAGGATCAGGGCTCAGGGCAGGCAGGACTTAGGACCAAAATAGCCAGGTTTGGTCCAGGTGGAGGTAAGTTTTGCCCAAAGCTCACCAAGGCTGCAGGTGTCTAACAGTTTCCACCCTGTCCTGGGAGGAACCATTGCGCACTGTGCACCACCGTGCATCCCCCCAAGTCCGTGGCGAGGGCATGCAGTCATGGCCACAGCCAGCATGGCAAACGCTCCCAGAGCATCCAGGCCCAAGACTGAGACCTGAAGAAAAGGATCAAAAATAGGCTTTCTGTTAAGGACCATATCAAGTGCATGCTTGATGAAAAAGCTCTTAATGAGTGAGTTGTTAAAGCCTGCTTTAGTATATCTGGTCTGGATTGGCTGTAGCGAGGAGACATATTGTGGACCGTTTCCCCTGCATGGCAGTGAGGATGTAGGCTCCTATACTCTCATTATAGCAGGGGAATGTCCACTTTTCTTACATGGATAATTTGGAAGTTATGAATCAGCCTGTTGTTTTTGTTTCAGCAGAGTACAGACAAGAGTTTTGTAAAATGAGGCTGCTGCCTGTCTGTCAGGCAGCTGTAGTTTTTTACCCTGCAGCCTCTTTTAATGTGCATTCTTGGTGAATTCTGAAGAGAAGGAGTCACAACTGTGCGCTCAGACGTTAGAGCGGATCTCATACCCTAGTCATTGAACTGGGGACTTCACTCGTGCATCACCCTGTGTTTGACACAGCCATTAGGCATCCTGACCCAGTAGCCAGAAAACTGAAATGGTGTCTAAGTTAAAAGGCACTGTATAAATGTGCGCTTGAATCATCTCTTTTTGAACAGAGATTAATATTTACTTGCAGTGTCCCTACTTTTCCCACGCGTTAAATAGACCATTTACTGTCTTCTGGTTATTAGGGGTTTTTAAAGTAGATGTTAAAGTCTATTCCAGCCTAACTCAACAGAGTTTTAAGGCCTGAGAGACGGTTATCTGCAGAAAAATGCCCATCTCTCTCAAATAATTAGCAATTATCTGTCAAAAAACTTGTGAACCGACTACAGTAAGAAAAACACTTTTCATCTTTGTTTTTTTTTGTCTCCTTCTTTCACCCTCCTCTTCGCCTCCCTTCCCCCTTTCCCCTAGCATTTTCTGAGAAGTCTTTGCCAAAGGAAACACTGATGAAAGTAACTTTCAGTGGCTGAGCAGTTCCCTCCGTCACCTCTTCCCTGTCCGCCCCCTAGATTGCAACAGACATCTGCCTTTGTGCACACCATGTCAGAGTCCAGCAGCGACATTTTATGTTCATTGTTTCTCCAAAATAAATAAAAGCAGCACAGACGATTCGAATTGGCTGTAGACATCCCTTTGCTAATAATGGAGCTATGTTGGTAATTGCTAATAATGATGCAGTCTTTCAGCATGGGAACACTGTTCTAGCTGTAATGTGGATCTGGCCTGAATAAAGTGACACAGATGGTAACATTATTGCATACTTCTTTGTCGTGGAAGTTACTGTGGGAAAAAAAGCTCATTCCTACATTTCCTTCCCGTTATTTCTTTAATATTAACAGCGCTGGCATGCTTGATCTGTGACCTGTGTCAGTGCCACCTAAGGAACTGAAGAGGAGCCTGCAAAGTGAGGAGAAGCAATTGTTTCCACTTAGCAAAGGAAGCACTCAGATGCTGTTTGACAGAATTGCATTTGCCTCCCTTGGCAGGGATGACCCATTTTGATCACACGCAACAGCCAAACAACAAACAGGCAATTTGCTGTAAATCAGACTTTAAACATCTCTGTAGCTGCTGCTATCTGAAAGACTAGTTCTGGAGTCCTTTCTCATGAACCAGAGCTTCCACATATGTACCTCAGTCGTCCGGGAGTGCTTCGTTGCCTTTTTGCAGGCTGCAAACAGCAGGAACACATGCTTTGTGGGCCGGCTCCTGGGTTTCAGATTCCTTTGATGCGCGTGACGTACGTGCTCCTCTGGGAGTGCCCAGCATCCTCTGTGCTTACGTTCACAACAACTTCAGCACCCTGGTGAGCCAAAACCAGTGGAAGCACACACTGCTACTTTGGCCTGACTGCAATGCATTTCCTTTGAAAGGTGTTTGTAAAGCTGTGGCAGCATGTCAAAGATAAGAGAGGCAGGAATTGGCTTTATTTGCCAAGCGCTTGCCTTTGTTGGCTCTGTCCGCAAGAGCAGCTACCCTCAGTTTTGAACTCTCCGAACTTGCTCTGTGTTCATCCACAAAAATCACTAGCTCACCCAGACCTAGAGTGTCAGGGCCAGAGTTGTTCTTCCTGCAAGATTAGGTCACAGCATTAGATCAAAGCCCTACTATGCCATTTTACACCACGTGGATGAAACAACCAGCCAACTTTCAAGTCCCAAGCACAGGTGTCTAGCAACTGTATGATGCACATATCAAAAAGCCAGAAGCCAAACTTTTCTCCTACCTTACACCTTTCTCATCCACCCTTATAACTGCATTCCTAATTCAAGTTTCAGAAGATTGCTGCTGATGTCTGAAACTTCTCTGCCTGAGGTCTAGAAATTCCTTTGCAATTTTCTCTCTTCATCTGTCAATTCAAAATTGAGCTTAATAATGCCCTTTTAAAGAGTTGAGAAAGAATGATCCACCAAAGAGGCTTTTTCCTGGCAGAAGTGCTTCACATTATTAATTACCCTGTGGAGAGAACATGTAGCAGAAAGCAGTGTTGGCATGTGAGTAGGAAATAAACAGTATATTTGCTGCAGAGTTGCCCTGTACCTGGAAGTGCAAGGCATGAGCAGGAGTGATAAGCAAGTGTCATTTAGAAATTATTGTGAGAAAAATAGTGAGAAAGTGCAGAAAGAGCAACTAATTTCACCTAATTTATCCTTCCAAATGCTGGATGTCTCCTCTAAACTGCATATCTGGGCTTCTCCTGTGGCTTATGGGGAGAGAGATACCTCCAGCAAAAGTACATCCCACCTTAAGACTGATCACCAGGATAAATCATTCTTTGAAGGTGCCTTTATCTCTCTCCCCAGACTACCAAAGGATAACTAGCTCAGAGTATCTCCCTGGGTTTTAGACAACTACTGTAAGATAAAACAAATTCCACCCAAAGTCCTCAGAAATGCTGCCCAAAGTGGACAGGAAAGCTGGCAGACTTAGATAGCTGCAGAAGCTCATTTCTGTCATGGTGGATACAGAGCTGATTGCCAGGGTTGGTACAGTATTGCCCATGTCAATGAGGTAAAAAACATCTTGCAACTGTTTGGAAATTGTTTGCCATGTCAGGCTTAATGCACAACAAGCGGTGTCATTAGTTTACTAGTGAAACGAAAACAGAAAATGAGCACAAGACCTTTATGTTCTATTCATATGGAAGTAAACGTCGTCTTCAAGAACTGAAACTCTTGTCTTAAAATATATCACATGTTGATGTACTTACAGTGCAAAATTGTGTTTGCTTGGGCAGTGTTACCTGCAGCTTCTGTGACTTGACTCAAAGCCTTTTTGTATCTCAGTGGGGCAGACTGACAGACCCGTGCTCACTGGTTTGTGGCATTCAAAGTCACTCCTGCAGAGCACGTGCACTGTAAGCAGTTAGAGACCTTCTGTAGCAAAGAAGATACTCAATAGGACAAGTATCAAGGATATGAGCAACATCCCTGAAGTGGAAGGGAATGGAAAGGGAAATACCAGAGTATAAGTGTGCACAACACAGACTGCCAAATTCAGCAAATGCAATTCATTCACTTGAGCTTCCTCATTCTTTTCTCAGAGCACACTTAGCCCTGTTTGACATATGCTTGAACACTGCTTAATTTAATGTAGCCAACAGGTGCTTACAATTAGGCACATGCTTAGTAACGTGTCTGAAGTAAGATCCAAATAATCCTGCTTCAACACATTAACAAGACTGTTTCTATTACAATGGAGCATTGCACGCTAGGATGTGTAGTTGCTGCAGACTGCATCGCATGGATGATGAGGCACTATGAAATGCTTCTGTTCAGATGACTCTTCACATGCACCCATTTAGGTCTGAGCTCAAAACTTTTTCTTAATCAGGGTCAAAGCAAAGACTATGTCTTAGACCAAGTTATGAAGCTCAAATCCTGAAGTTCCTGTTGCTGCAAAACTCCCACAGACTCGAAACATGCAAATTGGATGCAGTTCATAGACTCCTGGCAGATTGTCAGGGCAGTGTCCTTAAGTTTCTGATGTTTTGCTAAATTGTAGTAAGTAGTTCTGTAGTTTAAAATTCAGGAAAAATAGAGGGCACTGTATTTTCACTTACAGTCTGATTTGTTGTCTCTACCTTATGTAACTAAAATAGGGTGGATTTAAGCAGCAATAGCTTAAGCAGTTAAGACACCAGCATTTTCTTTTGCTGAGGCTTTAGCCAAGCTAAGGATGCAAAGCTAATCTAGAGTTGTTTCTCTTTTTCCTTAAATAATATTTTTATTGAGCAAGAAGCGGATGCCAGAATAGTCTTTTGATCAGCTAAAAACAACAGTGTCTCTAAGGGAATCTTTCCTGTTTATTGTATGCTGCTGCATTTGAAAAATGCTTGCCTACAGTATAGCTAGACTCCTTAAGATACAAGAAGCAGGGCATAACAGGATGAGGCCAAAATGGGAACTGTATATCACAGGAACTCGGAGAGGCAGGAAGTAACAAAAGAAGTAGAAATTCTTGATTAAAAGTATAATTGTACCAGCTTGTGCAAGAGGATAATGACTTTCAAATGTCAGCCTTTGTGCCTGTTCATAATGATAAAGCTATTAAACCATACGTACTGTTCTTAATTCCACTTCTCATGGCAAGTCATTGAGGATCCACAACTGTTCTGTCCACTAAAATCTAAAGAATGTCTTCAGCAGTATATTCAAACAGGTGATTAAAAGGAGTGCTAACTAGAGCACTGCCAACCAGGACTGCTGCACAGTAGTTTAAAACATGTTGGAGATTCTGTTATAAGCCCCTACTTTCAAGGATTTAAATATCAGCTATAAAAATTCACTCCCAGGATAAACGTCAGCCAAGGAGTGAATATTTGAACTGAATTTGTTAAATAAAGAGACATAATTTTTGTAGTTTAGACATTTTATGTGTAAAAAGGAATAAGGTCTTAAAACACTTTTTCCAGATCTGTAAATCTATTTCAAAAATTAACTCAGTAAGAAATGAACTCTTAAAGCAGTCAATGGCTTTGTTATTTCAGAAAATTAGTTATAGCAGAGATAGTAACAAACAGGTTCCCAAGTTTTAAAACCACTGCTGCACAGTTGAGCTTGGTCCAGCTCCGCGTTGCTAGTGGAAGAAACCCATTTGCTTCAGTGGTAATTAGATCAAATGCGAACTGCCTTATCAGGAAGTTAGATTCTGGAAGAAAAAGTAAGAGCTCAGTTTTGCAATCACAACACTTGGTAAAATGTTCGCCTATAATATCAGTAAAATTGCCTCCAAAGACAGGAGGACAAACGTGCTGGTGTCACCGTGGGTGCTTTAGCCTTCCCCAGCATTTCGGTCAGTGTCAGCGCTTCTGATCCCAGGCCATGGGATGGTGTTGCTTCCAGACTGAAGCTGGTAATAACATGTTTTATAATTGTAGGCACATGCCAACAGAAAATCTATAGAATAAATTGTCATTACCAGATGGTTCAATGTTTTGGAGGGGAAGATGTTAGCAGAGAATTCTGCAGCAGCTTCTGCAAGCCCTACCCAGCAGGTGATATTTATGGACTGTTTACAAGATTTTCACATATGGCATTCTAAAGAGGTTTGTAACTTTTATACTCTGCCATCCAGTTTATTTATTTTACAAAAATCCCACTCCAAAGGTCAGCTATGTTCTGTCTGTCTCAGCAACTCCAAGCCTAGGGAAAAATACTGAACATAATCTCAGCATGGAGTAGTTAAACAAATGTGCTTTTAAACATGGTAGAGATGGTTTTGTGACTTGTTCTCATCTATCTTAGACCCTGTGTCTCTTGGCTTTAGGCATCATTTAAATGAGAGCACTGTTTAGCACCTCTTTCACATTCAAATGATATATTTGTGTTCTATTGTGTGGAAATGTCTGTATATTTTCAACACTGTTCAGTTCATGTGAAAGCAGACAGGAACAAACCAAGGAAACAAAGATTATGTCAAATTGGGTGAATAATACTGAAGTGATTGTGATGCATCTATTCTTCTTTTCAAAATCTTCTGAAGAAACCCTCCTTTCCTTTTCCAGCTTCCAAGCAGCGCAAGGAAGCTCATTTCAAACCCTTCCAGCCTGCCACTCTGCTCTTGGTGTTGGGTTTCTGTCTGTGAGCCTCCTCCTCTGCTCCATCTGATTCAGCCATGGAGGCCAAACCCAGTACTGACTTCCCTCCTTACCTGACAGCAAAACAGAATACCTTCTCTTTTTCTTACCACATCTTATCCATATACCTGAATAGATCCCATGCTAAGTAATGAATTGCTGGTGAAATTCAAGTAATGCAAATTATGCTACTCTCGTCTGGTCAATTAATTTTGCAGGTGCAAAATGTGCTTGCACACAGATCAGCTTTTTGATTTGTATCCTGAATGTCACTTTAGCTGGGAGGCATTAGTACCTCCAAGGTATATTTACTTTAGAAGACAGGTGATAAAATTTCAACAATTGATCAAATAGTTGAATCTCTGATTCACGAAAGCAATATGATTACAGGGCAACCATTATTTATACAATGTCTGATTTGTGATATATGTGTATAATCAATTGCAAATTATGTGCTTTTCAAACATCTGCTGTAGTTTATTGTGAGTCTATTAGAGGCTATCTAATATCCAGTAAGAAATGATGTGTAAGAAATCCATCACCTCTTTTCTGGCAGGAGGGCCTTGTAATTCAAACAGAGGCTGTCTATCTTCTTTTTTATATCGACCCTCTGGATTTGAGGATCTGAGGCTTTCTGCTGAACCATCATGAAAATACCTTCATTTCTGCCATGATAAGCCTCTTTTCTGACCAAGAGGACAAAGCAGCTATACAGTACACAGAAGTGGGCACAGCTGTAAAACAGGCATTAGTTCAAAGTAATGAAATAGTGCTGTTAAAAGGGTAAAAAAATTCCATGTTTTCAAGTCAAAATCACAAAACCATTATTTTCATCAGCTGTTATATCACAAATGCTATTCCTTTTAGGAATACATCCCGGGAGTAGAGATTCCCTTTGCTCTTAAGAGTCCAATATACAAACTTTGAAAGCAGGATGTGCGGTTGCTCGTAGGATGCGTAGGGAGGTTTGCGATTTCTGGTCTCATGCAAGTTTTGTCAAACCACTATTTATGAATTCCACATTCTTCACTGGACGAAAAACACTTGAAACCACTTCTCAGCTGCAAGGTATAAAAGCAGCTATTAAATGTACCTACTGCTACATGTTTATAGGTGTACTAAGGAGGACTTGCCTTGGGCTAGGCCTCAGCGGGTTAAATTGCATCCACTTAAATTAATAGAGCCGTGTCAGTTTTCAACTTTGGCAGAGCTGGAGCAGCAGGACAGGACACCGTGCAGGTCCAGAAAGCAGGGCCAGAAAAGCCCTGTGAGAATGACTTGAACATATTTTCAAGTTGCAGATTTCAAGTTGTTCTTTAAAAGCTGAGATTCTTCACGCAGTAACACCTTTTCTCCTCCTGAGACTATTTGGCTCCACCAGCAGAACCTACATACTGCAATGCCCTCTGCTACCAAAGTATGCCGAGTTTCACAAAATGCCAGAGAAGAGAGTATGATTGCAGAGTGTAGGTTTTTTGGGTTCCATGTTGGGTAAGGCGTCTGCCACAGTCCTGTGCAGAGGACAGCTGCTGCACAGCTGCCTTGGATCTCCTGGTCTCAGCTGCGTGGCAGACTGGCATGGGCGCTTTTTTCCCTGTTCTTCTCAGCCTGGAAAAAGTTCTATTATCTCTGTGAGAATTTAACTTATGCAGAGACCGTGGGATCAGGACTGTGGCTTACTCTGTTATACCTAATTAACCCTGGGAATTCTATTCCACAACACTGAACTAGGCCAAGAACATAGGTAGCTTCACGAAAGAAAATGAAGGATTTGCAATGAAGATGTGCAATATCCACAATTATATTTCATATGATACAAAATGATTAAGGGATATAAGCCATAGTGGTTCATGGCACAATCCAAGTTCTAACAGATGGGGATACGATGAAATTTCCCCATGGGAAAGTGATTTTGTAATTGTAGAGGTGGGCGTGTTCCATTTACTGCTGTATTTATTTTAGCTGTGTATTTATATTTGTATAAATGTTAAGGAAAAACATCAATCTATAACCTCTGGGTATTTTTACCATTTCTTTAAAATACAGAAGTAATTGCTGCATACTTCTTCAAGAATAAAAGGGGAAAAAAAAAATAAAACCCTCATTTTTCCCCACCCACACATTTCTCTTCATATATCCCAGCTCTCAGATTGCCCCTCCCTCTGCAAAAGCCTGGGAAAAGATTCACAAGCACATGTGAAAAATGATAGTTTCACATGGCTGTAGTAGGTTCACATCCTTATTATGTAAATGAGTGGTTTGGGTTTGGGCGTCTCTTTTGTGGTTTTTGTGCAGATGGTTAAATACTTAAACACAGTGGGCCAAATTGTTCCTACTGGAATTTCACTGGCTTTGGCTAAACTAATCCAGAAATCGAAATAGGCCGTGGAACCAAAATCTACTTTTGCATATAATGAAATAGGCAAATGGGTAATGGGATTGCTGCACAGTAGCAGAAAGGAAGAAGCAGCCGTGAACAGATTTCCCTTTGTCTATTCAGTAATTAATGAAGTACCTGGTGAACGATAGATCTGAGAAACCTCCCTTTGCTCCTGTGATCTGCACTTCCTCCAGACAGGTAAGTGCAGAGCTGTGTATGCTGGAGACTGATTAATTAGCCCGAGCCAGTTGTAAAATCTTTAGGAAACAAGTGGTGTCTGTTTTCTTTTGCACAGGATGCCAAGAGATGTATTTAAAGTGTGAGAGTCAAAGGTCAGTTTGACATCACGTACTCTAAGAAAGAGCCCTCGCTTGGATCCCTGTTTTATGTTAGGAATACTGTCTGCGAGCCATGAAGCTATTGTACTTGATAAGAGAAGGAGTGGGATTAATCTGCAGCAAGGAAAATTTAGGTTAAATATTATGAAAAATGTTGTAACTGCGAGATCACTTAAGCAAAGTAGCAGGCTGTCAAGGGAGACAGTCAAGGCTAGAACTGACACTTTTCTATCAGAGCTGCTTTGGAGAATAATTAATAAGCGTTTCTCTTTGAACAGGGGGAGGGGCAGCAGGCTCTGCTAGAGGTCTCTGCCAAACCCAATGAGCCTACGAGTCTCACAGGCAGGCTCTGAGTTAATGCCTGTGTACAGATAAAATGGAGCTCTCTGAAAGGACTTTTCCAGCCTCTTCTCAGCTTGTGTTACATATTCTAAATGTAAATTGAATGCAAATACTTTGAGCTGTTCGCTACAAAGCAGTTTACAATCTCCTACACTAAATCTGACCCGCTGGAAATTTAAGGGGCCGTAGTAATGGTTCATAGGATTCTTTCAAAACTAATTGGGTTACAACAGTGAAAAAGTCTGCTCCAATCTATGATTTCTTATGCCTGTTTCATATTTATTTTCACAAATTTCTTGTCATAGTTCAATATTTCTAAGTTTTTAACCCATCTCTTGCTCTTTCAAGGTTAATGAATGTGTTAACATTGCATTCAGTGAGAAAATGCATAAGCCTGATGTGTGGCTGAAGTTCTAAATATTCTGCTAAGGTTTTTATCTTCAGATTGTTCAGGCTTATCCGCTTGCACTGAACCAGGGATAATAACGTATCTTTCTTTCTGTCTTTGCTCTGGAAAGATAAAATTTGTCATTTCCTAGCATTATACCCAAGTGCAGCAAATTGCAAAACAAATGCATTACCTCTACATTATTTTGGGGTGCAGTATATGTCAAATTCATTTTCAAAATCAGATTACAGGAGATTAAATCTCAGTCCCTAATTTGTACCGACAAAATTGGTAAATCATCTTAAAGAAGGGCCAAAGAATTATTGCCTTGATAATAACAGAAAATTTGAACTTGGCAGTTTTATAGATTGGCCCATGTCTAAAAAGCATTCGTAAGGGTTGTTCTCCACCATCTCCAGTGGAGTGGTGCTTCATAAAAGCAAACATTCATTTTACCCACTAACAGGGGTTTTGGCAAAGTAAAGGGGGGCATAGGCAACACGAAATTTAATCCACAGCTTTCCATCTACTGCACCCTACAGAGCCACAACCCAGGGAACCAGAAGAAAGAGATCAAAAGGCTTTAAAAATGTCAGGCAACAGGATCTTATTTAAATTATTAGGTGAGATGCCCTCTTGTTTTTAACAATAGCAAAACATATCACGTAGCCTGTTTTCTTCTCTCCCTTTTATGCTGTTTTTGACAGGCTGGTGCAAATTGCATATAGAAATTGTATTTCTGCTTTCCAGCATCACTTTGGACAACATTTGAAACCACGTTTTTTTTAAACAATGTAATATTCAATGGTATTTGAATCATGTAGAAGCTGGAGGATTTGTAACAGGTTCTTAACCAGTATTGACTGAAATAAAACTAATTTGATGAAAAACCAGAAACCTGCCTTCGGTGAGGCTGATAAGCACTTAGGGAATATAAGGCGGCTTATCTGTAATTCTGTTAAGTGATTCAACTTTAAGAATTGCACATTTCTGATTCACATACATATGCTAAAAGGTTTTTTCTCATTTCCAACAACTGAAATCATTAAAACCATATAAGAAGAGATTTTTTCCCTGTTATTTATGTTGGCTTTATTGCAGAAAGATAGATACTCTCCCAACCTGATGTCATACTGCAGAACAGTAAAACCTTTCTCCCAAGCTCTCTGTGGAACCCCTATGCTGCTAAATCCTTGCGCACAAGAGTCTCACTGACATTAGCAAAAGGACGGCTGTACAGTCTAATTCTTAAAATGTCATGTACATATCAATTCTTGATGCTGTTCTCCTTATCTTAGGTTTTGTAAGGTGAAGCATATGGCCTGAATATGAAACTGGCTGAATATTAAACTTCTCTAGCTTACTGAGTAATTCATGTTTCTAACTCATATGAGTAGTGGATAGTACTTATTTAATAAATCATCAGTTAGCCAAGACTGATGTGCTTAAAATGAAAGAAAAACAAATAAAAAACATCAGTATACACAAGATTGATGATCACACTTAAAAGCAGTTTTCACCATGCCTCCTAATCATGGATTTGCATGTCTATGTGTCTGTGTGTATGAAATGAGGGAAAAGAAGATCTCTGCACCATTCTGTCTTCCTTACTTATGTTAATACTTTTGGGATTCTTTTGCAGAAGAACACAGATATTGCAGATTAAGGAAACAGGATGGGCTACTATTAGGATTCAATTAATATGAAACCATTTTCACTTACGTTATAGCAACTCCCTGATTTTCTTCTCAAAGTGTGTTGGCTTAAGGTAGATGGGTAGGGGACTGCAAAATTCAAGTAAGCGGGACTTGCTCACTTGATTAAAAGGTTTAAAAACATCAGGAGATAAAATGCATGCTGGAGAGGAGCAAGCTTAAGTTCTGGGTGTAAAGGGCACTGGTCATACTGGATGAAAGGCATTTCACATTCAGAATGACTTGCCATAGTGAAGTGTTTACTAATATGCTCACTTCCTCTTGTGTTGCCCCAGGTATCTAAGACAGTTCGTACATGGCAAACAGAGGGAGAGTAATTTATAACGTAAAAGACTCATGCTAAGGCTGGCAGGGAATATCGTTAACCTCACAAGTCTTGATGTGACTGAAGAGGCTCGAGATCTGTATGGGAGACAAGTCTGAAAATTAACAGCCTCATTAATCAAATCACAATGTTTTGACAACTTCATGGTGTGTATGTAATCTATCCTGTATACAATTTGGCTAAGGCTTTTATGCAATGAGACATTTTTTACAATAACTTTATGTGAAAAGACTCCACCCCACAGTACAATTTCTGGATTGTATGCTGATTATCAAAGGGTGAAAAAGCATAATCAGCCGAGATTCAGATAGAAAATACTGCCAGGATTATGAAGGAGGTAACACATCTTGTTTCCTATTCTATTTTACTGACAGAAGTATAATCACCATCATCATTTAGAAAGTCTTGGGGAAAGGTGGGCAACCTCTCACACCTGAGCTCAGGTATAGGAAATGCCCCTCTTCAAAGAAGAAATCCTTTTAATCCGTTTGCCCAATATGTTTAGTTAAGAGTGAAACAAGTGTGGACAACCTGCCAGGGCACCCTGCCACGACACCACAGAATGTCTCCCTCAGACAACCAGTTCTCCAGAGCAGCAGGATGCTCAGCACAGGGTAATTCAGAGTAATTCTGGGTCCCTCAGATGTCAGACAATCATGTTCTGCTTAAGAACAGGCTCTCCCCCAAATCCTTCATTCTTCAGACTCCTTGTAAGTACCCATCTTAAGGAGCTTATGGATACATGGTAGCCTCTTTCCACACCTAGGGATTTATGCAGAAGGCTTATTAATACTTTTGAGTATTAATTGTGTAAATCCCTGCACATCTAGACAATACTACATCCATGAGTATTTCTGGGTTATAAAGAAATGTTATTGCTTGTTATAATGTGCTTAGTGGAATGAGTTTTGATGTTGTGGCAAGAGTAGCAAAATGCCCTATTTCACTATGAACATTTTGAAATGGAGGCTCACAAAAACTAACTAGCATTTTAAGTCTCTTTCTCTGTTTTGTTCATTTTCCATATGCAAAGGTAAAATTCTAAAACAAAACTAAAAGACTTAGGAGCAAGAATGCAGAACTGTCAACTAAATATATCTGATTACAAAAGATGTATTAAATCACAAAATTAATGATAGTGTCACTAGTATTGAGACATCTCAGTTTATCCAATGCCTTCAAACTCTTTCAGGGAAATATCAGCATCTGATTTTCCAGACTGAGAAACTGAGGCACAAGGGATTTAGCTGGCACTTGACTTCACTGAATAGTGATGGCACAGGAACAGAGCCTTCCAGGCCAGTCTCCACCCACTTTCTCCCATCATCTACCATCTCCCTAAACAACCTAAGCCCCATCGTTCTGAGGACCATCTAGGCTCACATTTGCTTGTGTTTGAAGCATGAAATCTCAACTCTCTCTTTAATCCCCTGACATTATGACCCTGTTAGCTACTGTATGAGCAGTACAGAGCTGTAATGACATGGAAAGTTTACAGGTGAATAAACAGGCAACCCCTGGGCAGCATGGCAGTCCTGCCTGATTCCCTTCCGACACTCCTGCCTTTCCAGCCAGTGGCTCTCACAAAAGCAGAATGACTCCCAACTTCCAGCCTGCTGCATGTTGGACACCTGCATCTGTGCTGCAGTTAAAGACATGACTGCGGCATCCATAATGGTGCCAAATCCTTACCCAGTTAGTGGCAAAGCTGTGGTGACATAGGTTTTATTGATCCTGGTGGGAACATTCAGCACTGAACAGAGTCTATGACATTATTAGTACCTCAGCCAGTTAAATAAAAATAGTTCAGACATGTGTTCCTGTGTTGCAATCGCATCTCCAAATGCAAGAATAGCAATTTTTGGTAGAGTTTATCACTGCTCTGAGCAGCACTGTTAACGAGCAATACTGTTATTTTCCCAGAGCATAATGCTGCATAGAAACCTTACTCAGATCCTTTCCAGCTGATATATCCTTTTGTTGCTGTCATGAGAGGCTCCTCCATGATCCTTATCCCTATTGGGAAAAAAAGAGACAAACCTTCAACAGTTCCTCTCTTATCCCTTTGCTAGTTCTGATTTTTGTGAATTCCCACGTGGAATTTTCACAGAGGAACGGACAAAGGTTTGGGATATTTCTCAAAGTTGTCTGGCTGTTGTGGTTCCTACACTAGACATGTGGCAATCGTGCAAGGGCAGAGGACACTTCATGGTATCTGTTTGAGGAGAAATAGGCAGCAGTTGAGAAAAAGCTGAGATCTGGGCTGTTATATGCCAAATAAGTGAAAATTCAGTTCACTGGAGCTGTTTCAGGGATCTGTTCATCTCAGTATGTGTTGGTACTGTGAGTCAGGCAGGATTTTGCCTCTCCAATAGTCTGTTAGTCTCTTAACATCCCTTTGTTCAGAGAGAGAGAAAGAAGGACTGGCTTTACAGTGCCCACGAGACCAAATTCAGGTTAAAGCTAATGAGGAATGTGTGCCTTTAATTTGTTAAAGGGTTTTTCTGCATGTTTCAGGAAAGAGGGGGGATTATTACCATTTCACCCCTGTAATAAAAACCAGGATCCTGTATCTTGGAAATGTTTACAATGTAACAAAATGAGGTTATGTTATGCTGTAAAATTTTAAAGGGGACTACGTGCTGACACCTAGGCTCAATGGCATGAAACATATGAACAGGAAGGTTTGTATTTAAAAGTTACAAAAATAATGTTCCCATTTGAGAAAAACAAGTGCTTCTGACAAAAAAAAATTTAGATTCCCCCAAATACTGATCCTCCCCCTGCCAGGTACCAACTGTTTTATTCAGAGTAGGGGATGAACACAGTGCATGTGTCATCTGGGTCAAATCTGGGTGTGATGTTGGTTATTTGGCTATCTTAGTACTGAGAGAGCAAAACTGCAGGTTTACCTTTCATTAACATGCTAGAAGGTGACAGCGTTTGGCTGTACTGCTGGCAGAGGGAGGGCAGCTCCAGAAGTTCACCTTGCGACCTGCCATGCACCCCAGGAGCTGCACCACCTTAGACACAGCACAGGGAGAGTCTGCAAGAGGAAGATGGAGACTACGCTGCCAAGTGTCCCTGATTCCTTCTGTGCAAGCCAGACATCTCTATGAGCCAGCTCAGGGGTCTCGAAGTGAGGAAAGGGATGGGGCATTATCTCATTTCCTTCCCAGACTTCCTACTACTGTTTTGGGCAATTTATACCTTTAAGAATGCATAAGGCAAACAAACCTTGTTCTCCCCAGTGTGCAAAAGCCTGTCTTTTGCATTATTAAACTGCAAAGGAAAGCATGTCTTTATCTTGCTCAGATTCTCTGCACGTACAAGAGAGTCCGGCCCAAATACATTTCACGGCTTGTCTGTCTGGGTTAGTGTGCTGCTTGCTGTGAGTGAAGGAGAGGAAAGAATCAATGCTTAATACCACAGAGTCTTATACAGACTGTTCTTGTATGCTTATCACTACTAAGTCGACAAACAAAAGTAAAAACATTAATAGATACCTGTCTAGAAGTGTAAACAAAGCAAAAGCCATCGAATCAGGATTTTATCCATTTAATTGCAGAGTAGCTATTTTCATCAGCTGTGTAACGGTTTATTGCCTTTCAAGGCTAATTTATTGTAATTGATTAATGAAGACTTAGAGCAGCGTTCTCTTATGGGTAACAAAAGGAAAGAAGTTACAACACCATCTATGTTTGTAATTCATTGAGTTACTACAGGTCCTCTTGATATTTCAGGTAATACATATTACAGCTCCATGTCACACTGTCTATTTCCCTGAGTAGAAAGCAAGGACAGAAGCCTGACCCATGAAATGCAGAAGACAAATCAACATCATTATCCCATGCTTTCTTGGACCCAATAATAGCCCTTTCCTGAAGACTATGTTTTTCTGGATCACAGCTGTCAAAGCAGCCAGGACAAGGATGGGAGAAAGTGGTTCTAGGAGAACATTACTGCTGACCTCAAAAGCAGCAATTTCTGTGTGTCAGTGTTAGTCCTGACTTAGGTTTTGCACTGCCCAGATTCCAAAGACGGGGTTATCTCACAGTCATGCGGCTCCAAACAAGGTTTAGCCTTCACTGAGTATAGGTCCAAATGCTCAGCAGATTTAATAGAGTATATCTCAAGAAGTTGCAGCAATGAGGGAGGAAAAGGAAGTGGAAAGAAGCAAACTCGGTCCCATCTAATGAATACTTCCTTGACATTTGTGCAGCTCCTGCTGGGGATTTAAGCTGGCGTGCATGCATGCAGTATGGTCCCAATTACTGAAGCCCACGAGCTGTCTATGTTTGTGTTGTGTGTATGTTCATTACCCTGTTTGCTTTCACGGGTCAGTATTTAGTATCAGAAGAAAACTATGCAAAATTCTTTAGCAGACATTTGTGAATTCTGGCAGGTTTTCAACTTAGTTTTCCATTTTAAAATAGTGTAGGCCGATGCAACTCCTCTGATGCAACTCCACCAAACTCTGTAAATTTGTACCAGGGATGATGCTGATCTGCTGTGCACATTTTCCTTCCTGTAAGTCATTATCACATGCCTCTCTTTCTAAGAAAGACATTTTTATGAGAGGTGGATCACTGGGGTGGTGGTTTTTTTGTATGGCTGGTTTGCCCCATGCTCCAACTATAACAATGCAGTTTCACTAGGCACTGGGTCATACGGCTGACCCCAGCTAACAAGCTGTTCCTGGTTTTAGGCTACTGGGAATGTTTATTGGCCACTGTTTTCCCCCATTCTAAACACATAGTTATTTCTCAAGGCCCATATAAATCATAAGGTCACAAAACTCATAAAAACTGTGGCATTTTCTGTGATACAGGATACAAATTAACTAACTTCAGGCTTAGCAGCTTTAAACATCTATGGTATATTTTATCATAATATAAATAAGTTCACTGAAGTTATATATACTTTTTAGTTCAATGATACACACAATAAAATGGTAATAAAATTGCTCAATGGGACAAACCTTTATATACTGATGTTTCAGACTGGTACAGTTTAACTGTGAGCTCTATTACAAAAACAACGTATTGTAATTCTGTACTAAACTGAGTTTAAGAGAAATAGTGATCTGTTTGCAATAAATTTTAAGTATTCACGTACTTTATAAGAAAATGGTACTGAGGATGCTATTGAATTTCTTAATGTATATTTCAAGAGCAGAAATTTATGGGGAGGCCTGTACTAACTGGATTGACACACTGGTGTGTGCAAAATCCAACTGACAACTATAAGGAAACACACCAGAATATCAACAGAAGTTTTATTCGTAATGTCTCTACTGAAATTGGACAACAAATTAATAGAAAAGGATTGGTAACAATTACTATAGTTAAATTTGCATAGAGGTTTCCACTCTGCTTCCCTGTTCTCATCTGGTTTAGTTGTTTTGAAATGCACATCTTCCAGGCTGAAAGTTTCCCAGGCTGCTCCTGTTCTGGAGAATGAACTTTGGAAAGAGAGAGCTAAAATGATTCACGTCTCTTTTTGTACAAAGAATATAAAAATATACACACAGGCATGCACACATACGTGCATACACATGTCCCCGTTGCAAAACAGAACAACTACTGTGGGACTTTTTCAGGCAGCTCTTCAACCACACTTTCTAAGATCAGAAGGCTGAAATTTGAAAGCACCGTCCATGAGTAAATGTTCCATGCACTGCTCTTGTGAAATATCGTTTAGATTTCACAAAGTCAGGGCATCTTTAAAGTTGCCGGCTATGCGTATTACTCATGCTGCTTAAGGGTTGTTTGTTAAACTGGCAAAGTACACAACCAAATGATTTTGTGTTGAGATAACGGCCCGCCAGGAAACATGCAGACATTGTAAGTGGGTTGATCTCTGAACTACAAATGCTTCTTAGCCAGCTTTGTGTCCCTCCTGTGCCAGAGAGTGCTTCTAGATGCTATGGCCAGGCACTTTGTCTTTTCAAGTTTGTATTACATGAAAGAAGTAAGGAGACATGGTTTTAATCTCTAAGTGCTACAACAGACTGCCAAAGGTCTTTTTAGCAGTATGACAATATTTAGCTAATAATGCCACACATTTTACACAGTTTAAGACTCCATTTTCAATCCAGAAAAGTCCTGAAAGTTTTGATCTTTTGATCCGTTTTATTTAATTAAAAATCTTTTTTCTTTTCTGATAGTGTAAAATAGTCTGCCCTTCTGTCCCTTAAAAATAACACAAAAAAAACCCAAAAAAACACCAGGAAAAGCTCTAATACATGTACATGATTAAACACTGACAAGTCCAAAGTTTCAACAACAAAGCCATATTTGTTCCGATAACTCCACTTGTTTGTACTTATGCCGAGTCATGTGGCAATATACGCGTTTTAGATAGTCTCAGCAAAAATCAGTCCACCCATTTACATGTGTCACACTTCCAGGCAAGGAAGATCCACAGAAGTCATTTATATCAATACAGAGCAGGTATGTGAAGACACTGACCCCACAGTGGATTTTTCACTTGGCCAAGGGTTTGCCCAAACAGAATGTGGTGCAGAAATCAGAACAAAGGACACAACACTGAGAAATATTGAGTTCCAAGTGCCTAATGCTGCACCTTTAATACTCTCTTGATATAGTTCCTAACTGGAAATACATGAAAATACCCATCATTTTACTGCATTTACAGAGCTTCAGGACATGGTTGCCATGGAAGAAAATTGCCGTAACTTGTGTTCTAAAGCTGACAGGTATATCTGCAATTTCCTTTCTCCTTTAGCCTCTTTTAGTTTCATTAATTATGGGTGTTGCTCAGAGAGGTTGTGGACAGCCCACAAGGGACAAATACTTGAGTTTCAAAAGCGTGGAACTTATTTTATGTTCTGAACTTTCACAGTTTCTGTGAAAAGCTAGCATCTACCTAATACTTTTAAAAGTCAAGTTCCTAAGGTTATGATTAATATACCACATAGATCCCAACAGGATAATTACAAATTAATCAGCAGCTCAAAACTCCCAAATGGAGTACTATAAGGTTGCCATCACTTTAAAACATTCCTTTTCTACTTTCATGGAAAGAAAAAGAAATCACAAACAATTCTCATCTTCATTTGATACAACTCTTCTCTGTTCTTTAGGCATTCAAGGAAGCAAACCTGAAGCTTCTGTAACTTACCAGTTAAGCAGGCTTCTAGTGAATTCAGCAGTACAAGCTAAGAGCACTAATCCAACCACAAATCATAAAACTAGTCAGGCACATGAAAACAATGTTTAATGGATATAGAGGCATGCAAATAGTGTTTGACTCCTTGCAGCAGTGTGATTGTGTATATATGCATGAGTCTCTGTATGCAAGTAATTTAGTCTAGTTCTCCTACAGAAATCACATGAATGTATCTGTGAGACTGCGTGAGAGTTTGCAGCCCCTTCTTCCAGTCATACTATGGGTTAAGAAAAGTTCCAAGTTTCAAGTCTCTGTTCAATTTTATTGGAAAGTCACAGAGGCCATTAGGAATCTTTCCATTATTTCAGGAGGAGTTAGACTGGGTTCTTGTATTTAAAACCTGGTATCTGGCTATCTAGGCTTTGTTCCTCGCTGTTTGCAAAATTTCTGGGACACTGTTGGCACTCAGTCTTTCTCTTCTGTCTCCACATATGTAAAAAAAGAATGACAATTTTACCTCAGAGGAATGTTGCAAAGCTTCACTTATAAGCAGATTGGCGTACTTGGATGAAGTAGCTCAACTAACAAGAAGCTTTCTGATTGATGGGAGTCTCTTGGGGGGTCATGAAAACAAAAACAAAATGGTATAATTGTGGTTTTGGAAATAATTTTTTTTTTTTGGCTTACAAGAGCCTACTCTTATGCAGAATGACTGCTTGTGACATCTTTTTTCTTGCTATTATCACCTAGAATATCTTTCCAAATCTAACCATGTCAAATTAGTGGCTAAATATTGAAATAAGCCAAGGCATAACCCTCACACCTGAAATGCCCATATGAAAGAATATAAAGCTAGAGGTACAGTGAGTAATAAGAAAATTACTTTTTAAAAAAATACATATATTTTTCCAGTTTCTTAAGCCCTTAGGTGGCTCAATGTAGATAATGTAACTATGAAACAACCAGTAAAAATTAGACTGCATTTTATTTTGTGAAGAATATTGGAAAGTTGGCGAGAGGTAAGATTTTGCAGTGAAATAGGGAGGTGAACAAGTTGTAAATGTCTCTAATATCTTCCAGATGGCATATTTTACTTGGGAACTGAGTTTAGAGTAATTAGAGGCATGTGAATTTCCTATAAATACTAAACTTCACCAGTTTGACACTAGAAAGCTCCTTCGTCTCTGAAGTCTTTAAACTGCTAAGTGTCTTTTTCCCCCACTTAAAGTCGAAGTCATGGATGTGTAAATTTGTCTTATTTGACAGACAGAAACCTTTTTCAATGAAAAGACAGCTTTTCTCTATGCCAGAAAGTTATGAACTGAAGTCCTCACTGAAGAGGTTTAAAATTGAATGTTTCTTCCCAGAAGGGGTTTTCATTTTGATATACTGGGATCATTATATTATAATTTATTACAGTATGTGGCAAGCAGTGAAATCAGTGGAGTTTGCCCTAACTTCAAGATCAGATCTTTTCATTGGTAAAATGCTTTTTGCAGATAGATGGGCTGAAGACCTTAGCAGATGAATTTTGCTTTTACTTCCCCCAGGACATTATTGCATAAAATGGCAAAACCTGGTCCACAACCTCTGATTCTTCTTCATGTTCTGCATGATGTTGTTACATTCATTCCCAGAGTGAATCCTGGTGTTCACATTTCTGTCGGAGAATTTTCCAAGTTTTATTTGGTATAAATAGAATAGAACTAAGTAAATCCGAAGTAAAATATTCTGTCACCACTTGCACCCTCTTTAGCCATTTATCAGTGTAAACTGGCTTAGATCCATGGACATAAAGGGGCTAATCTCATCTGCAGCAGCTAAAGATCTGTCTACTGTTCCCAGTGGAGCTGTATAGATAAAAGTGCAGATATCTTGCTTATTTAGTTTAGATCTTCAGTTCTGCCAGTCCCAGGTATTCAAAAGGCATGAGCCAAACAACCAGAAGCATGTGATAAGATGAAGGATAATCATAATTTAAAATAGTAGTGATTATTTTTATTACTTCTGGGTTTTGAACTTTCATTGGTTAAGGTATGTTGAATTTCAGATTCCTCTGTTCAGCAGAGAGTTAAAAGCTTAATTTTAAAATGAAAGGGCAAATCCCAAAGCATTAGATTATTCCAGAAACCAGTGTAATAACAAAACTATTGCTAACATCCGTCGCCATCAAACTGTTACAGTGGGTAACTGTAGATCTTCATCGATGTCTTTGTTACATCTTCTCTCTTTTTCACTACAACATTGTCTTGTACTAAACCAGACCCTCACTAGTTCATTCTTAATGGAGACCCACTGTCAGTTAATGGCATTAGTAAATTACTGAACAGTGGCCAAATCCCAATGGCCTTATTCCCAGAAATCTCTTAGCTTGACAGGACCTTTGTATGAGTAACTTCAGTGATTTTGGCCCTGGGTGAAGACCATAAAAACACCAGTTCGCAAAAGACCAGTGGAAACAAAGGTCCCCGTAACTGACAGGGATTTCAGTAAATTACAAATCATTAATCGATTGCAAATTATGTATCTAAATATCCAGGACTTTGGAGAACTATGGCATTCAGATGATTTGTTGTCACTCTTAGGAGGCTTCATCCGCACTGTTAATCCAGTACAAGGAAAAGCAGTTTAAAAGCCTCCTGCCATGGGCATTCGCTCCTGCCTCCCCCTTTCTCACAGAGTTTGCACTGCCTGGCTGGTGCTAATTCAACTGTATGCATGTTCACAGTCGGAGAAATGATCTGTTGGGCTGAGAAAGAAAGAATGAAAGAATGAAAGAAAGAAAATTAAAAAAAAAGAGGTCACTTCACTCATCCTGTCAAAGACATGCCCACACCAAGGGTTCACTTGGCAGGATGGAGAAAGACTTCTCCATTGAGAAGAGTGCACTGTGTGATGGGAATGAGCAGCCAGGCAGCAATGTACTACGCAGGACCCCATGGCACCAAGCACACTGGGAAAGGGCTAAAAAGCAAAAAAAAAAAGCCTCAGTTCCCTGCAGTTCCCTTGCCTCCCAGTGCTCAGGGAGTACCCGTGCCCTGCTTAGGACTGGTGGCTGGCTGCAGACACAGCAGTCACCCAGGAGCCTCCAAGGCCCACGTGCTGCTTTCACCTCCAACAAGCTGTGTTTTGAGGCCCATGCGTGAGGAGTTGTATCCCCTCCATGAGAGCAGCTCGACAGACACTGAGGTTACAGGCAGAAAAACAGCCCGTTTGGGGCTGTGCTTAATTTTCTTTTTTTTAACAGCATGTACTTCTTTTTCTTGTTGCTAATAAACTGGGATTAAGGTTAGTATCCCTCGAGTGCCTGCAGTTCTTAAGCTTTTAGCTCTGGGATACAGATTGCCTTGTGCCACAAGCACTGCAGTAAATCCCACACCACTAACCCTCAGTCACTAATGGGGCACAAATCCATGGTGCAGAACAACTCGAAACTCTTTATTTAGATTTTCTCTAGTAATGCCTTCTGTTCAGCTAAAATGGAGCCTTGTGAGGAATAAAAAAAAAAACTCTATATAATAAAGGCAAAAGAAAGATGCATACTAAGAAGCAAATTCTCAGAGCCAAAGGTAGTCTGAGCAGGGTGGATAATTCGTGTCAGGGAGAGGCTGAGCAGTTTGGTGGAAGTTGAATCAGAGTAATAAAAGAAACAGAGGGGCGGAAAATCTTTTCATTCTAACAGGTGAGTAAACAAAATACTCATAACCACCCTATAGATGCATATCATAGTAGGCTGCAGAAAAATATGGCATATTCAGATGTAAATTATAGTCATATATGCTTCACTGATTGTTTCATAAGGTAAAATGGCAGATATTTAGATTTCAGCTGAGTTCTGCATTTGCCTCAGGAAGGAATTTTTTTAGGCAAAGGGCATAAGATCTCACTGCCCTAATAATAGGAAAATGTGTAGAAGTGGGGTGTAGCTTGGCAGAGTGGCTGGCTTCAGCAGCAGGCAGGGCTTTCCAGCACTTGCACTTCACTTTCTGCAGTACAAGGTGCTATGGTGCACTTCAGGGGTCGCCAGCATGTTCAGAACTGAAACCAGACGTAAGCACTGTTATCACCTACTAGAAACTGGAAATAGAAAATTCACCAAATCTGTATTCTGCAGCTGTTTATGTTTTTCATTGCCCAGTGCTCATTTTATAGGTATTGCTTGGCCTTTTCCTGAAGCTCATAACTCACACTTTCCAAAAAAAGGGCAAGTTTTTTGCAATTCCTTCAAGAATTTGTAGAGGAATTCTAGACTCCCTCTCTTTCCAGTGGGAATCTGTCCCAGACATTGTTTTACTGAACCATAAAATTAGGACTGTCTAGTAATGGCATGTTCAGGCACTGGCTGGGAGGAGCAGGGGGAGCGTGCAAGCTCTGCAGTGCATTTCAGCAGGCTCCCGCCCGAGAGCCACTCATGGTCCTTGCACACCACAGAGGGTGCGAACAGAAAGCAAACAAAAACGGGATATCCAGAAAGACCCAGACAACCAAAAAGGAAATGGTTTTTGCATCATGGCATAGTGGCTCCATGAACATATCCACTGATTACCCCCTCTTCTGGGCAGGCATCTCCTATTTTTGCACATGAATTCATGCTTTAGTCTTTCACCTGAAACTACACTCAATGGTTAGCACCGTGTTTATATTTACATCTCTGTGCCATAAACCCTAAAGGACTATAACATTACAAGAAATATTTGCCACACCATTGGCAGCAGTAACTGAGCAAAGAATTGCCAAGTGGGAAATCCAAATTTGCAAACTCAGTATTCTGGGCTGTGCGCCAAGACTGTCTGGGCGCTGCGGAGGTGACACATTCAGTCTCCTCACAGGGATGCCAATGTGCCAACTGCATCCCTGGCACAGCATCTTCTCCTGACAAACTTATGGAGAAGAACTGCTACCAAGTCCAGAGGGAGATGCAAGCTGCTTTCTGAGCTTCCTTGGCAGCAACTCCATTTTCAAGTTGTGACTGTACTTTCTCCTATTTACAAGAACAGTTGTATGTGATACACTATGGTCTCTGGTAGGATTTTGAAAAGTGCAAAAATGACAGCAGGACATTAGTTTCTAAGTATAAACTAGTAAAATCCAGAGTAATTTCATTTCCCTAAGAAAAAAAAAATAGATACTCACTTAGAGCAGCCCAGATATCAGATGTTGCCGCCAGCATGAGAGAATTCAAATCCATTTGTTAGCTGCCAAGTAAAAGACAACCTTAGAATATGAAGGTTGTAGGGTTGATCTCTAAAGTTTCCCCTTTTCAAATTGTACTTCATACCTATTGTCTCACACCTAAACTACTTTTCTGTCTGTCAGTAATTTTTCAAAGCAAAACAAAAAAAAAAAAGAAAAATCCTCCAGTTTTCCACAGGGCTGCATGACCTATAACTTGCAAAATCCATTATAAGACAGCCTTTTAGTAACCAAATTGTGTCATTTACAATTGCACAGCAGCCAGAAAGAGCACCATAAATTGCAATTCTGTCACTATAAGGGACAATGGAAAGGTGTGGGCAGGTTATCTCTATAAAGTAAGAGAGCAATAGAATTTAATTTGAATATTTTTTGTCAGATTTACTTCATATAATAGCAAAATTGGTACTTAACGGGTTAATTTTTTTTTTTTGGCTGTATACAAAAGACTTAGTAAGACTATAGAAGTTTGTTTATTTTTGAGGTGTAGCAGAATAAAAATACTGAATTCAAACCTTTTGGGGTTATGGTTTGGGTTTTTTTAATATATGCATGAAGTTAAAAAGCATGTAAAAATTTGCTTAGCATTTTTAGTTAAAATTATTCATATCATTTAATAATTCAGAAATAGGGTTCTTCTTGATATTAATTTGAAAAGTTATCTACTGTTGAGGCTTGAGCAATGAATGGTGCCTGGGAAACTGGTGAAATAACGTCATCATGGAGAGAAGAGCAAAGACTGTCACTCAGATGCTGTGCTTTTATGTGGTTACTCTTTCTCTTTAACAAGTAGTTAATTATTTGGAGAAAGATTGTCTTGTTAAAAATTCTCAACATTCATTTTTTCCCTAAAGTGTAAAAACCAGCAGCCTGCATTCCTGAGTACTTGCAATAGGTTTTGCAGGAAACCTAGGGCTGGTATTCTTAAGGATATTCCTAAGGGGGGGAGGACAAAACCAAAGAAAAACAATTCTGAGGTCTTTCTACAACTCTTCTCCCAACTTTCAAATCCTGTTATACCTATGTCATAAAGAAATTCTAGAAAGAACAGAAGTCTAATTTTTAAAAAATGCAGGCTACTTAAAGTATCTGTAAAATTAGCTCAGAAATGCAGGTTTCTGCTTTATATTTCTACCAATCTGAAATGGGACAGTGAAGCTAACTAGCTGAGCAATTGCTACTAGAAAAATCAAATACATAAGAGGAAATGCAGTTACCACAATATTTCACATATGTTAATGCTTACAGTTCCATCAGTGTCAGCTTTATTTTCTACTTGATATACACCAAAGCTGGCACACAATTTTAACTGATGAGGTAATGTCATTTTCAATTTAAGGAGCCTTAAGCTGTCCACTTTAACTAGTGATATCATCTTTGCAGTTGTCTCATGGGGCTTCACGTAAACATAAGTAATGTGCCCTGGACAGTTTGGAGCTGAGTTGTTAAAAATGACATTGGTCATGATGAAGACATTTTTTTCCTTTGATCTCTTTAAAAATGTCAGACATACTTTATTGTCCTGTCATTTTTAGCTCTTCCTTGTATATTAATATGTTTGGAACATTTCAGTGAACATAGCAGTAGAATAAAGGTCTAAACAAATTAATGGCAACATTTTAATGTCAGTTGTAGTAGGATAATGAAAAGTAAATGAGATTGTCTGGCTAACAGCAACTTGTTAAACAAAACGGCAGCACAGCTGAGACACAAAGACTCAGGGGCAGAGAAGAGCCTTTCGCTGCAGTCCGAAAGAGGCCCAGAGCAAAACCCAGGCTCCAAATGCCACCACCTTTTAGGGAAAGGTTAAACTGATTCTACAAATTGTGTCTGCTCCTCCCTCCCATCCAGGGTCGAGTGAAATCATCCGCTAATAAAACTTAAAACCAGACCTGTCTCCGCACCTGCAGCTTCTGCCTCTCCGTGACTTTTTATCCTCATTTGTATTCGCTCGGCTGGCTCAGTGCACCAAGCTGCTGGGCCCTCTCTGCAGCCCTCTGAAACCAAATCTGTCAGACCAGGCCTGCATGTTGGCACCTCTGGTGACAGGGCTGAGGAACCCTAACATGACTGTTGCTCCCAGGCAAACTTTTACCACCCGTCATTGCTGCATATTATGTACCTTTTCTTATCAAGTCCTTAGGAATCAAGCAAGTAACCAGGGGAGGATTTAGCCCAGCCTGTTCAGTAATCACATGCTGTACAAGTATGAATATTATAACGTGCTCTTCTTGATTCAAATACCTGAGCAAAGATGATTTGTAATGAAGCAAGTTTTGTCTGAGAAAACCCAAGTGCCATGACTGATGTGTGGATTTTGTGATTTGCTCCAAACTATTTGTCCAGCTAACAAGGAAAATAACAGATTTTTCTACCACTGATCTGAAACATGGTGGAGTTTCGAACAAAATCTAAGGTTTAGGGATTTATTTATTATTCTGTGGACATATGTTTGGAGGACAGCATATGGAAATCAAAGTATTGTTCATAAAGAGCTCCAGCCAAAAAGACATTTTTGAATTCATAACAGAACTTCACAGTTTGAAAAGAATGCTATGCATTATGTATTGATAACAACACTACACAGACAAAGGAACACAATTTAATAATACAGAATTGTGCTCATGAGATTTCCTTTTTTTTTTTGTTAATTGGTTACTTTAGCTGACATTGTCTGCAAGCATAATGGACACCATTCTTCCTAATAGTTCCATGTTGCCAGATGATGTCTACAGACATAATGTAGTCCATTTTAATTATTTCATTTTGCTTACATCTTTCAGCATAATGCATTTTCCAAGCAAGCTAGCATTTTTCTTGATTATCTATGTTGTGTTATGGTTTCTAAATTAATTAGGTCTCCTTCTTTCCTGGAAGTTAAAAGTTTCTTCCTTCCATTTATCTACCAGGTATGATTATGTTGAAGTGATTGATGGAGATAATCCTGAAGGACGCTTATGGGGAAAGTACTGTGGAAAAATTGCTCCCCCTCCTTTAGTGTCTTCGGGACCATATCTTTTTATTAAATTTGTTTCCGACTATGAGACACATGGAGCAGGATTTTCTATCCGTTACGAAGTTTTCAAAAGAGGTGAGAAACAATTCATTGTTATATAGCTCATAACCTGGTTTTTTTTTTTTTCTTTCATCAAAAAGTTCACCATAATCCTTTGGGATGTGGGGAATACATGAAAATTCTTGAAAGAGAAAATTGTATTACCCTTGTCATTCCAAGGTGGGGCATGTATTCAATGGGTGTAAATCATTATGAATCCAATGGGTCAGCTGTATCTGATGATTGACTCCTCTGGGTGTAATGTGATAGTCTTCATCAGCTGTTTTTTTCAACCTTCTTAAAACCATTAGCTTTCCTCCTTTTTTTTTGGGGGGGGGGGGGGTGGGGGCGGTGGGGGGTGTGGGGTGTGTGATAATAATTGCTGTATGATTTCCAATGTACTGCCTTAACAGCACTGTAACCTTCTGAGTCCCTGACTTATTTTAATTAGTGTTTTGCTCTGCATTCCCAAGTGACGGCTGTGGGCTTGGAAAGGACCAGAGTACACATGGGCAGCAGATGATGCTGCTGCTGTTTTCACAAATCGTGTTTGGGAGGTAAAGGAGAGGAGAAGCTCACGCTGCTCACAGGCATGTCCTGCTGGAAGCTTGTGCTGGGAGTTCAGTGCCGGTGAGCACAGATAGCTGTATGGGGTGCAGAGAAAGCCTGGAGAAACAAACAGTCCAGGATTAACCAGACAGATTAACCTCTTTGATAACTCTCTTTTGGAGTCAACAGCTAGAAGGGGAGTAAGATCTTTTGGGGGGGGGGGGCATACACCTTCCCTATAGCTGGATGCAGATCAATAATTCGTATATTCCATGCCTGGACAATATAGGACCAAAACTCTTGATATACAGAAAGACAATAGCTTAACTTCATAGGAAAAAATATTAACTTCAACATCAATGCTTAGGGTCATATTCACAAAAGCAACTCAAAACTCCAAATTTGCAATAGACACCACTCCCAGACAGTGCCCCATTTTCAGAACCAGTTCAAGTCCCTTTTATACACCTAAACCAGAGCCAGATTTTCAGCTACGTTCAGCATACAGGCTTCGTGGCAGCTGTACTGTTAATGAAGAGAAGCACAGTAGTGAAGTCTCATTTCTGTTGCATGCTATTGCTGCTCTGCACAGTGCTAATTGGGGCCGCAGACCTCTCGTTCACCATCTTCCCTGTCTGTAAATCCACTCTTGGTTCCCAGAAATTCTTCTGGTGACCTTCAGGGTCACATTTTTTGAAAGAACTCAGCATCCAAACGACACCAAGCTTTCCTGAAAAAATATCTCTATTTATTTTGGTGTCTTTAGGAGACTAAACTCTTGAAACTGTGTCCTGAAGTTTCTCAGTGCTTACATATACAGTACCATCTTTCGTAAAGAACAAGGCTGAAATGCAAGAACAAGTGAAAGAATGATCTGTGAAACAAGCTATTTAAGCAACTGAGCATTTTCAAGAAAAAAGCTTTTATGTATTTCCTAATAGTGTAGTGGCAACTCAGAGCTCTGACAGGAATGTTGTGTTTATTTCCTTGTGTGGTCATTTACATTTCTCAGTGATACACATTAACCATGTTAAGATGGCATTATGAATGTGATCTTACACACACAGAAGTCAGGCAACTCAAAATTATGGCTCCCAGAGCAACTTTAACTCTAGTTCATTCCATATAAACTGTATATTAAGGCAGGAAAGTTATCACCAGGTACAGCGTTAGAAATGCTGTGCATACACAAAGGATACAAGTTATAGTTTCTGTGGGAACACAGCCCTTTTTAACTTTTGAGTTAATGCATATATGCTATTCCAAATTTACATTTTAATTTCTGTACCAAATAAAGCTGACCAATTTACCCTGTTGCACAGGAGAAGCTCATTGCTCACACCAGACCAATATGTGTCATTTTAACATATTCACAACTTAGCTCATCATTTTGCAGGTATGAGACGTATTAAAATGATCCCAAGCCCAAGGTCATGTGGTGCTGAGCTGAAGACTGAGCTGTGTTCCAGCACACAGTATATTTTTGCCCATTATTCCTGTGAGAGCATCCTTAGTTTTTGAAACGAAAAACTGCATTATGCTACCTGTGTCCTAAGCTGAATTCTAAACCTGATGCTTAAAATGCCATGTACTATGGAAATTGTAAGGAGAGACTAGCACAGGTTATAACGGTGATAAATGTAGTATGGGCTTTGAGAGTAGGAGCTGCTACTTCTCATCCAGCTCCTTAACCAGAAAGACACTGAGGAAGTTGATTTCCAGACTAAAACCTGAAACCCATGAAACCCTAATCCCAGACTAAAGCATGAAACTCAACATTTAGCTCATCTGAAATGTTCATCATTTTGACTCCATCAGGCAGCCTATCTTAGGGTGGATGAGTAACCTATTCACTAGAAGAGGATCTATGTGGTTCACATTCAACATTCTTAACTTCAGTCGACTAAATTTATGGTGTAAACTGAAAGAAAAGACAGCGTCAACCAGGAAGGCAAATGATCGTCTGGCTCCTACAGTGACACCTACAGAAAGGAAGCGAAATTATCACTAGTGGCATCACTTTCTTTGCTCTCTCTTTTGCCTCCTCTCTCTGCCCTTCAGCTCATCTGTCTTCCTTTATTTCATACACACACACACATGTATTTTCTCCACCACAGAAGTATCTATTCTGTCTGGTCTCTGCTAGAACCTTTTCTGCCAGTTTTCTATGAATATCACGCCATGGAGTTCCGCATAGCCTCAGTGTCAATTTAATTCCTGGAGGTCCTTCGCAGTGTCAATAAAGGGTCAAAATCTGTGGATGGCATTTTAATGAGGCAGCTCTTCTGAAAACAGTTTTTGTGTCTTGCACCAGATTGACTTGAACATGTTTAAAATAAAGCAAGCTGGTAAAGATACCATGAGCGTAAGGAGCCTGACAATTGTGCACTCACAGAGCCAGGATCTGGCTGTATTTAATAAAGTAATAATGATTCTGGCTTACATTTTATGTTGCATCCTTTAGTGGATTCCAAGAGGAGCACAGAGCACTTCATGCTATGAATGGCATAGCAAAGCTATTTTATCCTGGAACAGCAGCTACTGGTGGGAGTGAGGAGCAACAACCAGAATATAACCCTCCCATACATGACAAGGAGACAAGGGAATGACAGGGAGAGAAGAGAAATATCCAACTAATGTGTAAGGGAGAGATTTAATTATAGGCAAAATGTAATTTCCCAAATTGGAATGGGTCAGGCTACATAAGCATTAATATCCACATCTTCCAAAATATGCCGTGAAGTGCTCTGAATATTGATGTGATAGCTCAAGCATTTCCTATCAGTGTCTGTTGAAGGACAAAAATACCTGAACTGACTAAATTCATTCAGACCTCTCTTTTGCATGCTGAATTTAGCTGGGAGGTGGCCAAATCTGTGGGGGGTAATATGTTTGGCACATTCACAAAGGAAACATTTTCTATGATGAGATAAGAGTATGTATATATGCAACAAGCCAGACTGTTTTCCTTCAATGATCTGTGTTAAGCATTGGAAATCCTCTAAGGCTCCTCACTACAGTCTCTAAGGATGCTGGGCATCCTCATCCAAATTGAAACCTCGCACATGCTCATCCTCCAGCATAATCTGTTGCAACCAAACTTTGTTGCTTGTGTCCTGCCTATACTCCATGTCTGAAGACCTTCATGAGTCATCCTACCCAAACTCCCCAGGTCAGCTGCTATCCACCAATGCCCCAAATCCTGTAAATCACTTTCCATTAAATTGGGAGTGTCAAAAGTCAGAAAGATGGGGGTACCTATGCTGACCCTGTGGGAGGATATGTGGGCAGTGCCTGCAGCTCGCTCTGAGCACACCTGCAGATATGGGATCCATGGAAAAGATTCCTGAGGGACCTAAATAATGGAGAAATGTGATCTGTCAACAAGAGAGGGACTCCAGTTTTAGTTCCCTATATTCACAAAGGCAAATCCTGTGATCTGGCCTTTTATACCCTTGCATTTTTACTGCCACTTCCCGGCTCCACCAAGAGCAGTGTTTGGAGCATCCCATTATGCCATGGTGGGGACATCGGTGAGAGCTGGTGTGTCAACATTGACATTAGGTGACTTCTAGCAACACTGCCTGTAATCACACAGTTTATCATGCCTGCACTAACAGCAACATTTTACTGGTGCACCTGTGTCAACACCACTCAGAATGAGTCACTCACCCTTGGTACATGTACGAATTACCTTTCACATTTAGTTTGTCAAGGAGGCATAGGTCACATCTGGCAGAGTTACTGAGTCAGTGCTCCAGGAACCTGAAACCACTACTCCCTCTACTGAATACACTCACCCGCTTTCGTAAAAAATTCTATTTCACCAATAAAAGCCTGTCAGTCGTAAGATTTAAAGATTTGAGCTTGAAGGGGCTATAATTATTTCTCTAGGGCCCTGTCGAGATTTCTGCAGCTTACACTTCCATTGTTCCCACATGACTTTGTATTTGTCATAATTTTTTCTAGAGCTGGTACAAGTTTTCATATTGTTCCATACAAATTGAAAATTTGAGATCAGACAGTATATGCGAATTGAGCTTTAAAACCTGACTATCAATAATAAGAACAAGCTGGCTGAATGATTAATACAATGATTAAAATGAGGTGTTTCATTGAAAAGCCACCTTTGCTGCTGGAGAGACAATACAACCTAATTTGTTTTCCAGCTAACTACTTTGCTTAGTAGCATAGTGTTAACCCAGGTGATTTTTCTCTTTCTCTTACAGGACCTGAATGTTCCAGAAACTTCACTTCATCAAGTGGAGTGATAAAGTCCCCTGGATTCCCTGAAAAATATCCCAATAGCCTTGAATGCACTTATATTATCTTTGCACCAAAGATGTCAGAGATTATACTGGAATTTGAAAGCTTTGAGCTAGAACCTGATTCAAATACTCCAGGGGGAGCATTCTGTCGCTATGACCGATTGGAAATCTGGGATGGATTCCCTGATGGTAAGAGAAAAATGGACTGTGATATACATAACCATTACTCCAAAGTAGGCTACAAAAGGCATATTCTCATTTTTTTAAATGTCATAGTAGAGAGGTCCTTGCTTGATTTATGTGAAAGGAGTTGAATTAAAGAGAAATGAGGAAAATGCTCTGTAAATTCGTTCAGTAAAGCATATCACAGTCTGAACGCTTTTATTTTAATGAAATATGTTTAATTTTGAACAGCTGGCTTGGGGGAAACCTCTGTTTTTAAAGGGAGTATGTGATGGGCATTCTATGCTAAAATAAATTAAATATGAAGCGTTACAATGCGTTCCCAAACTTTCACAGCTAACACATGGGTACTGTCCAGAAATTTCCACCAATTTGCTCAAACAGGACTTCAGGTACTAACCCTCTAGCGTGAGGAGGAAACAGGTTACAGATCAGCTGTGAAAGCAGAAAATCTCTTTGCCAGAGAAAATGTGGTGTCCATACAATTGAAATCATAGTGACTAAATGATTACCCAGGTCAGGCACCTTCAGTGACAGTGACTGGGCACTGCAGGGTTCCTCCATTATAGTGCGCTCTCTTCCGGCAGTATAAGCAAATCCAAAGGTTTTATCTTAATTTGTTAATTTATAATCTCTGATTAGCTGGGCACATGTGTCAGGGTGGGTGTGTTGGGTACCCTTCTGGAACTTACTTCTCTGCCATCTCAGTAATTTTCCACATAGTTGTTGACCACACTTGACCTTCTGCAAATTCTCTAAGTGCATAGCTAGATATTAGCTAAGCTTACAGAGCCAGCAAGCCCTCGTTTCCCCCTCCACCCAATTTCATATCCCTGTTTTACACTGAGACTGATGAAGAAAACAGTTGCATGATTTCTCTATTGTTTTCATATACAGCAATGGGTCCACGAGATCCAAGTCCCCTCTAGGCAGAGCAGCCATGTACCAGTTCTCCAAGGACCCCAGCTTGATAGGCTGTGGCTCCAGCGTAAAAGTGACTGTTCAAGCTGAAAGCCTAACATTTAGGGTGCCCAAATGCCTGTATGAATTGTGCAAACAGCTATATAAAACTGATTGTGATGCCCTTTTCACTGTTTCTGTGTATGGCATAAACTGATAGACAGAAGCATCTTGAAGCTGTCTTTTTTCTTCTTAGTTTGGTAACTTGTAGTAATATTCAACAACCTAGGATTTATATTGGTTGTGTTGGGCACTAATTGCAGCTATTTTAGTTTTCCATTGGTGTGGTAACCCATATTAATGGATATTTTCTTTGCTTTTATGAACAGCAGTGGCAGTTTCTACAAACTGCTAATCTACATTAATATTTAATTTAAACAAAAACATATAACTTAAGAAACATATTTTAATAACACATTTAAACTTGCCTGTTTTCCTAGATAAATCCCCAATATAATTTTAACTAAAGCTTTTATTGATGCTGCAGTAAATAGGTATGTGCTTTTTAACACATATTTGGTTTTCCTTTTTGTTTTATGCTTAATGGGTTTACCATGGCTCTTTTCAACCCACTACAAAAAATAGTGAAGAAAGAGATTTAACAGTAGCTGAAAGACTGTATAGTATTTAATGCCTCTGTTAGGAAAACAGTATTGTAACACTACAATAATGACGTCTGGAACGGTTAATAATAGGTTTATTTGTATATAGGCCAAATCTTTCCAAGCTGAATTCCTGTAGAACTTGCATTTAAACTGACATGTGAAAAGCTGATCCAATCAATCAATTTATGTGTAATATTACCAAAAAGAAATGCATTCTTGTCAGTGTCAGAGGGTTTCAAAGCAGTAATTTCCTGGTTCAAGAAAGTGACTGAGCCATACTGAAGAGCAATTAACAATGGACATTATCAGCCTACCAATTCCCTTGCAAACTGTCTAAATGAAAATGATCCTGACATCCAGTAAGGATGTTTACATGTTTGTAAATATTCAGCTGAATTTGTAGACTAGAAGGAAATGTTTCCTTAGATACAAACTATTAGAGGTTGCAGTGGTTGTAGGGAAATGGTTGCTGCATCTTTTCACCATTGGACAATCCTTAGCCAGCAGTGAGTCTCTCTTGTTTAACTTAACACAACAAAGGCAAAGAGGACATGATTGCTTCTTGATAAATTCATCACAGGATGAATCCCTGGGAGGGAGGGGAGCTATTTCAACTGAAGAGCAAAGCTGACACAGGAAGCCACCGTTATGACCTGGCTATAAACTGAAGATAGAAATTAAAAGTTTCTAGATATTAAAAAGAGTATCCAGAAAAGTTGGGGGAAGAAAAAGGAGAAAAGAAGGCAAGATAAATCTAATTTGCATCCACATGGACGTTGTAAATTTCTGAAAAATATTAGATAGTATGGTTGCCTTTGATGAAGGGAGGCTCACCCAGGGTGAGTCTGTCAGCCATTTATCTGTTTCCCTTTAGTCCATGAAAAAATATTCTGAAGCTACATCTTCATGATTAACTAAAACAGGGCCAAGGCATGGTTGTGTGTACTTCTTAATTGCTGGCATAGTCCCTTGCATGATTTTAGCCCACGTCAGTTTGCACTTTTCCAAGCAAGTCCTAAGCATGGTTTGGAGGAGAGCGAAAGCTGGAGGTCGTTCCCAACAGGCACGTTGGACACAGACATCCTGCTTCAGAGGGAAAAGCCCTGTGGGAGTGAGCTGTGTCACACTGTTAGTCTGGCCCCAGGAACAGTCCCCGGCCACTGGCTGCAGGTCCGGAGGGTGGTTCCTGGCCTGCTCTATTTAGTGATATAGACATAGCCATAAAAAAAGGAAGCTGTTTTGCTTTTTTGTACTGCATTGCTGCTCACATGCCCAGCTGTGTTAGAGGTTAAAGTCCCCATTGCACTACACTGATATAAACATGAAGTAGAAGGATTTTTTAAATATTTGGAAAAAATCATATCCTTCAGTTAAGCCCCCTGCTCCACAGGAACACAGCTGTGGTTTGCCAGGATGATGGCAGTTTTTAACAGGACACAGAGAACAGTTTGATGGAAGATAGTTGTGGCTGCAACCAGGGCAGAATTAGATGGACAGCCCCCTGACTCTCACCCAACTCTGGAAACCAGACATCCATGTTTGAGACAGGCACTGTCAGTCCCCCCATTCTCAGCAGAGAACACCCCTGATTCTGATTTGTCTCCACCATCTATTTTAGGGCACTTAATGAAGCTCTGGAGGTGCTTATCTCCTTGACTGTACTGAGAGTTATGGTTTACTAGCTCAGACATAAACTTTAGATACCCAAAGTCAGAGCAGATGAAACCCACCATAAGTGGAAAATTTTTTCACTGGAGAGTTTGATCAGCTAGTCACTGGAGATCAGCAGGAAATGGATTTGCTGTTTTCTACATCTGTGATTTTTTTCCTTCTTCCCCAAAGACGCAAAAAAAGGAGAAATGTTCTCTCAAACAAAGTTTCACAATGATGTTTTAAAAGATATGTCCAAATCAGTATGCCTCCGTTTACATTTTGCTTTTATGTAATTGCCATTTTTCTGATGGAAAACAATTTTCTGTTATACAATTTGCCAGCGACTATAACAGTCATTCACAAAGACGTTAATCCTGAAACGTTCTGTCACAATCATGGAGTCCTCAGTGTACCTGGCTGTCCTTTTAGTGGATTGAATCTGGCAAGTGCTGAGTACTTGTGTCTTGATTCTGCAAAACATACGCTTATCTTTGAAGCATGTGAGCAGTTAGATTGACTTCAAAAGGAATTCACCAAGGACTCTTACAGGTCTGAAGTTAAACACTGGTGCAAGTGTTTTGCTGGTTCAGGAGAGGAATGGTAGGCATCCAGGCATGCTTCAAACCTGGCATTTTGTTTCTGCATAACTGCATGCCAAGGGCACCCTTTGGTCTCTTCTTTAAAACAAAGCAATAAGTGAGACAAACATTGTTGGAGAATGTTTGAGAACTATGTGTGCATGTTGCAAATATTGTGCAGAAAAGGGACAATTGTTTGAAGGAAATAGCAGGTGGAGTTGGAGTAGGAGAGTGAGCAGATCACAGAACAGAAATATGTGCTTTTGCATTCATAAACTAGACACCAAAAATGTCTTTGCCCAAGGCACAAATATACCTCAGCCAGCCTCAACTGAGAACAGTCCATTGATGACTTTGAAGAAAAATAGCCCACTCTAAACCAGGACTAGCTTAAGTGATGAATTGCACATATTCATCATGCAGCTCTCTTTGAAGCTCTATAGGCTGTCTATTAGGGGCTCAAAAGTAATTTAAAGAAGTTTACATATGGTTTGACAACGACAGGCTAAGCATTGCTGCTTTAGTCAATACCACAAGAGCTTCCACTGAATTACAGGCCAAAGCAGAACGCTTTACTTCAGTTGTTAACATCAGTGCAAATGAAGGTTGCTATTAATCTAGGTGTGTTTCTCCTACGTTGCGGTTGCTTTCTAGAGCCTTGTGAGAAGCTGTTATGATATGACTATACACAAGCTCAGGGTAGGTGACTACTGGGCTGTGAGGATGGGATTAATTTTTCAGTTATTTTCTCTTTAGCATCCTAAATTGTGCAAATGTTTTGTCAATAAAAATCACACTGCTGTGAAAATACTGTCCACAGCACACCAGTGTATTTTAAAGACCAGCTTTAAAATTCAGTAAAATGGCTAGTTGACATTTCTTTTAATCTTTTAGAAGTCTGATATACCATTTTTCCTTGCTTCTGTTTTGTTTGGGTTTTTTTAACCGAATTCAAAAAGCTAAGATTTCAACTGGATGGGCAAATGTGTCTTTCAATAAGCCTCAAAATTTCCTGATACTGATATTCTTGTCCAGAAGGGCAAACAGTAGAAAAGAAAGGAAGAATTAGTAAGGGTGAGGTTTCAGTTTAGTCTTAAACCACCAGCTGTATTCTTTACATTCCACACTCAGATCTTGTAAATCTTCAAACATATGTATTAAGAATAATCAAGGATTTATTCAAGTTCTAGAATTAGACTCTGCATGTTGGGAAAAGTTTGCAAAACAGGTTTCTTAGTTGCCTCTCCACCTTTTAACCTGAAAGTTACTCAGTTTTCCACTATATCATACTATGCCAGTGGGAAGAGGAGCCAAGGCCCCAGAAATAGCTACAGCATGGGCAATCAAATGAAGTAGCTGGCTCATCAAAATGCCTCTATTCTGAGGGTAATGTAGAAATGTCCTTGGGAGAGGACACGTCCAAGTGACTCATATTTGGAGTAAGCCTTCCTGGGGGATGCTGACAAAGTGACGTGGTGATCTACAAGGGGAGGCTGTAAAGAGCTTTCTGGGCCTAAAGGCTTTTCAGCACCTGCCACTCTAAAATTCCAGTTTGGAATATGCTCTGCTATGCTATGTTTTGTATATGCTCTGTTATGAAAGCTCATCTCAGTTCGTAAGGAAGTGTCAGGAAGGTAGTTAAAAAAATGCAGTGGCATAGTCTACCTAAGCAGCCAGCAGTTTCATCCCCTGAATGATTGCTCAGATGGTGTTCCCCACACAGCATTTATTTGATGTGGTGACACCTGCAACATTTGATAATTTATTGTCATTCAACAGTTTTCAAGACTTGAAAGGAAAAAAGGAGAACCTTGTGTTAGCTATTTATGTAAGAAGAATAAGAATCTCTATTTGATCCAGTTCTGCTCAGATCAATTACCTCAGCTGAGGTTTACGCGTTGAGCAAAAAATTTCAATACCTCTTTGCGTAGTATTCTGCAAGTTTTTAGCTCTTGTATCTACATAGCTAGCAAAGGGAATAGTACTGTGACAGCAGGGCCAATCTGTAGAAGACTGAAATGCAGAATCACTGTGTCTTAAAAATTATAAACGAGTGAGTCATGGGGAATCTTAAAGCCTGTCTGCTTTAAACAAAGTTCTCTTCTGTTTGTCATTTCAAAGAGGCTTCCCTACAGGAAATGGGAGGAGGGAGGCTCAGAGTGCCAGGACGTGGTGGCCTTACTTTCCTTATTTTCTTGCAGTTCAGAGCAACATCAGCAGCTATAATGCTGGAAGGCCATCATGGGGAAGATCAGGATCAGAGCTGTTTACATAAAGAAAATGCAAAGAAAACAAAACAAACAAACCTGCAACATTATTTTGTGTTTTTAAAAAGCCACTGATGGTAACAGCATAAAACAACTTTCTCACTCCAAATAATAAAACTGTAGAGCTTTAATGATTTCTAGGATGAGGAAGAATTCAACTCATATCCTCTACAGGGTATTTCATTCTGTCAGTACTGCATTGAACGAACCTGGTGGAGAAGGGCTGAACTGGCAGGTATTTTAAATGCCATGGAATTGCCAAGGCAACTGAAGACTAACTATGGCCAGAATATGGATAGAAAAGCACATGCTGGCAGCAAAAGCTGTAACACCTGAGCTCCCTCTTTCTGGCAGCTCTAGGGCCTTACAGAAACGTGTAGCTTACATAATAAAATTATTCCAACCTGGAACTGTTTTACTTCTTGGAAAATGCCAATAAATTGCTACAAAAATATGTTAGCTGAGGGTTTTCTTTGAACTGTGAAAAAATTAGGAAATATAAACATTTTATATTTTAAACTGAAAGTGAAATGGACTTCCTAGAGAAATGACAAGGTGTTAGTTTAAGCCTGGAAAGCCAGCAGTGTAAGCATTAGAATGACGTCTTATGATAATTTTCATGATGGACTCCATGGATGGGTTTTAGCATTATTTTTTCTTATTGTTTGCAAGCACAGATGTACCACTATTCAACAGCCTAGGGATCTATCTGTAGGGAATGCTCAAGTGCTAGAAGGCCACATATGTTGGTTGTGAATTGAGTAGCTTAATTAAGGAAAAAGATTATCTCACTGCACAGGAAATCCAGAAAAATATCAGGAACTGGTTTATACATTATTAACACTGGGAGAGATCCTGTATGCGTGTGTGTTCTGTGACATGGAGATATACTTTATAAATCCTTGGTCTTTTGAAAGGATTAAGATTTTCCTCTTGATTTCTTTTACAGTATTCTTCATATTAAGCATATAGGCAAAAGAACCATGAGGGTGTGCTGAAACCCTAAATAGGAGGGGATAAAAATTCATTGGTCATAGCCTCAATACGAGTGCAAAAATGATTTCTGAGTTCACTATTAAATTAACAGATTACCTGAAGTCTTGAACATAAAACCTGGATGGTGCTGTTTGAACTCCTATTCCAGAGCCTCTTGTAGGCTGGGTGGGCAAATAAGGCCATTCAGATGTCCTTGTCATAAATAGTGTTTCAGTCACACTTTGGAAAATACTTTTTGTGTTTTGTACATGTAATTTTGTGCATCATTGCCCTCTGTACACCTTAAGGACACTTTTTGAAATCCTGGTTCTTTACATTTTCAGAGGTTTATGGAGTGTTATCTGGAACATTTTAGAAGTAAGATTACTAGGGTAGGATAAGCAATTTATTGTTCACCACTAAGTTATTGACGAGATTGTGATTTTGAACTGTTGTAGAGGTTCACTATTTCCTGCTGAGGGACTTTCCTTGGGAGGCTATTGTAGTGGCATCTATTGTAGTAGAATTTGTAGTTTACTATTATATCCCATCTCTTTGCAGTTGGCCCGCACATAGGGCGTTATTGTGGGCAGAACAACCCAGGACGTGTCCGCTCTTCAACAGGGATTCTTTCAATGGTATTTTACACCGACAGTGCAATAGCAAAAGAGGGATTCTCAGCAAACTACAGCGTGTCACAGAGCAGTGTATCAGAAGGTCAGTATTTATCTATCCTGCAGAGCTTCTTGGAAACTATTCTTTGTTATGTCTTCTTGCACACCAGGTGTTGCGTGAAACTTTAAAGAAACCTTAAATAAAGAAGATGGTGAGGAAGGGTTGGTTCTGTTTTGGTTGGGTTTGGGTTTGGTTTTTTTAAAGAACAGCTGTCCTTTGAAAGGCAGTGCAAGAAACAGAATTTTTCGTACAGTTTCATTCTGCAATATTTCCAGGAAGTTGGGATAATTATTGTGAAAAACTGTGCTGACCAAGGAAACGCAGGAATGCAGAGCAATTGATCACTTGCACTAAAACAATGAAACATGAACAATGAATGCACTATCCAAAGCCTTCTTTTATTACATGGAATAGGCTTTGATGATCGATTTCTTGAATAAAAAGAACCCATTTAATATATGTGTTCTTGTTAAACCATTTCATAAGCTACCTAAGCTTTGTTCTCTGTCTCATATTTTTTTCCCAGTTGCCTCATTTTCATGCTTACCCTTTGGACAGAGAATGAAACAAAGTGAGGGAGATGCAGAAAAATAACAGGCTGTGTTACACCATGTCCTTGCAGATTTCCTTGCTTTGCTTGATGATAAAACATGCACTTTAAATCAAACTCTCTCTCCTTTCGGTGACTTACTGGGTTTTGAGCAGATTCACACAGATACGATGTACTTGTTTAGTCAAAGAAGGAACAAAAGAAAAATTAGTATACTGAAATTATCCCTGTTACTCCCCATCTCTTCTCTGTCCCTTGCCTCTTTAATAGCTTTCTTGTATGCCCCATAGCCGGGAAGAGGGAATGGAACATACCCCAGCCTCTATGGATGGGAAGCATCCTCCGCCATCTCTCTCAGATTGTACCTCCAGCTAGTTTGGCTTCTCTTTATGTAGGTGGTGCTCCGACCCCTTCATGAACTAGCATAGCCAACTTGGGTCCCCATGTTCACGTCCTCCACATCCATCCTCCCTGGGCTGTAGAGACATCATCACACTGGAGCCAGAATTAATAACGTCTGCTATGCTGGGATGCCTTCAGCTCTTAAACACAGGACGACAGAACAGGAGAAGTTAGTGTGTGTGAAAACCCTTTTGGATTATAAGAGAAAACATTTTCTATGGTGCAGGCTTAGATAGGGAAGTGATTCCTGTCACTTAATTTCAGCCTCCCTTGCTTTTGTGTTGTCACTACAGAGAGGGTCACCTCCAGAGGACAGCTCAGCCTACTTATCTATCTCAGGCATGTGAGATGTCCCCAGGAGGTACTTGTCCTTCTCAGTAGACTACAGGGAAAGCCCTCATGTCTAGGTCAAACTAGACACCTGCCTTTTAGATATTTTAATATGACTCCCACCTACCATGTCTTGAGTTCTTTGTAGTGGCTTATGGATCTCCTGATTCCAAGCAGAAGTTAATTTACTTTGAGTCTTACCCTAAAGTAGTTAAGTTTCAGTACTGCACCCAAGGCCCCTAATATGTTGAAGCAGCACAGAAATGGGGGAAAGGTTGGTATGCCACAGGAAATGCAGTTTGGCAACAAGTTTAATAATTCAGTTATGGGGCACCCTAATTACAACTCCTAAAAGGTACCCTGATAGCATTTCTGAATATAAGTTTTTGGATCCCAGATCAAAGATTTTAAACTTTTTTCTTCCAGTATATTTTAATTTTCACTGAAAAATCAGAACTTTGCTTATTAAAAGCTCATTTTTCCAACTCATAGATTTTAAAACCTTCAGCTCAGCACCTACCCCTCCATTAGAGACATACCAGCTCCAGAGCAGGTGTGATAAAAAGGAGTGTGTACCCAAATGTCGGGGTCTCCACTTCACACACTGGTATTTTACCTTAAACTGCTAATGAAGTTATGAGTTATATTAAGATACTTTGAAGTGCCTGAAGAGAAGTGTAGGCACATGTTATTTTCTCCTGCCCTTGCAATGGGGTTGGTAAACCTCTGTCAGAGGGTGCCTGAGCAGTTGGGTGTGATGATCATCTAAAGCCACCTGCCTTTATTGCTTCAAGGGGGTTGGAGCCTTTATTTTTGAAGAGTGAGAGAAGAATTTAGTCTCCATGCCCTATCAGCCATTGAACTCCCTACAGTGTCTGAGTTGTCAATTGATTCTAAATTATTTTGGTAATTTTTGTGTCAACAAAAAGAGATTGGATGGAGATTATCAACTCATTTAAAATACAGCACATTATTATATAAGAGGTGGTAATTCCCTTATGTCAATACTCTTCTGGCCTGGATACAAACTTTGTTGATCTGTTTGTTTCCATTGTCCAGGATCAAAAGAGAATGGCTAGAATTTTAATAATATTTTAAAAACATTTTCTATTTTTTGTACTGGAGTAAATAGTTTTAAAATAAAATCATTTTATACAGTCATCTGGTTTGTCTTTCCTGACTTTGTGCATAATTGTGAATTGAACATATATTGTTTTACATTATGAATCCAGAGAAGTGCCTGTGCTACCCTAGAAAAGAGAATTCTATTGTCCTATATTGAAATGGCTACAATGCCTGGCTAAAAATATTTGTATAGCATTATTATTGCAGGAATTGCCATGGCAACTCAAATGACAGTATTAAGAATGACACCATAAGCCCAGTACTGCCTCACTTAAAGTTGCTAAAGAATTCGAAGTCACAAAAAAATAAATTCTTTAGATATTCATATTCAAAGCAGGAAAATGTTCTCATTATTCAAAGTCTAAATCAAAAAGCTGAACGTAATTTATTTTTCTTCAGATTTCCAGTGCATGGAACCACTAGGTATGGAGTCAGGAGAAATTCACTCTGATCAAATCACTGTCTCCTCCCAGTACAGCGCTATCTGGTCTTCAGAAAGGTCCCGGCTAAATTACCCTGAGAATGGATGGACCCCAGGGGAAGATTCTATCAGAGAATGGATACAGGTAAAAAGATAACGTTTTAAAGACACTATTAATAATACTCTGTGGAGTTTATTGAATGTGGAGAATGCAAAAGAAAGAAAAAATAACACAGTAAAGTACTTCTACATAATCTAAGAATCATTGCAAGTGAATAGCTCACATTCCCTATTAGACACACAAAAAAAGACTGACTCCCAAAGGTATAAAAAACCAAAAGGTCAGGAAGATTAATTCTTCTGCTTCCCATGTCTATTGTTTTTTCAGTCTTCTGGGCACAAATAACAGAGATTTTGGTTTAGTGGAAAAGTCAATATTAGTTTAACATGCACTTAAAGTGGAATGTCCCAGTAAACTGAGCATGTGCTATGTCTCTAGCTGATTACAGTTAAGCATTAATATGGCATGGTGTTTAAATGCGCTCAGATTTCACCTCAGAAGACCTGTGTCCCTTCTAGAATATGTTACATACAGAATGAGTTTAGTGATCTCTGTCTAGTGGCTATTCTTCCATGTCCTTAAACACAACATTCATTAGCAAGACTGGCCGTCTGGGCTTTGCTCTGTTAATACAGGAGAAATCCTGCAAACATTTAACCCAGTGAAGAGACTCCTTGAGTTCAGTTAGTCTACTTTGGCTCATTTGCTATTTGTCATCAGGCCCATAGCTTAATTGCACAAGATCCCTGAACAGGTTAGAATTGTTGATGTGAATTACTGTTTACAAATAACCTGTACTAGCAGGCAGGTATTAATATCAATAGGTGAAAGAAATAGTGATTTGTCTCAATTGTAGGTTGACTTACACTTCTTAGATATGATCTAGATTCTATTTCAGTTGGCAAAAGCTAAGAGAAAGGCTTGAGCGTATTAGATCAATATTATTAATATTGAAAACTTGTTCGTATATTTGAAACGTTCCTCCTGCTTCTTTTGTTTTCTATAGGAAATTACTAACTGGCATATAAAAACAATGCCTTATTAGTCGTCCATACGAATGTTCACATTGATGTTTCCTGTGAGGTTTGCTGTCTGCAAGAAAGCTTAAAAACATGTTGAGTAGCAGTTAGTAAAGGGAAGAAAGAGAGGGAAATCTTTCATTTCTAATCCTTTGCACACAATGAGACTCCCAGGTGTCCTGCTTAGGGGCCCCTACACATCCTGAGCTCTTGGCAAATTGGTAATCATGTATGATGGACCTAATCAGACTTCAGAGTGGCAAAAACCCCCTGTTGATCCTTTTCCCTTACTTAGGAATAAATGTTAAAATCTCCCCAGCCTTATCTAAGTGCAAGGCTTGTTATTAATCATTGCCACTTGCAATCCATGGAATGCACATGGAAAAAGGGTGGAATGCATCAGAATCAAATTCCTTGTGTTTCATCTGGTCGGAGGGCCGCCACTTTTTCTTTATTTCCTTCTTTTCTGCTGTCACTTACGTATTTATGACTGGATAATCAAAACAAGAGAGCTAGTTAAATCTCATTCATGTGTTCTGTGTGCTTATTAACTTTATTAAGTTATGATGACTACATACATACATATATAGCTTAATCCTTTCACTTAGAACTAGATCTTTCTGAGAAAAAGTTTCAAAGGACATTTTTTAACCATTAACTCCTTTAATAGCAAACACATAACAGAATCCAAGCTACTCCGGGCTTTATGCTTAAAACAGCCCAGGGTACCTCAGGCTTCCTGCCCATGAATTTCTCAGCCTCCTTTTCCTTCTGCTATAAACCAGGGTGCTCAGGGGCTGAAATAACCACTGAGCATAACTCTTAGCAGTGTTACGCTGCCTCCAGCTACCACATCAGCCAAGAAGTTGGTGGCTATTTGTATGCTGTACTGCTCGTGCCACAGCTGTCACCTGTTTCACCCAGCCCCTGGTTTGGGAGAGGCAGCATGAAGCATTTCCCTGAGCAGTCCAGCCCTAGGGCACCTCCTCCACTGCCCAGGGTGCACGTGGAGGGATCAGCACCCCCAGGGCAGACTTCATGACAGAGCAACTAGGCTAGGCTGTAGTAACCTTCGCTGTAGAGCTGGGTCTTGTTTGCATGACTGAGCCTACAAAGTCTTGCCTGAAGATTCACTGCATTGAACAGGCATGCTTAATACATGCTGCTGAAGAACTATTAATCGTTTCTACCAGTCATCCTATGCAGCAGAAGCAACTGAGCTAGTATGGAGATCGAGTATGCCAACCCTGGCTTTTCACAAGGTATAATGATTTAATCCATCTTTGATTCCATTTGTGTCAGGAGGATATTAATTCTTATTTATTGTGGTTTAATTCAGTACTAACATTGATAATTCAAACTTCAAATGTGTTCTAAATGCTTTCCTGTTAAACTTAATTGACAACCTTGAGACGGATGCTAAGTACTTCAGACCATCAGGCACTGCAGTAACAGGGTCCTGGCACATGTGAACTGCCATCTTCTACAAAGGCTTGATGCCATTGGCAGTAAGCACATGTTGCGAGTTTGTACCTGGATAAAAAATTGAAATCCCATGTTTCCTTTGTACAAATATCCCCAGGAACAGATGTTCATCCCATAAGAGCGTACAGACAAACAACCAAGGACATGCAGCTCTGAAATTACCCGTTGAAAAAAAATCATAATATTTTATAAAAGGAGGAGGACACTTGTATATGAAGGACTGAGGTCACTTTGTTCTGTTTTGTTCTATATGCTATTGTAAACTAGTCATTTATTTGAAGTATTTGCTTTTGTGCAGTACAGTGTAAATGGATTTTTGTTGTATAGTGCAAGAACTCTAGAAAATATTAGGCAGCAAAAAGCAGGATGAAGGATACAGCAATGCTGAACTTGGAACTTTTAAAGTGAAAATTTATGCCTATATGCCCTTGTCTGAGAGACAAAGATTTTGCGTATATCATTATTCATTAATCTTTTCATAACTGCAGGTTTCCATACCTGCAGACACGCTGCAGCTGCTTAAATAGTGATGTCTGCCTTCAAACTGCTAATATGCATATGCAACTAGGGCATATATATGAGATATGTGCAATCATACATGGGCGAAGCAGCTTGAAAATTCAGCTACAAATACTAATTTCCTTAGCGTATCATTTTTTTGTGTAGGGGAAATATTATAGTTCTCCTTTCCCTTCCTTTTACCCCTCCCTTCAAGGTTAATGTTTTTGCTAAGACAAAAGAAACAGAAAACCTCAGTTAAGTATCAGCAAAGGGAGATTGGTATCTATAAGGGACGTCTAGAGGGCATGTGATATGATTGTCTCCGTGGAGGTGTTGACGTCTTTCGGACCATTTGGCTGAAAAGAATTAGGAAAATAGTGTTGGCTTGTTGTTAGTAATGGATTTGCATTAATTCTATCTGTGGAGGTAGAACCCATTCTTTGGTGCAAAAACTAGATTGCTCCTTTGTGGCTGACAAGGTACTAACTCCTGAGTTCATCTGAATGCTACCTGCTTACTGGGGTCTGCTAAGAGAAAGCTTGTCTGTCCATTCCTTTCCTTAGTTGTTTTGAAATAAATATCAAAGCTTAGATTCAAAATATCCACAGCACAGTCACACCATAAGTCTGCACAGTACTTTCTCCATTTTATTTTCACCCTCAAACACACTTTTTAAAATTGCTCAACTAACTTGGGATTTGGAGTGACTCCATAATCAGAAACAGGGTCACTCCAGATCGAATTTCTTCTTTAAAAACACATTAATAAAGTCTGTGGATTTTCTAATATGAATGGAATAAAGATACGCATGAGGCAAGGGCTGCCAAAAATAAACATGAAGTTATTTTATTGTCATATGGGATGTTATTAGCTCCTCAACCTTAAGCTTACTCTACTTGTTTAGTACACTTAAGTTTCGCACACTCAACTGCCCTTCAGTGTGAAATAGCATAATTTAAAATAAAAAATAAAAACAGCCCTTTAGTTTAATCAAGAGCAGGGAACTGCCATTGCAGCATAAGTCATTGTCCCTCATTAATGTATCCTTTCACAGGAAAAATAGTATAGTGTTTCCATTTCTGTAATCTGAACAACAAACATGTTAATAGGTATCAATTACCAGCCAGTTTCAGTACTTAGAACCAGTAAGAAGGCCAGTGCGAGGGTTTCACATCTGGTTTTAGTGAAACTGTTCCTGTCTGTGGTATTTAAAATTTAAAGAACTCCTGTTATTGTGCAATTGGGAATCCTAGGGGAGTACAATGTTAATGAAATCCATAACATGCAGGGATTTTATGATTGCATTTTCAAGGCGTTCCTTCAAAAGGGACGACTGATTTCTGCCACGGCAGCAGTAATTGTGTTTTTACAGAGTAGATTTAACGTTCGCATTTAAGAACAGCAGTTACGTTTACACTTATCTGAAAAAGTAACATGCGAAATCATTACATTTAGGGAACTTTTTGTATCTTATTTTTGAAGCCTTTGAGCTGGAGCCATGGGCCGCTGTGCATGGCAAGCTCTTGTGCCTCAGGGACACCCCGATGGGTCGTGGCCAGCAGCCCCCCAGGGCAGTGCAGGAGCTGGGGGGATCTCCAGGAGGAGTGCCTGGCAGGATATGTGCCGTCAGCTAAAGACACTTGAGACCCACGTGTGTGTGGTTTTGAAGGGAGACTGATTGCCTATTACCAGGGTCACTGGGAACCTGTGCTATCATCAATCCTCATAATAGTGTGGGTTTTCAAACCCGCAAGGAGCAACACCTTCTGGGTGCTTTTACTGAAAAATCTGTATGTTTTCTATCAAAATGTTTCTTCCAATGCATATAACACAAATCTTTACACTCCCACCAAGCTGGATGATAGTTTCTGGGTGGCACGATTTTTCTCTTACCCTGTAACACTGAGTCAGACCTCCAGCTTGCCCAGAAAGCAAAGCATGTTTGTTAATAACACAAGATCTTTGGTTCATATTATGGCTGGTGTTGGACAAAACCATAAATCCAGCTTTAAGAATCCTAGCATCAGATTAAAACTTTGCAGCCATAAAATAAAAAGCACTGGTATAAACACACTCTGCCAGTTCAAATTTGTTCAAAAAAGGTTAACAGGGGTTAACATAAATAGACATTATACTTTGGATTGGGTATTATCAGTCATTCTGCAGCTGACACAAGGCCATACGCTAAGATGAACTCCTTATTGTGTGTTCTGGCTAATATGACATAAATGGCTAATCCAGCCCAAATTTGTACTGCTGGGTTTTTCAGCAGGGCACAGATCTGGCACCACGTAACAGCTGGAGTCAGAGGTTGGCACTGGGAGCAGGTTTGGTTGCTCCCTCTGGCCTCTGCCTGCCTGTCTCCATCTCGACCCCCACCCATCCCTTTGGCACCTACAACTCTTGCAGAGCATTTCTCTAGACCTCTAGATCTGTCAGCCCTAGGAATATCAGCTGATGTGGTGCAAAATTCTCCCTCTGCCTCTTGCAGCATTTAGGGATCTGGAGAAAGGCCAGAGAGAGGTAAGAATAGGCTTCCTCAAAAAGCAACCTGGGAGATCCTCTCACCTCCACTGATTGAAATATCAGTTGTTTATTTAACACTAACTCTCCCATGCAAGGAAAATACACTTCCATTGATTTAAAACACTTCTATGTATACACTACTTCACCAGAATGAGAGGGACCTCTGAGGTGGAATTTTCCTTCCATATTTCTCTTCATTCCTTTACATTTGCATAAACCTACGTTCCTTATTATTTGCTCCTTTGTAAGTGAAACCCAGAAGCATGTATCGCTTATGTGAACTGGTATATAGATTAGTACAGATTTATTCCTGTAGCACTTCTGAAAATAGTTGCAGTTCATCATTCGGTGTCTCGACCTTTCATCTGTGTTATAGTTTATTTCCTTATCAGGTATTCACTTAAAAATATAGTCAGTATTTATATATGCTGCTGCACAGCACATTTGTTTCATTAACAGCTTTATTCTTACCTCAGGCAGCTGTTTAGGTTGACGTTACCAAGCAAGCTTATCTAAATATTCCACATGAAAGCTCAAGGAAGTGCAAGTCAACAATGCCGGTTATTTTTATTCTTATTATTTCTGTTTATTTTGGAGTTTGATATTGCAGTGAAGTGCATCATATTACTGCATAGAATAACATGAAACCTGGGAAACCTCAGCCTCCCAGTTCTGCTAGCCTTTGAAGGACTGCCTGAGAGCTGAAGTTCAGAGGCTTTGTGGCAGGGCTTGCCCATCATTAGGGAGCACACTGACATGAAAGCACAAAACCTGTCAGTTCTTTGTCTTCTCTACCACTTTAGAATAAAAGTCATGTATTTGGTTCATGTCATTCTACAGTTCATAACTGCACTCCAGTAATTACAAAAAGCAGAGTTAGCTTTGTGTGGAAAAGCGTTACAGTTATCTTACGGTCTTAACATACTTCGCACATGGGCAAAGAATGACAAAAGAATATTCCTTCCTGGAAATCACTGCCAGTACAGACTGTGACACAGCGCAGAAACAGGGTTAATTGACCCAGCAGGATACATTTGTACCTTTATTTACTGTGACATGGGAATAAATGGTAGAGTTTCACAAAGGCAAGTACTGAAATTAGACAAGAGGAAAAGGGAGAAATAAAAGGGCCCTACAAAGTATGAAGGTTTTTTTGATTATTCAAAGTGCTTTAAGAGCTATTTTAGTAGCAGGAGGTTCCCAGCCATAGATTTATCACTCTGGGGACCTGAAGGGATGCTCAGACAACTGTACAAAACTGTCGGCAGCCTTATTGCTCCAGAAGTGCAGGTGCAAAATGCAGTTTAGAAGAAAATCTTCTCTACCTCCCTCTGACATGTTTCAGCATCAACCCTAATATGGAGGGGAGTCCTGTGTGGCTTCGAGCAATCCTGCGTGCAACATATGGAGGAGCAGCAGAAGCAGAGCCCCTCTGAGCCTCCACTACCAGCCTAATCATTATAATAGTTTCAGTTCTTTCAGGGGATCCATTATGCAGAGATAAGAGTAGTTTGTATATACCTCTGTAATTACCTATGTATCCACTTCCCAGTCCAGCCCTACATCCCCTCAACGGCTGCAAGACAGATGGCCCTTTAGAGCTAAGATAGCGACTTAAAAATGTGTCCAGCAAAAGCACTGATTCAGCAGCTACTAAAATAATTTTGTAAATTTATCTCACTTTCACTAGTTGGTTCCAGGAGGGAAAGAAATTAAAACTTTAAATATGGTTTTAAACTAAACACCACAGTTGTGGGTTTTGGTTTTTTTAAATCACAACATCTTTTTCGTCTTTCTTTCACAGAAATTAAAGCCACTTAAAAAAACTTTGTACAAAATTATTCTTCTCTCTCTTACTTTTCCTGTTCACCAGGTTCATGTGTTTGGCTTGACATAAAGCATTTGTTATTATTTGCTTGTTCTTAAACTGCCATCAAGCTAAAAAATCAGTTGTTTGTGCCATTCTGCTTGGTAGGGGAGTGCTCTCCCAGATGGCTTGCAGACCCCGTGGGGGCTGAGGCAGCCTTGCCCACCCAGCTACGAGGCACTGCAACACATCTGCTCCATCACAGCCAGGACTTTTTGCAGATGTAAAGGAAGGTATCTCAGAAGGAGATTTTTCTGAGTCCAGCAGAAATAAATTAATGTACAAGACTAGACAGGTGTCAAACTGTGGGTGAGGTAGAGCTCAAGGCTAGAAGTTAAGTGACTAAGGGTAGTGGCCAGAAACACAGCCTTGGGCAGGAACGCACAGCTGAGGCATGTTATAATAAGCAGAGTTGTTACTGAGCTAAAGGTCTCTGTTCTCACGGGGCTGACCCTGGGTTGGAGAGGATAGGTTACTGCTGAGTGCTTTGCAAAGGCAATTGTGCATTTTTATTCATTCTTTCCACACCTGCACAGTAGTATGAAGCTGAAGAGTTCACAAGTCCTATCGGCCCTCCTCATCCCACCATCCATGCTCCAGATTTTCTGTTGCCGAGCTATTATTTGCCTCCCCTGTCCTTGTGTCATCCTGCTTTTCTGTCCCAGTTTAATTCTGTTCTGCCCATTAGGTGACATTTTCACAGCAGTAGCAAGACAGGTAAAGTGGAAGGATAAATGAGATTTCTTCCAAGTGGTAAATACCTGCCCTTCAGAAAGCAATTTGTCTTCTTCCCATGAAAAAAAAGAAAAAAAAAAAGAGTATATTTCAACAGGGAAATACTTCCATTTTCCCTTTACCTCTAATGTTTTCATTCAAGATTTTTAAAAACTCTTTAAAAAGGCATCAGAGTCAACTTCATTGCTGTCTGATAAACAAAACGTACTAACAGAGAAAAAACAGTTGACCAAACATTAAGCTGAGGTTTGGTTCCTCTGTTTTCAGGAACAACTGGCTTCTCATCAGAGAAGCACTGTTTACACATAACTTCCACCAACCAGCTGTACCTGTGTAGTCTGGTCCTTCTCTTCATTGCAGCCTCCTGTGTTGAACACTTTGGGCCACGTTCATTTCTGGTTTGGATCCTCCAAAGCTGCTCAAAAGATCAGTTTGTCCTATCAGATATAAAACTAAGGCATATTTTAGCAGGTCATATTTAGGTTATAGATTATTGTACTATAGACTAAGGTGACTTTCAGCCTTAACACAGACAGGAGCAGACTCTTCCATTGCAAGTCCTATTAAATTCAAGCTATGTGCTTGACATAGCACAGAATAATTTTAAAATGCTCTTATCAGGCCATAAAAATTAACTGTCCACAGGAGTGTTCCCCACTTTCATGACATGCTTAACTAAGAAAATACATCCTGTGTTTATTTTAAAAAGCCACAGCACTTAAAAATCGATAGCTTTGCTCTTAACATAGCTGGAGATACAGCAACTTTTAGAGAGGCTGGGTGGGAGTACACAAACCAGGCACTATTCTTTCACCAAAGAAACCCTGGAAGTTAAATCCCCATGGCTGGAGTTTGAGTGGGCTTTGTTGAGAGGAGGGCAGAGCTGGGGGCAGCCAATTTCCCTAGTTTGCTTTAGCACCAGAGGGTAAGTTGTCTTGGTAGTCACTGGCTTTTACCCTCCCTTCTGCTGTCCCCCTCCCTCCTCCGGCACGAGAGCACCGCTCTCAGCAGTGGGTCTTCCAAATCACAGCCTCAGAAGTGTTTCATCTACATGTGTGCATTTCCTCGGAGCTATGAGGGACATACCAAGGAAAAAGCAAAATAATCTTTGCACGTATAGTCTTTTTCTCTCGTTTTTCCTCTGTACATTTACAGTACCCTCACCACACCATCTAACTGCAGCTATTTTTCTAGAAGGTAGCAGAAACTCATATTTTAAAAAAGCAGTGACTTGCTTGGTGACCCAGTAGTAAATTAAAATCATCATACACAATGTGTATGAAATAGAAAATCGAATTTTGGTGCAACAAAACTGACAGTTCCATTTAACAGAGAATAAATGAATGCAGACTCCTGTGGATGACTGACTGATTTAAAGAGGCTGTGCCGATTTTCCAAGATAAGAAAGATGATCACAAGAAAATACATATATTTCTACATGACACAGGTTATACACCTATTCCAATTGCCAGTGAAATTAGGCTTAAAAGGTATTAAATCTTAGGCACTGGCGGTTTTTTTCCCATTGTGTTGCTATTTTTTATAGAAAACCGAAAACCTGAACTTCCAAAAACATCCAAGTGTAGCAAATTTCAGTGGAACTCTCTCTGAACACAGTGATTGCATGGTCAGATCTATCTACACTATCAAGGTGTGCTGTCTGAGACAGCAGAGGCTTAATCCCGCATATTAGATCATCCCCTCACTTACCAGCTTCCTACCCAATTAGCATAGGTATGCTGCGAAACGGGAAGAAGCAGAGGTTATTTCTGTGTGTTTATGCATGTGTAATATTGTACTTATATTCAAAATACCAAAATGTATTATAAATCAAGCCCTGCTGCCTGTACCCTCTGATTTTAACAAGACAGCAGCTGGCAAAAAAAAATGTTACAGAAGAACTTTATAGGCAAAATTGAGTGTTTTCCACCCAAAGCCCAGTTATTCATATGTGAAGCAGTTTGATAGAGAAGCTTTGGATTACTTGTTTCCCATCTGCGCATTAGTTGCTCAGTACACTTGGGGGAAAGAAAGTCCTACAATTATGTCCTCCTCTCAGAAAAGAGTGGTTCTGCAAGTATTGCTATAGAGTTTCCCTTTTCTATAGTTTCTAACACAAACTGGGGAAGGTTACATTCAAACTGAACTAAATAGTTGTCTTCATTCCAGATCAGAGGATTAAGCTCAGGTTTAAAATTAAATGTAAATTACAAATAAGTATTCAGAAAACGTTAATTAAAAGTATTACGTTCCTGACTCATTTATTGCTCAGCAAGGGTTCCTAAGTATCTTAGCTGGAGAAAGGGGCCATTCACATTCCTCCTTTTTGACCAAGTCATTGTACATGTCTTAGGTTATCCATTTGCAAGTTAATGTAGTGCTGAAGCAAAGGTTTTCATTTTAAAGAAGTAATATTTCACAGCAAGATATGCTGCTGCAAGATGTAAACCAATCTTTTTTCTAAAGCACTGGGAGTTAATCAGCCTTTCTCTTCATTGCTACAGAGAGGGTTCGAATGGCATAGGATGCTGATTGCTTAGATCCCAGAGTCTATAGAAATCCCAATACGATTATATTTTCCTCCCTTTGTTATCAGAGTTTATTGTATCTTGGTGTTCAGGTTTTAAGTAGTTTTCAGGTAAAAAAATAAATTAAGAAGAAGGTATTTTCTGAGTCTTCTGAATAATGATCAAGTTACATCAGAGCACATGAATGCGTAAGGTGGAGCTTGCAAATGAATAGCAGAAGGATCGTTCACTATCACTGCATGTGCACTGGGTGCATTTCATACAATGCAGTGAGCCCATTTCAGGGGAGCATTGCACTGCCCTTACTTTTAAACCAAACTCCTTCAAAGACTCACACTAAAATAATCACACGGAGCTAATGTGTACCAGTGGCAGGGCTTCTCCCGGCCCACTTGCAGCATTTCTCTTTCACATTTGATCTTTATGGTTTCCATACTGGAGCGATTTGGTTTGCTGAATTCTGGAAATGTCTCAAGTTGAAATGCTAGTGTATTAACCTGCTGTACTGAGTCTCTTTTGTTTCTCTTTACCAGAGTGCTGCTTGCCAATTTTTACAACCACAGCAGATTTTACTATTCAAACAGAACCAGATGGAACACCAGTTCAAAGAACATGTCAGAATTAAATATTTCTTTTTTAATTAGTTGCTTCTGATTTATGCAAAAAAAAATTAACATAAGAGTGGGAGAATGTGCCATGAATCCAGATGCAACACAGCCCACACAAGCATTATCTTTTCTCTGTCAGAGACAGAGGCCTTTTCTTTCATTTTTTTCTTGTCTTTTCTTTTTTCTTGTCTTTTCTTTTTTCTTTTTTGTTTCTGAATTTCATTTTTTCTTACACTTTCTGCATCTTTTCCTTCTTGAACCAGCCCCATAATGATGGCTGAGGTTCTCTTATGTTCATCAGTCATACTTTTTCATCATTATCTTAAAATTTCTCTTGTAGAAACTGGCTGATCTGCTTCTAAAAAAATTTACCATTCTCAATACTGCAATCCCAGCATCAGCATCTTAATGTGATAGCATCCTTTGAGTCTACTCTTTGTTTTCAGTTGGGGGAATCTTTACACTTAAGTTTTTTCTGCTGCAGAAAAGGATTTGGGCAGAGGGTGAAGATTGAGAGGAATATTTCCACTGCTAAAGTTCATTTTCTTTTTGCTGCCAAGCATTCCTATTTCTTTGGCATGAATGTTTGCTCATCTTCTGTTTCATGCTTCCCCATTTTTGCCAAGTCACATAAGCATCAGTTCAGTAAAGCGTACTGACTAAGGACAGTTGTTAGGCACAGACTAGAAGTTGAGCATGTGATTAGCTGCTTTCTCTTCTGGGGGTCTCAGGATGTTGCTGTCAAGGTCAATGAGAAAGACTTCAGTGACTTGGGAGAGATCTAACTAACAGCAATATTTTCTCCTCACTTTCTTTATGGAGCTGCCACAAATATCACTGAGAATTTTGCACAGAGATCTGAGATGGTTTACAGCCTTAACTATTTTTATTTAAACCCAGGATGAATATTTACACCCTGACATTAATCAAGGAGTTGTGCTCTTGCAATGACTACTCATTTCAAGGACAAAGACTTTTGGAAGTAATTTTCCAACCAAATTAATGAAACTATTTTCAAAATTTCTACTAGACCCTGTGCCATTTTTACTAAGCATTCTATTCTTCTTTACTTAAAGCTCAGTAAATTAAGGAATTAAGTGGTAGTTGTGTATACCTCATGGGAGAGCATGACTGGTCAAATCAACAGCAACACCTAATAAGAAAGATCAACTCTTGCTTAATTAAATATTTGACAGAAGAACAGTGAAGCGTCACAACAGTTAATCTGACTCAGAGCACTGTATGCTATCTAGGGAAATGACACAGTTCTCTAAAAATATTTACTTTGGTATGTTGTGTCAAGTGATGGATTATACAGCTTTTCAAGCCACAAGAGATGCCCGCAACAAAAAGCTTCCTGTTGTTAATCAAACTCCAGCACTTTGTCCTTTATTTTCTCAGGCTGTTGAGCAGACCTACAGTAGGAGTGTTAAAAGCTGGTAAAACTGCTCCCTTGCTACAGCTCCCTCAATGGCCGTATTTTATTTAGCACGGCAGATCTTCGTTCTGAAAATAAGGTCTTCCATACTATGACAGTTATGTATGGTGCAAGGAAGCAGCAATATTCCTTTCAAGTTGTGTATGTTGTGTGTTGTTCTTTATCCAGCAGTTTGCTAAGATTTGCTACATGATATATTGTGCAGAGCTAAATGTTATTCTCTTTCCTTCTCCTTAACTGGTCTCTAATAAAATGCATACGCCACCCCTTGCATGTCTATGTCTTTAAAATGTGTCACCCACCCACATTTTTTGGAGACAGTATGACAGCAATAAAAATATTTTTACCGGATGCTAAAAGATATTGCAGAATAAATACAGAGAAAGTAATTCTTATGTAGAAACAGCTAGCGTCTTGCAATATGCTGTTGCAGGATACAAACTGATTTTAGAAGTAAGAACAACTGGTGCTTTCTTTACATGAACATTTCTCTCCTGGAAAAAAAGACACACTTGAGACGTTACTCTTTTCTTGTAAGTTAGGGGCCCATTCCTATAAGCAAGTCTGCTCCCAGTCTTGTACTTAGCAGTAAAGGTGGTGACATTGCAGCAGAGGCAATTATCAAAGGCTGTGTTTGTTGGATGAGGCCCTAAGGCATCATTTTCCAGGAGAGAGATGCTTTTTAATTGGAATGAAAGTAACCAAAATTTGAAAAAAGAATTAGTAACATACTGCAGTTAGTCAAAGCTAAAACTCTGGAAATGAAATGTCATGATTTCAGGTTTGGAGACAGCTGTCTATCTCAGATCACAGCCATACAGCATGCAATAACTTACAAAATCACTTGCATCCTCTAAAATAAATACCAGATGTTTGTTTATCATATGTGCAAAAAGTTAAATGTCAAGTTGCAGGGAAATGCATTTGATGCTCATCTTCAAAAGTACTGTATTTCATCACCACCTCTCTCCACAGTTCATTTTAACGTGAAACACAAGTTCTTGAAACAAAAAATGACAAGAAGCCCAAAACAAAAAGCTAGCTGTTAAAGATTTGTATTACTATCTCAGCTGGAGGAGGCTGGATCTGAGAAAAATGGGTTGCCTCTGGTCATGTTAACACTTGGAGACCTCTGTGGAGAGGATATAGTAAGCTGATTGGAAATTATACAAACAGTTCGACTCTATAAGCATAAGCCTCCAAAAAAACATAAGAACTCCTACGTCTTTGGTGACACAGGTGTACTAGAGCTACTGCCCTCTGCAATGATTCCTCTGGATAATATGGCACAGAAAAGCAGTGTCTTACCAGAGCTACATTTTGGTACCTTCAGGTTCCAGTTGTTAACAGCAGTTGATATGGTTGAACCTCAGCTCTGAGCAGTCCCTGTAACATTTAGAATGTGTATTTTATGCACAGTTTTCCATTTTACAGAAAGCAAAGTTTCAAAAGACATTGGAATAAAACAAAATACATCACAAAATGATTAAAGAAGGTGAGCTTAACAGCCCTTCAGATGTGTCATGCAGTTTCCAAGGTAGTCTTCTACATAATTTATTTCTATCACCTTAGTTAGAGAATATTAGTACATTTAGAGCTTGATTTACAAACATACGTAGGCACCACAGAGGGGTGCTTAGTGTTGCAATTCTGTTTGTATGCACCTGGAGAGGAGCAGTTCCTCCGGAGACCACTGCAGAGAATTGTCAGAGGGAGGAAAATGCCTTAAGCTTTGCCTCTCTCCTGGACTACTGCACTGAGTCAGAGTTAGTACTTGAAAACTCCAGTGCTTCTGCTTCTCTGCAGCTTAACCCCACCTTTCTTATTTGCACTACTCCTTTCTCAGAAAACACTGAGGGAGAAAGGTTATTCTTTTTTCCTCTATCAGCTTCTGAGAAAACACCCCCTGGCATGTGGCAGGTCTGGGGTTACAGCTTGCTTTTGCAAGGGGTTTAAAGCTGTGGCATGCAGCTGAACACTCAGCCTCCAGGCGCTCCAGGAGAGGACTGCTGTTGATATAGTTCCAGTTTTCAAGGAGCATGTAAAGATTTGCTGATCGGGAGAGAGCACATCTATGTGAAGAGATGTTCTCCCTAATGACAAGCGGTGCCCCCCTCCTCCTGTACTGCATTACGCAGTTACTGGAGCCAGGAGTGCTAATGAGGTTGCTCCTTCCCTACCTATAGGCAATAAATTAGAGGTCTTCTCAGAGTCTCTGTCTCTCCCAGTGAGTTGTTAACTTCTGGCAGGAGAAATTCTGCCCACCTTTTGAATTCTCCTAGGTTTTAGGCATGAAGGTAGATGTCTAAATCCTTTGTGTGTTTAGGACTTAGCTCTGGGCAGTAGGATAGATGCTGTAGGATATTCAGTGTCCCAAGTGTTAAGGGAGTATATTGAATACCATCATTTGGGACTGACAAAAATTTGGGCACCTAAGGTTTTTTGATGGGACAAGCCTGAGTCGCCTGAACGGTCAGTGACTGGTCGATGTAATTGTTAGCTCAGGCATCAACTAATCAAACCTTCCCCTAAACCCTCAATGATAAATTTTAACTTGGCTTCAAATACCTAGAACTCTTGTAATAGGCCTTTGCTTGACTTCATTCACAATGAAGTACTTACTGTATATTAAAAAGCCCCTAATAGAATCATTTCAAATCAGTTGGAATGGTACAGGCCTGGGACCCTAATCATTTCAAAACTGAAGAGCTGTTTCAAATTGTAAGAGAAGCAGATCATTTAAATAACTTCGCTCTGCACTCCCCCAGACTTCCAGATTTTCAAGTGCACTTCAGCCTGGAAGTGAATGTGGTATTGGACATAACTCAGTGCAGCACACTTTACAATCAGCAGAGTACAGTTTGGAGAGCATTTGAAGTTAAGCTGAGATTGCTCAGCGCAATGATGCCCAGATTCCCCCATTAACTTTCAGATTGCAACAATCTAACATCTGAGACTCTCCAGTTACTTTAAATCACTTGATTGTTTTTGTAAGGTGGTGCTGAGATTTTTTTTTTTAAGACTGAATTTTTTTATCATGACAAAACAAAATGTTGCAGTATTTTACCCCTAAAGAGAAGGGCTAAAATGTTACATACAGACTTTAACAGCCTTAAAAACTGGGGCAGGGGCAGGGGCTTTGCCCTGAAAGCTAGTTCTATCTGTCATACACAAGGCTGCTATTCTTGTGTTGGAAGACTTCAAAATGCTTTGCATATGACATGGGCATTTAAAGAGCAGCCAGTCTGTCCTCAATAGCACTTCCTTCAGCCTTTTGAGAGAGAATGCAGAGCATGTTGATTTATCTGCTCCAGCGCCTTTGGATATATGACATACATCCAGGAAAAAGGATGCCTGTGGGACACAGGGGACATATATTCTGCATCCTGCGTACTTTGGAAATAATGAAAAAGCCTGAGACATTCATGAGACATTCAGTTGAGAAGGGTTAATTCAACCTATTATTAACCTACTAAAGTCTGGACTACTGAAGTTTAGAGGAATAAATTACTCTGATTAATATTTTGTGCATAGTGTCATTTTATATTGAAATTAAATGGCTTGCTTTAGGAAACAAAGAGAAGGTTCTAGCTATGGAGAAAGAGGGTGATGAATTTGATTTTAATTGTTTTGTTTTTATGGCTAAAGAAAGGCTGTAAGGAAATAGCAGGTGTTCCAAAACTGTGGTCATCAACCTGGCTGTGAGAGAGTTTTGTGCCTAGTTTCAGCCATTTGGCAGCTGGACTTGTGCACTGGGACAAAGGTTTCTTTTGTCAGCAGAACTGACTTGGGTAGCCACAGTCCTGCACCCCACTTCGTCGTCCCAGCTATGCTGATACAACTTTGGTGATGCCACATGATGAACTAGATCAGGAGATGAACTAGATCTGGATGACAAATAACTGGGGGAGGGGAAGGTTAGCCTAAATCACTTGTCCATTTGGTTGCAATGTAACTTCATGAGAGAAGGAGAAAGACAGAACATGGGTGAAGAAGAGAGGCCTCTAACACACATTCATATGCACACCATACCATTCATTTCTCCAGCAATTTCAAAATGCCATTATTTTCTAATTATTAAAGTTAACTACATTTGACAGTTGGAACAGAATTATCGTACTTGGCTTAATACTTATCTCTGTTTTGTTCAAATACATCATACGGTACAAGCAACTCATTTGCCTTTTTCCCAACAAAATCACACAGTGATTCTTAATTATCTTGTGACTAATACACCACGGGATTCTTTTCTCCACTTCTGTTTGCAAGTGATGAGCTCCTGGGTTTTAGCAGAATTCTTGTTATCGTTCCCTAAGTGCATGAGTTTGATATTGTACCATTAAATTTCATCCTATTTCTAATACTCTAGCCCTCAGGGTCATTCAGTTCTCACTGCATGACTCTCCTCTGTATTGACAATGCCTTGCAGCTTTGTGTCCTCAGCAAAGTTCATTAGCATCTATGCAAGGTAGTTAATGAAAGCATTAAGTAAGATTGTTTACCAGACTGGTCCTTGAGGAACTTCTCTAGTAACTTCTCTGCAGTCTGGTGGTTCCCACTCGCACTGATGGGCTCTCTGGTTCCTCCCCAATAGAGGAAAGATAATTCTCTGGCATGTGAATAGCCCTCCTGTCTAATTAGGCAAATGTCCCTGTCTCCTGTGATGACACTGTTTACAAAAGAGGAGATTCAGCTATGTTATTACTAACAATATACTGCAGTTTCCTTTATATAAAATCGTTATTATCTCTGTAAAACATGGACAAGAGGGGTGTCACTTCTGCATTACTGTTATGCTCTGAACAGGTGGTCCTCATGACCCAATTCATTCCTTACCACAGGTAGATCTAGGCCTCCTCCGCTTTGTTTCTGGAATTGGGACTCAAGGAGCCATCTCAAAAGAAACAAAGAAAGAATATTATCTGAAAACATACCGTGTAGATGTCAGCTCCAATGGAGAGGACTGGATTACACTGAAGGAGGGAAACAAGCCTGTTGTAAGTCTTTTCTCTTTTACCTCTCTTTGGCCAAGAAATAGGCTACTGAACTCTTTAGTTACTACCAGTTGTTAAAAAATTAAGAGGAGTAAGGTATCACAGGTTTAATCAGCATGATCAGGGTTAACAATATCCCAGATCCAAAAAATAGCTATTGTCTCAGCAGTAATGGGCCACAGAAATTGTTTATCCAAAGCCTAGAGCAGCCAAAAAGGGTACAAGGTGTTGCCCCACCTGTTGTACCCACAGGAATCTGAGTGGTTTGGGTCTTTTCCCTGGAGTGTGCTGCTGCTTCCCATTTTGCCAGAGATCATCTATGTGACCTTGAGGAAAACATTATATGGAACCTTTTAAAAAACATGTAGGTCCCTTATCTGCAGTGAAGCTCTGGCTATGCAATGTGTCAGTGCCTTGGCTCCCTGTGCATAGCCATGCTGTCTTGCAGGAGTGCTAGCAAATCATTAGTAGTTTGTTAGACTTACAAGCATCTCAGTGATGGGGGTCATGCAGACAGATAATTAGGCACACCTTTCCATCCTTACAGATTTTTATCACCTTTCCATTTATCAGTGGATTTGCTTTCTGTGACCTCCCAAATGAAACAGCTTTAGACACTCATAAGAAAAATCTTCATTACCCACTACCATGAGCATAAAGCTCATTACTGAGAAGTCAATTCTTCTCCAACTCTCACATGAATAGCCCCAGTGAGGATGTGCCTCCCTTCCCACCCCGCTCAGGATGTGCCCGGGAGCAGCATCTCCAGAGGCTGCCAGGGGCTGATGCAACTGGAAAGGTTTTGTGGTGCCTCCCTTCAAAATAGTGGTTTTGTGACCCTTCTGTGAAGATCTAGAAGAGCTGTATAATATTAAACTCTGTCAATGTAACCATATCTAGCTCTAAATATTTGGTTACTGGTTTGTCCCTGATTCATCTGTAAGTGCTATGCCAAGTCCACTACATTTATCTAATCAAAATGGCAGCTAGCAGTGCTTAACACATACATCTTCCCTCTTTGAAGCACTGTGTAAAACAATAAAAAATGAATCCTGAAAGCTTCTCTTTGACAGGTATTATCCTGGTTTTACAGAGAAGGACTTTAGAAGGTAAAATGCCACAATGTGTGCACTGTATAATGATGTATAAAGGTACAATAACTGACCTGCCCAGAGTCACAAGAGGAGCCAACACTGTGGCTGGTATAAGAGACAAGGTTTCCTGGCTCTGGTTCCTGTAATCTGAACAAATGCCTCTTTCAAAATCAGACTATGCCTGATTTTCATTACCAACTTCAATTTGTACTCTGTAAGAGTGTATTTTACATGAGTTTCTATTGAGCATGTTGTCCTTAATTAGTGGAAACCCTTCCTAAACCTGTGTTATTTGTTCAAAGGGCTTATTAAAAAAAAAAAAAGGTTTCTAAAATGGCAATATTTTGCTGTTGATGAGGACAATAAAAAACTACACACTAGTCATCTTCTGATATTTTTATTCAAATTAAAAGTTAAGGAGAATTGGCTACTGAAGGAACAACACTAGCAGGCAGTAGCAGTTCTCTTAATGGAAGCCTCACACGAGTGTTGCACTAACCACATATAAGGAGTTGTGCACTTTTGAGAAAAGACTCATTTCCTCTGTCAGATGCAGACCTAGAGAAAACCACAGTGGGTCCTCACAGTGAAAAAAAGTTGCTGAAGAGTAACGTAGCTCCATTTAAAATCTCTTGCTAGATACGAAACTCCTTTATTAAATTACTTGAGATATAACTGAGCCTGACGAGTTGACAGCTGTGCGCTGCTGGCCTCCACTCCAAATTAGTGCATTTATTGCAAGTAACAAACAGGAAAGTAGACAGAGTGTGTAAGAAATGGAAGAATCTCCCATAAAAGGAGAGGAGTTTGTATCCATGGAAAACAACAGGAAATTGGTCCTCTCTACGTGAGGAAGAAGCAGGAAACTGAATCACCTTCTTTGGACTAGAACATTGCAAGGTTTCGTCTCTGCTAGGAAGGAGCGCGTCTGCAGGATCCTCAACATGAAAGCACAGCACAATCCTGTCCCTTCTTGTGGAAGTCTCATTGTTCGTCTAATTTGACTCTTAGCCTCAGGGGACGCAGAGAAAATCTTAGAGCCTGCTATATAGATTTTAAATAGACTTCCATCTCAGTATGCAAGGAGCAAGAAAGTCTGGGTACTTGTTAGAAAGGATTAAAAAATGGAAGGTTAACAAGGCAAGGTCTGCACGATACACTGTGCAAAACTCTTAAGCCCAAGGATGGCAAAATGATATATGTTTTTATCCTAACTCCATATAGGATTTTTATGTGGTCTAAATGAAACCCAGATCTTTAATTTGGGCCTGAGGTTCTGTAGCTTTTTGCATCATTCTATGAGAGTACAAGGAATAAAATTGCCCTAATGGAGTATTGAAGGATTGTTCCAGGACACAGCAGTCCTTCGGTGACAAAGACCAGTGTATGTCATTCCTGAATATAGATCTGGGCATTAGGAACACCTCGAAATAGGCAGTGAGTGGACAGACCCTTGTTGCACTCAGGTGAGCTCCTGCTCTCAAGAAGGCCCTGAGCTCTCCTGGTCTGCTCTGCAGTGTTTGGGTATGTTACGGGACTCTGCAGGTGGCAAGCACTTTTTAGTATAATTTAACACCTTACATCACCTTTTTTTCCTCCCCAAGGAAAACTTATCTGTCTGCAAAAATTGTGTTAGGAGTCTGATGAAACAGTTCCCCATGCAAGTGTTTTGTCTCATGCCCCCCCAGAGTAACCCTGGTTAGACCTTGTATCCTAACTATCTGTAAAACACTGAATTAGGAACACCACTTAAGAGAAAGCCTAACAAATATGCACTTTTTCTTTCCACACAAAGGTGTTTCAAGGGAATAGCAACCCCACTGATGTTGTTTACAGACCTTTTGCCAAACCAGTTTTAACACGGTTTGTGCGAATTAGACCTGTGTCTTGGGAAAATGGAGTATCACTGAGATTTGAAGTTTATGGCTGCAAGATAACAGGTAGGTCTTGAAAGGATTTTAAAACCAAGGGAATTTATTGTGCCTATGCTGTGGCTTTTATGAGTGAAATGTATGTTCAAACATCCATTGTTATCTGAATGTTGTTCTGGCATTATCTTTTAGGTGTTCAGCTTTAAGTGAAAAAAAAAAAGTTTAATTACTTTTCTTACAATTATTTTACAGGTCTGTGCAAAATACCTGAGCTACACAGAAATTTTGCAAATTCCCATGTTGTTTTTCCTTCCTAACACTCTAGTCCTTCTCTCATGCCTGACAACCTGTAGGTAGTGCTCAGCAGGTTTTCCAAGGGACAAACATACATAACTAGGTTTAAAAGCATTGCAAGGTACAAACACTTAGATCTGAAGCCTATTCAAGCAACTAGACGTATATAGTCAGATACCCACTAGTGATCAGTATTGGGATGTAACTCCTTTCTATCACACAGCTAACTATGCAAATAGCTGTCCAAAGTGTTTTCTGAAGTAACAGCAAAAGGCATTCATTATCATAAAAATACTATTTTAAAAACAAAAAAACCCAAACCAAAACAAACCAAAACAAAATGGGCACAAGCAGGAATTTTTTTAGAAGTTTTTTTTTTCTAGTTTTAGGATTTCTCTAACTTCTACAAAACTGAGGTGTTTTTATTTGTAAAGTAAAAATACAAGTTATAGATTAAAGAAAATGGTAATGATCTAGTATTTTTTACAAAGCTGATTTTTCTAAAAAATCTCTGGTGTCATTTTGTAGCACTTAATACAGTTGATTGGCACAAATTTTTCTAGGGATGTTTTTTTTTTCTCTTAAGGTGTTTCTTTAGTCTTGAAAATGTTTCTTAGGACTGGTTTCCATACAGCAGGAAAATAAGATTACTGATTACTATGTTATAGGATTCCAGGTCGTTCTATGAAATCTTTTCAGATTAGATAAAGTAGTATCAGCAGAACTGCTGTTACATTCTATACTGGAAATCTTCATTCCTTGTTAGCAGTTTTTCCTACTTCTGATTTATATTTATTTATGGGACTGCAAAAGAAGCAACTATTTAGCTTCTGTGTCATTGGAAAAAGGCTGAGAGACCAAAGAAATACAATAGGAAAATCTCAAGTACAGCAATAAATTATATTTTACAGAATGTATAAAAGACTTCCATTTCCAGTGTTACCAAAATTAAGTAATCTGGAACCAGGTTTTTGCTGATTTTGGAAGTTTTCTCTAGAGAAATATTCACAAATTCAGATGTGACCCTGCACTCTTTGCCTTAGCAAGAAGAATAGAAAACAAGAATAGAATAGCGTTTTCTGATCCTTTTGGTTCCCATCAAGCCAGAAATACTTGTGGTATTTTGGTACTTCCTGCCAAAACTAGGATGTGCAAGTTTGAACAAATGAAAATTATATACCAATCCAAAAAGATTATTTTGGATATAAGAAAGAAATAAGTAATTGCTTATGATAGTTGAACCAACTGATATGTCCTGTTTCTGTTTTGGTGCTTGTTCAGATTAACTATTTATTTGGTTTTTTCTCTGTAGATTATCCTTGCTCTGGGATGCTGGGGATGGTCTCTGGACTCATTCCTGACTCTCAGATTACTGCATCTACTCAAGTCGATCGAAACTGGATCCCAGAAAATGCTCGCCTTATAACAAGCCGTTCAGGTTGGGCGCTGCCACCAACTACTCATCCATATACAAATGAATGGCTTCAAATTGATCTTGGTGAAGAAAAAAAAGTGAGGGGCATAATTGTCCAAGGAGGCAAGCACCGAGAAAACAAAGTGTTCATGAAAAAATTCAAAATTGGCTACAGCAACAATGGATCAGATTGGAAAATGATCATGGATTCCAGCAAGAAAAAGACAAAGGTAAGGAGGAAAAAGCTGACTAAAAAGAGAAAAAGTTGCACTAGGAAAAAGTTCTGTGTTAATTTTTTATGCATCTATCTCCGACCTTAGAAAAGGCACACAGCTGGGATCAAGCTAAGCAGGAGGACTCCTAGGGCAGCAACCCTGAAGAGATGCTGTGGGAACGGCACCATGCCTGAGGGCAGGAGCTGGCCTTAGGATATTCCCCTCTGTGGCAAAGGTTTTGTTTATTCAACAGCTAGTTCAGACTTGATTTCTGACAAGGGCGGTGTGCCCCTGTGGCCCCTAGGTTACTGCAAAATCCCATGCAGTGGTAATATGCAACACTGCCATAAAAGTAGATGTCCCTCTGCAGTTTTTTCACTGACATTGAATGAACTTCTTTGAGACACTGAATTACTTTTCCTTTCCTTCTTTTTTGTCTGAGCTGTAGAATGGAATGGTGTTATTTAACTCAATGGGTACCTGTTGGATTTCTGAACTGCTTGTAGACTGCTTTGAGAGCTCCACAGGCTCACTGTAATGGCCTGATCCAAGCTGCTCTGAAAGAAAGTGATGGAGTTTTTGACATGTTATCCCTTCCCAAGTGAAAAGTACTATCATACTGTCACAAGTGAAGCATCTTGGAGGTTGCTTGGGAAAAAAGGGCAGCTGGTTCACAGGTTCAAGCAGAACCTGGAAGACATTTCTAGAGGAGGACCAAATGAATTGCTGGGTTAGATGCCAAGGAAAAGAAAAATAGTGTGGCCTAGAAAAGTTTCTGGGAATGTACCTATTTTGGTTTGTCTGTGAATGTATGCTTTTCAGGACATAACGTCTGCTTTTCAGGACACTGAGTATTTAGCTTATTTACCCCAAATCCCATTAATTAAGACTTCCATCCCATTTTGCTAGTGTTGCTCACAAAGTGCATTTTTACCTTAAAAGGCACAACTGTTTTTTAGTCCTCCTACCTTGTTCCATCAGGAAACCAGTGGGCATGCAGTCCTATTCACAAAGTGGTGCTGCAGTACTGCGATGATCGGGGGATCGTATACCAAAATATGCCCTCAAAAGGCAAATTGGTGTGGTGCTTGGCAGATGGGAATCCTGAGAGTTACTCTGTATCTCATCTGCGTTAGTCTGAAAATTAGATGTAAAAGCTGTTTTGCTATATAGACTCATCCATTGGACAAACCTGTGTTTCGTTAAGGAAAAGCTGAGTGGGCCCAAGGATGTAGCTTTTCCAAGCACATTTAGTAAATATTGGACTTCATTCTCTCCTGTTTTAATCTCACTGAATATGTCTGCATTTTCTCACTTCTCATCACTTTTCATCATTTGTTTTGGGGATTAAAACTAAATTAATTCAGCCTTTGCAGTCAGCTCCTTTCTCTTGTTACCATGAGTTTTGACTTCATCATAAAGTGTGAAGAGAGTGTAAATCAACAATGGGATCTAACCATTTTCTTTCTAAAATAGATGTTGTTTTGACATGTACTTCTACACTGTGGCTCAACGAGGGAAAAAAATAATGCCATATGCTTTCAAAGCAGTGCGCCGTCTGCTGCATGGCTTTCTGTTTTCTAATACAAGCACTTGCCATCATTGTCAGAAGTTAGCAGTTTGACAAGAAAACTAGTGCGCTAACACACTGAGCCCATCCTTAGCTTTCATCGCTACCAGAAATTAACTTTCAAGTTTAATGGAATGGGGAGGGCTGGAATTCAAATCTCTTGTGGCATAATTATAATCCTTCTCAAAAATCCAAGACATTTAATAAACTTTCTTCTGAAGCACAACTTTTCTTTAAAGAAAATCAGATAAATCCTATGATTTGGGAGTCTGAGAGATTTCAAATGTTAATACTGGAATGTAGGATTTCTAAATGTAAGTGGAGCTGGATGGGACAGAATGCTGTAATGAGTCACAGCAGGAATGTGGATTAGAAACAGCCCTGTTATGTGAAATGAAACACATCGTTTCACTTGGTTAAAGTCTTGACTTTCAATAAACAAACAACACATTTTAGGAAAAGAAAGAGCAATGATAAGCTAAATGTAACAACAGAATATGTATAAAGGATGAAACATCACCTTGTTTCTCAACATGATCTTTTCATCCATGCCTGCAGCTCCTTTCACTAAGACTACCGTAACACTTTCCTCTGTGGTTGACCCAATTTCTGCTATTTTTGAATGTGCAGAAAGTTTCCCCCTTTAGCCTAGCTCAAGCACTTGAAGAAGTGAACATCACTCAAATCCTTAAACAATCATGCAGAACCCCATTTTCATTTCAAGATACAATTTCTATTTCTTCTCCATAGTCTTACTCAAGCTTACTCCATAATGTCATCTTTCTCTTTCATACTCCTTTCCAACTTCCACTTACCTACTGATGGTTTTTTGGGGTTTTTTTACACCACCTCTCATCATTTCTGGTACAAGAAACTTCTGGCTATCCTCCCATTTGGAACAAGCTTTTTAAATTTTTCTGCCATGTTTCTTTTTTTTAAAGACATCAGGAAGAATTTTTTTCCTCTCGCCCATTTAGCTTCTGTTTTGTTTAGCTATTATTTTTTATAACTTATCTTTGTAATGAAGTAAAGCAATTTGTGACATAGCCCGTATAAAAGACACTCACAAAGTAAAGTTTTACTGTATACTCTCTCCTCTCCTCCCCCACAAAGAATATCAGTACGTGTTTTAAATGAACAGTCAAAATTGAATCACAGGCAGCTCTGCACTACAAAGGACAATGATTCAATATAATTATGATTCAATATAATTCTAGATGCCTATTGAATTCTAATGTCTATGTGTCAGTACTCTAGGGCTGATGTCTTTTATAAAACAGTTTTCATTATTACGTGTTGCTATTAAGACTACTATTAAAAAGGAAGCAAGGATTCCTCAGATACATGTCTGTCTACTTTTTACACATAAAATGGCATTCATTCTTTCTTATATGGTAGGTAGCTTTTCTGATCATTTGCACTGTATTGCTATTCAAATATAATAATATGTAATTGCATGTTAATTAGATCTGACAGGCTATCTGCATGTGAATTCTTGACAACAATCTTCCAAGCACTGGCAGAACACCAGGTCAACCAGTGCCCCTTGAAGCCACCTTGGAGGTACAATCTCCCCTAGGAAATAGGAGCAGAAGCATTAATGTTGAAATTATTTTTTAAATCTAGTCAGTCATAGTCTCCCGTCATTATTGGCTTTTGTGACTGGCGCTCTAACCAATGTCCAGAAGGGGTTGTGGACCATTGATTCATAATACAGAGGTGTACAGTAAAAACAAGAAAGGCTTTTACAACTGCACTGAAAATACAAGCAACAATCAGTTTTACCTACCCTGGTTTTGTGCTTTGGGAAATACAGCCAGCTTTTCCCATGGCCTCTGTTTTGTCTGCCCGCAGATCAATTGGAGGAGTTCATTGTAGGCTGGGTTTTGTTCTCATCCAAAATGAAGGACATCTGGTAGTTTCTTCCTGAAGAAGGCTTCAGGCTTTGCAGCTATGAGTTGGAAGTATCTTATAAATAGCACTTCTAATCCCAAATTTGAAGTCCGGTTCAAAGAAGATTATTTTAATGTTTTGTCATTTAACTAATTCATAGAAAATTTGAAAATACTTTACTTTTACTTCATTGTTATATACGTTTTCACGTTTTGTACATTAGAGTATTTTCTACATGATATTCCGAAGTAATTTTTTCCATAAAATAAGGTAAAAAGAACTCCTTTTGCCTATCTTGGTTATACACTCTTCATGGCAAGGACTGCTTCTTTGTACAGTTACTTCATTCTAAGGACAAATCATCTCCATGGAGGCACCCAAGGTGCTGCTATAAGTACAAATTATAACTTGTTCTATATGCAAAAGATCACTGACAAGAGAAGTTAAAGGCATCAAACAAATGTCATTGAGAGCTGCTGAAGAACCCTGAGTGCAACTCAGAGAAGACATTTTTGTCTGAAATGTACATTTGCTGACCTGCCTTGCCCGTTATTGCCCGTATTGCAGTTTTGTCAGGAAGCAGCTTTCTTCTTCTTTTCTTTCTTTCTTTTTATTCTTATTCAATAACAGGCTCACTGGAAGAACTCTTGCAGCTACTGCTCCTGGAGTTTAATTTATGCCTTTTGAAATAACTACAATTTGTGAAACTCTGTCACTGGGGGAAATCAGATTGAAATTTTCTCTTGAATAGTTGGATTATTATTGTAACCACTTAAAAGGTGACAGGATCTTCACCTCAGCCATTTTTTCCCTGAGAAGTGTTGAAAATGTCACCCAGTTAAACCCCAGATCAGAGCGTCATTTAAAAACATGTCTCATTAAACACTCAGCTCTTGTTATGACCCTGATGGATTGGTTGCTACTGAGTTTATGAAAAATGTAATGCATTACTTTTCCAAGAAGCTTTAGCTATGTATTTTCCGTTCTCATTTAGGACAGGAATGCCTGACACTTATTAAGCAGTTAGAATCTGGCCTACTGCTCACCTAATTCAAAGACTAGAGAATGAAGGGGAAAAGATGAGTGTTGAAAATAGCTTCTTTTTTTTTCAACAAGTAGCATTTGTCATGCTTTGCAGACTTTTGAAGGCAACACCAACTATGACACGCCTGAACTGCGGACTTTTGAACCTGTATCAACGAGATTCATCCGTGTCTACCCTGAGAGAGCCACACACGGAGGACTGGGGCTGCGAATGGAGCTGCTGGGCTGTGAACTTGAAGGTAATTGCTCTGCCAGAGATGAATGCACTTTATTATTTTCATAAATACATTCCCCACTTGGAATACTGCTGAACACTGCTGTGTCTGTACAGGCAGCACGTCGGACTCTCGCTTCTGTGACTGCCATGAGTGCTGTTTCTTGGCCTAATCAGTTCCTTCTCTGCAGACATTTGAATATGCCCAAGGCACAAATATTATTCTTTCTCCCATTCCTTTGCTGAATCACAGTGATATTCCTCACATGGTTTCCTGTTCTCGTAAGCAGCCTTATGATTATACTTTTGAGAAGCACAGAGCTATTAGGAGAGAATAAAGACAGCAACTTATATTTTTATGTTACCATGATACAACCCTGGAAGAGCTGTTTTTCTGAGAATGCAGAGGAACTTTGCACTAAATATAGCAATTATGTCCCTTGCTCCTTCAAAGGATGTGAAAGTCACACCAGACAGTATGGTGGGCAATGACTGCTTGGCTGGACAGCCTCTGTGCTGTTCCTTTTGGGAGCCAGAGGGGGCCTCTTTGTTCCTTACCAAGCTTTAATTTTGCAAGAGTACATAGGAGATGAAAGACCAGGAAAAGCAAAGTTTAGACATTTATTCTTGGACTGTGACATGAAGTCAAGCTTTGATTCTGGTTATATAAACAATAATTATTTATCTTCATAGATAAGTACAGATAACACTATGTGAATTTCACAATTTTATCTGATGGATGATGGTATAGTAGCATGGCTTATAAACCCCACAGCTTAACAACACACAGAATAACAAACCATGTTATTCAGGGTTTCATATGATACCTCATACAGAAGTAGCTGAACAGGCTCCCAAGATGAATGGAACTGACTGCTCTGCCTCCATTTCTTTCTCACCATTTCTCCCTCAAGGCGGAAGAGTGGGAGGCATTTGCTGTGAGAACTGATGAGTTCTATGTTGTTTTTTAGAGAAGGCCAGATTGAATAAGTGTGCTTTTTACTTGGCCCGGAAAGTGGGGAGGTTGGAAATACTTCTTAGTTCCTGCAGGAAGTCCTCATTTCCTGTGGGAATACTTAGTTCCTGCAGACTATTGTGCTACTTGCTCAGAAAAAAGAAAACCCAGCACCTGCCTCATGTAAACTCACAACCTGTGGGCAAAGTCCTTCAGCCACAGGGCTCCTGTAGTGGCCTAGACATCAGGAAGTGAGGCTGTGGACCACCTTACAAGAACACATTGCTCAGTGAGATGGAGGAGCCAAAGAGCAGACTGACCAGGCAAAATGCCCTTGCTTTTAGGCAAACTGCAGCAGCAAGTACAATTTTTCCCTGGGACTCATCCACTTGTATTTGTCTTTCTGCTATGGTGTACTTTTGAAGGGTGCTCACCCATAGGTCACCCATGGACAGGTAAGGTCAATTCCCATTTACCTGAGGGAGAAGCACTATAAAAAAACTTTGTTGTATAACTGTATCTTAAGGAGGGAGTTGAATGAAGAGAAGTCATCTGAGATTTACTGAGAAGGAAAGGAGCTGAAACAAGAAAAGAGGCATGGAGGTTGAAACAGGCAGGAGTAGAAATCAGCTCTCCAGCAGTAATGAGCATGGGGAATCTTCGTGTGCTCAGAGCATCCCAGTGGGGCTTCATATGAAATGACAGCAGAGATGTAGGCAAGCTTGAGGCTATACAGGGTCATGAAGATCAAGATAAGAAACCTAACTTGATGTAGAAAGCTAGAGGGAGCTCCCAGAGGGGTTTTTAAAGAGATATGGGGAACACATGCTCTCCATAATTCATAATAGGTACAGAACTGTTTCTTTAACTAGGGCTAGATTTTAGCTGTAAGGCATAGGTCAGGGTCCTAAAGAGCCATGTTTCATCCCATAATATAGCTACTTCAGAAACTACCATCCCTCCTGACATTTTCAGGCCAAGAAGTCAGTGCATAAGATCTTATGTGGCCAGCAGGCTCTGGAGGCAGTAGAAGGGCAAAGAAGAATCCGAGAAAGGGATGCATTATTGCATAGCTTATGATGACAGTGAAACATCGTTAATGAAAATAACAGTAGGTGAGAACAGACAAAAGCCTGGATCACATTCCCAGTCTGGTTATCTTAAGCCAGGGAACTATACCTGCAGCATAAAACATAAACCTAAACAAAACACCAAGTATCTGAATTCTGATTTTCCAGATGTGGTATGTTTTGCAGATACTGAGGTATAGATATGTCTTCTGGCACCATGCACAAATCTCAAGATTTTAACTGTAGTAACAAAGGTCAGACTTTTACTGGTTATGCAGCAGCTACCGGAAGGTCATCACCAATGAGAAGCAAGCAGGTGGCCAGAAGGGGTGACTGACATCACTGATGTCTTATTTATAACTTTAACAAAAAGAACCTCCTTCCAGATCTCCTCACTGAGCACAAAGTGATTCTCCAGCACACTGCCTTCCTGCCACAGTTACCAGGACTCTGCTCAGACATTTCCTTTCTTACATGTGCTCTGCAGAGAGGTTTCTTCAACAATGTGGTGAGTGCTGGAGAATTACTGCCTTGAGCATGCACCCTTCCTGCTTGTCTGTAGAGGCCCACTCACAGGCACTTCAGCCTGCAATAAAATGATGGGTTTTCTACCCCTCTCCAAGCCTCCTGTTCTGCCCTGCCAGGCTTTCACTCTTTGTTGGTAGGAACAGCAAACACTCATCAGCCAGTAAATAGACAGTCCGGGGCTTTGCTGCCCAACAACACTCAGCCCTTGAGCTCAGATACAGCAGAGTGCTTTGGTGCAAGGAGGCAGAACAGATACATCCCACTGCAAAGAAGCACCAACTAACCTGCAAAGTAGAGTTGCTCCTTTCCTCTGATATAACACATGAAGACAGCATATGGTGCTCATCAAAATGTTACTGCCAACTGCATGCTGATTCTCCGCCACACGTTTTAACTGAATGACTGGATTTTGTTTCAGCTCCTACGGCTGTCCCTACCGTTTCCGAAGGCAAACCCGTGGATGAGTGTGATGATGACCAGGCAAACTGTCACAGTGGCACAGGTGATGACTACCAACTGACAGGTGCAGAAACCATCCTCATTCCATTGCAGCTTCATTGTAGCTCATATCCATCACCAGTTACCAGCTAAACGTTTGCACTGATTTAATCACTCAACATAAATGGACATTGGTATGCAGTTCATATTGTCAGTGCTGTCAAAACATAGGCATCTGCCTTTTACATATGACAATACTTTTGATTGTTTTCTCAGCTATGTAATTTTTGAAGCAAATAACAGTGACTAGCTGGAAAGGAGGGCAATTTTTCTGAGTAGGAATTGTGTCTAATCAAATGTCCTAATCAAACTTTCTCTTATTAAGAAAAGAGCTGGACAAACCTTTTGAGGTTTATTGTCTGAGATTGAAGATCTCAAAATGAAATATTGTTTAGGTTCAAGATATGTATACACTCCATACCTAAAAATTAGTATAGGACTCAGATTTCATCTCCAAACCTTCCCCAGACAGAAACAAAGCAGATTTGTTTCATCAAAGTGTACTCACACACATACCACCAAAAATATTTCCATGAGCTTCCCCACCAACACAACATTACAGCCGCAGAGGGGCTGATGTTTTCCAAGCTGCCATCACTAGCAGAAAAATAGGAGGGAGAAACATAACAAAGTCTGCATCTGGAACAGAGGAAGCTTGCTAGTTTTCTTATTCTCCCACTTTTGCAGAGAACCACTGTCCTTCTGAGAAAGCTGATGCTGCACCACTACATTTTTTATGTCTTCTTGGAGGTCACTTGCTCCACAAAGTTCTGGGCCTGTTTGATGAGATCTTCCTGTAGCAGATCTATACATCTACAGTAACTGAGCTTATTTTTGGACACAGTGACACAAGTTATTTCATCACTGCTCCCTGGTGTGCTTATCTAATAAATGTTTATTGCTTCTTATATCCATGATATAAAATAGCATTAAAATCTGGCAATAGCTGTCCAAGAGGACACTGGGAAACCTTAGGTAAGAGATTGGCTTTTTGGAAGCAACCAAGTAGAACATCCGACAGCAGATACAAATTAAAGTGCAGTTTCAGCATCAAAGACTTTCTGAGCTTTGCCAATGTCTCCTGTAAATGCATGTTGCAAATCATAAAGTGAAAAACAATTCTTGAGTGGAAAAGACACTGCATGGTCACTCTCACTGCTGTTCAAATCAGTGTCCCAGATGAATCTTATTCTTTTTGAAAACAGCCATGCAAGGAGTTTGATAAAATAGTCTGTATTGTGTTAAGGTAGCTCAGAAAGCTTTCAATGTTACTAAACATTGTAATTTATGTATTTTTTCTGAAAGGGAAAAGCCAGGCCAGGAAACTCTGGGGCTTCCTGCAAAGCCCTACCCTGAGGGCTGGCTTGCACAGCCCAATAGGTAGAGATGTATTTCACATAGACAGAGGCTGTGTGAGGGGAAGGACACAGATCTATGCAAGCACCTTCCCTGTTCACTCAGTCTCTGCACTTCAGGGAGCTCAGGACTGCATCCCCACATGTCCCTTAGGAAAAGCTTATTGAGTAGAAGAAACTCCCTCTGGCAATTTTTGCAGGTTGTGCTTAGGGAGCACTTCATAATCTCTAAGACAAGGGAACAGCCACCAGCCTTCCTGAGCACCAGCTCTTTTGGGGAACTGAACCTATTTCAGCACTAAAATTGAAAATTACTACATTGCCCTTCTACAAAAGTGCAGACACTTTAGTATAATTTGTTACTATATCACCTAGAAACCCTCAGCAGTGCATCCCAAGTTGTTCTTGACACTAGAAACACTGCATTGTATGTGTGATGTTACATATAATACTAAAATCCACAGAAGTGATATTACCAATAATTTCATTGTAAACATTATTTTCTTCCTCCAAATGCATAGAAGGAAAGTATGTAAATCTCGTGGCCCATTAAGGATAGCAGGCCAGTGCAAAGGGGATGTCATCAGTGTCTTACCCTATTTTATCTACTCCCAGTGTGAGTGTGGCACCCACATTGTCATGGGTACAACAGTTACAGTCACTTCCCTGATAGCACTTGCACATATGTGAGTATCACAGTGAAGCCTCCCATGCAATTAACTGTAATTGTGCTGTAGGCCAGATTCCTTCCTGCTCTATTTGGACCCCATACAGAGCTACTCTATTTGTGTGGCTTATAGCATTTCCCATCAGATCATTCTCACAAACATAAAGCTGATAGAGCTTGGGCATTCATTCTCATTGGCAGCCATTGCAGACATCCTTTCTATAATGCTTTAAGCACTTGCTTGCTGGAGAAAAGAAAAGCCATTGACTGGTAATCAGCACCCCACTGTGCATTTATAATTGTGCTAATTTACTTTTTGTTTCCTTTATCAATATGAGGCTTGCTTTAAAAAGTCAAGTATTTAAAAAATAACAGTTAGTGAGCTCACGAGAGGGCCATGACCCCACTCACCACTTGTTATCTGCTTGAAGAAGAGGACAAAGGGGAAGTCCTTAAGTCCTCCTGCACTTTGAGACAGAAGTGAAACCTGCCTTAGACTATAGCTTAAAGTCGGGCAATTCCCATGCACCTCTCTCGTGAGCTGATCTCACACCACAGCTATGAAACAATGCACGGGGAGGACCCAGCATGGCAGGGTCCGGAGGACCCCACATCCCTGATATGAGAAACAACATGCCATGGGTGAGTGCACAAACTGGTAACTGTTAGGAAATGGTACAGAGATCAGTCGCTGACTTCCCATGTGATTTGGAGAAAATCACTGTCTATAAAATGAGGATGGCCACAGGGACATGGTGAGGAATGATTAGCTGGTGTTTGCAAGGACTCCAAAGATATACAGCTTTACTTAATGATGAGTTCTTGTTTTCTTTTTTGATAAAGGAAACCAGATCTTTAATGTCATATTTTCATGCTTAAGCTCACATACTCAGTTACCTACATGTCTAATAAAGATGGTAATGCTTCAGATTTATATATAGGATACTCCTAATGACTGCTGTGTCCTTTGTTGTGTCCCATGTATCATGATATGCATAATTTCTTTTCCAGGTGGTACTACAGTGCTGAATACAGAAAAGCCAACAGTAATAGACAATACATTACAACCAGGTAAAAAAAAAAATTTCTTATTGAAAACATAATAAATTCCATACCCAAATTTCATGCCAGAGACAAAATAATGAATTGCAGTACTTCCTGACTTCCAATTCCCTAAAAGTCTCTGAAGTAAAGAAGCATCTGGTCTCCCAGCTCTGTACAGTAAATATTTCATTCCTTTCATCCACATGTAGACACAGCAGAGAACAAGATTTCCTTCTGCATCAGCAAATGCCAAATGCTGACAAAATTAAACTAACTTAATCACACAGTGCACTCTGTTATAATGTGGCATGTCAGTGACATAAAGTGTGTTTGCAAACTCCGGAAAAACAAAAGCAGAGCCACACAGGCCCACTCACTATTTATATCCCTGGTTTTACAAAACTAAGACAAGTAAAGTTTGCCAGTTTTCTCCACCAGAGAGCTGGCCGTTTTACAATATTGTTTTCTAGCAAGTTTTCTCAAAATGGGGTTACATAAACTGCTACCATGAACTTGAAAAGGGAAAAACAAGTTGTCACTGGCAGCAGGTCCTTTTTACTTAATCAATACAATAACTAGCAGCTTTTAAAATCCCTAGTTTGCTGCTTCAACAGCTTTCATACCATTTTTTAATATCCTGTACAATTTACTAGGAGTGGGGGAGAGGATAGATATAGGCAGAAAACCCAACTCCAAAAACTACGAGCACCAGTTTAAAATGCTTTGCTTTAATAATTGTGGAGCAGTAAAGAGGTCAGTTTTCAGTTACTCCCATTTCCTCCATTAAAGTACAGTCAGGCACAGTCTTGCAATTGATTTATTAACAGGGTGGGTAAGTGTTTGTCATTGTTTCCTCAACCATGTGACACAATCGGCTTTTGCTTCAAGTAAAAAAAAGGAACTAATGATGCAAAAGTTTCCTAAAGGACACTGATGGTGTCGACCTGATTAAGAGATAGAGCCGACTTATCTCAGACGTTGTTCCCTCTCTCGGCCTCTGCGTTCTGATATTGCAGGGGCAAATGCTTTTACTCCTTTCAAAATTTGTCTCCAGGGTCATCCAGTTGGCTTAGTCAGCATACACTATTTCTATCTCTGCCCTGCTTTATGAGCAGAGGGAGATTGTGGAGTACTGGTGCAATGAGAAACACAGCGGCAGGCTGGCCCACCTTCGCAGGACACCTCACCACACTGCTCTCCCGCAGCCAGCATTGCTGAAGGGCTGGAGGGCTGCTGTTGATCCCACAGTTCAGAAAGCGGTGGGGGATGCAGAGGAAGAAAGGCTGCTGTGCAGTAGTTTTAGAGTAAAACATTTTAATTTTTATGTCTGAAATAATCTTTTAGCTTTCTGTTTTGCTAAAATGAAGGACTTTTTAAGGTTTTTTAAGTATCTTCTTGCATTTAAACAAATTGCAAATTCATAAAGTGCCTCTGTGCAATGCAGTTTTCCTCCCTCCTCCCCAGTACCAGTTGCATTTGCAGGTTGTGTTTAATCCCTTTGGCTTGGGTGGGACTCTCCAGTAATAGATTGACTCTTTCTGCCAGAGATTAAGATATCCTCATTTTCTCTCCTTACTTCCCTCCTGCACCACCTTCACTTACTCTGTGACAAGCCAAGATTTTTCTCTAGTAAAGAAGTTTCTGAGGTTCCCTTCAGAGCATGCCAATATTACTTCCATGCATTGTGCTGGTAGGAACTGTTTCCTTCCGGGGAAAAAGGGACGAGTTCACATCCCAAAATCCAGGCTTCCACATGGCAGCACATTACAAAGACCATAGAAGAGATCAGTCCGATGCTAATAAATAAGAATACAGTTTCCAGAATCTCCAGTTTAAGACACAAAGGTTTCCAGCTGCTTCATAATTCTTCACTGAAAACCAGCCAGAAAACTCCTAAAAAGGGCAGACAGAAACTCCCCTCAACTTGGGGAAACCTCTCCTGGCATAAAGGTGGTGCAAGCATTTCCTTCTCCTGAAGGGGCACAGGTGGACCTAGCTGGCATGATGAAGTACATCATAGCAAAAGGCCATGCAGCCATGAACAACATAGTTTAAACTGGCCTTGAAGTTACAGAGCTGCTCAGGCCCCCCAGAGCCCTCAGCTGGCTGAGGATCAGTACACTCCAGATCTTTCAGCTATTCTCAAGCTGAACAAGGTATGAATTTAACATGCCAAGGACTGAGCCTTCAGCTTCAGCCTTAATTCCCTCTAAGGGCTGGATTACCTTAAGATGCTAATACACCTTGAGGCAAATGGCGAACTCCAAGCCTAAGAGCTATTCCAGATCAGTTGCAGGATGCAGGCCACCGCGGGTAACCCTGCACAAGCTACACTGTGCCAGTGCTGGCCGCAGCAGCTTGTGCCACAGTGATTCAGGACAGATTTACCAGCCCTCTTAGTAGCAGCACCTGCTGTGGCACAGGTACTTCTGCAATAGGTGCTAACGCCATGTATCGCTGTCCTCCTGCCTGCATTCAAGCCTGCAAACACCCCTAATCTTGTTATCCCAGACTAACGTGCTTGTATGTCAAAGCCTGAGATTATCCTATTCCAACAAGCTTTCATACACTATTGAAACAGTTAAGAGCGAATGGCTGGAAAGCCTCCATGTATAAACAAGCTTTCCATCAAGGAGACTTTAACAGTTCATTTCAGGGGGACTGAATTGTAAGAAAATAAAAAAGAATTATGATTTCAAAGTGCTAAAAATGTTTAAAGGTTTGAATATTTTTTTAAGAGAGGATCTACTTTCCTCCTCAAACTTGAAAAGACATCTGTCTGTCAAGGTAAATACCTTTCAGGCCACAGTCCTAAGACTCACCAACATCTAGTCTTTTTGAACACATCTTTTTCAGTTCCAAAGGACTATTTGAAATGCTTGACTCTTAGCTATTTACATACAGAGCAAGCTGTTCATTTACATTATGTGCTTTCAGAATGTAAGCTCAGTCCTTTGTAAAGCGGACTGTTCAAGAAGTAAAATACCTCATTTTTCACACATGTAATAGCTATTTCAGAAAAATATAACTAAGAAATCCTGAGGTTAAAATCTATGCTAAGAAATAGTTTAAAGGTAGAATAGGTCTGATTCTCATTTACGGTGGGACAACTTTGCATCAACAAAGGGATGTTAAAGCAGTTAAATTATCATTTACTATCATTTAAGGTAATTCTGTGCTGCCAGCATAAGTGGTATAAAAAGGTGAAATGCAAATACAAATCAGACCTAATATACTACTTGAAGTGGTCCAAATTATGTTTGTAATTTCCCAGTTTAATGTTGATTTACCCTTTGGCAAGAGCATCCTATAGAGAATTTTTAAAGCCATCATGCTCCTTCTTGCTTGTTGTTGGGGGAGTTATAAAAATATGTCAAAGTCTGTGGGCCACGAAAGATTAATGGACTTGCAAGAAACTCACTCAGCTAGATTTTCAAATTACTTTCTTGTTCATGTGCAGTAATGGTTCCAGCTGTGAGCAAGATGTGGTCAAGAAGTACAGCTGTTGGTTATTCTTTGAGAGGATAAATCTGTTTTAATTCAGTATCACATACCCTACATTTTGAAAAAGGCATATGGGATTTTGTCACACCTCCCTCTCAGATTCTCATCTGAACTGCTGCTATTTGGTTACATAATAGCTGGTTTTCTTCCTCCTCTCAATACACACAAACCCAGAGATCAATCACCTATTGGCAGGAGAATTGTCCTAGCAGGGGAATGGGCCAGTGGTACAGAGGGAGCCCACTAAATGCTACCTGTCCCTACTTTCCTTCCTTCCACCAGAGCTGCCAAGCTATAGTTCAAGGACAAAGAAGAGGACAGATTGCTTGTAGCTCACTGTGAGCTACTGTATCAGCCCCCTGGGACCTTTAATAGAAGTGCTGAACTGTTCTGTCTTTTGCTGGGGCAGATCCATTGTCCGTACAACTAATGAACCTATCCTCATGCTACAAGTGTCTAATATTAATTGGCTAACAGGTCTATTTTTTCCTTTTTATGGGTCTCTGGGAGAAGCATTGGAGGAGACGTAAGAATAGACAATGAGAGATGGCATGCTTAAAAGGTCCATAAAATAAGAGCACTCTGAAATGCCTTGCCTTTGACCTTCAATCCCGTTGCTGTGATTGTCTAAGGAATATATTAACACAATCACTTTTAAGAAAACAATAGGAGTCTAGCAAGATATAGCTAACTGAGAGCAGGTTACTGGTCAAATCCTGCTCAATTTCAGGGGATTCTCATTAACTTCTGCATGGAAGAGAAGTTCATTTTTATGCTACACCACGCTGTCTGTTAGACCAAAGCCAAGAACACAGGCATGGCCAAAGCATATCAGGCTTAGGTTCTTTGCCAATTTCCTGGACTATATATTTCAAATGAAAGTGTAAGAAATTCTTTATTAGATGGTGCTGTGAAATTTAGTTCTGCTTTGAAACTCTCCTTCTAATCCCAGTGTTCAGAGCTGGCTTCAGACCATGAAGCAAAAGGCTTTTGTCACTCCCTTTGCTTTAGAATTAACAATCAAATTCTGGATATTTTCCTTATCCATTTCAGTGTCCAGTTCTCTTTGAATTGTGTTCAGCCTTAGCAGCATTCGAGGGAAGCAAGTATCGCTCACATCATATGAGAAATTTTTTCCTTTGATCTGCATTGAACTTCACTGAGTATCTCACAGTTTTCGGGCTATGAAATGGAGAAAACAGAATACTGTAATATTCCTTCTCTGGATTCTTCACCCATTTACATACTTCTCCTGTGTCTTCTGCTATTTATTTTTATTCAGAGTTGAACAAAACCAGTCCTTTCAATCTCTTTGTGCTACGTGCTCATTTGTGCTGTGTGATATCTTCAGATTGATGTGATCTATCTACCACTGTTCTCCTTTCTTGTGGTTTGAATACCACACAGACTATCACTAGCTTTGCATGATATAATCCTTCAGGATTAATAAGATTAATTTTGTTTTACGTTTTCTAAGACCTTTTCTAAAGTTCTCTTTCGTGGCTCTCATGTCAAAGCCATGCAATATAGCTCTCCCTAGGCCTCCTTGACAATGAAAGGCTATTTTTCACAAACTTAAAACCCTTTAATTCATTTCAATGTCATTCTGCTTCTTTAAAAATTGCCCTTGATTTTCAGATGTCCCCTTTTAGGCAAGATGTCTTTGATCATGGCCCCATTGTCTAGCAAAAAAAAACATATACTGAAGAAAGAAACATAATGGATTGCCTTTCTGTATTCTTGTGCGCAAAGGCTGAGTTCTGCTTCTTCAACGTTTTGAGCCCAAAGAGAGATAATTCACCACTCTCTGCCCCTTTCCTAGAAAGGGCTAGGGTCCTCCAGGAAACATGTTTTCTCCACATTGAATTCCTGTACCAGACATTATCTGTTTAATTCATTTGTTCCCAGCTAGGATGCCGTATTTGTGACAATGTGGAGTAGACCCCCCTGGAAGCCAGCAGGAGGGAGGTGGGGAGGCGGGCAGAATGGGGCAGATGAAAGGAAGGAGCAAAGAATGAGGGCTCAGAGCGGAGAGATGCCGAAGCACTGCCGAGGTACTGACAGGCAGAGAGGGGCAAGAGCTGCCATATGCTCAGGCCTATCTGCTGACAGAAAGACATTTTCTAGGGGCCAGAGGGGAGAGGGCACAGTGGCTGCAATGCAGGAATCCAGTGAGTTGAGTTAAAACTGTGTCTGGGAGCAAGGACCAACCAAACAAGGACATAGCAAGCAAGGAGAGGATGATAGATGAGCACTTCTTATATCCATTCTGTCTCAACCTACTCACCTGAGGCTTTCTCTGTGTCAATAAAATGATTATTACAGTTTACTTTCCATTAAAATCTGGGTTGTGAGTTCAAAAGCCTTTCCAGACTTCCCCAGGCAGCTCACTACATGGAGGAGGTCGTTGCCTCTTCAGACTGGAAGAGCTTCACCTCAAAGGTCTGGCCAGCCACAGGTCCCAACACACTTCCCATATTTCTCCGTATTTTCCCACAGTAAACAAAACACATTCTAGGGGTTGCATTATCTTTCCTGGCTTTTTTTTTTATATATATAATGGGCAAGAAAGCAAAAGAACACAATTCTTCCCCCAGAATCGATATTGATGGGAGCACAGAGTCCTTTGTTCTTAGTTCATGCACAAAGCATCTCATTAAAATAAACCTAAGTTATTCCTTTAATAAGGCCTGAGTCATGCCTAAGAAAAGACTCCAGGATTTGATCACATCGCTATGGGAAGGTTATTGCTTTAGTGGGGGTTGTCATTGCTCAAGGTGAGGTCAAGTTTCATACCAATGGGGTAAGAACCAAAAGCCCAAAAGATTTCAAACTGCTTCTGAAAATAAGAAATGCAGAGGATTTATATGCTATCTTTGTATAATCTTTCCATTCAAATTCCAAGTTCTATTGAAGAAAATAAGCTACTATGTATTAAACCTTTGGGCAGAATTGAAGAGAAGCTGAAAATAAGATATGATCTCATCCTGACCATAATACCAGACTTCCCTTGTTTTACGTGAAGCTTGTTTTGAAGCTTATTTTGAGTTCATTTGGCCATCAGCCACATTTGTCCCTTTTCAATCTCAATTTGTCCATTTCAATGCTGCCATCTTGTGGGCCCACTAAACTGTCTGGAAGAGGATGAAATAAGTTCCTTATTGAGGCCACATACTATACATTTCACCAGAAGTTCTTTCCTTCCAAGGACATTCCTTTAGTGATTCTGCCCTTTCTCATTTTTGTCCAAACCTTATTATGAGTTGTTGCAAAACTTTGTACCGTTACGGTACAAATAGATATTATCAACCAGCAAATATATCTGATAGTTAAGCCAGAGCTTTCTTTTTGAGTCATATGTTACAGTACAATTACCCGCTAATGTGGGCAAATCAGAAGAATTAATCTAACCACAAAAAATCCCAAAATATAGGTCATAAAGAGACAAGAAACAACCACATCATTTACTAGAAATAGTCATTCTTTATCTGCTTCCCAGCAGGGCTGCTTTTGCTATAGCTTCTCAGAGTTTCAGGCAGGAACAGCTCTCTTAACAGTCAAGTGTATGCATTTGGTTTTGAAGTACAATATCGGAATTATGCAATTGATAATCAAATTTTGTCCCTTCTTTCCCTATTTCCCTGCAGAGCTGCCACTGTACAACTTCAACTGTGCCTTTGGCTGGGGATCCCAAAAGACTTTGTGCCACTGGGAGCACGACAACCAGGTGGATTTAAAGTGGGCAATCCTGACCAGCAAAACTGGGCCAATTCAAGACCACACAGGTAATCATGAGTTCATGATTTAACCATTTTACATGGGAAGAGGTTGTTCTGTTTAATACCAACATGCCTTCCAAAACCAGAGGACAATTAATTATATATAAAATATGTAGTCTCAAAGACAATCCTTTAGGAAAGCTAACCCATCGTATGTAGTCAGAACTGACCATAATTGTCCTTTATGTTGGGGAATAAAAAGAATTGAAGATATTCCCTTCTCCTGACTTGCTTTTGGATAACCACCATCTACGGTAGAAAAAAACCTGAATGACCAAATATTCTGCAAATACCACTTACCAAGTGATACAGTCATAAACAAACCTCACATTGTTCCTGTTTGTAGGTACAGGGGCTGCCCACCACAGAAATGTGTTTTAAGTGAAACTTCCCAGATGGATGTATTTCCATGCCCTCCTCCTCTCCAGCAGGAGTTGGAGATTATAGCCATCCCTTCACTCACACACAGTTTTCCCAGAAATATCACCCTGGGAAATTGATTGGTAGGTTTTGTAGTATCTAGTTCATGGCTCTGCATAATTAGGCAATAAATATGCTGCTGGCTAGTGCGAAGGGAGGGCACTGCGTGACCTGCACAGCCTCTCGCTTTAGTGTTCTCTCTTGCATACATGCAGATTAATCAAATGTGTTGAGACGAATCCCACTTCTCACTTCTGCAACCCCTTTGCCTAATGAGAATGACAAGGAAATTAGACAAAATTGGACTTTTTACATTCTGAGACACTTTCAATTGAATCTTAAGACAAGTACAGTAGTTTCAGGGAAAAAAACTTATAATACTTTGACTATAAATGGCATTGTACAAATAAATGGCATCAAATTAACTAAATGCAGTTAGCTGAAGTGAAGGCTGTAATGGTGGAAAAATTGATGTAAAGTGAAATGGCTCAGTAGGATCTGACATTGAAAGGAGGTTAAAAGCTATGTTAGCCAGAGACTGACAAAATCTAAAAGGCATGCATAAGTAAAGCTCTAATTAAGACAATGAAGACGGAGTTCCTGACCCAGCACTGCAATAATATTCTGGAAATGAGAGCTATCTGCACTTTGCCACCAAGGATTACAGAGAGACTGAACCTGTCTTCAATCAAAAGATGTAGAAATTATATACTTCAAATGAGATTTTGTTGTTTTCACTGGGCCCTGCTAGTGCAGTAGACTTATTTGTTCCATTAGCTGTAGTTTGAGTAAGTCTTACAGGCAGCCCCTCTTGCTCCTTACTGTACTAACCCTCAGCATTTTCCAAAATTTTCCATCAATGCTAAGGGCACCTTCACCTGCCAGGTTTGCCATTCACCCGCCAGCAGGTATGCAATGAGTGGGGTGGGTGTGAATGCAGACCACTAGCAGCCTGAATGGCACTGCCATCCCAAGCAAGCCCCTCAGGGTCACCACTACGCAGCAAGGCCACCCTATATATTGGGAGAACCGCAATGAGCAATTCCCAGGCATATCTTGCTCTCAGCTGCACTTTTATAAAGCTGAAGAAACTCCACAGAAGTGATCTTCAACAGCAATTGCTTTAAGACAGCAGGGTATGCTCTATGTCACTTCAAATTATACATGTTATGATTAAATCTGGCCAGAGTTAGGTCTTCCAACTGAGACAGCCATCGTAATGCTGTGATTATTTTTCTTTTTTCCTCCCTTTGGATTTCCCTATCACCATTCTTTGATGAGATTTGCACATGTTGTGCTGCCCTCTGCACAGACGCGGCACAGTGTGTTGGAAAAAACATATAGGCAAAAGCACTGCTGCTGAAGAAGCTGGACAAGATGTTACTGCAGTAAGATAGAAAAAAGGAAAAAAAAAAAAGCCTAAAATTTTTTTTTTCAATTTAATATCATCTTCCAAATTCTTTCAAGGACCAGATACTTCTACATGCATATTGGCCAGGATACCTCTGACTACTTACAGAAAAATCCAAATAAAAGAAAGCATCCTTGTCTCCTCTTGGAAGAAATATTTCCCTTTCTCATTTATTAGACCCACGCCTTCCAACCACCGCGTTTAACCCACTCCTTTTTGTTCCTGGTTGACCTTTTACTACCCTGTGCTTTTTATACTTCCCAGAGTGGCAATGCTCACATTCCCTTCTTCATTGGTGCAGAACTATACCGTTACAATCCAGCAAGTCTCAGTTATACATTATTTCAAACAAAATTCAATAATATCATGTATAAGCAAAGATCAATGCTGATAAAACACCACCCTTCCAAAACATCTTATTTCACCTCTTTTTACTTTTCTTGTATTTAAGCATTGGTACAATGCTTATATACTTTTTATATATATATATATATACTTATATATATATATAAGTGTATATATATATACTTATATATATGCTTATATATATAGCTGTATATACTTATTTCAGCATTTGAAAAATAGTCTTTCTTGTTATTACTTTTCTCCTTCCTACTTTCAAAATAACTTTATTCCAGTGCCAGTAAATGACTGCTACATCTTTTTGTGTGAGTGCATTACACATGCAATCTCTTCTTAAACACACCAGGATGAACTTTGTATTTTTCCACCATAATTCTCTGCAAAGGAGTTGTTCAAAAGCTGACTGGAATGGATGCCTGGCTGGTGTAAATCACAAGCACTTCTCTGTAGTCAGTATCTTCCTTAGCAATTATATGTCACCAAACTTATCACACTCCCACATGTTTCTCTCCCAGTGTGATTAAGCAAGTAATTTTCCAGGTTAAGGGTATTAGGTATCCAGATTTCAACATGTATAAATCCATTATGCTCTTCAGAAAATACCATCCATAATCTTACTCTTTCAGGAAGCTCACAAATATACAGAGCCCAATATATTATTGCCAAAATCAAGGGGATAACTGGCACCATTTGTGACAATGCTCAGACTCTATTTAGGAGTACTGTTGAGATCTCAGTTCCTGATCTCTGACCATGGCTGTTCATAGCTAGTTTATCCTCCACTGTTCTTCCCATTCGAATCTTGCCTTCTCAAGCACAGATTACTTTAAACAGAGATCAAAAATAGCTCTTTGCGCAATAAGTGTAGAGCAGGCCCTGAGGGGTTTCTGTCTAGCCTGCTGAACTAGGGCTGGCTCTCTTCAGGAGGTGCACACTGACTAATAGAACATACACTGTCACACCAAACATGCTTTTGCCTCCTTCCCTGAGCAAAAGAAAATGCCTTGTGTGTGCCATATAGTGAACATCTTGTTACAGTTCACTCTCAGCGCAAAGCATCCCAATGAACAGCAAAGGAGGCTGCCAGAAGAAATAAACTCTCTTTAGAGCTCATCAGCTTTCCTAGAGCTCCCAAATCAATGCCCTCTGACTCTCTTGGATTGACCTGTCACCATGGAAAGAAGGCAAAATGATTGGGGTGGTTGGGGCTTCTTAGGTGAACAAAGAATACAAAAGCTTGGGGCTATTCCTAACGCAGTCCTTCTGTCACAGTAGGAGATGGCAACTTCATTTACTCACAAGCTGACGAAAGCCAAAAAGGGAAAGTCGCCCGACTGCTGAGCCCCATGATTTACTCGCAGAACTCTGCTCACTGCATGACTTTCTGGTACCACATGTCCGGCGCACATGTTGGCACCCTGAAGATCAAATTGCGGTACCAAAAGCCAGATGAATACGATCAGGTGCTGTGGACCCTGAGCGGGCACCAGGCAAACTGCTGGAAGGAAGGACGTGTTCTTCTTCACAAGTCTGTGAAACACTATCAGGTGAGCTTGGCTGCTCCTCACTGAATTAACAAGGCCGAGACCAATAACACCTTGCCAGTCATGTTTTATACACCATAGCAGAAAATGTCTCTGAAGGATTTATGTAGACAGTATTATACCTACAGATGAGGTGTCATTGCTCTGCCAGTAATAACAGTGGCATATTTCATGGTATCTCGGATGACAGTGATACAAGCAATTTTTTATCAAAGGCCAAATAAATAGTTCAGAAATCATTTCTCATGTCACAAAGCTACATCCTTGCCACAGTTTTGCTGGTGACATAAAAGTATTTAATGAAGTTATGACATTCTATATATTCACATTTGAATACATAAGTTCATAAAGGTATGCGGTGCAGATTGGCAGGCCACAATCAAAGTACATGCAGGTGTGGCATCACAGCAAGTAAAGATGTGTGTTAACAACTAATTAAGGTATCCTGAATGACGGAATTGTGTGTAAACAGGAAAATAATGTGAACATTATCTTATTTTGCCAGGTCGTTATAGAGGGAGAAATTGGAAAAGGAACTGGGGGAATTGCTGTGGATGATATTAAGATTGACAATCATGTAGCACAAGAGGATTGCCGAAGTAAGTATGAAAAGCATGAAGAACATATGGAAATCTCATCCCAAACATTTTTTATTTTACTTTGATAGCTGTTTTTTCCTGTGAGAAAGGGATAGATAATTATTGACTCTATAGGAAGTTTTGCACTGAAAAGATCCTGATCTGGCCTATAGCTTTATGCATAGTAAGTGCCACTTTTGTCACCTCAGTACCTCAGCAACTGCAGCCTTTTGGATCAGAATTGGGATCCTACTGACATGGGCCACAGCATGTTCACATCCTCACATCTCTCCCTGTATTTCACATTGCTGTCCTCGTTAAATTTCTCTGCTTTTCCTAATGTTTTTCCCTGTTTTAACTAATGCTTAAAACTCAGCTTTATTTATTCACCCTTACTACCAAGCCTACTTTAATTCTACCACAAGTTTTTTAAAGGACCGTATCAAATCCTTACAGGGTACACAGATAGGTTGAAATGGCCTCTGCTCTCTCCTCTGTTGTTCTGCAATTCTGAGTTTGCTGTGACTTGTTTGCTGTAGTCACCAGCTCCCAGACATGTGAGACATCAAGTAATGTTAGAACATAACCTTTTCCACATTTGAGCCAGGCTATTCCTGGGATGCTGTTTGAATCCTTTTATTTCTGGCCACTCTTCAGTTATTCCAGTTACTGCTGATCATGTGCGCATTGCACACTGCAAGTAATTTGGCAGCAGGAACCCCAGATAAACACAAGCAACTGAACCCTCTCCTTCACGATGGAGATGAAGCAATGACTTTTATGTACGAAAGGGAATAGAACTGAGAACCCTTAGCATTAGAAATATAAACTTATGCCATGCAAATTGGCAACACAACTGAGAGCAATAACGGAGGGTGTTCCTCACCTTTTGTAGCTAATAGCCTTTTGAGGGTAACATGACAGACTTCAGCTACATGGTGATTTCACTGCAGGATGAGAAAACTGAACAATCTCTTTTTATCACACAGTCCATCTCCTGGGGTTCGTCATATGCTGCCAGAGTGGCAGTTACCAGGAAAGAGAGGCAGGGTGCACTGCTTGGTCCTCCTGCAGTGTCCTCAGGGCGAAGCAGGGTGCTGGGACCTCAGTGATGTATTTACCTGACTCCAAATGAGAGAGGAAAGTAAATTCTTTCCTACCCCCACATGTTTTGGTTGTTCAAACCAATTGCTGAGCAATGATTTTGTCCTGTGGGAGTCAAAGCCAAAAGCTTAGTCTGAAGCCCAAACTCAAGTGGTCTTGTGATTAGCTAAGCCTATGCTGATGAAGTGTTATGGAATTGTGCTCCAAAATTGTAAATACAATGAATGAGATGCTAATTCATCACACTGATTTCTCTTTCCCAGACATGGAAAACCCCTGCTGATAACTAAAACAGTGCCAAGACTGGGCAGAGAGGAGTTTTTAATTCTTCCTTTTTTCTCCATTAATTGTCATAGCCCATCATAATGAACAGTTCTGTCAAGCTGGCATAATGATGCTCTGACAGAAGAAAATCTGCCATACCGTTATTGCCAGCATGATAGTCAATCAGTGTTTGTAACCCTAATAATCAATGTCAATTCTCTTTGCTTCATTAGAATCAACTGATGTGGAGAACGAAATAGATGAAGAAGAAGACCCAGAAAGTAATCAAACAGGTAAAAGTTGTATTGTTGTTAAAAGCGAATGAATTTTAAAGTGTGTTTTAATGTGAATTTGTGTATTCTATTAATTTATTTATAGATCAGTTCTCTAACTGCATGTTGTATTAAGGTTTTTTTATTTATCTAGATCAGATGCGAAGACAGCTTACATTTATTTGAAGGATGTAATAGTTTTATTCTTCTATGTCATGTAATCTTATGGACTTTGTAACATTTATACCTGTCTCAAACCTTTCAAACTTTATATGCATAATTGGTTACATTGTATAAATATATATGCATGCACACTATAGCTCCTTAATAGTTTGGTACCTAGAAGGCTTGCCCGCAACTGAAGAAAAAGCTATAATTATCTCTTACAATCTATGACTCACGCAGTGCCTAGGTAATTAGGCTCAAACTCTTCAGGCTAATTGTTTCTCAGACCTGGCTGAAAATGTCATTTTATGACCAGTCTACCAAAGCATTATCATTTTCAGTGATGATAGCTGTAAGTGGATCATTAAATGGATCATAACTGTCATATTGTCCCAATAATAAAATACACTCGCATTTTTCAGGCAATGAGCTCGATTTTTTTTCTGTCACAGTCAACAGGATTGCTTTCATTGGCTTCAGTGAATGCAGAGTTTGTCCAAAAGACATTTTGGCTTTTCCTGCAACAATTAGCAGAGTTTGCAAGCTTATTGGATCTCTTTTATAATCTGAAACGGTTGGGGGAAAACACTGTGAGACCCAGAGAATATTTTACACAAGTGGGCAGAGTGCCCTTCTGTGTCAGGTCTGTCACTGTCACATTTCAAGGTCCAATCCTGAAGTCAGTGGAGATGGACACAAAACAGCTGGAGATTCTCAAACAATGTCTAAGGTTGTACACATTCACACTGAGCTGAACGCAATTTAATTAACATTTTTGAGCTAAAAACTAAGAACTGGCAAAATATAATCAAAAGGTCTGGTTATTCATTCCCAAGACTCCCACTTAATCCAAGGCAGAATCAGACCCCTGCTAACATGCAGCAGATTCTGGGATTCAAGAACAATATGAAAAAACCCAACAACTGTTTGGGCTGCCTTATAGCTTTCAGCTACTCATGACTACCTCCAAGAAGCTGGGTTTTCAACTCATGTAGCAATTTCTGTCAGAAACTTTATGTCCTTTCTCTAAATTTCCAAGTCATCAAACAAAGTCCTACCTAGAATCAGTTCTGAAAATTTTGTAATTCTTTACTCCATTTCAGGATTTACGCCCCCATACCATACAGGCGAAGACTACGATGATATCTCCAGAAAACCAGGCAACGTCCTGAAGACCCTAGATCCAATCCTTATCACCATTATAGCCATGAGTGCACTCGGGGTGCTTTTAGGAGCCATCTGTGGAGTTGTCCTGTACTGTGCCTGTTGGCACAATGGGATGTCAGAGAGGAACTTGTCTGCACTGGAGAACTACAATTTTGAACTGGTCGATGGTGTAAAACTGAAAAAAGATAAACTAAACACACAGAATTCATACTCGGAAGCATGAAGGTATAAAGCGACTGGAGAAGTTTCAGAGAATCGGGATGGAAGGACATAGCTCGGTCGTGCTGGGGAACTGTTGATCTTCTTTTACTGTACAGGCTGAAAAGTGCATTGATGACACTGAGCCAAGCTTTTCTCAGGAGCTTCAATGAGTGTGTAACCGATAAACATGGACAACAATCTGTGTTAACAATCTGAATCATGTACAGTCTGCTTTTTCTGTTGGTTTTATTTGAAATAATCAAATGCTGGTGTTGAGACCAAGTATGATTGACTTATAGTTCATTTTGTCTTTCTTTCTCTCCCTCTCTTGTTTTCCGTTAATGGATAATTTTGTTTTTACTGTGCAAAATCCAAGATGCTGTCACAAAATGTATTCAGTGGGGTCCTTTGGATGGACATGCTGTCTGTAGCTCAGTGCCCAGAAAATATTGGAGTAACAGCAATTTAGTGGACTCCTGCACCTGTATTTGTGTATAATTGCTAGTGTTGTGCATAGGCAAAGAAGGGTTAGGATGTTTTTGAAAGTACTGCTGCATCAGTACCGATATAGTGTGTCAGCTCTGTTTACGAAGCAATACAGTCAAATTTTATTGATGTTTTTCAGTGTTGTACTAAATTTTGTGCTTGTGAACTCCATAAAAGAGTATGTGCCATCATCAGACACAACTGGTAACCGAGTGTACTGCCTAAAAACTAAACAAAAAAGTCCTTGGCACTGGCTAGTGTATGTCCTCTCAAGTGCCTTTTTGTTTGTACTGCTTCTTATTGTGTTAACATTAACTACAGCTCTGCTTCTCTGCAGTTATGCCCTTGTCTTTTATCATATTCTGATGGCCCACTGACTAAAAGAAAATTATATTTTAGTGTAAGAAAGTAGCCTCAGCAAGGCAAGGGCTAATCAGATTTAACAACCTGGCTCGATTGTTCTGCTTTCTGTATTCCAACTTCATGTCTCTTGACCCTTTTGTATAAAGCTGCAATATCTCCTTTTATTGTTCTTTCATATAGAATGTATTTTCAAATGTAAAATGTCTCTCCCTTTCTCTTCTCTTCCTCTCTCCCGTTCTCTCTCTAAGTAGATTGCATAAGCATTTGCCATTGCCAAGGAAAGAAAACTGCAGCTTTAACTTGCTGGTAATGGCAAAGGATTTTATTAGAGTTTGTGTTAAAAAATAAGGGAAAATTCTTAACTTTACCCTCCAAAGTAGAACTTTGGGTTTCTTCTTAACAGCATAAAGTGACAGTATCTTTTTTCCTGAAGTCATGAAACATGTCTTTTATCCTGAACAGTTTGCCTGTTAATTACACTAGGGAAAATGATTTGCTAACGGAAAAGATTGCCTTTAAAATGAGAAACTTTCCTCCTCCTGCCCCTACCTGAACCCAGAGTTCTGTTCTCTCAGTAAATGTGTATTTTCATGCTAATCAATGCTAATTGGGCATACACATGGGTACTGAGGGCAGAATAAAATCCCACAGTGTATGTAGGGTATGTTCTTACCCTGTTGTATCCAATTGGCATTTCATACCAGGAGGTTTCTGTTTGACCAGAAGTCAGATAGTGGCAGGGTCAGGTCAGTGAGTAGTGTAAGCTGTTGGACAAATGTGTTTGACAATTATGTGGCAATTTTTTAATATTTTAGGACAAATATTCAACAGCCTGTGCAGCTGGTCCAACAAGATTTTGTTGCCCTCAGGGGTCCATAGGAGAAGACGAGGGGCGCGCAGGATCATTCCCCTTCTGCAGGTGCCAGGGGACCCCCTGGCTTTTCTGCAGTGACCCGCGCACAGCACAGCCATAACGAGGGAGGCAGTAGAAGGCAGCTTTAACCTTCCGCTGGGTAGCTACTAACCAGCAGGAAAAACCAGTGCAAACATGGGGAAAGGAACATCCTGCAAAGTGCTAAACTCATGTTTTTCCTCACTGAATTCCCTGAGCAGAGTCAGGGAAGTGATTGTGACTTTCTGAGTTAGCCTTTTCACTAATTCAGCCTTGAGTTACTAGAGCAACTAAATCCACTCCTATTTATCAATTAAATGGTTGCAAGCATATCATTTCACCAATATGAATCATAAAACAGAAAAACCCGTAGAAAATCCACCAGTAACCTAGGAATTGAAGAAAAGGGAGGGAGACGGGAGGTAAAAATATGAGTTTGGCAATTGAAAATATTTTGAAGAAAGACCCAGTAGAAAGAACAGTGGACAGTTGCTACTTCAAAGGAATCCTAAAGGCAGAGACTATAGTGAATATTCAAACACCCATTTAGATGCCTAAATTGAAAAAGTTACCTCCCCAGGCTCTAGGCCCTGGGTCCTCCAGAAGCTAAGGCAGAGCCTAAGGCCTGAAAGTTAGGCGTAAAAGTTAGCCCATTAAATGTCCCAAGTGACAAACTCACTTTGGCAGAGGCAGAATTTTCAGTTGTATCCAACAGTGAAATGTGACCATAATAGTATCACAGCAGCTAGTTAATTAACCCAAAGAAAAAATTAATTCCTCAAAACTATTTTCAGCACGCTACCACCGTGTGATTCAGGTGTTAGGATCTGTTCTCGTTAGCTGAGAGAAATTCTAGTCCACTAACCTGACAGAGTTACATGCATATATTGCCTTGAAGAGAAAATCCCATTGGGGAGCCCAAGCCCAAAACCTTTTGAAATACTCCCATGGATTTCAATTGATTCTAGGCCAGCTTTTGGTCGTGATCTATTTGAACAGTAAATCTGGTGGTTGGTGGGTTTTTTCCCTCTTTTAACGTACTGACAGTAGTGAACATAAAAAGAAATATATCTCCTTTGTGGTCTTCAGACCTTACTATGATAATGAGGTTCTAGCACTGAAGATTTGATTTCTCTGAAGGTAACAGAATGAAAGTTGCCCATCAAATAAGGAAAAATGATACTGCAACTTTACATTGAAAAGTATCTTGCACTGATAAATATATTTAAAAAAAAATTATATGTTTATAAAGTTATTAATTTGTAAAGGCAGTGTTACAAAATGTTCAGTTTATATTGTTTTAGATTGTTTCATAATTTTTAAAGTGTAAAATAACATATTTTTTTCTTTATTGAAAAACTATAAAAATCTTCTGTAGTAAAATGATTTCATTTTACTGGTATATTATTGCTTCATGTTTTGTACCATCATAAAATTTTGTGCAAATTTTTTTTACAGAAATTTTTATTTTCTATGACAATATGACACTTGTAAATTGTTGTTTCAAAATGAACAGCGAAGCCTTAACTTTAAATGACATTTGTATTCTCAGACACTGAGTAGCATAAAAAAAATCACATAGAACTGAACTGTAACTTAAATTTCCAAACTATGACTACTACATTCCAAAGAAACAGTTGAATTAAACATTTTCATAAAATATCCCATACCTGATGTATTTTATTATACTAAAATGGATTGATTTTATTAAATGGCTGGTTTTATTTAGCATCTTGCAACAAGCCCAATCTTTTAATCACAGTTACATTTGAGGGTAGGCAACTCCAACCTTAGTGGAACCGTTCATGGTTTAGGATGGAGGGATTCACCCTCTGCCTGCCCAATTCTCTCTCCCTGCCGGAAGACACACCCACTACATGCCTAACTTTTAGCCAAACAGCAGGGAGTTAAGAGGACAAATCTGCCACCACTGCTTGCAGGTTGCATTTCATCTCGCTGCCATGGGAAGCCCAAGCCGCACACCCTGTGTAAGCCACATGCACCCCTTGTGGCTTGCTCTTAGGGGTGAGTCTTCCCAGGGAGCAATAGCCATTTTTGACAAGTTGCTCCACTACATCTCTGCCCCAGTAGTAAGGTTTGTACTGATGATCTCCTTACAAATTTCCACTGAAGTCATCAGGATTTACCCAACCATGGCCAAATCTTCCAACGCAGGATGGAAGTTGCTGACGGGAGCAAATGCTGCAAGAGCAACCCATTAGGCCTGATTTGGCATTCGGTTGGGTACTGAACTCATTTGTGGAACATACAATAGTGGGTAGGAGACCTTCTAGAAATTTGCATTCAGACAAGAAGCTTTAGATTGCACACTTCCTGTTTTATGCAATACTTTACTATTTGTTTCATTTTAATACTGAGCAGTCTGCACATTAAAGTTTTTCAAATCCTTTCTTTATGCTGCACATATGAACAATGCACATACTGTCAGTATGTCTCTAGGTTGAGCATTCGTGAACAAACATTTTACTTCAGCTACTTTACTACTCCTGGGGAAAATATTGTACCTATTACCATATATTTGATGATCAGCACTGTTGAAGAGAACGGATCAAATCTTTTGTCCTCAAGATAGTGCTGTTGTGGGTACCTGTTTAAAATATCAGATGCAACTACAGCAATGCGCCTGAGCAAAACTTGGCTTTGTGGTCAGAATAGGGAGTGCTTTCAAAAGACAGTTGTGAAGGTTGCTGTCCATATAATCACTAAATCCAAATTCCTTAGAAATGTACTTCACTGCACTCTGCTTCTGTAATAACCAGCCACAGGGCTCTTTGAGGGAAAATAAATGGCAATGGAATTAATTAGTAAAAAAAGAAATCTATAAAGTGAATCCATGGAGGATGAAGTTCAGAAAAGAGAGACAAGTATTTTAAGTTAAGAAAATTCTCTTTATTTCATTTAGGGGAAATTAATTAGCCTAGAAGCTAACAACTACTTAGCACTAAACCGTCAGTTTTCTGCACTAAATAGGCTATATAAAGGAAAGACAAAAATGGTGCAATGGGATCTAATTACATTTCAGAACATATCTTGTAAACTTGAAAGAAAAGGAAGAGCAGATGGAAATAACAGATGGGTCAGCTACAGACAACCAGTGCCAGGAGTGCACAACTATAAGGCTCAAATATTAGGGTCATGGTCTGTAAAAAGTTTCTTTGGTAAGTAGAGACATGCAAACCCTATTATTATTTCACCAGTCAAACGTACGAGCCCTGAGCCAGCAGCCACATAGCCACAGTGCTGAGCCCAGTGCCACTTCCTTGCCTTTTGGCAGGACATAAAACACAATTATACAGCAAAAGGCGGATGTACAGGAGAGGCAGGGGCAGCACAGCTGGTGTATGGTTGGGTAAGGCTCACTGGCATCATGGAAATGACAGAGGTGCCTACCTGTACAAACCTGCCCACTGGACCAAAGTTGCCTCTCCCAGTGGAGATGAAGGATCCTCAGTCCTCATAAACTATCTTTTATGAAGCATTGACCCTTGTAAGTATTTTCTTATCTACAACTAGTCTATTTCCCACTTAAACATGAGAAAAAAAAACCTCTTTACTGTGACAGTGCCAGAGCAGTGGAACAGGCTGCCCAGAGACATCCAAAACCCACCTGGACGTGTTCCTGTGTCCCCTGCTCTGGGTGTCCCTGCTCAAGCAGGGGGGTTGGACAAGATGATCTCCAGAGGTCCCTTCCAACCCCTGCCATTCTGTGATTCTGTGATTCTGTGATTTCTAAGTCAATTCTCCTCTCCTGCTTTCACAAAGTAAAACGTCAAAATTGGTTTTGATTTTCAGATCATGGCATCTGGACATTAGATACCAGAAGTAATTCCCTTCCCACTCCTTAATTGTTCTGTCCTTCGCAATGCATTATGCCTAACAGCATATTGGTTCAAGCAACATTAATTTATTAGAGCTTTAATTTTTTCTTTTATACAATTTTATGCCTCAAGTCACCCATAACCATAATTTTATCTACAAGTGTTTGTTAAATTATAACAGAGTGTATCTAATTCTTTTTGCCATGGGATACTTTCTATAGCTGTTTTATTTGCCGAATAGTCCCTTGTAGACCCTAACTGCTTTTCTACAGTGGGCCATTTCTCTATATACACTTCTGTTCTCATAGCTACACACAATCAAACTCTAATCTTATCACCTCAGGAATGATGGTGTCTCAATGTTTATAAATGAAAATCTCATTAAAAAATCTTCTAGCATTTTTCACAGATGGATGGAGTCTTATCATGCGTCCAAACCTAATTCCACCTTCAATAATCGTATTCTCCTATTTAAATTTACATTGTTTTTATTCATCTCTCAGGCATTTGATTCATGTCCCTGTCATTGTACAGCATCACTAAGCACAATGCACTGTGTTGCATTACAGACAGTTGTGTTTCTATAATGGGCGAGGTGGGTCCAACTGAAAAGGAATCACAGTCTTACCGGAGCACCATTGGTACCAGACAGAGAGGTCAGGCAGTGCTTTCAAGGGGAGAAGGTAGGAAGGAGGTTTGGCAGGGTTTGGCAGGTGTTGCCATGACAAAGACTGAGGAATTTAATGATGAGAGGCTGGAGGATGAAGGGCTTGCCTAAGGAAACAAGTACTTCAGGTGGCATGAGCTGCAAAGGGAATTATCGGGAAACTCCCGTGTTCAGTTCCTTCACTTTTCCCTTGCAAAAAAAAACCCTCCACAGTTCTCAAAAAAAATGTATGCGTCACAGAAATGTCCCTGGCAGCTGTCATGCACTTTTACTTCAGGCATGGAAGAAGGGAGTGGGGGTATCAACCCATCTGTTAGCTGAACCTAAATGGTGGATTTCTACACTCAAAGAGGCATCAGGTGTGGATGTGTCTTTGAAGACTCAGGAAGCATCTCAGGACTATAAGACTCGCACCTTTTATATATAATTTTCATCTTGAGCACCTTTATTCCCTTTCCTCTGTAACATGTTGTTCTATGCCATTTGTTTTTGAAGTAAATTGCCTGGGCTTAACTACTGTTTTTTATTATTTCATACTGCTAATACATTTTCCAATTGCAATTTATGCTTCCCTCACTGCTCAAATACTTTTATAAACACCTCCTTATGCATCACTAAGGCATGCGTCGCATGAAATAGCCCCACCCAGTGCCACACTTACCCTGTGTCAGAAGAGAGAAGAAAAGCCCACCTCGTCCCACCCCATCTCTTCCACATCCCTGCCAGGGCTGTTCTCCATGTTAAGGACCCAGGCACTATGCCTTTAATAAATAATCTACCTTTCAGGGAGCCTCAATGTTTTCTACATCAGGTCTGCTATCTTTGCATTAATTCATTAATTAAATATTGATACCAATCTTCCTACTAAATATTTACTTACCAGCTTCATAACTGTTAGCATACCAGAGTGGGTCACTCTCATTTTGCCTTTGGAGACTACTAACTAGACCCCAGTGTTTTACCTTTCTCTCCTTTTAACCTTCTAATCTGACTCTGTTTCCCATAGCTCTATTAGCAAGGGAAAAAAAAAGAAAGAGAAAAACTAAAATGAAGGCATAGCTGTGTCCGCTTTCTATCTATGTGACTGAAAAAACCCACTGAATACGTAAAAAAAAAATATTTCTTTTTATGTTGAAATGTGGTTTTGCGCAGAGAAGAGGAAAGCCAACAGACTGTTTGGAGGTGGTATTTGAGATGTCTGGGAAGCAGCAAGGAGAGCCACTGGAGCCTTCTGAAAACTATGCTGAAACATCTGGAAAGGCTTAACAACTCTGCAAATTGATGGGAGCACAGGATTATCAAAGTAGGCAGGCTGTGAAGGTATTGGTTTACCCCGATCATGGCTGACAAAACAAAAGAAAAACAGGAAAATACTTAATGTTAAAAATACGTCAGAAAGGACCACCTTATTCTAGGTTCTACTAGTTTCTCTTTTAATTAGTCCTCAGAAGATGGGAGGCAAGGCAAGGAATGAACTCAACTACAACTCAGTCCCACCTACAGCTCATTTTGACTAATTCATGTCCTACAGTTATCATGCACCTCCGAGACTGAGGCAAGGAGAAGTTGGTTGCCACCACCCTTTGTGTGAAAGATCTCTGACCCTCAGCATCAGCTCCTTTGCATGTCCTCTGAGTGGTTACTTGCAGGAAATGGTACCACTTTGTACCCATTGCCCACATATTCAAATGTAATTTTTCTTGCTGTAGGCCACATTTTCTTCCTTTTCCATTTTTTTGTCCTTTCTTCTTCTTAAGACAAGGCCTGCCAAATAAGCCACGTTTCCCCAGACTCTCTGTCTTGCATTGTGCGGGCCACACCGTTTCACGTTTATCAGCTTAGGAAGCCCAGCGCTGGACCAGACCTCCCATTTGCTCAGCTGATGCTGCTCTGCTGCCCCAGCCCTTCCTGGGCTGCTGGTTGCTTTGCATTGCTATCTTGTTTGCAATAGAAGGTCACTGAAAGTTCACTTTAAATCTAGACTCTTATTTCAATGCCATAATCTGTAGGTGACTAAGGACCATCTCTGCTAATTTTAACAGGTCTTTTCACAATCTATTCCCTTTTCTTCATGCATACTGAGGTCTTAAAGTGGCCAGCTTAAACCCATATATCTTTATAAAGTGCCTGAATTACTGTCGCTGAATGGTAGGCCATTATCCACAATTAGTTTATGGCTCTTAATAGCTATTATTGCAAAAGATGGATTTCTCTAAAGCGTAAGTGTCTGACCAAAGATCTTGTTAGTACCCTTGCTTATGAAAAGTTAAGTGGTAGCTGCATTCTGGAAAAGATCAGGTTACTCTCCAAGCTGAAATAAACTGGTACTAGCTTAGTAGTATGGGTAATAAATAGGTTATATGCATTATGAGGTTCTTCTTTGCTATGTAGTCTATGTAATAATGTAAATGTGCACAGTACTATATAGACAGACAGACTGAAGAAATGCTGTGAGGATGTCACCATCTAGTTTAAGAGAAAAATACCAAGCATCTGTCAGTCACAAGCAGAGGATGTAGTAATGTGCCACAGAGTAGCAGCTTTTCTTTTTCTGTTTATAGAAGTATGGTGGTTAGACCAGTTAGAATAAGTGTGTGCCAATTCAGTGGAGAAAACTATGGATTTATGAATCTCCTTGAGGAAGTGCCTTCTGATGAAGGACACGAAGGAGCAGAGAGTAGAGGCAGAGTAGATGGGGTCATGAACTTCATTTTACTCCTCATCATGAGTAATAGTGCTAAACTGATAGTCAGTCAGATCTCTCATTTTCTTTAATTTAACGCTAGTCTTCTTGCTCCTTGCATTACTGACCCCACATTATAACTGAACCATGTGCTTTATTACAATGCTAAGCACTGCTTTAAATGCACATGAGAAGATTTCAGTGCTTTTTATACTGCACAGTTATGTGTGGTGAGTTTTGTTCTTTTCACATAAAGAACCATCTCAGAGCTAACAACTTGTATTATTTTAATCAAGTCTCGTTTCACACAGGTTGTGAACTTTAATACAGATGATTGCCATTTCTTCTGGGCTTCAAATATAATGCATGGCTCAGCACAAGTCTGACCTTTGTGGTTTCATATTGGCACATACTTGCTGAAGGCACTTCATTAGACACCAATGACGATAGAGCTTCCAGCCTTTTCGCTAGCTTTCTTTGGAGCTGCTGATGATTACCGATATATACATTTTGACAAGTAGCACGTTGTGTGTGTATTAAATACAATAAGGACATATATATACATATCTCTTGAGATGCAACCATGATTCTACAACAGAAGGTGAAGAAGCACTAGAAGTACTGGAATAGAGGGTTTGCCTAAAGGTAAAGGTCTGTGTGGTTGTTAAACATCTGAAGGATTTAGTGAGGTTTGGGAATTCTTTGTAACAGTGTAATGTACTTAGAAATGCAAAGAGCATCTCTACAGGCAAAAGTATTTTCAGGCTGCTCTCATGTTTCACTTCTAGCTCAATTCCTAGCTCAGATTTTGCATGCTAAAGGAAGAGTCTTTAATATGCGGCAAATATTTTCCCCTACTACTTTATGCATATAATATTTCCTGAGCTGAAGGAATTTGTATTTAATGTTTATATTGTGATAGTGCCTACAGGATAACAAATTGTGGTCCCATAGTGCAACAACATAAAAAGATACAGAAAATGTACTTTCCTACCTGACAGAAGACGTAATATGGCTGCTGTGAGCATAGATGGTTGTGAACCCAGTGTCTTCATCAAATGCCTTTATTGTCAGCTCGGCCTCCTGTACTTCCCAGAGTTGTTGCTGGTTTTTATGATCAATACCTCAAAAGTATAGGATAGTATTACAAATGTGGCCAATTAGCCTTCAAGTGTAGCATTTTGTTTATCTACCACTGGCCAAGTTGGACATCATCTCCTAAGTGAGAGTTATACCCACTGTTTCAAACACCTATCTGAGGATGGGGTGAATTTTCCTCTTACAGTATCAGTTTGTCTTGTCTATAGAATAGTTTAAATTAACAGTTCAGGCTTAAAGGCCTATATTTTAGATGAGTAAAACAAAATTAATAAGATTTCCTAACTATCTCTAATTATGAAAAAAAGCTAGTGGTGGTTTTGTTTGGTTTTCCCAGGGACAAAGATCTGAACTGCTTTCACTGATTTTGATCATAGTTGGTTTTCACAACTGAAAGCATTGGTCCGCCTGCTAACCAGCTAGCAAAAGCAAAACTTAGCCGTTTAGGTTAAGTAGGACTCTCAAAACCCACTGGTTTGATTTCAGTAGTAGAGTCAAATACATAGTGTGAAAGTAGGCAGAACATTAGCTCCTTTATCACTATGTCATCTGCTGCTACCTACAGAATTATGCTATGCCTTGAAGAAGTCTTATTCATATTTAGGCAGACTTGGGTCTGGTCATGTCTTTAATCAGAGTCTAGAACTAAGAATTAAACCTGGATTTTTATAGGCTTGTTCAATTGCTTCTTAAATTGGTTTTGCTCTGATTGCTACAAGCTAATTATACTGTATTCCTACAATGCTGCAGTTTAGACTGATCGCTGCCTACCTCACAGACATCTATTCATCTTCTCACTTCCTCATCTTGTGTTTTGGTTTCACTCTTATCTATATGTATAACTTCACACAAACCTGTTTGGTTTTTGGTTTTTGTTTTTGTTTTTGTTTTTTTTAAGAGATGTGATTTACCTACAATTTTATGAATAAAGAGCATGTATTTCAGAAGTGCAGCTTTTAGTCTGTCCAGGAAGTCTCAAACTTCTGCAAGTTATAGCTGTATTTCATACCTTGCCATGCATTTCAAACCATTATTTTAGATGGTTTGTTAAGTATTTTTCTCGGCAAGAAACAGACTGATGTCCATGGCAGGCAGCACGAAGGATGACCCAAAATCACTGTCTGCTCTTGATACAGAAGGAGTCCTAGTGAACATATTGATGAAACCTGACAGAACCTCGAAATGACCTGGAAGAAACTATCAGAAGTATTATTAAGCATTACTATAGGTACTGTTATTGACACCACTGTGCTTGCAGTGAATCTCAAGATCTTTTCCGATTACATTTTATTAGGAAAACTCCTCTTTCTTAATATGTCTTTTAACAAAAGAGCCATGACATGTCTTCCTTCTTTTTGCATTTATGTGGGAAAATAGGACAGGCCCCAGTATATGCCATGTAAATCACCATCCTGAAGTTTGTTCTGAATTTTTAGTGCTTGCTACACCAAAGAGACAGAGGCATCCATATTATCTCCATGTTACTCTTCAGTATATTTGGGAATCTCTGTCTTTCAGAGGGCTTTGATTTTCATCTTTTCCAAGCTCATTTTCTGTTTCTCCATCTTCACTGTGCAGAATGAAGATAAAGATTTGCTAAGCCTCTCTTCAATCATCCTAAAAAAAATACCTTTTTTCTTTCATTATTATTGCCTTGGGTCAGTGCGACTTCTAAAGCAAATATAAATGCATACAAGGGACAGCTGTGACCCCTTAGGTGCATGTTATCAAATGGCTGGAACATATTGTACAAACAAAATGTGCAAACGATAGAAAAATGGGAAACGGCTCATAATTTCCAAGTCCTTTAAACAGAAGTAATCAGACATCGTGAAGTCTGCTAAGCTATGCTGAAGGTGGGGAAAGCACTAAGCGATCAAAATGTCCCTGCTCTTCCTGCTAATGGTGCTGCCAGACTCAATTCTATGGGCCTTACTCAAGTAAAACAGCCCAGAAAATCAGATGGAGCTTTGAACGAAGGAAAAATGTTCAGGGCCACTGTCCACTGTTGCCAGATGAAAAACAATGCCAGTGACTTAGAGGGCTATTAACAGACAAGTAATAAATGCTATAGCGAAAGGAGTCTGTAGAAGAACTTGAAAAATGCAAAGTAAATGTTAACAAATTACTAACTGTTCATTAGTAATTCACACAGACTTAAAAATACAAAATAATTTTTACCACCTTTTACACAGAACACAATATTCTCTTTTGTCATTATAGCTGAGATATAGCTCCCAGCACCGAAACTAATTTTTACATTAAATGCAGTATAGTAGTTGAGGCTACCATACGGAAAACAGGAGTTGTAAGTTCATAATGTACATTCAGAATACAAGAAACCCCCAGATGGCAAGTTTCAAACGACTATTGCTAACATATATATAAAGCCACTTTTTACATAATTCCTAAAGTCAGAAACCCCTCATTCCTCAAGCAGTTGAAATAACTTCTGATCCCTAAACATGTTTGGTTCATAACTGCATGCAGATACTGGTTCACTTTAGGCACCTAATTCACAGAAATCATTAAACGTCCAGTTTAGCTGTTCTGAATTACTGTCTGTGAGAGCTTATTTCTCTGAATACAAAAGAAATATTAGAAGACAATCTCCTCTTCTCCTCTCCCTCAAATCAGTTCCAATTCTCAGCTTCTGCTGTAAATTACTATTCAGTGTAAGCCAAGGTCTCAAGAACTCGCTGACTTGTTTGCTATTGGCAAACACATGATCATTCAGCAATTTTTCAGTTTTTTTGAAACTCTTCTGCTCTGAATTGCACTGGAAAGAATGAAAATAGATACAATTGATTAACATGCACATAGGATCTGTCCAAGATTTTTGACCCAAGAACATGGTGGCCATCATGTGCAGCAGCATAGATACTACTTTAAAATACATCTGTGAGGTTTGGCATCATCTCAATATTCCACACACAACAAAACTATATGACTGTAAAATGTATTTGATGTCCATTGGTAGTAACAGGACTTGTCTTTTTAAATTCCATCTCATCTCTAGAGTAACTGAATTTTTGTGCAGCTGCTGGAAGCTCAAGTTCCACTTTCCAACACATCATTATCATTTGATGTAAAGACTTCACTCTTCCGAACACTGAAGAGCAGTGCAGGACCAACTCTGAGGATGAATATTCCAAAGACGATGGATACCTTTAGACCTTTAAAACAAGATACCCCCGTGGACTGAATAAAGACATGTCTTGTCAGCCAATCAAGATTAAATGATCCCCTGAAGCAGGGTTTTGGCATCATGAGAACATTTTTAAAACTTGATTTGAAACCTGCTTAAACACAAATTCAAGTATATTGAAAGAGGTGCTGAAGAGCACTTAAAATACTTGTGCTGGTTCGGAGTGATGGCGTTTGTCTTCCCAACTAATTATTACATTTGATGGAGCCCTGCTTTCCTGGAGATGGCTGAACACCTGCCCGCCCATGGGAAGCAGTGAATGAATTCCTTGTTTTGCTTTGCTTGTGCAAGTGGCTTTTGCTTTACTTATTAAACTGTCTTTATCGCAACCCACGAGTTTTCTCACATGTACCCTCCCCTATACCCTCCCCCATACCCTCCCCCATCCCACTGAGAGGGAGTGAGAAAGTGGCTGTGGGGAGCTTAGTTGCTGGCTGGGGTTAAACCATGACAATTTTACATATTTTATACATGACCCTAGATTCTACATGGACAGAATGATTAAATAAAAGTGAAGTAGTTCGTTAAGCAAAGGGTACGACTGCAGTTTCCTAACATATGTCTTCATCTGTGTACAGACAATGGTTTCTATTGTTTTCCTTAGCTTGTGAAATAGAACTAGTTGTCACCAATGCTGTTGCCTTTTCAGTGAAACAGAGCATTTGGCTGGGGCAAATTGTCCAGTTTTTCTAACTATTCAATGTACGGGTTCAGCTGTCTCTTTTCTGAAAACTTTGCACTGAAGGCCTAACAAGAAGATACACAGCTTAGTCATATTACTGCCTTCAGCACTTAATTAAAAAGGTCGCTACTAGAAAAGTGGATTTAATCCCAGTGTTTTAATTAAATTCTAGCTTGGCAGAAGTCCACCTGTCTGGATTCAATTGGATATAGTTCTCCTTCTTTCTTGCTCCAGACATTACCAGTGCCTGCTACCATTGAACTGCTGCAGTGATTCTCCCATTGCATTTCAGGGTAAATAAAGGAAGTGCTGAAATACAGAAAGCCTCTTGCATAAAAAGGATGTAACATCAAGCTACTATTTTAGACTAAAGTGTCACACCATCTACACGTTCAAATTGTCTGAGGCAGGCAGTTGTGTTCACACTCTGATCCCATACTGAGTGTGATGGTGTAGCCATGCATGGAGCTCAGCACAAACTACTAAAATTAGTTTGGAAAGGCATCATCTGCACTGCAAGCAAGTGCCAAGTTATCAGTTCAGAATTGTACTGGACAGGTTTATACAAGCTGCCGTGACTTCATTATGAATTACACAGGGGACAGAGATTTCCCGCTCAGAGTGGCAGAGAGGGTGAAGTCAAAATCCAGAGTGTATTGAAGGTGGGCAGTATTTTGCAGCTTCATTTTACTCATCTTTGAAAATCCTAACTAGTTAAACACAAAAACTTTCAGAGAATTAGATTTCTTGGGGCAGGGTTGTAACAAGGAAGTTACAAAACTTCTGCTATTAAAACTCATATGTCAGCAGTCTTTAGGCGTTAATCTCCTAGTCGTAAGGAGGAACTGAGTGTGACCCAAGGTCATAGTTCAGTTGGTCTTATGGCGGAAAGGGCTCTGAATCATGTGGGTAGGTATAGTCACCAGGCTATCATCCTTTCACTAAAAAGAAAACAAAGCAACGCAAAATGGAGGTCTCATTTAGTTCCACTGCACACAACATATTTTAAACCCTGACATTACCCTTGAAACAAAAAACTTTGGTGATTTGCTGTCTCTTGCCAAAGAATTGCTCAGGCATAGCATGGGGAAGGAGAGGACGAAGGTGGAAGGAAGCAAGGGAAGAGGCTTGGAAGCAGGAAACTTGAAAGGAGTGACTTAACAATGCTCTGCTAAACACCTGAGAAAGAGATAAGCGCTGAATCACAGCAGTGGGATTCATCTTCATCCTCTCTAGTCATCCAAAAGCAAGGTCTAAGCCAGCCATCCAGATTCCTTCTGCGAGTAGAGATGGGCACCTCCAGATGGCAATTCAGCTCCCAACTCTTGAATGTTTATCTTATGAAAAGACAAATCCCCCGTGTGCTCCAGCAGCCATGTACCTACATGCCACCTCTGACTCAAGGATTCTTAGTTAATTAGAGTTGAAATGCTAACATATGCATCAATTACCACTCCCACAGCCTTAATCCTCTCTCACATCCACCTGTTACTACTCATCTTTTTGCTCCTTTCTTCAAGCATAGAAAACAACTGTTGAAAGACATCTGGACTTCTAGAAAGAATACTGCTGGTAAGGAAAAAGCATAGAGCATGTGATTCATTTTATTTTAGAACTACTGAAAAACAGACTAGTCTCAGCACGGATACTGGTCTGTACCAGTATGATGGCTCTATTTCCCCTTAGGTGACATATGTGAAATATTGAGACTACACCCCCTCCCCACATGAAAGCAAGTACTAAGAAGTGCACATGTTTACCAGCCTGAAAATTGTGCCACATAATACCGTTACAACCTGTCAGGCACTTGCCAGTTTCACTCTCTGAAAACAGCATTTTGCCACTCTCGGTTTGCCTACCCATTCTGCCGTTAAAAAGAAGACTTTTTGCCAGGCAAAGAACACCAATGCCCAAGAAGGAGATATTGAGGGGCAAAAAAAGACAAGACATTTCTTACTGAAAATAACTGTATAATTAAGGAGTAAACCATACCACAATGTACATAGTTGGGCTTGTTGAACTTCCATGACTCCGCACATTATGAAACTAAATGCATTTAGCTGGCAGGAGGCAAATGTCTAACTCAAAGTTGCATGTCCCCAGATTCATCTTTATAGAAAATGATAAAATAGCCAGTGGCATGTTTTGCTTTGTTGTTTTAATTTAGGGTACACAAAAGGTGATAGCGCCACAAGGCTTCATATTGAGCAAATTCTGGAGATCAGAAAGCACCTTCTGAACTCATCTAAACCTCAAGTGCCCAAATACCCATGCTGCTAGGAAACACCCCGATCTCAGTATTCAGCTAGGTGGTGCAAGGAGTGGTTAGCTTGCTGCTCCCCTCTGCACAGGGCTGGTGAAGGCATCTTCCCAAAGGTGAAGCAGTGATCCATGTCTGTGTTTTTGCCATACTTCTCTCTTTCATGAATTCTAATTTTAAGAAATACCAATGCCACTGGCAGGCAATTTTCTTTTCCTCAGTGAGGCAGTTCCCTCCTCTATATCATGTTGTAGACATCTTGTTACTTTGTGAGCTACTTTATTGTTGTGATTAGTCTTCAGCCTCTTGGAAGGCTGAAAGAGGGGCTGACTGCCCTTAGAGATAAATGATTTAGAAGTATTTTTATGCTCCAAGCTCCTCTAACATTAGTTAGACTATTAGTTGGGTTACACTGATAGGGGGAGATGTCACAAAAGAGAAACTGATAGCCCTAATCAAATAAGGACCTAAGGAGCCTCTGTGATATTTTACCCACTGAAACCAAGGAACAAGTTGCTCATGGAGGCCATCGGAAACAGGAGAGATGATTCACACGCGTTTGCCTCTCTTCAGCTTGGGGATCTCTATGGGACATTCAAGGAGACAGCAGACTGCAAAGCACGCCTGTGCCATGCGGCACTCGGAGGGAGGCCATGCGTGGCACTGCAGGTGCTGGAGCTGCTGCCTGCTGCCACAGCCTGCTGGACCTAGTAGGCATCAACAGGGATCTCCGGCGGAGGTGGCGGGCTGGCAGCTGCAAGGTGCGATCAACCAGGCTGTTCGGAGATGTGGGAGTTTGGGAGAGACAGTGAGGGGTTCAGGTTGCCTGGATGATTCAGGGAGGCAGAGGGGGATCCTGGCAGGGTCGGGGGGACGTCTGAGTTAGGGCAGTGGGACTTACAGGGTGGCTGAGGGAGGCACTGGAGAGGGAGAGGTTCTCAGCCAGATGAAAATTTTGGATTGTGGCTTGTGGGACCTGGCAATCTGGGCACCCCTGTCATAAGCATTTAGAGGCACTTTGGGTTCTGTCTTTCCCAAATGAGTACTTGTAAGTTGCCTTGATGTTAATGAGAATTACATGCACACATCAGGGAAAGAATAGTCCCTCTACAATGGGCATGTGACAGCTAAAGTGCATCAGTCAGCAGGGAAACAAAAGAGGTCATAATTTATGTAAAAGGTTCATTTTTAATGTAAATTCTGCCCCCAAATGCTCTGCTTACCAGCCTGAATCTGTGGTATTTGGCAGTAGAAAATGAAAGGGGTGAGAAACTCGCTGCTGGCAGGTAAATGCATAATGTGATAGATTGATTTAAAATCCTTGTCATCTTTCTTTTTCACCTGCATACATAACGATCCTCTGTTAGTCATTAGGGCTCCTTGTACCTTTAACACTCTAAAAAAATATTGGCTTTGAAATGATACTTCATTGTTAAGGAATTTTTGTCAGCTAGCTCCATTTATCGATGTATCAAAGCCATTTTACAAGAGATAGGCTCCACTTTGGCACCAATAGCGCATACATTACATGTCTTGTGAGGACTTGCATCTAATTCCGGCACTGAGTGGAAGAGCAAAGTGCCACCGTGGTACATAATGAGATATGTCACCCGGCGTTGGGGACAACAAGGAGACATGAATGAATTGGTCACTGATGTTTTCTCCTGGCCAGAGATGAGAGGAGCGGGGACATGAGGGGTCACAGCAGACACATGCTTAAGTGTGACTCTGCTCAGAGAGTAGCTGAGGGCTCTGCTGTCACAGCCCTGGGCCACGGGTAACATATGCCACCAAGCTGCATTTTTCTGTTGCTCTATTTACACCTCCTCCCCAGACAGCAAGGGCCAAGCCAGGAAACACTATTTTCTGTAGCCATATGTGTGTCTGCAACAAGGGTTTTTTTCAGCATACTGGTGATAACTGGGGGGTGTCACACTGTTTTGTGAGCAAAATTTTGTAGCATAAGCCAAACCACAGAAAGAGTACTACCAAGCAACTACCTCCAAAGCTGTTCAGGCTGCCTTGTGAATTAAATAATTTTTCTTTGTCCTTTTGTTTAGATCGTTACCTTGTGTTGCCAAGCAACTGCACGGGCAAAGTTAATGGCAAAGCTCCCCTTTTAGACCAGGCAGGTAGGAGGTCTTTGAACTGAGGCCATCCACTGTAGAAAAGACAAGGACTGAGAGAGGAGAAAAAGCCCATGGTCATTTGGATCTTTCTGTATTTTCCATGCATCCTAGAAACAGAGGCTGCTGCAGCAGAGGTAGGCAAAGAGAGGGCTTTCCTGTGCATAGTTTATTGCCATGTCAGTTCAAGGAAACTGAACCCTAGTGCAGGCTACATGCTGAGAGATGTCAAAAAGAAAATATCACACCACTGAATTCTGCTGTGAATTATCCTACCAAGAGGATTTCTCCCTCGAAAGGAAAATCTCAACCCCATTTGCTGCCACTCAAGCACTCACAGCCTAAGCCTCCGCAGCCCAAGAAGGAATCTCTGCCCCCATTACATCATACTGAAGCTATAAAGGATGCCACAGCTTCCTGCCAGCAATACCTACTGCACCTTCCAGACAAGAAACTTAAAGCCCACAGAATCCCTGTGAACTAGGACATGTATTTTTCAGGCTGAAGGTTCATAGCTTAAATAGTAAAAGTGGGGCCCAAGACACAAGGAAACTGCCACCTTATACTGGGTCCCACACTCTATTTGCACAACTGCACTGCCGCTCTCCCAGGAACTCAGCTGCTGGACTCAGGACACCACAAGGGGACGCTTCCAGCTCTCTTGGCAGTGAAGAAACCCTGAGAAAGTTGAAGCTTTTGCACATGAAGACTCAGAAGAGCACAAAAAAAGTACAGGTTTTAAACAAGCCCCTTGAGTTTTTAAACCAATCAAGTCAGTCCTATGATATTAGAGGTCCATTTGATTTCTTTAATACCTGTGACGAGTAATACTAAGCTGATTCAGTGTGAGCTCAAATACTTAAACCCTGATCAAGGCAGAATGAAGACATAAGAATTCATCTCCAAAATCTCATTTAATCTGTGAAGGCCAATAGATGCATCAGTAGGAACATGCAAGAGTTGTTCATGGAAACCAGACTCGATAAGAAGATGGTTTAGCATCTGCGGGGTATTTTTGGGAACAAGGAGAAGCTTGGAAAAAGACATGGGAAAGGTAAGAACTGCTTAGGGCTCATGGGATGAACTTAGCAGTCCCAAACAGAGGATGAGAGGAGTCATGCTTCATGATAGTGCAGACCTGGAAACAACCTCTCTCTAACTGGCAAACCTTTTTTGAAGTGGACATTATTCTATGTTCATCATTCTCCATGGTTGCAGGAAATTACTATTGCAGGTGAAAAACTGTATCACAATAAATAGAAACTGCAGACAAGCCTAATTTTTGTCACACAGCATTATGGGTGCAATTGTGAGAATTGTGCTGAGACTTGGCTAAAAATACTCCTACAGTATTTTGCAAAGTTTATAAGCTGATCTGACCTGACAGTTCCTGTGTTTCTATCTAGTGTAGTATCCTGTCTCTGAGAAATGCTAACACCAGCAGCTTCAGAGGACATGAGATGAAATCTCTCAGTCAGGTGGCACAGACTACCCTACAAAAATATTACCATAATAGCAAAAGATTGATTACTGAAGACAAATTAGTTCAGCTCTGTAACAAACGCCCCATATGCAATAATAGCATACTATTTACAGCTCATATGCATTAAAAATCAAAAAATCTTTGCATCCATCTTTGCAGCATCTCTTTTAGCAGCCTTAGAACTGTACACAGAGACAAACATCTTAGCCATAGGCGGTCATCTCTCTTTTGCTACCTTTTACTGAACACAGTGAAGGTTAAGCTATTTAAACTAGCAAGGGAAGATTAGTTGTGAGCTATAAAAAATAGGAAATGCTTCTGTAGGTTTAAAATCAAGGAGGTCCAACTTTAAGATCTCAGCTAAAATTATAGAAAGCTATAATTGTGCCATCATTATAATGTAATTGTACGCAGCCCAACTCACATTGCTAATATGGTCTAATATTTCCTGCAAATTTTGTCTGAAGTTATTATTTTATTCTAGTTTGATAATGTTTGGGTTTTTTGTAATTAAAATTATTTGTGTGCATATATATCATATATAACTGAAGCCCCTTAGTCCTCATACTTCTGAACAGGAAATTATGCTGTAGATTTTTCTTCTAAGATCTCTAATAAGTGTCACACATATGTGTACATATGCGTACATATACGTATGTGCATGCATATAGTTCTTGTTAACGCCTGTGGTTTTTACACTTGTATATCTGTATGACTAGATGGGTTCACACCTGACAAACCCCTTTAGCAGGAAAGACAATAACAAATTTCTCTTTGCCAGCATTCTGCTTCTTCAGAGGCACCTAACCACCATTAAAGCCTTTCTAGTTCTTTGCTAACCTACCTTAATTAATATTAATTATATATTAATAAGAATATTCTGTGGCAGACAGAGGAATTCTAGACAGACCATAGACAGATCAAACTGGACCTTTATCTGTATTTTAAAACATGAGAAGTATAAATTCTATATAATGCTACTGAAGCTAAGAGGGCTAGGAGTACATTGCACTGGTCTCTGTCCTCCCTGAGAGACGTGAGGTAACATACTGACAGGAAGCCACAAGCCACGAGGTAAATGTATATACAGACCTCAAGAAAAGCCTCTCATGAGTTTCACATTAATTATTCTCCCTTCCTCCCTCCACCCCCCGCCGTGGTTCTTGATGGACAGACAGGCCAATGTGGATGACCACATTTCAAGTACATGTAGGTTGTTTGCCTAGAAGCACCAAAGATCTCTGAAGACATCAGACTTAGCCTGAGAGAGGCCTCTGCACTGGGGCCAGCTGCCACAAGAGTGTGGAGAAGACAACAGGCCACCTCCAAAGAAACCTGTGGAATAAAACTGAAAGAAGTCATTGGAAAGGCTGCCATGCCCCTGCTTTGCTCCCCAGCTCCCCAGCAGCAACTGGCAGCCCATGTTGCTGGAAGCCTGAGCTCCAGAGCCTTCTGGTGCTTAGGAAATAAAGACAGCTACTGAGCTTGTGATAAAAACAAGATGCACATTCTAAGGATTTATACTGAGCAATCATGTGCAATCAATGACTGTATTATACTATCCGTGGCCAAGCATATTGCCAGACAGTACTGGAAACCCATCGTCTCCTCTGATGAATAAGATACCTTCTTCATGTAGAGATGAGACTTCAGGAGGTGAGTATCTATTGGAAGCATAGGAATGAGCTATGGAAGAGTGGCTGTAGACATGTGGGTCACCTTTTTGTGTCTGCAAAGAAGGATTTTATCCACCTCTGAGAAATGCTGTGCGAACAGCTGAATACTCAGCTCCCTGCCCCCCCGCCCCTTACTCCCACTGGCTTCTAATGCTAATAATTTTAAATTTACCATAGTGCATTGATTTTGCTAGTTGAACCTCCCAGTTATCTTTGTGTCATTTTTTTCTTCCCAGGAAAGGTAGTTGGTTAACACAAAACACCATAGCCAGGAAATCAAGAGATTTTCTTTCTGTTCCCAGTTCTGGCACTGTTGCCTTCCATGCCATCAGCATCATCTCAGGACTCTCAACCTCCCCGTACATACAGAAAATTGTAATGCTTGCACAATCGGAGGAACTTGCTCATTATGTTTGACCAGCCCCATATAAATACCAGGAATTTTAAGAGCAAGGAACTCTCTGTATGCCATATGGCATTGATATTAATATATCAATAAATTCCTCCCTAACTGCAACAGATGCTCAAGTCAGTAGTTTCACCATTCAGTACAATGCACTGTTGTGTCCTTTCCTGTGAGCAAGATTAAGCCAGATGCTTTTCCACAACATATTGGCAGAAATATGGTGCTATACAGCCAGAGAAAGCAAACTTTACCTCCACTACAGATAAGCCTCTACAGAACTGCTTTTTAAATCTTGCTTTCTTAAAGCTGATTAATTTTGACAAAGGATTTACCTACTGATAGCTATCCAGATGATCAAATACTGCTGGAACTGAGACTGATGTATCATCAAGGAATATGAAACTCCCCTAATGTCACAATTACATTTTTCTTATTTCTTTTTATAATACCATTAGACAAAGGAAACAAATTAGTGATTTTCATTTTTCCTCCATTAACTATTTTTTTGCCTTTTTATCTTCTCTATTCACTCTCATTTATCTTCTTTCTCATTTCCTCAGAGAGCAAACAGTGCTAACCTGCTTTCCTGCTTCCCTCATTAAATATAATTTTAATTATTTTTACTTCACCCCTGCCCATTAGTTCTCTAAAGTTCTCTTCCAGCTGCATATATTAATGCCTCACTATTCTAATTATTCTCTGTTGCAAATATCATCACCTAATTTTGGCACTTGAATCTTTGCTCTTTGATCCTTTATTGGCATCTACTATTCAATTCCTGGGGGGCTATGCTCTTTCACTACTCACCTCACCAACGTCTAAGTCTCCCTACCCAACTATATTTCAGGGTGTGCTTTCACAAGTGGTTTAAACCACCTGAAGGCTATGTGGCCACCAAGAAGGAGTTAACCTGCCAACCCAACGTCCCTGTGTTCAAGTTCCCACCACACTGCTGGCACTGGCATTGCCACTTGTGCAACCACACAGTCAGCCAGACCACAACTGTTCTTTCAGTTCTTTGTGCTGTTTTTGGTAGGGTAAATTTTCTGGCAGATCAGTTAATGCTTGCCCAAGGGAGACAGCTAGGAGCAGAGAGAGGAAGGCAGGACTGCCTCTTTCGGCCTCAGGGCACACGGATGGATTTACAGCATGCATGAAACTGCTGCCTGGTAAGTGCACAAACCACATAGTGACAGGGAGAAATGTGCATTTAGATTATTTCCAGCCACCACTTTTCTGTTTTAATCACAATCACAATTTCACGCAGGCAGTGCATACCCTTTTGGGGAGGGGGCTGCTATTTGCTTCCCTCAACTGTTGAACTTTGCCAGGCCCTCAGTTCAGCCAAAACCAAAACACAGGACAAGAAACGGACGGGTCTTGCAATCCTTAGTCATCATCTTCAACAGGAGTTTGTCTGGAGGGGAGGAGGGAAAACCGTTAACGAATAGGTCTAAAAATAAATGCAAGGGTTTCCTGACATTGTTTGCTGGTCTTCTGTATTCCCCATATGAGGGAAAAAGGACAGTGGGATTCAAACTGCATTTTAGTTTGTTAGAATTCAGAACCCAAGAAAATATATAAGTAATAGCAGGACTCGGAAGTAAGAGCGGGTCTTGATTGTAGCCGTGATGGCCTTCACTTCTATTGTTCCTGGAGTTTGTGAGAGAGAAAAGAAATAATTCACCATTACCAATACCCCTTCAAATTATTTATTACAAGTTTATGTATCCAAACACTTAACACCTAAAGGATCATCTTTCCTTCAGAAACTAGTCCACTTTTATAAAAGAAACCAGTATGCTACATTTATAGGTAATACCTTAAATTCCTACATGTCAGAGAATACAATGAAAACTCTAATTGTTTCTTTCAGTATCTTCAGGGAACCTGTCAGAAATTCTCCCACATCTGCAGCAGCCAAACACACAATTTTTCTAGCGATGTATCTATCTATGTCATAGGACAGGCTTAAAAAAGAAGCTGCAGTATTGATCTTTCAGAAATCTATACAAAAACTATTTAGGTTCATCTGTCTTGGATACCATAATTATAGAGCACAGCTCTGGCTGTTAAGATTCCTTGATACATGCTGAAAGATAGTAGTTTGAGTATTTATTTTCTCCTTCGGAGTATCTCATTGCAAACTGCCTTAAGGATGTTCAGAGAAATCCACAAGTTTTCCTAATGGTTTACAAAACTGAAAAAGCCCATTAGGGTTTTCTTATGTTCCACATGACGTATATAACAGGCAAGCTCTATTGGGGCCTGGCGACATCTAGGCTCTGTGGTACTGATGTAGCAATCACTTGGGAGGTACTATTGTGAAATGAATAAAGGAGACACAGAAGGTGCTGGGCCAGATCATGCTGATGGCTCCCAAACTTGGGATGACACAGCTACAACAATGGCCTATGTGCTAATTTCTGCGGCAAACCCGGCCTGCTTTGTTAGTGCCAGTAGAGTAGCAGGAAATTCACTTCTGCTGCATCATGTCCCACAAGAAAATGTCCACAACTGAAAACAAAACAAAAATTAATACACTTGAACCAGCAGGATGCACTTATGTACTGCTTGTGGCTGGGATGGGGTTAGTTAATTTTTTTCATAGGAGCCCATATGGTGCTGGTTTGAATCTCTGACCAAAACAGTCTTGATACAGAGGGATGTTTTAGCTATTGTTGAGCAGGGCTTACACAGCATCAAGGCTTTCTCTGTTTCTCACCCCACCCCACCAGCGAGTGGGCTGGGGGTGCACAAGAAGCTGGGACAGGACGCAGCCAGGACAGCTGACCCCAACTGACCAAAGGGATATCCCACACCATACGAGATTGTGCTCAGCATATAAAGCTGGGGGAAAGAAGGAGGAAGTGGGGGACATTTGCATAGAGCCCTTCTTCCCTGGAAATGGCTAAATACCTGCTGCCAGTGGGAAGTAGTGAACTAATTCCTCATTCTGCTTTACTTGTGTGCTTTGCTTTACCTATTAAACTGTCTTTACCTTGACCCAAGAGTTTTCTCGCTTTTGCCCTTCTGATGCTCTCCCCCGTGCTGCTGCAGGGGAGTGAGTGACTGCTTGTGTGGGGCTTAGCTGCCTACCAGGGTTAACCTATAACAACTTCTTTTTTTTTTTTTTTGCTGTCTCGCTCGGCCTTGACTTCATTTCACGGAGTTTGAGATCCCAAAGGATCATTGGTTCACCTTGAATGACCTTCACTACACAGAAAGTGTAATTCACTTACAACCTTAGCCCAATGATAGTTGTTTGACTAAAGGTTTCCAGTGTGAGAACCAAGGGCCAGTTTAACTGGTGCAATTTGCAGCAGGGACTGATCCTCACCTGGTTCACTACTTCCCAGATGCTTGTCCTAGTCCTCTGCTCCTGCAACACCCACAGCTGCTCCAGCTGTCCCCCACAGCACTCTCAGGTGTTTTGCTGCACCTTGCAAACCTGCTGGGACCCTGCATCCTTTTGGCCTGGGTGATCAGCTATCCACCACCACCCTGACTTCTGCCAGGCAGGAATTACAGAGGCTCATGGCCACAGTAGTGGGTTACCTGCTACTCTTTTGTCCTTCAGCTCCTACCCATCAAGTCACACTGCTCTTGTTTGTTAGGGGGCAGAGTACCTTGAGCACAAGATGAAGATGCTATCAGCATTATTTCTGTGTATGTATCCTGTTTTGGTCCCTTTGTCTTTTAGGTTCTGCCCTCCCTGTGACTTCTCCATGACCTTACCACTTGCTCTGTGTGAGTGCCTCTGGTTATTGTGCATCTATGCTCAGATGCTTTCCTGTTATTGCTTTACCTTGATCTGCTGCATGTGTTCTCAGCAGACACAAAACAAGTGGGAGAAGGCTGAAGCTGTAGTCAAAATGCATTAATTTGGAAGAACAGTATATCTGTCTGAGGGACAGGGGAATGAAAAAGACCTCAAAACCAGAAAAGTGTACTAGATGTAAGAGACTATGTCCACAGGCTCCCATTTTTCTTCTGATGTAGTTTAATGTGACAGGTCAGCTTACAGAGAAGATCTGGGTACCCTCCCTCACCACTCTGTCCAGTGAGCATTAGTTCAGGAAAATGTCTACCTATTACATAAACTGTTATTAGAGTCAACTTTGGAAAATATTTATCTACAGACCTAGGACTGCCACCATTTGTTGGAATTTTCACTCTTCACCTCATCAGCTCAAAGCCTTTGTTTTGCTGGAGGGTAGTGTGTACGTGGATGGCTGTTGAAGCCAGCGCATCCTCGGTGGGAGGCAGAACATGAAGAGAGGTTCCAGCCAGGCCAGGAGGCAGCTGTCTCCTCTACATCGATGCAGAGATCAGTCACCAACTCAAATTCCTTCTCCAGCTCCTGCTCATCTCCTGATGGTATAGTGACTTGATCAAGCCCCAGCTACATGAAAGACAAACTTGATCTCTAAACCATGACATGCTCTTGGGACAGTGAAATTTTTACAGTCAGGACGAAGCACACAACAGGAGCTTTTACAGTCAGGATGCAGCTGGGAACAGAACATTTTTGGATACTGAGCATTGGCTACAGACATTCTTCTTCATGCAAAAAGACCGGTCTGGAGTATGATTCATTGTATAAAAATAAAAATTATACATTAATATACAGTTGGGGGTATGTGCTATAAAGCTATGAATATAGTTTAAAGCTGGAGTGGACTACTGGGATCATCTAATTTGGTCTCCTACAGGGTATTAACTATTGGAATTCCCTGAATTCTTGATTTAAAAATATAATTTGACAAAGTTTATTAAAAGCCTGTGACTAATCATCCTCCTTACAAATAATTTGTACTTTTATCAATGAAAATTGAGATAAAATGTTGTAGTTCTATACTGAATGTAACACAGTAAAACATTGGTTCCTTTTCTCATAAAACATTTAATTTACTGGTTAAAATTCATATCAAATTATAAATATGTAAATATATATTTTCATTGTTGTGACAGCCTTTAAAAATAGTCAAATACATATAGCACTGGCATTGTTGAAAACCTGTGCAGAAACCTGGTTTTTATCCAAAGTCAGTTAATCTCTTTCCAAAACACATTATAAATAAGAATTGATTTGGTAACATTTTAAAATTGTATTATCAAGAAAGCCAGGTCTAAACGTACCTTTTTAACTTGATTTGCCATTTCTCATTATCATTTTACTATTTATTTTGTCCCATTTTTCAATTGAATGACTTAAGTATTGCCCTTGAGATGCTCCTATTTATAGCATATCTTAGAATTTATTAGGTTCACAAAAATTCAGTCGATGATGTTGACCTTTACAAGAAAGAATCACTCAGACTCCTTAATTCCATTTCACTGCATTGCAGTGGTAGCTATCTTTCTCCATTTTATCTAAATTTTACTTATTAATTTCACTATCCTAAGGCTGTCTCAAACTGGAGGATATTTTCAAGCTTCAATTCTTCATTGTTTCTTTATTCAGTTCAACTTTTCTCCTTTTGTAGTTTTCCTTTCCGTTGAAAACTCAGGATAACAGGCAAATAAAATATCTAAGAAAAAAATGCTCATTAGTGAGCTCTTATTGTGAAGTATATTCTGCAAAGACAGAGAAGCCTTACCTTCCACAAAAGCATGGCCAAGTCCAGACTAGGGCTAAAAATCAAACCAAAGGAATGACCATCCAGGCTACCTTACAGTAATGTGCGTAAACTACTTCAAAATTAATAGCAAGTCCAAGAGCACTAGAATCAGCATACAAGAAAAAAAATCATGCAAAACTGAATTAATTTAGGAGATTACGAAGAGGTTAAATAAAATGTCAGCACAGAGAGGAACATACATCACTGAAAAACTTCAGCATACTGAGTAGATAGTGTGACTACTGATTCACAGAAAAGGTGATGGCAGGTTAATTAACTGCATTTCATGTAGCTGTAGAAAGAACACAAAAGGAGCAGAGACTCAGAAATGGTAAGAAAGCTCCTATATTTTAACTTTCAAAGCAGGAATTGGCATGTATTTTTGTTTGTAATTGCTGTCACTGACTGCTGACTGTTTCATTCTGGCTTTCAGGAGTATGTGCCCAGTGAGCAATGCCTCAACACAGAAGTTCACTTAAAAACACAAGGGAAGCTAGAAAGAGGGGAAGCCAAGACAGAATCACAGTATTTACTCAACCAGAGCCAAATTCAAAAGCTCCAATGCAATGACATAACACATAGAACAGGCAGTTATTTACCATGGTCATAAGGAGATTTTGCCACATGGAAGAGTCAGGAGAGCTCAGAGTACCAACCTTTCTTCCCACTTCCTTACTGATTACAGAAAAGACTGCAAAAGTGTTTCCTCTTTGCAAGCATAACATCCTTTCTGTCCCATAGGGCCTCTCTGCTACCTGGAGTCACCCCATAATCTTGGCTGCTAGGAGAGCCACTGGAGCAGGCAAGCACCCCAGTACTGCTGAGGAATTGTGGTGCAAATGAAGTGATGCCCAGATCCAGACCCTGGAAAACTTTCCTCCTCTCCAGTTTAGACAGTCAAGCCTACCAGTTTACAATATGCATTTGCAGACAAATGGACACTACCTTACAGACTCTGGGGGGACTCGTAACCATGTCTACTCTGTGTGGTACTCTGGGAGAAATCCAGCAACTGTAATAATAGAAATTACAGTATCCGGTGTCTACCTGGTAATACCAAACCAGTTTATTTCTATACAAGATAGGAATAAAAGATAAAGACCATTTCATTTGGTAATACACAGATTTAAACAGATCTGCAATAATAAAATTGCAACAGAAAAATACACAGCTGGAATATATCCTTCTAAGTTATACCTATCAATCAAGATTTTTCCCCAGTTCCTTGTGCATGGGAGCTAGCTTATGAGGCCGGGCTGGGCTATTCACCTCCTCACCCTGTGGGGTTTTCCAGAAAGGACGGCTGTCCCTGTCTGTCACCCTTCCCATGCTGGAAAATCTCTTTCTTTTCTATCAGGGTTTGCCACTTCATCCTCTGTGACAAGTCACATGGCAATGTGAAAAACTAGGTTATTATCCTTTCCATTCTTCTTTGATATTTCCACGAGTCACATATCCATTGGATCCCTCTGCTACTTTTCCCATGAGGGGTATTTTTGGGGGGGGGAGGGTGAAAAGGAAAGGAGGGTGAAATTTGTCATCTCACAGACAAAAGTCTCTGGTGTGCACTATTTATGGGACACATCTACCTTCTCACTGACCTTGCCTCCTTTGCACATGTATATATCCATTAGATTTTATTTACTATGAATAAACTAGGCTCCAGGTACGTAACAAAGTGTCTAGAAAACTTATTTTAATAAAATATCCAAATAGCATGTCCAGATAATGCCTGCAATGTCCCCATATGTCTCATTACACAGATCACACAACTTAGTATGTCCTGGTAATATGACCTGCAATAGGTATCATCAGCTACATTCATTACCATTTACGAAAGGACAAAAAGGCAAGCTACTATTACCTGTCTTCTGTTTTCTAACTGTTCTATTTGCTACTTAAGTGCATAATATTTTAATTAAGATGGGTCTTTTTTCCCATTATGGAAATAATTTTGAAGCAACTTTCCTCCTGGTTGCTTAAGCAGGCTCATTACAATGCAATGCAATTTACCCAGCTGGACAGGTCTGCAGGTGGCCAGAAACCCATTAGAGAGGTATCTACCTACTACAGGGGAAACTAATATTCGGGAGACAGGAAATCTCACAGGGACTTTGATTTTGCCAGGTATTAACACAGTTGACTGGGTAGCAGGTGGCTGGAAGCATAAATTTCCCTGTACCTTATTTATTAGGGCTCCCTTGCCTCCCTTCTTCTTGCATTATAACATGCTCTTGGCATTGATAAACCCCAGCAAGGGCACACTGTAAAGATACAAGTAGCAAAGTCTTGATAAATATTTTTTATCTATTTGACCTAAACTATTTGAGCCAAACTGGAGTCTTATATGGATTTTTTTTCTTTTCTGAGGAGAATATGAAGTATTTGTATGATGCGAAGCTCCTCATTTAGAAATAATATATAACTGCCTGTCTTCCTGAACAGAACAAGAGTCAAAGAGGAATTACGTTCTTCTGTCACAGCTCCAAACCTCCTTTCAACTAACCCTTTGCTTGGAAAGCTCTCTATCAACTTTTTTTGCTACACCATAATCTGTTGTTCCTCTGTGGTTTTGTCCCCTCCCTATGTTTCCATGATGTTTTCTCTCCCACTAAAGCCTTAGCCTCCGTATTCATTCCTGTGAAAATAATTTGAGCCATGACGTTCAGTTTTCACTCAACATGTGCCTGTGTACTGTTTATATATTTCACTTATCTAGTGCCCCAGAGGAGCTCATCTATAGCTTACGCTTCCCTGGAAGGAAAGCTCAACACCACACTCACCAGCTCTAAAGAGGTTTACTTCTCTGTATAATGAGAACATAGTAAAGAACATTTTCTATTTGTACTGGGAGGAAAAGCATAGAAAACTCTCCCATGAGTGCTTTGGGGCTAGTTATTCACATTTCCTAGAATATTCTGAAAATTTCAGCCTTAATTCACAAGTACCAAGGTCTGTATGATGGCACTGCATCACACATACAGTAGCTTCTCAGCCAGCACTCATGACACTCTCAGTTTCACAGCACATTCACCTCTTCTGCTAAAGCAAAGCAGAAACATTACACTTAGACATTTTTTCACAGTTTATTCAGGACAATCTCACATTCCCTCTCCAGCCCCATGACCACACGTGCCATGTGTGGCTGGCTGTGGATTTGTGTAGGACATGATGGACTGATCAGAAGAGCCCCATGCTGCAAGGATCCCTGCTGGCTGACGCAGAGCTGCCTTAGTCCTACCCACTCCGTGTGCCACACACGTCCCGTGTCACACGGTCTGAAACACCACTACCTACCGTACTGCAGAAAGAGGTCCTGGAGAGGCCTGGGAGTATATGGAAAGCTGTGGTATCCAACTTTCAAGCTCGAAACTTTTTGGGAAATTCATTGACTTATGCAAATTAAATAAATGCTTTTCCCTGCACACTCCTTGCTAACACCCACGCATCTTTTCCTGGAACTCATAGACTCCAAGTAAGCAACAGATCCAGAAAGTTGATATAGTTACTGTAAGTGGTTTGAAGAATGGAAGTAGGTCTTGTGTCTGTTTCTAAGAAATTTCATTAATAAGTAAACATATCCATAAATATTCTGAATAAAACAGGGGCAAGACAGACATGCATTTCAGCCACTTAGAAGCAGGAGAAGCAAGAAAGGATTTCTTTTTGCAGACTCTTCCTGTAAGTTATATGGGAGAGCTGCATAAATCTTCTTTGACCTTGTTTAGCCATACACTGTGTTTTCCTGTGAAGATATTCACATATAATTAAGTATCCACAGGCAGACAGACAGGAGCAGAGATTGTGGAGATGTAGGAGGAGCCTGCCACAGAAACAGACTCCTTCTCCTCACAATACAAATTACAAAAACCTCTAAAATGGTCAATGCAAATTTAATCTGTTGAAAACTGGCTTTAACTTATTGTCAGTTCCTTTGTCCTTTCTCCCAAATCATTCCAACTTTTGTCTCTTAAAGTTGTCACACAGAAAACAAATCATTATAGTTATTTTTCTTTTTCTCAGCCCTTTAGTACCACACACTGTTACTAGACAAATCCTGCAGGCTTTATTCACACACATCTCATCTTAATGACAGTCTAAGGCCTTTTAAAATGAGCCGTTAAATAATAAACTCAACCACAAATATACAAGCATTGCAATAAATTCACATTAGACATTCAGACATTATGGCAATAAGAGGTTAGATGACTAGAAAGGCACTCTTAAAGTCACTTAAAACGCAATTACAAAGGAAATGCCTTCAGCCAATGCACTGTTCCTTCAGTACCTTCAGTTCTTTGCCTGCCTTCCATGTGGAAGAGAAATGAGACATTTTGCAACCTCTTGACCCCAAAGAAAATTTCCCCATCAACCACAGGGAATCCTGGGTTTGGCCCCAAAATATTTTCTTCATAGCTGTGTCGTGTAAATAAGACCCATTTCTCCTTTGGAGTAGCTGAAGCATACAAGTGCCTCCAATGTCTGGGGAGACCTGCCCCGACCCTGTGTAACCGGGTTCAGCATGAGAAGGGTTCAGTGTGAGAAGGGATCACCATTGCATGACTATGGGCAGCCCTGGGCTGGTGTTTCTCAGCACATTGGAACTGCCCAGCCCGGAAGTTCCCTCTGCTCTTAAACACATCTGGGGAAGAAAAACTTCTCTGGACCATGTTGCGTTCGGAATCAGAGACCATTTGCGTTTTCCCCAAGAGTGACTGGGCACAACATGCAGTCAGGACTGGGGGCAGGTCCCAAAGCTTTTCAATTCTTCTTTCTCCCGTGTCTTGTGTTTCCCACTGTACAGTGGCTCTGCGCAGGTAGGAGGGAGGTGGAGTGCTTCCTCAGTCAGACTGCCCTGTATGTTGGAGGTGAAGGCACTAGCCTGGGAAGTGGTAGATATTTCTAAGCAAACGCCCTACTTCTGAGCAGCATCTTGAGAAGCTCTAAGCTAGGCAAATGCCATCACATCCTCAGCCATTGGGCACCTACCGTCAAAGAAAACCCAATGTACTTAATTCCAAATCATCAAGATACCAACTCCAAATGGAGCTGTGTGTCAGGCTCCTCTTCACCCTTAGATACATCCTAAGGTTTAGCGTTTGATGTTGCCTGGTCTCAGAGCATTTTGTTCCACATGCAGAAACCTTACTTCAACCTACATAAGCTATTAAGCACCCTACTTAAACACTGGAAAAAGCATTTCATTCATATGCTCCTTATAGGTCTTCAGGAGTACTCTGTCTCTGCAAAGACTGCAGAAGCATATGCACCTAATTTCAGCAGTCTATATTTCCCCACCAAGACTAAACACTCACTCACAAGGTTCTTCACTGCCTAAATAATGATGGCAGGTGATCAGAATCTGGCCTAATACCACATAGACCCCCTTGTAGCTGAATCATCCCTAAAAACATATTCAGCTTAATTATCTGGTAGGAGAAACAACTTTGCTCATGATGTTGATCCTTTGTGGAGTGAATTTGATGCAGGCTATACATTCTACTTGCTGCTTCTCCAGTATGTTTTGTCTTAATCTTTTTTTCCTAAGTCTTTCTATTGCTTTTTCCCTCTTTGCATTTAGGCAAAGATATTGTTTACTATCTCATTAAGCTCAACTGAGAACAACTGCAAGCTCCATTAGACCACACTGACAATATATGGGTTTAATTATTTTTTCATAGAAAACTGTCACGCTGGAGCACAGTAACAGAGTGGTTTTAACAGCTCACTACAAATTCTTACATGGGAGTGTGTGTGGTGGGAACGGGGGCTGATGGAGAGGCGGGAGAAGGCAGAATGTTCTTTGGGGTTTTTTTAAGGAGAAGCAGCCTGGTGAAATACTTCTGCATGTCACATATGCTAAAAGCACTTCCATCTTTAATGTCATCTGGTCAGAATTATACATTCAGCATGCACTAAAATCCAGATCAGGTCAGTAGTTACTTCTTGAGATGATACTCATACTTTTATTAAACTTTAAGCAGTTTTTAGCTGACAGATTTCCATAACACTTAATTTGTAAGCCATATTGCGCTATTCCTGTATTTGCTGTTTAGCCTATCTTACAGAAGAAAGTCCTGCCATCTGGCAGAACAACCACAACCTTCCACATTAGAACATAATTCTATACTTTCTTGGTTTGTTTCCTTGGCAAAGCTTTTGTCCCAAAATACGAATTCTCCTTACAAGCTAGAAAATATTTCCTAAGATATTTAGAGCCAGAAAAACTTTGGTACAAAGTGTCTCTTTTTACCAAATCATGCTGCTTCTAAAAGCAGGGAAAAATGGGCCTCAGCATCCTTAATGCTCTTGGCTTTCACTTCACTAAGGCTTTTCTGTTGAAACATTCAATATTGTTGATATGAGAATTCATGTGCTGGCAAGAGAGTTTTCCTCTTTCTAGGGATCATAAAATAGTCTTATGCATTGAGAGGATCTTTATTCATATCCCACATAGTAGAGCTTATTCCACTGGCAAGCTTGCTGAGGTCTAAATCTCAGCCTCCCTTTTCCATCTCCAAGGTATTTAACATTACTTCATCTCCAAAGAACCATTTTTTTTTTCTCCAATCTCCCCTAAACGTGCTTAAAGAACCCTCCAGTAAGTCAGTTTAAGGGCACACGTGCAACCTGTGGCTAGCCCCCAGAGAAGCCAGCAGAGTCTGAATGAAACCTCCAGTAGGGCGAGGACAGCTGCACTCAGTTTTCCTACAGGAAAGAGGCTGCTGCCGCGGGGGCACAGGGCATCTTTGGAGTGGCCTGTGAAAGGCCAGGTGGAAAGCTCTTTACTCCTTCAGCTTCCTCACAGTTTCCTGATATTTTTCAAACTACCTGGCTTTCTCCTGTGAATTGGCATGACACCGCTGACCTTCTGGCAGTTTAGTGAGGACATCAGACCCATTGTTTCCATTTCAGACTCCACTTCTTTAAAGCAAATAGTTGGTGAGTGTAAGCAGATATGTATAAATATACACAGAACTCCAGAAATTTCCAAAATTACAATTAAATTGTTCTACTACAATCTCTGGTTCTCAGGGGCCCTTAGCCCTTGTGAGAGAAGTCCTGATGGCAAGGAACAGATAACTTAATTACCTTGAAATTAAAGTTTCGGCCTCAGTGTTACCTAGCAATATGTGCATTGAAAGCATTAAGTTTTAAAAGCCATGTGAAAACACGGGAAGGTTGCCAGCTATTCAAATATTGTCACGCAGAAATGACACCAGCCTTCCAAGGAGGAAAGACAGCTGGAATCAAGAAATCTCCATTTATATGTCCTGAAAAGTTTCAAAGCAAAGAGATGTACCTGGCTTTGGTTTGGGCATGCAGGTGCCCTCACTTTGCACCGGGGAATAAGTGCCTCCCTCCACTCTCTTCTGCCTGGAGGGGGCAGGTTCCTATTGAATCAGATGGACAGGAGCCTTGTAGACCCAGCCCTTGTAACAAGGACGTTTGCCAGGGTTTGTCTGTTATGTCTGCAAGATTGCCATAGCAATTATACTGTGATTACTGTGCACTTCTGCCTCCTGGTCCTCACTGTGAAGGTTCAATCTCAGGGAAGATGGAAGCCCAGGAAATGGTGGTAATCCTTGAAAGATTCCCCTGCGAGCTCCCATTAATCTATTGTGCCATGAATCTGTAGATCAGCCTATCTGCTTCAGGCCTGTTACCTCCCTCCAGACTAAACTCTTTCTTTCAAGCACATCTTTGCTGCCAACTCCACCACCCCAGCCGAATACTGCTGATGAGCAATGGGCACCAGCTGTCATCTCGGCTGATGTGCTCTACTCACTGGTCGGTTGTATAACCTCTTGCTGTGTCCCACCACTGCTTCTGCAGCCCAATTATGCAGACTTTGGGGCAGGGCCTGTCATTTTGTACCAGGGCTGCTACAGTGGAGTCCTGCTCCAAGACAGTGGCTGCTATGCTCTAACATAATAAAAATAAATAAATGGACTCTGGGAAGCCTTTGTCCTGCTTCATATTATAGAATTCAGATTTTTATCATATGGTTTCTTCTATGTATGTTTGTCCTCGTGAGAAATTTACTTCTCATGCAAATGTGACTGGCCATAATAACTCATTCTGAGAGGCTTAGTGCTGTTTTCCTTGGAAATGTTCTCCATTTTAACATCCTGCGTTCTCTTCTGTGGAAGCATCTCCAGAGCTGGACAGAATAAAATACGAAACGAAGGAACACTGAGACTGAACACTGTGGAAGGTCAGAGGAAAGGGTAAATAACCTTGTAGCCATTTACCCTTCCCCTCCTGTCCCAGGATGGAGCAGCCCCTCTCTTCAAAGTGATGACAGAACTCCTCTGCACAACCCTCTCAGCATTCTCCCTTCCACCACTGCTAACAGTCCCCTAGACACTGCCTTAAAGAACCTGCTCATCTGAGTTAAAACCCCATGTTTGTACTGAAGCACAGAAGTAGCTCATTAAACTTTTCTTAAATAAATTGTTTAGACTAAGTAATTCTCTCCTTTCCTCCCCTTGTGTTGCCAGCCTATTGTTTATAGCTAGCATTCCAGGTCGCGTGTAATGAAAATGCTGATGTGTTTCCTGAGTTACAGACCCAAGCTTTATCTCATCTTTCATTTAGGAAACTGCTGCTTTATCATTTTATGCTGCTGTGTGCAATGTTTATTTTTTCCCCATTATTAATATTGTATAGGAGGATGTGCCCAGCCCCATCAGCTGTTAGTTGTATTGTGCATACCACACACACTCACACAAAACACATAGTGTAATAGTTTGGGGAAACCTACACACACACTTCACAAATTCCCTTTGATCTTGGGGACAGTCTCTGGGTAACAGTGTCAATGTATAGCTATGTCCTTCACACACTACCTTGTCTGTGGAGTTTGCTGGTATCCTCCGCTGTCTTTTACTTCCATATTTCAATCAAAATCCACAGGATGTAACAAGGAAAAACCCTGCCCTTTGCACAGAGTTAACGATGATCACCTATTCATCTGGAGTCCTCTTAGAAAGAAATAACACCTCTCCAAGTTTTGCTCTGTTTGAATTCCAGAGGAGAAATTACTAAGCAGTGACTCACCCAATGGATCATAAAAGGAGCAAAGGGGACCGGCGGTTACACATGAATCTTTGGCTCGCTGTTCTGGTCAATAACAAACTAATTGGAAAAGTCAGAGATACAGTCCATGATTTAGAGAATCTGTGTTTAAGAGAAAAAGAATCCTGAATTTCCGATAGGATTTTGATTTAAATCCAAAGAATGCACAGTGGTTAGGAAAAGGAGGCAGATACTTATTCTTTTGTCTACAAGATATCTCCTGGGCTAGATCAAGTGAATTGATTTTTTTAATCAATTTCTGCAAAGCCTTTTTGCTTTAACTACTGAAAGAGGTAAGTACTGGGAGAAGAAGGTACTGCAATATTAGAAAGAAAATCAGCTGAGGTTGTAGGGGCCAAAAGCAACTGAATTAAAAAATGGCATTGCTGTGAAGGTGTAAAATTGCCTAATTTTGGCTGTGTGCTGCCCATGGGGATAGCTTCTAAATCTGAAACATTCGCTCATGTGGTAGTCACCACAATTATTTTCAGTTACTGCTGTTATCAAATATAATGGATTCATTGCATGCACACAGCGGATTGCCCTGGATTTCTGAGGACTGCCAAAAATAAAACGATCATACATTCTTAGTGTCAGGCAATTCAATTATTTTTTAGTGATTCTATCAATTGCTATTCTTGAACCACTTTTTTAATAATAATAAGCATTTTAATAACAAGCATTTTTCACCCTGAACTTTACCTACAACAACAGAATACCCACAAAATTAGTTACTAGTTCAGTCTTTCTACATTGTTCATCTACTTTTGTTTATGCTGACCTTCCTTTGGAAAGAATATCTCTCCAAATAATTTACATTTACCTAAACTGGAACAAAGGGTCTGATAAAAATATGGCCTGTCAAAATCCAACTTGAACTTAGACTTGCTGCTCAGATCTGCTTCCTTCCGTCCCCACACCCGGCTAGTATTTTCTTTCTCTAATTCAAATATTTTCAGTTCCATTAATGTTCCCTTTCTCAACACCTCACTTCCTCATTAATGCACAGAACAATGTATGGTTTCAAATGTTTGCCCTGTGGTCATCCACAAAACTCACATAAGCAATGTCATAGCTAAATGATGATCTCCACAGCTCAGCTGTCTGAGACTTGGGCCATGTGGCTGCAATTTTCTTATTTTTCACACTTTATAACCTTGGTGAAGTCCAAGCTACTGTGGTGTTAGTGCATTTCCTGCAACTTCCTCAGCTCTCCAGTCATATTCTGTTTATACCATTTAAAATTAGCCTGTTGCTAACTGTGACACCCATCTCAAGTTATTCAGTTTAGTTATTTTGGGATCAATAAAACCAGACATACTGGAAGTGAGAGATACTAAACCAGAATAGTTTAGGAAGATGAAGTAAGTAGACCACTTCTTCTCATTGTGAGGATGGTACCTCCTGCAGGGCCCCTGGACACGAGGCCCATGCAGTACTGGAACAGGATCTGAACCACGCTGAATCTATATTCAGACTTACACTATATCCCGTTGTAGCACAGGAATACGCAGCTCATTTGCTTTAAGCCAATTTTCTGTTCTTCAAGTTCAGGGACTGTCACAGTGTTGGTGTGATCCTTGTTAAGATCTAGTGCAACCCGCAGGTGACAATAAAACCATGATACCTGTAACCTGAAAGAACTGGTTCAACACTGTCCCCTCCCGCTGTTGCCTCTCGCAGCCCTGGTGCCAGCAGCGCAGAGAGGGCACCGAGGCTTCACGGCCTCATGCTTTGCAAGTGTTTTGCACAGGAGGCAAGACATGCGATGGTCTCATAAGCGCAGGATGTGGGACGTTGGTCCAGTGGGAACTTAGGCAATCTTCCTCAGAAAGTCTGCTTCATATGAGGAACACTAGATGGCACACAACCACCACTGTATTATTTCTTTTATGGTTCACAAACCAAAAATTGTTTTCAAAGCATCAGCCTGGAATGTGACTAAAGGACTGGATGCAAAATATGAGTCTAAGTACACTATAAAAAACCCACTTGGAAGATAACCTTTCCAATAAAACCTCACCCTGTTTCCTCCATCAGAATTATTACTTTTCTATTTATAATTCTGCCTATCAGAAATAAACACATGTATCAGTGCTTAGCATGGGTCTGTTTTAATTCTGGGGGGAAAAAAACACCCAGTAACATCCTTTTGGTCAAAAGAATCCTTTACATTTTGTTGTTCCTAAAAACACAGCATATAACAAGGAAAAGCATTTACAGGACTCTTCACACTTCATTTCCAAAACGTTGAAGTGATCAGTTCCTGGTGCCACTTTACAGATTCATCATCTCAGCACAAAGTGGTGCAATTTCTGTGCATGGGTGAGGTTATGCTTTAACAGAAAAGATGTGAACTTTCAACTTCCTGCGAACTGCTAGTAATTGGCACAGCTTCTCTGGAAAACAGAACCACGTCCATGATTACCTGATAGAGGTCCGATTCTAAATTCACCTAAGCAGGAAGCTGAAAGGCCAATTTACTGGCAGGAAGGTGTAAATCCTTTCTTGCTTGTCTTAATAACAACTAGCTGATGGAGGGGTGCAGAAGGGACACTTGGCTCTGAATGATTCCCCTCCTCCTCAGAAGTGGAATAGAAAGAGACATCATGGCCCCCTAGGAGGGGACTCTTCTGCGAAAGCAACCTCAAGTTGTGGAGTCAAGACCAATATAAAGCACCCACCAGGTTGAGAGATGACTCATCCAGGGAGAAAGGACCTTCTGTGCTAACCAGAGTCCCTGGCAGAGATGAGTGTTGGGGTTTTTTTTACTTTCATTTCCGTTCATGTATTTTTGCATGTTTTGCATTTCATGTTACCTGTTTTCAACTGTGTAAATAAGTAGTTTTATTTGGTTTTAACTCACTCTGGTTTGTGTCAAGAATGACTTCTGAGTAACTGGCTGAACTTTGCGGTATTCAAGTTCTCCAGGATGGCAATCCTAAAAAGTCAGGGTCCTGGACATCTCTTCCCTGCTTCTCCTCTTTGCCTCATATAATAAGGTATGTCTCCGCATAGCTGCAGGGAACAGTCTGAGATGGAAAAGTAGATGCTTTGGGAGAGGAATTTATGCCTGCAAGTATCATTAACCTAGAAAGTTCTCTGGCATTAGGTAAAAAAGAGGTGGAGGGAGCACAGATAAATTCATAAGATTTTTAAGAGACATGTAATAGTAATTACTGATCTCTTATTTTTCAGTTTTAAATTAAACTCCTTTCCTATGAAACATTCCTGACAGTTTGAGTTAAGTAATACCTGTTTCAAGGATGCCATGGTAAGAAAACTGATTAAAAAATTTTAGTACTATGTAAATCCATATTCTGGCTTACAGGAAATACACTTCCAAAAATGCTATTGCAAAGTTGTGAGTGTGTGTTGACAATTTGCTGTAACAGCTGTATATAATTAAGGGACGGAAAGGAGCTATAAACATTTCTCCCATCTTTTGTAGAGAGTCATAAATTTTTTGTTACTTGGAATTGTAGTTGCTAATTCTGTTTGTTGCTTGAAATGAATGGCATTTTTATTGGATTTGTTTTTTATCCAAAAGATTTTCTGCAAGATGTTAGCTAAAGTTAAGCCATCTACGTATCCACTTCTTCTGTATTTCTTTCACCTCCATACAATGCTATAGATTCATCTCATAAAATCCTCAGTTCTTCAGAAACAGATTTTTAATGGCATCACATGGGAACTTAATATCAGCCAATTAACGAAGAGTGATTGCAAGCTTCCTAACAGCATGGGAATGATTGAACACACCTATCCCAATCACAGGGACAGAGTGAGAAGCAACTTCAGGGGCCTGGATCCTGTACTTGGGACCAGCTGAGTGCCAATCCAGCTCTAGCACTTTCAGAGCTACACTAGTACCTCCAGGTGACATTGACCTGTTCCAATTGTACTGGACTGATGGGAAATAAGTGAAATAACAAAGAGCTATTCCTTTACAAAGGCATTGAGGTCTCAGAGCCAGATGCCTACCAGCCTGCCTGAAAATGCCCTTGGGGTCTACCTACATCTTTAACATGTACACACCTAAATACTTTTCACCAGTATTCTGTGGTAATTCCTGAAAATTGGTCTTAGGACTGTAGTAATATAAATTTTAGTAAAACTACACAGAAATTAAATGTTAGTATTTTTACTAACATTTTCTCTAAACATAGCCTATTAGTCTTCTCTCTATATTGTGTTATCTACTCTACAAGAAAAAGTAAAAAACGTGACTTGGTCACAGTCCAGAGGAAAGAAGAGCAGATTGGAAACAGGAGCAGTGTGATCTAGGCTGTAAACTGGCAACAGGCTTCAGGCTGTAAATTGCAAACTCAAAAAGAACATGCAAGGGCTGTGGTGGATTCCCCATCAGCTGAGGCTTTCAAGTGAAGACTGAAAAGCTCTCCGAAAAATATGCTTTATCCAAACAGGCATTTATGCAAGGCTTGCATTATGCGGGAGGTAAACTAGATGATCTCAAGGATCCCTTATGGCTTTACATTCTGTGAATAAAAAGCCTCTTTCACTGTAACAGACTCAGTGTTTCAGCTACTTCAGACCCAACATAGCGTTACTGGGACTGTTACAAAGGAGGAATTGTGTCAGATACTTCTAATGCTGTGAAGGCCCCTGCAGATCACAATGGGGTCAAGTGTGTGAAAGAAGTTCTTTCAGTGCCCCATCAGGTCAGTTGTTTGAGCACAAAGCAGTGCTGAGCAAAGAATTACAGTATCTTTGTTCTATCCTCATGTTATGAATCCCTTTCATTGACATTCAGGTGGACCCATTAAAAATGATATTACGGCTGCACAAACATGAAGCCTTCCAAGATTGGTGTGAGGTATAGAGGTCTTCTGTTTTGCCATTTCATGTAATCATCGCTGTTTGGGGGAAAGGGGGGGAATTCAGAACAGAGATGAACTTGATTTACGAGAGAATCTTTCAGACTCAAAAGCTGAGCAGAAAAGTGATTTGTGTTTTAAAGGATAAAAGATAAATACTGACAGGTTGTCCACTATGAATTCCAAACTAGAGAAATATTGCTCTGCTAATACAAGCTAACAGGTACTAGTGTCTAGACAATAGAGAGTTGGGTTACAGAAAAAGATCACATCTGACAAACGAAGACATTGTTTCTTATTACAAAAATGAAAACAATTTCATAGATGTAATAATCTGCAACAACCAGATTTTAGGAAGCGCTTGTAACAGTAACTATGATCTTAAATGGTGAATGCAAGTTGGCTTGAAGAAACCCCAGGTATGTCTTGACTGTAGCTCTGCAGTGTTTTTGGCTAATATGCAGATATGCCTAAAGTAGCTCTTCCCCATCTACTTCAGATATTACAAGGAACATAACCATGATACCACAGAGCCCAACTCCAGTTAACCACAGAGCCTTCCTAGGCAGGTACTGCAAACTATTCTGTTTCATTTGACCATTTCTAGAACTATCAGTAATCACGCTAATTTCCATTTGAAGTCACCTCAGGTAATTTTTCATTTAACACTAGTTACAGCAGTCACTGAAACACAGGCATGCTCAGAGTGGCTGGGCATGAAATACAAAATAATTATGAACAAAATCATTCTGAGCTGGAAGAGAGAAGAGTACACGTCCAATAGGAAAAATGTTATAAGTCTTATTTAAAATATTTATTAAAGATTTAGAGAGGGATAAACACTACATTTTGAAATTAACATACTAATTTAGAATGGGTTGCATATCTGCAACTCACATAAATCACCAGTTATTTCTGGAATGTAAAAAAACATCTCAAGCAGAAATATTTGCTCTCACAATCCATTCTCAAAATCCAAATTCTTGTCCTGTTTACTGGAGTATACTTCAGTTCAAAGGTTACTTCTCGATGTCCTTCAAAAATAAGCATATTAGATATGTCCTTCTTGGTGTAGCTTAGCTTTATGTGTGTTTATGTTTCTCCTGTTCACTAACATTAGGAATACAGGCCAAAGCCCTCAGCTCAGCAAGGCAAAAGCTAGGGAGAAGTAGAAGAGGAATGGTCCCAGTTCTGGCTGGATTTTAAGCATGCGCATTCTTTCTCTCTTCACCACTTTTTTTTCCCCTCTTGCTGACAGTGCCGTACCATTTCATGAGTAAGAGCTTCCTCTGTTTCTGCACCCTCATTTCCTGCTGCTTCCATCCTGTAAGCCTCCTTCAGGATTTTCAAACTATTTTTCCACTCAAACTAGGAGAATGCATTGAACTGAGCAGATGGTGGGGATGATGTGGAAGAAGAAATAAAAATGGAAGTAAGAGACAAAGAGATGCGAAGGTATGGAAACAGAAAGGGCAGGTATAAATGAAATTAAGAAAATGGGAAGAAAGGACATGAGTAAATAAAAGAATGAGCAGTGGTGAACAGCAAAGTAAAAGCAAAAAGGGGGGGCTTTACTGCTTCCCATCATTCCTGAATACTGGTCCGTGGAATGAATAACACACACTATATCCATTATTAGTAAGAAAATTAAAATAGCCAATTTCTCCAAAATTTAGCTCAGCTGGTAGTGACGTGTGATGCAGACAAATCCTCCAAACTCTGATGCTACATTGGCTGCTAAACCAAAGAAAAACCATTCCTCTGCATATAGAGGTTGTAAGGTGGATTTAACGAGTAACTAAGGAGTAGAGCTGTGAGCGCAGGTCTTAAGAAAGCCTCATACTATACAATTTCACATCTTAAAAATAGATAATACTATGGTGTGGCTGCACCTCCAACACTATGCATTTCTGATCCCTCAGTGAAAAAACTGAATGGTTACTTGTACCACAATTCATGTAAGACTGTCTTAGAAAGCAGGACAGAGATTGGTACTGATATCACATCTTCATCTCAACAGCGCAGACTTCATATAGCCTCAAATATGCTCCCAGAATAAGTTACGGGTTTGAGATATTGCAGTTACATTTTTTAAAAATAGAAAACCCAGACTTTCTGTACATGAGAAAATAAATGTCCAAAACTAAAATAATGTGCCCCCAAGCAATTTTCTGTACAGCTTCTGTATGTAATTCCCATAAGAAGACACCAAACATGGGTTTGGGGCTTGTTTTGCACTGTCCTGTAATCACTGGCTTTGAGAAGGCTTCTCATTTTCCTAGAAAGGGACTAGGAGGCCAAGCCACAAATATTTTCAAGAGTCAACCCTTTTCAGGCAAGTTACTCAAAAAAAAATTACGGGGAAGGGCAGTTTCTCCTCTACTCACAGATCAGGTTAGTCATGTGGACAAGTCCATTCTAGTAGCACATAAGGATGTCTGAACATGTACTAGCAACCTGCGTACCGAATCCTGGGCTGGAAAGCACTCTTCGAAACTGCACCGTGCCTCTCTTTCCCACCAGTATTTAAAGAAAAGTGCAAAGTAATATCCCTGCCACTTTTTAGAAGAGGACAAAGGTATTGACTGGGACAGTTGAAGCTGGTGTGTGTTTTCTCTCAGCAGTTAAGTCTCCCAGAGCCCCACATAAACCAACTGAACACCCAGGGCTGTGCTACCCACACACTTATACAGTGGTTACAAGCTGAAGCTGGCCTCTTCATGCAGGCCTTATTCTACAGCCAGACCTAGAGCTTTGCAGAGCCCTCCAGGCTCTGGATTTCCATCACACTGTGCCTCCAGGGTCCATCCCTTCTGACACAGCTGCCCGATCAGGGCATTAGGCTGTAATTCTCTCAGGGAATGGATGGTGCCTTCCTTTTAGTCTTATTTTCTGCCTGTAGACTGTCATCACATAAATGACACCAATAACAAATTTATTTCTTCCTAGAGAATTCCAGTCATGATTCTTGGGTCATCTTTTCCATCCTTCCACAGCATGCTTCCATCCGGAGTATTCCAGAGGACTCTGTAAATGATGAGACATCAGGGTTTTATTTCTGGAGTCTCTTCTACAAAGCAGTAAACCTGGGAAATATTTTCCTTGTACTTGTCCAAAATTACATTTTTTGCTCTATTTTAGTTATTCTTTATTCTAGTATAAGCTCTTGGATACTCCTAGAAAATTCCTCTCCCTCCTAGATGTCAGTGACTTTTGAATACTTGTAGGCATTAATCCTCCTCCCTCTATTTTCTAGCCAAATTCTGCATATTTAGATCGTTTACTTTTCTTACATAGACTGTAACAAAAACTCAGCAGAGGGGCAGAAATCTCTTCTGAAAATTAAGCGCCTGCAAATTTTTAAATAACAAGCAGAGGAGGGAGATCTGTCAAATATCCCCACACAGCCTGGTAGGCAGCAGAAAATGTATTTGTAAGCAAATCTACAGAAACAGGGAATATATCATTGCTCGACAGCAGAAGAGGCTTCAACAAGGGTTTGTCCTTGTACACCAATAATGTAAGAATGATTATACCACAGCCACTTAATCTATTGCTGTGTCTCCAGCAATGATCAATAGCCTCGGAAAGAACCAGAGCGAGAAGACATTGCCACTTCCCCAGAAGTCTCACTCTGGAGCCATGTGGCTCAGGGTCACAGTTCCTGTTCTTACTGCCACCAGGGAAAGGATGCTGGAAGCTCCAGCAAGCCAATACTTGCATCACAATATTTATGAAGGGACAGAAAAGCAAAACTCAGCTTACAAGCTCTCTTAAAACTGTTATTTAAGCTAAAATTAGCCCAAGGCCACATTCAAAGATAGTATCTCCCATCTCTGTGTTTGGTGCCATAGCAAAAGCAAGGAATTTAAGCAAAAGCTAATTAGACGATTACTTCTGCAACCCAGTTTTGTCAAAAGAAAAAAAAAATTTGCTTTGCTGAATGTAAAATGGTCTGTCTGGAATAGCTTTTATTTGGCAGGCTTTTGCCAAAGCCAGGGTTTGTGAGGAAGCCTGGCAGATGTGGGCTGCACAACACCGGAGGCAGCAGAGCTTTAGAGGCCTGTTGTCAGGTATGGCTCTGAGCTGGGAGACAGGCAGGTCCAGCAACTTCTGGCTCAGCAAAATGTTTTCAGACTAAGCTGGAAAAAAGTATATATATTTTTAAATGAATGTGCTGCAAATGGAAAGTCTTCTTTTTAATGAGTTGCAGTAAACTCGGTTGATGCTATCTCTACTGATGTATCTCTCTTCATTACTGGACTCAATTTAGTGCAGCGATGAAGAATACTAGAGGTTCAGGTCTGTTGGCACTATTTCAATTTTCAGAAAACTATGGGAGGAATATTTTTTCTTTCTTCCTGCCCAAGAAAACAAGAGACAGGAGGAGAGCCTGCTGCCAGCCGTGCCTTTTCCCTACTCTCCAGTCAATGATTAGTGTCTCTGTATACTAAATATAGGCATTTTTAATTCTCTTTAAAAAGTTGCTACCTCTTTTTTTCTAATTATTTATGTGTGAAGAATTCTGACTTGTTTTAATGAAATACAATTTTAAAACTATTTTGGCAACATTTAGTGGAAAAAAAACCATAGCATAACCACTCACTTAACAGTGTTAAAATGAGACAATCCCACATGAAGCAATGCTGCCCTGCCTTGCAAAACTATTACCCAGAGGAAAAGCACACCACACCTATTGTACAGTTTCTATCCTCAGAAGCCTCTGCCAGGACCTTTAGGGTACTGTTTTCTTTCACTGTCTATAAAAGTGAGTTATATAAAAAATAAGAATCTAATTCTGTATTATTAAAATAGAAAATGAAAACAAAATATAACACAAAACAGTTATTTAAGGTATTAGGAAAAAGATTGGTTTTGTCATATGAAATATAATTGTTCTATAGTCTCTGCATTTTCCATTTTTGTTCTTTATACAGCTATTACATGAAAAATATACTCTGGCTAAGATACCAAACCTCACAGGCAACTCTAGATTTAGGAGCTCAGAAGAAAATGAGCCCAGCATTTGCAGAAACAGCTGCTTAGGATATCTTGCAAAACCATGCTTGATTTCAACTAATTTCCCTTTTCAGTACTGCAATCTAAGCATATGAGGCCAAAGGACACCAGACTAAATGGGTTTACCCAACTATTACAATCAAACTGGCAATTTCTGATAGTCATCCATTCTGGTTAAAGTTCATGGACTTGTAAAGGTCCTAAAAAAAATCCTCTGCACAGTAGAAACGTGAAGGGAAAGACTTGGAAGTCAGTCAGGGAGGAAACTGCTGATTTACAGTTTAATAGATCCAGTGGTTACAATAGAAATGTAGACGAAGACAACAGCTGGAAACAGAGCTGACACCCCCCCCAGTTTCCATGGAGTTTCCACCAAGTCCTATTATTTATTCAGAAGGTATTTTCCAGGGAAACAGCCAGCCAGCCTGCATAAGTGTTTTCAGACTATGGTGGAACAACAGAATAAGCAGCCGTCCACAGATATCAGGTAGCTAAGGGTACCCAATTTGCATACTTGAATAATTTCAAGCTGGTGGTAGCCCATTAAAAAGTAGTATATATGCAATATTTCTATTTTGTATGGCCAAAATATATTTCTACACTATTTGCTCGATTTTTAGCCCATTTTAATATGGAAACATTAAAGTTTTTTCGTCCCATCACTAGAAGCAGGTGTATGTATGTGTCTCACTGTGTTTGGACCCCTTAGTGGATTTCCAGCAAATGCGGAAAGAGATGAGACATGAATACTTTTGGTTGCCTGAGGAATAATTTTTAGAGAAGCATGTAACTTGAACAACCAAATGGCATTTTTTCTTTGCATTTTAAGGGATGCCCTTCTTCCTTCTCTACACTCAGATCTACTTAGATGAATTTTTAGTTACAACTGCTTCTGTCTGGTGCTGTGAAAGCCTTGTCCAAAGCCAGAAGTTTAACAGGGAAAGGGGCAACACGAGAAGAGACATCCAGGAGACACGAGATTTGGCCAGCAGCACCAATAGCCAAAAACTCGGCAGTAACCAAGCAGCTGGTAAAGCGCTTAGGCAGAGGCAGTGTCGTGATTTAGCCCCAGTCAGCAACTAAGCACCACACAGTCACTCGCTCACTCCCCCCGGTGGGATGGGGGAGAGAATCGGAAGGGTAAAAGTGAGAAAACTTGTGGGTTGAGATAAAGACCGTTTAATAGGTAAAGCAAAAGCCACGCATGCAAGCCAAACAAAACAAGGGATTCATTCACCACTTCCCAAGGGCGGGCATCCATCTCCAGGACAGCAGGGCTCCATCATGCGTAACGGTTACTTGGGAAGCCAAACACCATCATTCCGAACGTCCATCCCCCTCTTCCTTCTTCTTCCCCGGCTTTATATGCTGAGCATGACATCATATGGTGTGGGATATCCCTTGGGTCAGTTGGGGTCAGATGTCCTGCCTATGTCCCCTCCCAGCTTCTTGTGCACACAGCAGAGCACGGGAAGCTCAAAAAGTCCTTGACTAGTGTAAGCACTACCTAGCAATAACTAAAACATCTCCACATTATCAACGCTGTTTTTAGCACAAACCCTAAACACAGCCCCATACTAGCTACTGTGATGAAAATTAACTCTATCCCAGCCAAAACCAGGACAGGCATGCTGTTTGGGCAGCAGCCAGAGATGGACCAAGGCTGACGTCTGGCAGCCTGGAATGAGGATTTACTGGGAGGCTGACCTGGGGCGGGGAGAGGTTTGGGCGTGGGGATATGGGGTACTAGGAATAGAAAAAGGGTTGTGAAACAAAAACCTTTGGCAGTCATCATGAGACATCTCCTCGCTGAGATAACTCAGACCGCGGGGCTAATATGAGGAAAGCAGCATAAGCACAGGACTGCTGCGCTATGCCAGCAGCACAGCATCATCCTTCACGCTGTCAGAAATAGGGTGCTGCAACCATAAATACAGCAGTCTGCATGCTGCTGCCCGAACACCCCACGGGAGAAGGGAAGAACAATTTAGTTGCACAATATAAGTTGATATAAAATTGAAGTGTTACTATAGCTCATTTAAAAAGCAAGGAAACGTGAGGATACAAACACTCCGCAGAACAGGCTTCACTAGTTTCTCACAAACCCATGTGCTCACTAAGGTTTATGTTTTCTCTAAAAAAATCATGAGTAGTGGTGGCATCTGAGGGCCATACGGGAGCATCAGCTAGAGCAATTATCTATCCAAAATCCAGTGTTAAAAATCTTACATATTCCTAGAACTAATAGGAACGCCAGAGAGGTATGAAACATGGGAATGCTGATATAAGACATGTCACTCTTCTTGGAGAATGTGGTAACAACACTGCTGAAGAAATAAAAAGAAGTATTTTTCTCCTGAATTCAGCCCATAAGGTTTAGTCTATACAGTTTTAAGAAATCATTAAATAGCTACCTCATTTAGATGTGTTATTAAATGTTCTGAATCAATAATAAAACCAGATAATATAGACAGTTACCACACTGATACAGTTTTAAAAAGCTTTTTTTAATGCAAAAGAGAAACTAGTGGCTTCCTAGAAGAGGATGAGATCAGAAAACTTGAAAATCTCTATAAATCATACACATACACACATATATATATGTTTCTATATGCATGTATGTACATGTACAGGCATGAACAGATTAAGCTTTAGATTCCATTCACACACTAATCAATCCACTTCTTTTCCCACACTTCAAGAAATGTAAAACCAGAAAATTTTGTCTTTTATTTATGCGGTACTGGAAAGAAAGGAAGCTGACAGGGCATAACATCTAAAATTTAAGGACCCTGATGCAAGAATTCATTCCTTCCTCAGCCAGGAAAGCACTCAGTGCCACTAGGGGGACATTCTATCACTGGACATAAGATAGGGAAATTAAATTTTAAATAACATATGCTGTGAGAAACCAGTCAGTGGACTCCTATATAAAATTAACTGCATATTGTGTAGTGTGGTGAATGAGACCTCCTCTGTCATGCAGCAGATCATTTAATACAACTGTCCTGGGATTTCCGTTTACATATAAATTATGTCTAAATAGGTGCCCAAGTGCTATTTTGCTTCTTGCACCAGTCTGTCCATCATACTTCCTCCTCCAGTGATCAAAAAACTAAATCAAATTTCAGAGTACTGCAGTGTCAAATTGTAACAAATAACTACTTTTGAGTGCCAAAAATACACAATTACTTCATAGAGCATCTCTTTTACTAGGTGATTCAATAATTTCTGTGAAAAGATTAAATTATAAAAATGACCTAGTGAAAAAGATTGTGTTAAATTAGCTCATTTTTCTGTATTCCAAGAAAAAACTTATTTCCAGAAATACCACAGTGTTCTCAAGGGAGTAAGTCCAGTAAGAAAAAGAGAGTAAGGTGATACCACAAGTTCAGTATATGGATTTATCAGTGCTGTGTCATTTAGTTTTACTCCAACGACTGAATCAGAACAAAGGACAGACCTTCTGTTGCAGGTAAAGCGTCACAAGCAAGTCTGGACCTTTTCCCACTGGTGATTCAAGTTCCTGTTTGCACTTGGAAGTCAAGGCTGTTCCTAAGAGTATGACTGAAATGAAAATGTCCAGAAAACAAGAATTACAACGTTCATTTTCACTTCAGTCCTGTCCTTTCCCAACAAAAAATAAAAAAGCCCGCACACAAACAATACACTACTTGTATTCAGTTTACCTCCACTGAAAAGGACAAGGTGTGACAAATTAAATAGTTACAGAAACACCCAAGGACTGCCTGGTATAAAACTAAATTTTAAATTAGGGAGAATAAACGAGTCACTCAAAAGCCTTAAACATTTTGTATAAATAACCTGTGATGCTATCCAGAATCAGCTGAGCTGTAGGCATCATCTGCCCCAACCATGAGTCAGCTTGAGTCAGTCCAGTGTACTTTTATGGTACTATCATAGTCAAAAAATACAACTCTTGGCAGCACAAAAGAAGTCTCTGAAATATGGAACAAGTATTTGGTGGGAAGGCATTCTCTGCTATAAGCTAGCGATGAAATTAGTGAAATAAATAAAACACCAGCATACTTAACATTTCTGTCTCTTTATTTTTAGCCCAAACAGGGGACTGAAATCAAGGCATAAAACGAAAGGCAAATCATGTGCTCCTAAGGCCAAACAATTTGAAACTCTTTGTTTGGTCTCCTTCTGCACAGCAATTTTCCGACTGTGCAAAGAAGTACTATGGCAATATGAATTCTGTAAACAGGGAATGCTTCCAGCTGTTTGTGTCCCTCCCGCCCTCAGTATGCATAACATCCTGACTGGCAGAAGTTATATTTGTGTTTAAACATGATAAGACTGATTTACATTAGAGGAATGTTTCTGATCAATCATTTGTGCTGAATAGCCAGTGACTAAGTGGAAATGCTTCACAGAGAGCACTGCTGAATAAGAACTGAGTAAAAAGTTCATAAAACTTCAGGACATGGCCAACAGTCTCTATCCTACTTAGTAGACAGCATGCGACTTCCTGTAACCGCTCAAATCGGGCACTCACGCACTTCTTCCAGTACTCAGAAGAGTCTCAGTATTCATAATTACAGAACATAAAAGGTAGGGAGGGTTCGTTGCACTTAACTTTGCCAGTGAAACGTTAGATGCCAAGTACAAACTGATTACTACAGTCAACAGAGAGAGATATGAGACTTCTGAGGCACTTATCTTCAGGCAGCATGAATCACTCTGACCACTGACTACAGTATCAGCCTAGAAACTAACTAGCTGCCTCTGGGCAAGATAGATCCCACGGAAAGTTTGGTGCTGTCTGCTTGCAGGATGGATCATCAGCTGATGTTCTTCATCAAACTGGCAATAGCTATGGGTCTAGTGGAGCTATGGAAACTAGCAGAGGCAAAGATCTGCTCCTAGGTCTCTGCCAAGTTTACAATCCAGTGGCCTGAGTACAACAGATCTGCTTTTGAGGACTCCTTGCAGAATAGTTTTATAGTGCACAAATAAATATTTACACCAGTAAAATATTTCTCCTTTGACATTTGCAAAATAATAAAAGAAAGTGATTGAACTTAAAATGAAGTGTTAGTCTTCTAGGATGTTTTCATAAAGAAAAGCTCAAAAGGGGGAAGGGGGTGGAAAAAAAAAGGCTACGCTATTTTTTAAAAGACATGTGTTGCCAGTAATGTCATAAAATGTTAAATTATCAAAATGGATATGTTTCAAATTTAGTTTAATGTTTACTATTAATCATGGGTTTTAAACTTACTGTGTTGGATCTGCTTAGACAATGAAATGACACAGGCCAATTTTAATTTAGGGTTCACATGTTATCTCAGCGCTGTGGCACCTGAGAGAATTATCTAAACTGAATAGTATCTTCTTTTCATTTTATAGCTTTTTACAATGTTAGTATTGCAGTACTTTATTTTAAGGTACTAGGAAATTTATTAATGTCACCTCAGCAGTGTCCCTGTAAACCTACAAAACTAATGTCAAAGTATTACTGCCTTCAGTCAAGGCCAAATTTCTGTTCATAACCCCCTTTTATCTATTATACAGCTTTACTATATTTATGCATCAGGCTGAAGGCATCTGAGAAAATCACCTTACTGAAATTGTATGTCTTCCTTTGGAAAGCAAAAAGGACCCGCCATTTCCAATAGAGTAAAACTAAGATACAAAAACTGAAGGTAAAATATTTCCTGCACCTCCCATCCTTGGGGCAAAGGCCTTTAAGCCATTAGAGGTATCCTTGGCCTTTCTTATGACAGCTTAGTAAATCAGGCTACTTTATGAGATTGGACTACCTCAGTTCACATATATTTGATAGAAACTTATTAGCATTTGACATTTTCCAAAGCCTTGTCTATAGCAAGCACACTCCAATCTGGAAAGGCAGCGGCTGGGCAGAGTTTTCCTGGAACCTGCAGGTCCATCTTCAGAGCACATCATGTAACTCAACTGCCCTCAAAAATAATCTTTCCTGAAGCGGAATTGGGTACAGAACGGTGCAGCTAGAACATGTAAGTACGAAGGCGTAGGCGCCACTGGTGAAAGGGACAGCTCAGAGTCCACACCATGGACCAGACGAGGGGACTATTCAAACCAGATGAGTAAATCTGGAGGGTCACAGATGAAAACAGGGAGGAGGAAAAGGAAAGACAAGGTAAGATGGAACAAGATTTTCTGTGATATAGGTACTAGCTGAGCAAAGAGAATTATTTACTAGTTTGAAGACAGTTTAATTTTAGCTAAACCTCAGCTGCAGCAGAAAGGCAATGCCACATATTCAAGTATGTGGTTACAAAAAATACCACAGACCCTGAGTAAGCTGTGAGGCAAAAGGCTGAAAGCCAAATGCCTTCCTACCACATGACATTCAGCATGGCCTGTGTGTGCATTATCCTCATATTAACTTTAAAATACTTTTTTAACATAAACTAGACTGATAAATTCACCTCCTTGCAATGTTCCACCTCACTCCTTGTAAGCTTTTCTAAAAATTGCTTGTGAATCTTTCCATTATATATTAGTTCATCAACAACTATCTTTTCACTTTCATTCCTTGCTGGTTCATTATACCCAGCTGGAATCAGAATGGAGCTTTGTAACAGTTACAACGTCAGCTGTGGCCAGAATATCCTACTGCCAAGGATACTAGCGAACTACAATACTTCTTACTGTAGTTTCACACCTAGGATTTAATTAATGATGCATTTCATTTCAGAGCCTGCACCTGCAGACTGAGAAACTGAATTCTTCTCTTGATGAGTCCTGTGAGTTATACAGTTTACTGTTGCAAAATACTGCCACTGCTGGCAGAGTCATAAAGAAGGGAAGAAAAGCTGGGTGAATAGCAGAACAGAAAATCATAATTGCTTTGTATTAGCATCTGCTTAGATGACAAGGTAGTGGGATAAATCAATACTCAAGCAAAACTGCTATTAATGTCCAGATGTAACCTCTTAAGAATAAGAAAATTTATGACACTTGTGCTAGAAGGAGGACAATATATGGGGATTGTTGAGAGTGCGCAAGCGAGAGATTTTAGCTGTAAATCACTGGCATCTTCATCCAAACATCATTACTGCCAAAGTGGTTTAGATATGAGTCTTGGTGGGGGGGGGGAAGAGTCAGTGAAAGCAATGATTTCAAGAAACACAATCATGAGAAAATGTCCAGGTGCGTAGGAATGGGGAGGGGTTTGGAACTGGGGAAATGGAGCTTTCAAAACAATCTCAATATAAGACTCTTCTGCTCACCAGAAATAATATTATAGAAATATTATGTTCTGCCTTTTTTGCCATTGTTTTCTATTAGAACAGCCAATCACCTTATACCATGGAGATTTTGTTTGCCCAGAGATCCTTTCCCAGAGGTACCATTTCTATTTATTTCCTTCAGTCTTTATTTGTCTGGTTTTTGCCTTCTAGTCTTGCTTAATCTGCTGTTTTCCACATAGCTCCTCTTTCCCCTATATTCCAATGAACATAAAATCTGTCCATACTCCTGCTTTCACGGCACAAAGGCTCTCACTACTAGTAGGTTGTTTCCCTCTCCTACTTTTTCTGCAGCAGATGATATCAAAATCATCCTCTCTCATTCCAATCTCCCCTCTCCTCTACAAAAGTCTAAATTTCAGTAATTTCATGCAGAATTAACAACTGCATTGAACTTAAATGTTGCAGCATGTCCCTCATGGCAAAATTGAGGCAGAAGAGCTGCAAAAGAAAGCTCTCACAACCCTCCTTGCATACTTCTTTGGGGGCAGTGCAATTCATCTTTTTCCCAAATGAGCATGAGCTGCTTGTCTAAGCAGTGGGAATCCCCTGAGGAGGAGGGAATGGAATATGTAGGCACGTGATCTCAGAGCCTCACAGAATAAAAGCAGCACATGGTAAGAATTAACTAACTGCTGAATCTCAGAAAGTTATTGTACATTCAGAATTATCATCCTTTGGGGATATTTCTCATTTCCCATAGGCAACTTTTCTTGGGTAATTAAACAATAAAATATCTTCACGCCTGAAGTTTTTAAATCAAGTTCTCTAGAAAACATGCTTTAGTTCAGGCAACATGAGGAGCTGGTGCAGAAGTCCTCTGTTCCGTGTTATCATGCTCCTAAGTGTTTCCTTTGAACATAAACCTCAAAGACTTTATTCTCATCACTTAACTCCTGCCCACTTCCTTACTTTGGAACACAGGAGGAACCTGTGCTTCATGCCTAAGGATGAAAAAGGATTCCTGTCTTGCTTACTGAGAGTCAAAACACCTCCTAGAACTTCTGCATAAAACAAGTGATTTTCACAATGACATAGGAGTCCCACAAAACAGCTTTGGAAGAAATACATCCATGTGACAAACAAGAAAGAATGTGTAGGCTAATGGAAGCAGGGAAAACATGGAACTGTAACAGCAACAGCTTAGCTCATCCAACTGTACACACAAAAAGAGGAGAAAGCAGCTTCACAGGGAAGTAACTGCAGAAAAAGAGTCAGAGGAAGACAGAAGGATCACAAGCCACAGTGCAGCTGTAATGCAAGCTGCCCTTCAGCCCCTCCACCCTAAGGGCCTGCTCTGTGCTTCTGCAATGGATGGCATGGCCAGTCCCACCAGAAGGGCCATGTGCTCTGGCTGACCTCACCTGTCTCCTTGCCTGGCAGCCAAAAGGGGCCAAGTTGCTTTTTAAACACACTGCTGAGCTGAAGGAAGGGCTTGGTGGACTCTGATCTTTTTAGGCTCTTGCTAGACAGAAGACTGCTGACTGAACAAAGTAGACATCTAAGCGTTGATCATAAACCAGGTGTTAATGTATCAGGCTGATTGCAGCTAAGTGCCAAACGTTGCTCCCGTGAACAGGAGGCAAGCCCGGCAGGTCATGCAGTGTCTTGCAGGTAGACAACCTTGGAGAGCAAACATTTACCCACAGACTACAATCTACTGCAATCTTCCAGCCAGACAGGTGGAATATCTGTATATAGATCGGTCACATAAATACCTAAATGGATGGGTATCTGTGACTCACTTCGCTCCAGCCCTTGTGTGGGGCAGGAGAACCTCGCTCCAAGTGAAAACATACCGCTCCATGTAATGGGCATATTCTACGTGGCTGACAAGCTGCCACGTTTGCTCACTGCCTGTCTCCAGAGAAGTATTCTTTATTGTTCATGAGAACAGGAGACAAATAGAGACTGTTACTGAAAGCAATTACCACAACCATTTAGTACCACCACTTCCGGTAGTGAGTGAGCCTATCTTCTAATAATACTTTCTGTATTAATCTTGTGTCCATGTCTACCATCTTCATCCTCTACCCTGGGAGGCATAGCCCAGTGCTGACAAGCTGCCAGCAAGGCCTTCACGCTCGCTGTGTGCCTCGATGACTGCACAGACGCCGCTGGAATAAAACAGTGGCAGGAGCTGCTGCTGCTCTGCTCCAAGGCCAGGCCAGGAAAACCCGGTGCTCCCGCAGCCAGCACAGTCCAGGTGGCCACAGCATGGTGTGATCCCTGGAGACCTGCTTTCCATTTCTTGCTCCATTGCTATCCTTGGGAAAATGGCTTTCTGATTTTGCTCCCACCCTTTACCTGTCTTTTGTATTTAGACTATAATTTTTCACCCCAGGTTTATGATTTGGTTTTCTTTAGTTTGGAAAGAAAAATTATCTCAGGTAGGATAGGAGCATTCTGAAGAGGGAGGGGGAGAAGAGGGGCAGAAAGAGAAATAAAGTATTCTGCTCTCAGTAACAAAGTATGTTGGGAAAGAGAAGCAGTACAGATAAATTAACACTCCCTGAAGCAGCGGTGGGTGAGATATCTAGTACAGCATGAAGAAGTAAAGGGGAGAATTGTTAGTGAGTGATGAGATTATGAAATTGCCCAGTGGGATGCCCTGATGGGAGGCATTCGGGGGCTAATGTGCAAACCATGGCACCCCTCACTGGCCTCAGTTGCAAAGTATCTCCCTTTAAACCCTTTGCAAGCTTCAGTAGTGAAGTAGGAGACGGTGGGGAACAGGGTGACAGCCTCCCGGCTGTGTCAGCTTTAGTAACTCAGAGCTCAGTGGCTTGGCAGCAACATGCACCACTGGGAAACTGCAGCCAAGGAAATACCCTGATAACTGGGTAGGAGCTGCTGCAGCTTCTCCTACCAACCAGCTCCTGCTTTCCAGGACACAGTGGTCCCTGAGGCAGGCAAGTGACTGCTCACCAGCCCGGTTACCAGCCCGGTACTGAGAGATATTGCGTGCGGCTGCCTGGAGAGGGGACGGTCACCACCAGCCCTCGAGCCGCAGCTGAGCAGCCCCCATTTATACAGCTGGCCTCCTGACACATGGAGCACCGCACACACCCAAACCTGGTTTGGGATTCCTGGGTGATGCTGTAAAAATTATAATAAAACCTGTATCTGCAAGGCAAGCTGTAGCTACAGATTGATTCCTCCACAACACAACCTGGTTATGCTGATAGTATATATTTATGTCATATATATATATATATATGAAATGACTCACTGACAATAGGCCAAAGATTCTCAGACTGTGACCTACACAGTGCTGCTGCTCCACTGACCAACCACTTTTCTTCCATGATACTGGGGCCCTCTTTTCCCAATGGCTTAGATTAAAAGATAGTTAGACAGAATGAAAATGTATTCTTCGACGGGCTTGTAAAGCAAAACTCTAGTAGGTATAAAAGATAATGCCATGTAATTAAATCAGCTGCACCCACTAAGTAATATAATTTGCCAAATATACTGTAAGTACTTTGAAAGCAAGAACTAAAATACTAAAATATTTTTCTGATTACTTGTCTGAATTTTTTAATAATATGATATGCAAAGAATCATAAAACAAAGTATTTTACTATTCCTGAGAGTATCTGTAGGCATCACTTTTGCCAGATGTCCTGCGACAGTATATTCTACAGCACAGAAATTTACTTCTTACATTGTTCACACAAAATGAACATGTTACACACACAAAAGGCATCAATTCCAAATGGCAGTCCTTACTGTCTTCTAAATATAACCCGAGTATTAAATACATATTAAAAAATTAGGAAAAATGGTATATTAATTCAATGTAATTAAGCTAATTAAATAAAACTAAGTTAAACTAAGCAAAGTATTAGAATTCTGATATTTTCCAATTACTATATGGGTTTGACACACGCAAGTACTTGGAGAAGGAAGAGTTGAAAACTTACATCTAAATACTATAACAAAGAACCACCATCTCTCAAAATCACAGAAAAAAGCAATAGCGAACCCACCAGCAAATCCAGCAGTATCCAACAAAGCAGTGTACATATATATATATCACGTAACATTCACACTCCTATCTCCATGTCACATTTTCTCACCTATTTTCTGTAAGATGGAAGGACGTGAATTCCCAGAAAGAGTACCCAAGCCTCACAGTGACCCACACACTTCCTAGCTGCCCACTCAAGCCATGAAAACCTGTCTTTTCTTGAGCTTTTCCATGCAAAAATATTCACTCATTCTCCCAGATGTCACATATACCACAGTATGGAGATGCTACATTAAACATTTTTGTATCATCTGCAATTGTGCATGCTGGCTCAGACGTCTCCAGCACTGTTTTCTGACATCTTTAGCACTTCAGAAGTGCTGGAAAATAACAAATGGTGTTCATATGCATCTGTATTCTCCAAAGGAGTCCAGAAAGCAGCCAAATAATTCAGTGATTTTTTTTCAGCTGTTTGGCAGAATTTTTTTCCTGCCAATTTCCTATCACCCAGGACAGCCAGCCACTGGCAACTTGACAGACAAACATCTGAGCTGAGCATTGGGTAGTACTTGAAGCACCAGTTTGTTAAGCAGTTTTATTTACTCCTCATAGCCCCAGCAATCTAAGGCACATTTTTGACGCCACTTATTTGCAGTACACCATAGTGGACTTATGCTCACCACTTCCATATTCTGGCAAAATGTGCTTTTTTCCTCGCAGTAAGGAAGAAGAGAAGAATACCTTGGCAAAAAGTAATTTTTCTCCCCCAATACTTACATTTCTTACATTTTTAGCAGATCACTGTCCTTCTGGCATTTGCTTTTATTTTGCATGGCATGCATTTCTACCATTTTAAAACTTTGGTTTGATGGCAGCTTCTTTCCCTGCACCTGACAGTATTTATATACTAATTCACCTTTTATTAAAACATATGGTCTCTGTCTTCCTTATCTCCCATTGTCAAAGTTATTTCTCTTCTACTTCACGTGTCCAGCGCTTGCTTTTGATGAAGCTGCTTGGAGCAGCAGTCTATCATTTCCATCTCATTTTCTAACACCACTAAAGCAGTTTTACAATTATAGTTGTACCAGTATTAAAAGCTTCTGCTAATGCAGCTATGTTAATCGACTACATCTTAAACAACTGCACTGCCCCAACGGAACATGGGGTTCAACCACAGGCTGCGCTTGAGTAAGGCAGAAACACTGGTTTTTGTTTTTTTGTTTTTTTAAGTGCAGCTAGAAACAAAGCAAGGGAGAAGTGATAAAAATTATCAATTTGCAGCACTGCTCGTTTTGCTAATCCCACCGAGGAACTGACACCAGCTCCAGTGGCCACACGTGAAGGCACAGCTCTTACAACTGCGAGCTGCGAGTCCACAGCTTGTTTCCTATCGCTCCGGAACTCCAAAAAAGTGTTAAATGCCACTTTTTTCGTTTTTTAATCAGTAGATCCTCCAAGAACCTACTTTAAGGAGCACTTCAAAACACCAAGGGCACGTGCGAAGACAAGCAGGCTCCGGCCGAGGGACGCGGGGAGCCCCGCTTTCCAGCGTCAGGCCAAGCTCAGCGATCGCTTGTTGACTTTCACTGCTTTGGGAAACCTTTGCGACCAAGTGGGACGGGGGGTCCCCCTTCCTTTCCCCCGCCACCCTGCTGCCCCCACGCGTGTTCCGGCGCCGCGGGCACCGCCGGGCCGGGCCGGGAGAACTCCGCGACGGGAGCACAGGGCTGCGCAGCCCTGAAGAAGCGCTGGGGTCGAGCAGCCCTCTGACGCCGGAGCGCCGAGGGGAAGGAGCAGTAGGGCAGCCCCGTCCCCGCTGCCCGTCCCGCGGGGACCGCGGAGCGGGGGGGGACCGCCAGCCGGGGCGCTAATGAAACCCCACCAAATAAGGCACTGCCGGCCGCCAGAAAGGGAGGCGAGGGACTGGTAGTGAGCGCTCTTCCCTCCTTCCCTGCCCCGCCGCGGCAGCGGGCGCCTCCCCCGCCCGGCCCTGACGGCAGCGGGGAGGAATGTGTTTCCGGGGCGGGGAAGCGCGGCCGAGCGTGGACCTTCCCCTCCCCTCCCCCGCCGCGGCGGGCTCCCCCCAGCAGCTTGGAGGCGGCGGCGGGCAGCCGGACGGGGAGTGAGGAGCGAGGCCGGGCGTCCCGCCGCGCCGTGCCGCGCCTAGGCTAGGCCAGCCCAGCCCAGCCCTGCCCAGCCCAGCCCGCTGCCGGGGCAGAGGGGCAGCTTCAGTCAGTCGGGCGGGCCGGCCGGAGCGCGCCCCCTGCCAGGAGCCAGCAGCGCCGCGGCCATGGCCGAGGTAGCGGGAGGACGGGGCGGGGGTTGGAACCGGTCGGGAGTGGGCTGAGCGGTGCCCGCCCGGCAGCGCGGCGCCTCGCCTCGCCTCGGGCGCGTCCGCTGGTGACCGGGCGGGCTCCGGCGGGTGGTGCGGGGCAGAGGGCGGGGAGCACCCGGGAGCCGTTGCCGCCGCCCCGGGGCGCGGGTCTCTCAACGCCCGTCCCGGGCGGCGGAGGGGCCGCCTCGCCTTCCGTCGCGCCTGCCCCGGCGGTGTGCCCCTCCCGGCGGGGCGGGCGGGAAGGTGTCGGGCCTGGCCTGCGGCTTCCCGGGGCGGCGGCGGGACGATGGCCTCGGTCCTCCCGTGCCTGTGGGGGCCAGCCAGGCCTTTGTCCGCCCAGGGCCTGGCCCGCCCCGACCCTTCCCTCCGGACGGAGGTGGGAGCCCGTAGCGGTGCCCTGCTCGGAGCCCTGCTCGGAGCCGCCCTGTGCCCTCCGCGGCCCCCCGCCGGGGTTGCCCGGGGCAGGGGCAGCGCTGGGATAGGTGAAGTTTCGGCGGCTTCCCCGGGAGTGCGTGGGAGGGCGGGCGGCTTCCCCCACCCCCGGCGCCCGGTCCGCGGCGGCAGAGCCGCAGGGGGAGGGCTTGCCTTCCGCGGGAAGCGGGCGCTGAGGAGAAGCGAGTTGCCGGAATGGGATCGCGAGGAGCGAAGCAGTGCAGGCGGGTGAATATCTAGATTACTGCCCTGCTCACGTCTGCTAAAAGTGACCATGAAGAGCGGGGTATGTGCACTGTTTGAATGACGGCGTGGTCGTAGTGCAGCGTTTTGACTGCTCGATGCGTTCAAATTTGTGCGTTTTCTGCTCTAAGCTGGCTTCGAGCCTTTATAGCCTGTTATAAGCTCGTGTCGGGGTGGAAGCCGGAATGCGAGGCCTCTGTATGTGATCTGTTTCACCTGGAGATTTCTGAAATAACTTCCAGCAACAAGAGTGCAATGTTTGACCCTATACCCATGGCTGGGAGGAAACATGAAGTGATAGGAAACTCTTCTCTGACTCACCGCTTAGTCCATGTCAGATGCCTTTATCTTAAAGAATAAGCGTCTGACTGCCTGTTAGAATCATCAGGTAGTCCTTGTGACTATATTTCTTTATGAAAAAAAGTTAACAGTGTTCTTGGTTCCTTCTGTGTTTGTCTTTGGTATAATACAACAGTCCATCCAGGTCAAAGCACGTGCACATACCTGTTGGGTGAAGACGTTGATTTTTCTGGTAGATTTGCCGTTAGCGCCACAGTCCTGCTCATGCCAAGACACACAAAACTTTAGGAGCAAGGATTGTCTCTATTCGGATTAGGGGAAGCGCTCATGGCTAATGCTGCGTGGGTGCTTAGTGTTCAAACGGAGCGGGGACTTTACGTGTGTGAAAACGGATTTAGATAATCTACTCATGGCACATTAATCATTCGGTGGGTGATGGTGGTAGGGCAAGAAAAATCAGTCCTCAATTATGAAATGAGATGACTTGGTAGCAGTGCTTTTTGTTTGTTTTAAAGCAGTATTGTACTCTAGAAGGATGTAAATTACACTAAATTAACAAGACTAAGAGCAGTGAAGGCATTCATGGTCCGTATCCATCCCAGTGATGAAACTGATGATTCATTCTCCTGTCACAAAAAATATTACTTGCCTCTGGCAAATGATTAAATAGCATTTAGCAAGCTTGCCTAAGGCTATATTTATAAGGGTTGCAAAAATAGTGAGCCATTGGCAATAGGTAGGCAAGACAAGGCAAGTTGAGGACATGAACACCTTCAACTTTTGTCCTTTTCAAAGATGTTTCATCTGAAAGGTGCAAACCTGACAGGCATGCAGAATGAAACCTTACCTTAATCAAAGTTGGAGCTGGTAAGTGCTGTATGTTTGCCAGCCATGTGATAACTGAACCAGACTTATTTCAAAATGGAATGTCAGCAGTTAAAAATCTGTTGTTCTTTGTGTGTGCAGCCAGGGAGCTCATTCCGCTCTGTACATGCAGTCATCCAATCTGCATCATGTTCCGAGTTATGCCCACCCTTGTGAAGGACTGATTTGGAGGGAAGCGAGTTTTTTTAGAATATGCATGAATTTCTGATGTGAGTGCAGAATTTTAGTGTTTTGTCTTGAGTTTTGAGTGACTCAAGTGGCTAATTCTCTACCACTTCCTTTGGGAAGTGATTCCCACAGCTGAAAACAAACTGTCTGGAAACTTTTCCTGCTGTTCTTTCTTCCTGATTCATTATTTCACTTCTCTGCTCTTAACCATCCTCCCTATACCTTTCTTAAGGTAGCTCTGCTGTCATGGAATTTTGAAAAGAGCTCTTTTGCTGTAGTGAGTGGGTTAGGAAGTAGATAACTCGGGTAGTAGAAAGGCAAACTCGGGGAGAGCAATGCAAACACGGGCTGGGCACATGTTATGTTCTTCATTGCCCTGAATATAATTCCCTTGCTGCCACTGGTATGAACACTCTGTAGTTGTTTGTAAATAGTTGTCATGCCTACCTTTCCACCCAGTCTTGATTTAGTTGAGTGATGTGATGTGATGCACACTTAGCTCGTGGTTCTTCCAGCCCTCTGATGAGCCTGCTACAGCCTTCCTAGCTTTCCGTGGCTCTTGGTAACACGGCCTTCAGAAACGGTTCTGACTGTGATTGCGGCAGGACTGCTGTTAAAAAGGCTGTTGAAGTGCCTCCTCCTGATGGGACCCTTTTGTAAGCTATTGTCAAAGTGTAGTTCTGGAACAGGCTGCACCCCTGCTCCCTTTCCTTCCAGTGGATAGACTGGCAGAGTCCCTGCTGTTCCTCTCCTGCCCAGGGGCCTGGGCTTCTTCAGTGCAGACCTGCTGGTGATGCCTTCACTCATGTCACCAGTGCATGTAGGGAGTGGATGTGTGAGCTGCGATACCTTCTGTTCTGTTAGTTGCACCCACCGCATGGTGTGGGGAGTGGGTTTTGCGGGGAAAGGTTAGAGGCTGGATGAAGCTTTGCTGGCAATTGGTATACCCGGCCTCCTCTTCTTCCACTCTCTTTTCAAAAGACATTTTGTACCCCCTCCATGTGAGAGAGACTATTGTGATCAGTGAGACATTGCAAAACTGAAGTTTAAACAGGCAAGCATTTTCCTGATCAGTGTGAACTGTGGCAAGCTAGCTAGCTTTAAGATTAGTTGCTCATGCCTCTTCACATGGCACTTGGAAGAGATACTGGTTAGACAGATCCAGAACAGAGAGGATCTAGGTTTGGCAGTAGCAGAGCCTATTCTGCCCTCGTTTGCTTTGCTAGAACTTAGTGATTTATTTTTTCCAACTTTTTTTTTTTAGGATGGCCAATCCCCTTGGCATCGTTTTAATTCTTAGGAGCTGCAGTCAGCCTTCTGAGAGGGAATCCTTGTTGGGAGCGCCTTTTTATTTTTCTTTTAAGCTTCTCGGGGTCTGTTGGTAGAGCTCATAAAGCAATTACATAAATTAAATAATTTTTTAAAATGTAATTAAGGCAATATGTAGTTAGATTTATTTTGGAAGTGTCATTAAAAAGTACTTGCCAGCATGTGTACTATTCCCCTATGACTAGATTTTTAAGTCATCTGCTACATTCTGTGCTGAGTATAAAATTTCCTGTCTCCCAGCAGCAGCAAACTTGGAGTTAAGTCCATGTTTTCCTACCTCTCATCTCCCATCTGTCTTTATATTGCTGATGCTACAGATTGTTCCCACTTGCTCTGCTCGCCTTGCTTTGAAGGCACTCACTAGTAGTAGCATTCTCAGTAGAATTTGTAACGTTGCTGGTTAGGTGACTTGAGATTTTTTCAAGCTTCTGCTCTGGTGTGTGTGTGCATGAGTGTTTTTTATACAAACGCGTGCGTCTCAAAGCTTTACAGGAAAGTGAGTTTTTGGTGTAGGGGAGAGTTAGCTGTTGTTTCTGAAGAGGATGTTTGTTTGTTTTTCAAGAGGGAGTGTCACAGAATCACGGACTGATTAACAAATTCTGTGGCTCTGTCTCCTGGACAGACACTGGCAATATCTCAATTTGATTTAAGGCTCCTTTTGTGTCAAAAAATTGAAACTTGTTTGTTAGTTCTAAAGCTGCAAATGTCATTTACGGTGGCCGATACCATCTCCTTTTTTCTGTGTAGTTCCTCCTCGCTCTGTGTCGCTTTGCTCTGTATTCTGTTGCCAGCTTTCTGACAAGGGTGATATTACTTGCCGTGCAGTAACTGCAGTGATCCACAGTATTGACCAGGATCTGTCACTTGTTGTGGTTATGGAGTTTCTTGGGTGGCCTACAAAGTCATTTTTGTGTTTACCCACAAATGGGAAGACAAATTCTACTTTGTCTTTTTTTTTTTTTTCCCCCAATTTGCCCTGCGTAGGCATGGCCCAGCAACCTAAACTGTTAAAACTGTAAGTCAGGACAAATTTATGGCAAGACCTTTCTCTAAATGTTCTTCTCTCCCACCATGTGGATTAGTAGTGTAAGTACCAGTAAAAAGCATATACAGCTTAATTGTAAGAAATTGTCATGTGCTTTAGCTGTGTTCATAACAGGCTATATGAGTTTCTAGCCCAATTTAAGATGTGTGTAGGCTTGCCAAGTAGCTTGTATTGGGAGTGTCACGCAGAGAAAATGAAAATTCTGACTCCTGTGAATGAAAAATGAGACATTGGGCACCTCATTGTGCATCACTAAATAGTACAGTTGTCTTTTTCAATACTAAGGGTGTTCTCTTTAGCAGAATGTTATATTAAACATCCTGTATTTTTGTAATAACCACCTACTTTTCTGTTCTTATATTAATCAGAGTGGTTAGTGGACTTCCTAGGCTATCGTATTCTCCCATTAACAAATTGAAGATGTTCCCAGAGATGGTAAAGTCACTAATTTAGTAAAAAACTCGTGCATAACCAAGTACATGGTAGGGAAAGTGGCCTGATGAGACTACAATATTCTTTTGGTTTGTATTAGAGGGGGAAGTTTTGAGTAATAAAATTGAGGCTAGAATCTTAACTTTGTTATTGCTAGTAAGAGCTAAGATGATACTGGTGTATTCTTACCATCCTTTTCATTGTTTTCTTTCACAGAAAAACATATTTCATATCTTTGATAAATTAATCGGTTCTCATGGTCTGCCAACAAAACATTAGTTTTTTGTTTGTAGTTATTTTCTCTAAACGTCTCATTTGTAAGACTATGTTTTTGTGCAGATTCTTCTTAAAATGCTCATAAACTATAATACATACAATATCTAGTGCCAGTATGTTCCCCCCAGAAAAGATCAACATAATATTTGCAGTTCATCTATTTCTGAATTGTGTTTGGTACAAGATCACTTAGGCTTAACTTAGTCCTAGTTTTGACCTAGCTTAGTTTTAACTTCTCCTCGGAGAGCCGTTGTTTCTATGGATTCTTGTATTAAACTATAAATTTCTGTGTAGTATACATGCAACATAAAAGTACTCACATGTAGTTAGTTTTATTTTATGGCTCTTAGCAAATAATTTTTGTACCTTTAGAGCTGTGCAAATAAAGGCACTTCTGATGTGGAAGGTGACCAGAAAAAGTGAGAGCTTTCTTCTTTTCTTGTCCTTGTGGTAGAATGAAAAACAATAATTATACATTGGGCTGAACTGAAACACTGAACTTACCCTCATGTGAAGATGACTGATTTGTGGTTATTTAAGAGAAGAAAAATAATTGTATTAGATTAATTTAGAAAGAGTCAGTATTTCACTTAGGAAATGGTAATATTGTGAGTCAAAGGTAGTATCTTGGATACTAATGTGTGCTTAGTCCCCGAGTGGTTTTGAAAAACAAACCTGAGACTGCAATGTGTGGTTTGGCACAGCCTTCACCTTGGAGTAAGTATTGAGATAAGGATGCAAGGGCCATTCCCTTTTGCAAAGGAAAAAAGAGGATAAGCTGTCATTCTAGTGTTTGTTAATTTTCTTTGGTGGAATTGTAGTTTTGTGTGTCTTAAGATGGTGCTAACCTGGGGCGTTGGCACCAAGAGTTGTGCAGCTAGCTACTCTACAAACCCGTTTGATGTGTCCTCATCTGCGCTGTGTCTTTGTACCGGCAGGACCCACAGGGAGTGATCTGTGGCCGTATGCTGCCATAAAGCAGAAGATCGCAGGATACTCTCCTAGTCAGTTGAGGGGTAACCTGGGTGTCAGGAGCATACCAGGGACTGTAGGAGGTCATTTGAAGGACCTGGCATTCTAGTAGATTGGCTGGCATCCTCTGCAGATTCAGTTGCTCAGGTATTAAATTGGGCAACATGCAAGCTCTGCCTAGGCCCTCAGCTGTCTGGTTTTCCAGATCTTAGGTAAAACGGTTTTGTGTGCATATTGAGTACAGCTAAAGGGAAAGCCTCTTTCTGAAGTGGAGATAAATACAAAAGAACATAATCTTTTTGATGTTAAATAAAAAGCACTCTCTCAGGGATCAAAAGATTACATGCTTTAGTAGCTGGTTATCTTTAAATTGGGATTAAGTTTTGCATCGGCATGACTTCTCGTATTATTGCCGCATCTTTGATAGTGGAGTGGCTGAAGACTTTGTGCTTGTCCAGTCAGCAAGTGAAATGCTCCCTCTTCTGACAACAAAAAGGAGAAATAAGAAAATCTTTGCTGGCATCATCCACAAGATTGACTAGGGTGAGCAAGGTTGATTAGTTGCTGCCAGCATGTTCTGGCTGAGACTTGTTCATATGAGACTGATGTTCTCTCGTGGAATTTGGTTTGGTGGGCATGGGAGAAAGTCAAAAATTACCTTCTCTGAGGTTTGTTTTGTGTTTTCGCAAGGTTGTATTTAGTGTATGTTAATGTGCTCACTTTCTGGTGCCAGGTAAAGACTGTCCCAATGCTGAAAGGAGTACTGTAGCCCATCTATGTAAAATACAACGCTTGACTTTTTGAAATGTCAGTTTGCTGGTTTTGTGTCAGAATAGATTAAAAACCTGTGTCAGGTGTGTGAATGTAACCTTCATGCGTTTCCAAAACAACTCTAAGTGTAACATTTTAGGAGATGACATTTGTTCTTCACTTTTACTGTACAGTTCAAGAATGGGAGATAATTTTTTTGTGCTGTTTTTGTCATTTCTATGCAAATCCAAATCTGTGTGAGAAATTAGTGTTCAAGAACTTCGGTGTAATTTTTCCTGGGTGTGGACTTGAGCATAAAAAAGGAAACAGTAGATTTCCTTTTTTGGAAGAACATACTACGCATATCAGCTATAGGTTGTTTAAAATGCATCATAAAATTGATAAATGGTGATAAACATTATTTTCCTGTGTATTTGTTACCTCTCTCCACTAAGGATGTTGTTTACATAACTTCTCAAAGGCTAGACTAAAATGTTACGTAGCCATACTGCCGATATCCCCAGTTTCAGTGCAAAATTCAACTTTAGCATTGAAGAGTAACTACAGTGTCTAAGATTGCTGCCAGCGTTATCATCACTGTCATCTGCCCAATTTGGAGAGTGGATAGATGGTAATAAAAAAGCTTGCACAGATACTGGCCACTTTTTGGTGCATAATTCACAATGTAGTTTCACTTTCTAAATGAATAATGTCTGTATTTAATATGATTAACATTTGCTTGTAGCTGGAAGCGATTTTAATACTACATCTCTGGAAAGTTTAAGAAAAAAAAAGTGGTCTCATTAGTGATAACTCAAAACTCTGCGGCAGACAAGTGGTTTTCAAATTTACCTGGTTTTCATATTTTGTAAAATGTTCCAGTGGCCCTGGAACCATGAATTCCACTAAAAATGTGGTTTGTTTTTGTAGGAAATAAATGGCTCTGCGGCAATTTATACCAGTGTAGGTCTTAACTGTCCCTGCTGCCTGTAGCTGTGCAGTCTTGCCATCCTCCGTGCATCAGCAGTGGAAGTCATAAGGCTGTACAGTAAGGCACTGAAGTAGCTGATCTGGTTGAAAAATAGCTTGGCAAAAAATTAATTTTCAGTTAGACCTGCTATTTCAACTGAGTGACCACATGCGTTACTAGTGACATGCTTCAGACGACGGGGAGGAATAGGAAAATGTGCAGGTCATAGCAGGAGGAATGTGGGACTGCGGTAGTCCAGAGATAAGTTGGTATAAGCTGCTGTAGGACCTCACAGCATCTGTTAGTGCATGCTTCAGTGCTCTTCTGACTTGAGTAATCCATCTAGATCAAGTGAGAAATAACTCAGCAAGGAGTTATTGCTCAGCTTGTTCCACTGTCTCAGTTACGAGGTGAAAGTATCGCCCGCAATTGGCACCAGATAGATGAAGGGTAGAAGGTGGGGAATTTTAGGGCCCAGAGTAGTTGAGCTATCTCTGTTAAGTAGTGGCAAACTGGTAGATCTACTCAGCTACTTTGAGAAACCTCCTCTTTTATTGTCTTCTGCAGTCCTCTTAGAAGCGGTCTGTGAACTCCAGGTTTAAAATCCTGCTCTGGAAAGCAGAAGTGTATTAATAGGCAGGCTGTTTAGGCAAGTACTGGTTTTCATAAAATACTTTGTGATGGGTTGGTTATTTAATACAAAAAAAAAGAAAAAAAGATGTCTTTTAAGGTTGAATTAATTTTTTTTTCCCTGAGATTGGTGAGCTTTTTGCAAATGCTCAAACTTCAGGATTAAAATCTGAATGAAGTCAACTGTTTGTTTCACTGTGTGCTTATACCTAGCCAGCTATTACTGCCATTGAATTAATAATAATGATAAGTTTATATATGTGTTAAAAATAAACATGCATATGTAAAATTAAATATATATATAGAATTAAATATATTTTTTAAAAAATCTCAGATAGAGATTCATAAGGCTGTATGTAGTTCTGTGGGGTGACCAGTTTTTTATTATTTCTGCATGTTCTTTTTCCTGACTGCTTACGCAGTGTTGAAAGTACGCTGAGGATGAGAATTGTTTCAGTAGAAGTCTTATTCTAAATTGTGTTAGAATAGTGAATCTTTTAAAAAAACTTGCAATTAAATATTTGGTTACTATCTGTAAGCATTATTCTATGTACTTGTCATTTAAATAGTGAATTAAAATTAAAAAAAAAACAGCCCACCCAAAGCACCAAAACGAAAAGAGCCCCAAAATCAACAACAAACAAAAAAGGCAAAAAAACCCTTCAGTGTTTTGTTCTTTGCTTGTCTTAATTTTTTTGGCCAACTAATTTATTACAATAACCTACTGGAAAAAATAAAATCAGAATAGCTCCCCAAACTGACTGGCTGGCTGTGTTACAGAGCATTCACCCAAAACCAAGATGAAAGCTAACTGCTGCCGAACCAACTCACCCAAGGACAGCAGAGAAGGAAGGTGGGCCCGTGACAGCCAGGATTTAGGCTGGTTTAGCAGCAGTCAAAAGAGCACGGTGTCATTTCGGAGGGCCATCGGTCTGACAGCTATGTGCTGCTTGGTAAAAGTTGTTTCCTCAGCACTCCTCTGTCCATGTCGAGGTCTGGTTCAGTTCACTGAAGCTTACAGAAAGCGGTTTCAATGTGGAGGGGAAAGGGATGAATCAAGATATGGCTCTGCCAGCCCAGCAAGTGGAGCTGGCTTGGCATGGTGGTGGGCAGAGGTCCATGAGTGGGAGCGCAGGGGCTGAGGTTGCTTTTTTGGAGGTGAGGATGCTGTAGCACTGCTGTTCCTTTTGGCAGCAGTTAGCTTTCATCTTGGTTTTGGTTGCTGAAACTGTACCCTGAGTGTTAATGATAGCTGCTGGTGGGTGAACACTGCCATGTAACGAGGGAGTTTCCGCTGAGTTTGCCCTTTGTGGTGTGCCAGCTTCTGGCTTCCTGCAGTACCTGCAGCAATAGCCAGCGAGATGTTTGCAACTGTTTTGTCTTGCAGAAATAGATGAGAGAGACAGTGTATTAACTGCAATTCTCTAGCTTTTTACTTAAGAATGTGCATACCTCTGTTCTGCTTTTCCTTTAAAAGAAAAGCTTGGATTAAAGTAAGTTGAGCCAGACATTTTGACAGTAGTGGATGTTACTAAGGCAGTACAACCTCAGAAGCATCAGTTAGCTGTGTAGGAGCTATATTTATATGTTTAACTAAACTTTTCGTTTCCCCCTGTGTGGATGAATGTGAGGTTTGAGTTGCACAAAATTAAATAGCCTCTTCATGGGAATAGTAAGTGGTGCAGTGTGTGTGGGGAATTTAATACTACCACAAGGAACAGACACCTGTGTTTTTCTACTAGAATGGCTTAAATCATTATGTGTCATTCCTAATTGTAATCCTTCTGAGATGGAAATGCTAGACTTAGCTAAGAAGTCTTGTAGACTAGCAAGACCTATGTAAACAAGCTAAATACTCAGTTCACACTCTCCCCAACAAAAAAAAAATGGTGTTGCATTTAAGCAAGAGGAGAATTTAAATTATTATGGCAAAAATGACTGATGGGTCTGAAAGCATTTGAAAAGTGATGAAACGAGATTTTTTTTTTTTTCCTCCCTCTGTTACAATCACAGTTGTGTAAAGAGGTGCTTGTAATAATGAAAGCCCTGAAATATTTGTTGTGGAAAATGCCTACTGACAACAATGAGATTGGGTACAGTGAGAATTCTTACAAATTCGTGGAGACAATGTGCTTTGTCATTAAGGCTGTGATGGACTTGAACTACTGAAAACTTCAGTTGGCAAGAGTACAGAAAACGGATATTTTTGACAGTGACAGTTTTAAGGGCGGGGAATAGGTGTTTTGGTTATTAACGCTTACATCTCTTCATTATATATTTATCCTTAAAAAGGAGGCTTTCAAGGTGCACATGTATAGAAGCTGCTGCAGATACAGAAAATAAGTTTCAACCACAGTATCAGTACCCGTGGGCTTGGTGTGTTAGTTGTTTAGCCTCAGAGAGGTGCTTTGTGGTGTGCTTGCATGCTGGAATAAGCAGCATATGAATAGGTTTTATTATTTTGTCCTTGGTTAAAATTCGAGGAGATTCACAATGTCCTTGTAGGAATCCCAGCTTTGTCTGCAGGATGTGCCGATGTGGGATTTTTTTAGCAGAAGAGAGGAGAGCAGGTGTGTGGCGGTGGGGTGTTATGCTCTTTTATTCCGTACTTTAGTAAGCACAATAGTTTGAGGGGTGTAGAATAGAAAGAAGTAGTTATAAACTGGCTTTTCAGAAAAAGATGCAAATCTTTTAGCTGACACCAGGTATAAGCCATAGGTAAACAGTGAAAGCATATTTCTGGTGTTTTAATTAGATGTAGCCGCAGGCCTCTGCCTGCTCTGCTTGAGAATATGAAGACTTGTATTTCTCTCCTAATTTGAGGTTAAGCATTAAGTGCAACATACCTGTTTGTTGGTCTAGGTCTCCAAAATACAGTTGTCAGATCTTACCTTATAAATTGCAGTCTGTGGATAATTGCCTGGTAAAAATATCTAAATAAACCCATGCAGAAAAAATAATATTCTCATGAGAAAGAGCACCTCACTTGGTTCATAAATAGTTTCCTGTATGTGGTGATCATCCACAGGTTATTCACATGAGCTGTGTTGAAGTACTACTTGCCTTTCAAGCATCAAGAGGCTTTCCAAAGCAACTCCTAAACTGTGGAGTCTTGGCTTCAAATTATGATTCAAAAGGTCAAGAGAGCATCATACTCAGTCTCTTTGTCTGTGTTAGGACCAAGTTAGAGACAAGGACGGTTAATCAGCAAAGTGTTCTTAAATTAACAATTATTGGTGGTATGGTAGTACTAAGGAGGTCTAGTCACAAATTCCAAACCTCTTGTGCATGGTGGTATGTACATATATTATCTGGAAAAAGGTCCCTACTTAAAAGTGGTGCTGACTAACCAACGTTAGTTCTGGCCACACCACAGTGCTCTCCAAAAGGCACTAGAACAACGGGAAGAGATCAAGGTTGTGCTTCGGGTTTGCTGGCTTGACAGGTGAAGGCTTTTCATCAGCGGCAGCATCTTCACGTTGTCCCTGAACACTTTTTCTCATTCTTTTACTTTCAGTCACTGTCATCAGCATGAAAACTGGACTTGTGTAACTTTGTAATTTATCTTTTCATAATATATTTCTATTTGAGTAGGCTTTAGCAGCACTAGTATTCTTTACCATTTACTATACAGCTTGGGTTTGCTTGTGATGAGTATTATTTAGGTTTGCAGCTGGTTGCTGGAGTTTGTCATTAAGTAAAATTATCGATGGATTTTGCTAATGAAAACATGTATAGAAATACAGTGCTATTAAATAAATGTAATCTGTCTGGCCTAAATAGATTTACTATGTTCCACAGAAGTCTAAATTTGGTAGGTCTCTCCTTGCTTACCGGAAGTTCCCTGGCTGCCTTTAGTTGCTTGTTGAAAGATAAATATTTGCTTTAACTTCTTTAAACCCATAGGGAAGTCCATGTAGTTCAGATTGGTCAGGTCTGCAATTAGAGAGGGATTTCAGCGCTGGCCAGAGTGTACTAGTTAGTAGTCATGCGTGATACAGGAGGTTAGCAGTCGAGGCTCTCTTCTGTGTCTTGAGTGTGAACATACATCTCTTTCCTTTCGCCTTCCTACACGTTAGGGCATTTGGTGAGAAGGAAAGAAATCTCATACTCCAAATCATGGTCTCAAGACTCTCTGCTTTTATCTATTGACAATATGCTGTAAAATCTGTGTACATATTACAGGGACCAAGATCTAGAAACCCCACTTAAATCTTTCTTCTACCTCCCAGCGAGTGCTTCATTAGCTAAACAAGAGTCAGAACTTTATCAGCCCATTTTCTGTCTCCGTGCCTTTCATTCTTGGTTGCATAGCAGCTTTGGTTTAGTAAGAGAGGTGGTGGGTGCTCTTACTAGTATATCCTGTAGGCTGATACAGCATTCCCAGGAAATGTGAATTCAAACCCTTTGAGGCTGAGGAGGGGCTGGCACCCAGTTATCTTCTTGGGTATGCCTCCATGCTGTAAAATATCGGGGAACCATTACCACCGTCTGTCATGCCAACTGTATCACAACTGGATCTACTGTGTCATCTTGGTTTTATCTTTCTCAAGGTGGAGAGATGTCAAGTATCGAAAACTTTATCATCTGCAGTTGTTCTGAAATAGGTACTTCTTTTTTTTTTCCGATTATAGAGGAAACGTACGTGTTCTATCAAGAAAAATCATCATCCCCACCCTGCTGCCTGCAGCCAGCCACCTAACTTGGGCAGATTTGTTTCCACTCAGTAGTTCAAATCAAGACCAAAAAATGCTTTTCAGGAAAATACCTAACTCTTTTGGTTCCACTCTCTAGACTGTCAGTAAGTTGAGGGCTCCTGTGAAATCCAGGAACAAATACCAATAAATTCTGTATAAAAGGAATAATATGGTCAAACCATGTGAGTGCTCGTGAAGTTAGCTGTTCTGTCTTGAAGCAGCTGTGTGCTATATAAACTAACAAACACCCCATACTCTGGGGACACAGCCAACACTGTGAACAGCCTTCCAGACCTGTTCTCATGAGCCATGGCCTCAGCCTGATGGTACTTGCACATGAACATTTTCATGTGTTCAGCTGAAGAGGCAATGTGATGCAGGTACCTGTGCTGTGTTTTCAGCAGTGGTTTTAGACATAGAAGTCTATTTTAGAACCTAATGGTTATTGATTTTTCCCATTGAATCCAGTCCTTTCTGGTGAATTTTAAGCAACTTAATCTTTTGAGAAATTTTTGAGAGCTCTTAAGTGTGAATAAACTACAGGTAGTAATGCAATGTAACTGACTGAGAGTCTTAGCAAACCAGTTGCGTTACTGTGTGTGTTTGTCTGCCTTACTAAGCATAGGAGAGGGGCACAGTAGTTTCCATGCAGAATTGTGATATGTTTCCCTGTGGTTCTAGCACGCAGAAATGTGTGTTCTCATCTGTTTTTGGACTCCCAACCCTGCAGGGATGATCTGAACTAACCAGTGTCATACACTAATTGTGGCAGGTAACCTCAGATAACCATACTGGAGGAGCTGGTCTCCTGATCCTAAGCAGAAAATTAGTTTCCTGTACCTCTTTGTAATTAAAATTTAAGTCCCAACTGCTTTATTACGTATTATTTTAATGTATGATGCCCCACTAAAACAGAGTGGTTATGGAAGTGTTTATCATGAGCATTTGGTGACTATGCTTGTTTTATTCCATTAAATTGGAGATAATAACCGACGGAGAGAAATTAAGTCCAGTGTGAAATACTGCTGATTCTTTTATCCTCTAGCGTCATGGTAACTGAAATGGTTATGCCTTAAAGCTTTTTCAGGACACAATTTGAATAAACAGTTTTGAAGTGATTAATTTTTTGTATAAAAGCTGTTTCAGTGTTAAAGAATTTCTTATTTTGTATATTAGTCTGGCTTAATGTCCGATTCTTTCCATATTACTGTAAGCAGTTCAAAACCTGCTCTGTTAACATCTGCAAAGTTGCTGGGGGAGAAAGAATATCGTGGTCTTGATAAGCCATGCTGTTGGTAGGCTGGTAGGTAGGTAGGCTGCTGAAGGCAGGCTTAATTCTAGCATTTCCGTTTGGATCAAGGTGCTGCGAAGTCCTGCTTTTGAGACTGCACATCTTGACACTTTCCATCAAGTTCACTTCCCCTACATGGGGATGCTCGGTAGCTCATCTCTGATGATGCAAGATCAGGAGCTGGGCCTGCCTGTGAACTGCAGCATCACATGGCTGTTCCACATCCAGGGAACAAAGTTTTGCAGGGTGAGTTAAGGTTTTGGTTCTTTGATTAAAATTTATTGCTTTTTCAACCATCATTGTTTACCCAAATCTACACTTCCATGAAGAAGAATGCATCGGGTAGTTTCATGGTCTGATGGTCCTAGAATCTACTGTGCAAGGAGTGTATTCCAGCTGTAATTCAGTGTTACAGTAACATCGATGTTGATTAAGTAAATGAGATAGCTGCTAAGGTCCCAAACAAAAAATTACTTACTTAAGATTAGCTGGAAAAATCTACACCACAAACTTGGAAGTTTTAATCAAAAGTAAAACTCCTTGGTGTGAAAAATTTTAATATCTGTACCTGTGCCTTTCTGAGCAGTATATTTCTCTCAAGACAAAGCAGCAAGATACCATTTTCCTACTTTCTTTTATTGTGAGTTGCTGCTTTGTAGTGAATCTTTGTACAAGTTGACATGCTTAGAGTTGTTGTATGTCTGGGTAAATTTGTTTTTGTAATGAATTATATCTGTTTGGGAGTTCTGGCTGGCAGGAGTGCTTACAGAGGTGTGGGCTGTTGCTAGAGGTCTGTAGTGTCCATGTAGCTGTCCCATGTCACTGGGGTTGTTTGGTTTCTCCAGGTAAGAAAATAGCTGTGCCCTTTTTCTCCCCCCCCCCCCCCCCCCCCAAAAAAAAAAAAAAAAAGTGAGTGGGATTATTCTTGCCAGTCCATAAAATTCACACTGAAAAGTGTGGCCCTCAGCTAAAGCTAGTAAATCTTCTGGAGTGAGGGAAGAAGGAACTTTTTTAGCAGGATAGCCATCAAATCCTGAAACAGGCATCTCCAGAGACTAATTCTGCTTATTTTAGAAACATGTCTCTTCCTGCTCTTTTTATAAGCCAAGCCTTGATGACTGGGGGTGGGGGCTGACTGTGTGACCAGTGTAGTCCAGCATACAGCCTTGGACTATAGCAGAGAAGCAGTATCCTTTGCTTTTTTTTTAACTAGTTCTCTTTTTCTCCCTCCCCATCTCACTACCTCCACCATGCCAGGACAAGCATTTCTGTACCCACATGGCTGAAAGTAGCTGCTTTCTTTGTTAGATTAGTGTTTCAGACAGATCTCTTCCTTGTTCCAGCGCTCCTCAGTGACTGCAGTAATGCTAGCACTGGTAAGAAAGGAAAGCAGTAAGAATAATCAACCAGGAGGTTGATTAATGACGATGAATAATCAACAAGGAGGTTAGGACAGCTCTCTTTAAGTGGCTTTCCATCCTTACACTAGATGAAACTGGCTGTAAACATAATCTCAGCTCTAGGAGGGATCAATTCCATATAGCATTTCTGAATCAAGCTTTAAACCTGTGAAAACACAGCTGATGTAAAGAGGTGTCAGTCTGCAGGAAGCATGGACACTAGTCCAAAAGTTAATTGCTTATTTATTTCTAGGTTTATAAGTGTGATTAGAGTGGTGTGTGGGGATACAAATCGGTAGGCTGTCTGGTTAGTGCCTCAGAAAGGTGGCTTCTGCACAACAACTCAACTCTCACTGGATATTTAAACGTCTCCCCTGTGTTCTGAAGCATGGTTAGGTATTTCAATAGAAAGCTTTGCAGCAAGGCACACTTCAGCACGCAGTAGAGGCAGATAGATGCCTTGTGGTGTTTTCCTTTGCTTGGCATTGGCTTGGTGGATGCCAGAGTTACTGGGTCAGATGAGGAGCTGCTCAGCCACGTGGAACAGTAGGCAACGTTACTGCAGTGGCCTAACGGCTTGCTGCTTAATGTCAGTATAAACTGTGGCCCGTGTCTGGTGGGGTGGAATGCTGAGCCGAATAGTGGTGAGAGGAGATGAGCATAGCCATTGATACTTCATTTCAGAGGAATTAATGTTTCCATAACTCTTACCCTTTTCCTTAATCCCATTTGCCCAACTAATTTTCTGCACAGATGCTATTGCTGTTCTAATAAAAAAATTTTAAAAGCTGCAAAAGGCTTTAGTGCTGCGGAGTGGTAAATTTAATTTCTAAGTGTCATGGTGATTAGCAGAATACAAAGGTGCTAAATATTTGATTTGCAAATTCAAAATTAGTCTCACTTTGGAGAAATAATGCTTCCTTTTTCCTGTTGTCGCTTAATGAGTCTCTCATTTCAAATTAGACGCTCCAGAGATTTCCATCAAAGCTGGTTTTGTACAGAAAAAATTCTCAAGCATTACTGTTTGTAGAGACAGTTAGATGAAAAACTTGGAAAGCAACGAGTCCAAACATTCAAGGTTATGTCCATGTTTGTCTTCCTAAAATATTTAACAAAAATAAAGTACGGTTCACAAATGTGCAGAAATAATTTTAAAATCAGTTTTTCAACAGCACACCATTTGCAGCCTTTTAAAAAGGATCCAACTGGTGATATAGTTGTTAAAGAAATTTCAGTTCTTGGCAAGCTTTCCTTTTGTAAGCTTTGAGTTGCCTTTTTTCAGGGTGGGGGAAAATCACTTTTTCAAGGATTCTGGGATATTTTTCAAGGATTTAATTAGAAGGGGAAGAACAAGTATAATAGAAAATACGTAAATGTTGCACAAAAAATTTCATTTATTTCTTGTAACAATAGGTTCTTTTCTGTTCTCTCCATCTGTGGTTGAATACTGACACAGGGTTTAGTTCGAGCTCCACCAGCGGTTTCCAAAGGCTTCCTTTGGCTGTCTAGTGTAGTTAGGCGTTACTTGTTTTGGTTTATTCCCTTAACAGAAAAATCTGCAACAGGTCACTCCACAGTACTAACCAGTGACTTGCACGAGAGTGTATCTGGCACTCTTGTGACCAGGCTGCTGCAGTGGTTAGGAGGAGGTTTGGAGGCTGAGGGTGTGCATAGATTTGCTTGCATTAAATAACAATCAGAATGGAATCCAAATTAGCAAATTGTTACTCGAGTTTTTGCAAAACTCAGCAGATGGAAAAGCCATTAAGCAGTGGAGGTAAAGGGAACGAGCTAGTGTGTGTTGGAGGGCAGGCGGCTTGCTTTAGGAGAGGCAATGGCTTAGCCATATATAGAAGAGGACATTTTCCTTGGTAACTTTACGGGGAATCTGTGCCCAGAACTACATTCATCATGCAGATGCATTTCCACAGGAACGTTTCTCTTCCAAATGGTCTTAGTCATAGTTTTAGCACTGTGTCACATCTTTGCTGACTTATTTATATAGTCTGCATGGGCTTGCTGTGCATCTGCTGCTAGTCTGCCCTAAAAAGGTGAACTGTTTATAACTTTCTCATTTTGGCTAACAGAAAAGACAGTATTAAACTGATGCCAGCAGCTTAGGGTTTTCTTCTTACTGAAAAGCCCACCCCATTCTGGGCTGTACTTAAAGCAAGACTGCTTCTCAAATAACAAAATATCCTTTCATTTGAGGGAAGTAAGGTTTGCTAAACACAAAACATACCTACCATAAAACCAGGAAGGGAGGAACCTAAAAGTTGACCAACCTGGTAAGGCTTTGCCCTCCAGACTCCTAGTCTGATAGGTGTGCTCCTACACCATGTAACCATTCGCTTTCTCAAACCTTGATTCAGTCCCTTCGTCTGTCTTCCACCTACTTGCATTTGTTGGGTCATGGTTCCCCTCTGATCAAGGTTTGTGGTTGCGTGTTTTGATTGAGGTGATTGCTTATAGAGGGGACTTAATAATTAGAGTGTTCGTGAAAAAGAGTTTGTGAATGAAGGACTGACGTCTGCAGCGATGGGCAGAGGGAAAAATTGGAGTTAGATATGTGCAATAAGTAATGCTCAAAAGTTAAGTAAGGTATAAATCACAGTTCAATTTTTTCTTTATTTTTTTAATCAGTAATTTCTTATATGCATAACATCTAGCAAAGTCATTGCACAGCAAATTCTCTTAATTTTCCTATGTCTGAACTCCCCCACCCCCTGGCTATAGCATCCACTGAAGAGAAGAGCAGGCCAAAATGATTTATCAGAAAAACATGAACCATATAATACTGTTGTTAGATACAATTTGTTAGCAAAGGGTTGGCTTCTGTTTGAAACTTTATCCACCAGATTTTAGAGCAGCTATCCCTTCTCCATTAGGTCTGGCTGGATGTGCAAAGCAACGATTATGAATGACTCCCTATCAGTGTGGGAAAACCAAAGCTCAACTGCTATGCTTATTTAAGCATTGCTCACTTTGCTGCTAATTTATCTGAAAAATAGTACATCTTCTAGAAAATGACAGGTTCATTTTAAAAGACTCTGCCAAGTTCATTTTTCCTTGGCTGTATTGCAAGATATTTTTTAGAACAAAAAGGTATTAAGTATATTGATGTTTCCAGGATGACTGGAAAGGCTTTAATTAGCAATAACATTTTAGGAAGACCGAGGAAGTTGGCAGCCAGGGTCCACATTGTCAGAATTCTTATAATGAATAAAAGAGAAATGGGATTTCAAAAGTACCAAAAATCAGAAGATGTGACAACTGACCTTGGCCGACTACCCGCTATTAGAGTAGAAGAAAATTTAGAAAAAAAAAAGTATATTTGAAACCTATTTATAGAACATAATTCTAACTCTGGAGTGCTAAGTGAAGCCTCACCAATAATTAGGGAAAATGACAAGTCAGTAGCCTTACACTGTGGTTTATAGGCATTCAAATCTTGTCTCATAAAGCATATAGACTATATAGGGTTTTTTATATATGTATGTATTTTTTCTGCCAGGCTTTCATTAAGATTTACAGCACTGAACAAAGGGTAAAGTGTTTTTTATTTAATAAAGATGGTATCCATTAATTCTGTGTTGCCTAAAGAAATAAAAAGGGGCTGCGTTTATATCAAGGATGATTTTTATTACATATTGTGAGAGAAAATTCCTACTTTGGAGTGTAAGGTGCAAAGTTAGGCTGTAAAATGCCCTTTGGAGATTCTGAGGAAAATATTTTTGAAAGGGCCTTGAAGTTTATCTTAAAACAGAGACTGAAGAGAAGGTCTATAGCTCTCTTGTTTCCATCTTGTATTTCTGTGGTATCTTTATTTAGAAGTCTGTATCTCTGATAACATTTAGAGCATAAATATTTTTTGAGATGTTAATCGGTTGGTTTGGGTTCTTCCGCCTGCCCTGACTGAAGAGCGTTTCCAAATTTCTCATAGCTTGCTTGTTTACCTAACATAAGAGTATTTCGAAATAATTTAAGAAGAAGCTACCCTGTTTAATGTCTTCTAAATACAAAGTTTAGCCCACAAACATGGTTGTCTTAGAAAAAAAGTGTCCAGCTGGTACAACTAAGATAACTTGATTTGCATCTGCTCCATGTTCCTTGTCTCCTCTGAAACACAGTTACATGTCTGCAGTTTCGTGCAACTTTTTTTTTGTTTTGCTTACTTGTTACGACAAATCATACAATTTGGTCTTCTGATTGTGTATTTCAGAGTAATTTAAAACTGCTCACATGGGCTGGCATCCTCTGTTGTTTAATATGGAATGGATTTGCTCAGCAAGGTAAGTCACTTAATTTCATTGCAGTAGTTTAATGTTGCTTTAAAACTACATATATTTAGCAGATATTTATGTAGATAAATATATCAATGTTAGATGAGTGCTAATGGCAATATGCCAGTCATATCTCGTGTTAATAACCTGTTTGTAGTTAAAGCTTAGTTTACAAAGCGAGAATGAAACAAACTAAAATGTTGTTGTTAGCAGCTTTTAATAAATTAACTGACTGATTTGTGTTCTTTGCTAGGTGGAAGTGACTGCATAAAAGCTAATGCGAAATCATGTGGTGAATGTATACAAGCAGGACCAAACTGTGGTTGGTGTAAAAAAACAGTAAGTGTGAAATTACTTTTATGGTTTGTTTTTTTTCCCCTTGGTTTCAGATTTTAGTAAATACTTTAAACCTATACAAATGTCTATTTTCGTTAATAATAGTTTCCTGTAGCTCTTCATTTTGATACTAACATGTACTTAAAAAATCAGATACTACGATTTTCCTGATGTTCTGGTTTGAGTAGAATTGCTTTTCACAACGTGCTTACTTCTACTTTTCTAAATCTTAAGTGTATACAGACCCTACAGGTTGTCTTATAGTTACCCAGACAGATTCCATGCTGGAATGATTTTAAGTATGCTTCATTATACTCCTACAGTGACATTAGAGTAAAAGTAATTTTAGGTAGACAGAGGTGGAGAAGACATAGGAGGGGAAGAGATTGACGGTTGTCTTCTGTAAAAGAAAGCTGTTCAAATTTTAGTTTTCTGTTCATAGGCTTGGAAGGGGAGGAGACTGGTTTGTGTGGGTGGATTGTTTGTTTCAGTATGATACATAAAAAGACTGCTTTCTTACGTAATTAAAAAATTAAATTCAGGAAATGCAAAATGTAAGATAACCTTAAATTGTGTGACTTAACCAGTCTATGCTGAAGTGTCGTCTTCAGGTTAGAAACAGAAGAAAATGTTTTCCACAGCTGTTCTTCGGTTAATGAAAACTGGGAAATTTCCCCTTTCTTGCTAGAAGATGATAGTCTGTATTTATTTCCATATGGTACCTACTTACTATCCCCCAAACCAGCTTATAAACTTTAAACAATTAATTCAGCTGACTACCTTTAAAATTTGGCCTTGAGCTGTCAGATTTGTTGTAGGTTCTAGTCATCAAGAACTGACAAAGTTTAAGATATATTTATTTATATGCAGAATAGACAAGTTTCTCAATTAGAAGCCTTATTTATTCATATTTGAGGTTAGAGCTTTTTTTAGGTTTGAGGTAATGGTAATTTGTTGTTCAGAACAAAGTTAACATACTGGTTTTGCTTATGGATCTTACTTTCATATTGAATTTCCCCAAAATAGAGTTGTCTGTTTTTCCTCCACTCTGTCAGCATATTGCCATTATTTTGTTGTGGAGTACCAAGGTATGCTTACATAATCTTTAATTAAAGCCTTTCAAAACAAACAAACAAACAAAGAAGATAAAAGGGAGGGTAGTTGCCAAGTAGGCTGTACAAATAGGTTCACATTATTGACAACTACATGAAGATGAGAGCTTTTCCACCTGCTGTCACTTTTAGAGTAGCTAATTTAAAAGCATGTCCTTCTGTCAGAGGTGGCATTGGGCATTTTTAAAATTTTGTTTTGCTTACATCTTATATGCAGGTAAGTGTAAGTAGCTGCAAACTCATGGACTAAACAGTAGTCACTGATGTATTTAGTATAATTTAACATATTTCAGGTCTGTGTGTTTTATTATTGAACTTCAAAATAAAAAAAGTAATTGTAAAAAGCTTTATTGTGGGTACAGTGTGACGAATTGCAGGTAGCTGTAAACTTGATATCCTCTTGCCTGTGTTTTCTAGGACTTTTTGCAAGAAGGAGAACCAACATCTGCCCGATGCGATGACTTGGCAGCACTAAAGAGTAAAGGTTGTCCCATGGAAGATATAGAAAATCCCAGAGGTAGCAAACACGTGCTTGAAGATAGAGAAGTAACGAATCGTAAGATAGGTGCTGCAGAGAAGCTGAAACCAGAGGCCATTACACAGATCCAGCCGCAAAAATTAGTACTGAAACTAAGAGTCGGTAAGTGCAGTTTCATTCTAGTCTTCGGATGATTTTTCTGTCACCACCACCACATCTGCATTTTTTGTTTTTAATGTGTAACCATTTTGTTACAGAAACTACTGTTGTTCAGAGAACCTGAATGATAGCAGAGCTGTTTAGGTCAGCCCCAAGTGTTTAAATACTCCCAAAACAAAACAAACAGTATTTGGTTTTTGGGTTTTTTTAATGAAAGGTTAGATATTATCACTTATTCCCAATAGAATTTATGAGAAAATACATACAGCATTGATTGATATGTGTATTGGAAAGGTAAAATTATTTAATTCACAGCATTTTGTAGTTTATTTTTACAGTGTGGCTTCTTAGAACGAAAGTAGAAGAGTGTGCAAAAACTTAGACAAGTTATGAGAGCATTTCCTTTTCCTTGAAGTACTGCTGTTTCCTAAAGTCTGTGTGTCTGAACTGAATGGTTTTGTGTAGTTACACAGCACGATTTTTTTAATTGCTACGTAAAATACTTCCCAGAGGCTAAAGATGTGGTCACAGGACTACAGTAGTGAGAACAAAGTAGTTGTGTGCCATTTCCAGCCTCTAAGGATAACTTTGTTTCATTCAAATGGGGAGGGGGAATCCAGGGCTAGTAGCTCATGCAGTAGTCGAGCAGTGTAGATTGTCCTTAAGGAGAGTTCCTAGGTACTGCAGACACATTCAACAGCTACCTTATATTTACCTGGAATAAGAGCCTGTACATGGGGTCAGCTGCTTGATGGTGATTGCCTTAATAAATGCAAGATGATCTGAAGAAGCTCAGCATGATGAAGAGAGGAAAGGAAAGGAAAGTTATTTTGCAATTTTGGTATTGCCCCTATTTATTTCTAATGTGACCCTTTCAGCTTCAAACCAAACTACTGTCCCTCTGTTGACACAGAAGTTTCTTCATCAGAACATATGAGGGACCTGGGCAACTGGAACCTAATTACCCAAAAGGTTATTTCTCTAAGTGCTTCTCTTGGTAATAAGTTTTCCAATAGGGGACTGTGTGCTTGCAGAGACAGATACTTGCTTTCTCTGCAGGCTCTCTTAAACAGTAGCTAAGGAAAATCTAAAGCTTTTAGGTTTTGTTTTTGGTGGTGGGTTTTGTTTGGGTTTTTTTGAGGGGGGAGTTGGGGTTTTATTGTTTTTGTGTGAAAACCATGCTGCATAGCTGCGTGATCCATATGCTGTTATTTTGCCAATCTAATGGTTTCCCCAGTTTGCTAATTTTGCTCATCTTAAGCAAATGTTTGGTCATTAGTAAGCAGACAAGCAGCAGCAATGTCACCATTTGACTTGGTGACTGAGGGGTATGGGGCAAAAAAACTTCTGATTCTGTTCTGTATTTCATATATAATAGGAAAAGAGTACTTTTCCATTTTCCCAGGGGGGCAGGGGGTGTGTGTGTGTAATTTGTCTGCAGTGTCTTTCAACGTCAGAGTGAGACTACACACTTCTGTTGGCAAAACTCATGGTCTAGGCTTACAATTGCAACGGGTAGTAACTTGCCATTATCTCACTGCTATTTCTATGCTCTTGGCCTGTATTTGATGCAAAGTAACTTGAAATATTCCATCCAGAACTGATTTTTCTTTTATAAACCTATTTAAACAATGTAGAATAATTTTGGATGCAAATAGATATTAAAAATTTGTGCTATTAGATCTTACAGGAACCTTGTTAAAATTATTGCAAGTATGAGGATTTGAAATTGCAGCAACTAAGAGAAGCTTGATTTTTTTTTTTGGCAGGCTGGTATTTTCTACAGGGAGATTAAATACTTCGGAAATATGAAATTGGATGTTTGAAAGAAATACATGACAATTTTTTTCATCATAATTTGGTGTTAAGCATTTCAATTAACAGAATAAAAAAAAATCACTCACCTCTAATTCAAAACCTCCATCAGTATTTCAAAGACTTCACTTAAAAATGCATTTTTCTTACTGTTGCAGCTGTGGATTTTTTAATGGTTTCTATTTGTTGTTTAATCTCTGAAACAGGGGAACCCCAAACGTTTTCATTAAAATTTAAGAGAGCTGAAGACTACCCCATTGACCTTTATTATCTTATGGACCTCTCCTATTCTATGAAAGATGATTTAGAAAATGTGAAAAGTCTTGGAACAGCTCTGATGTTAGAAATGGAAAAAATAACTTCAGACTTTCGAATTGGTAAGAAAGCTTTGCTTATTCTAAAAAAAAAAAAAAGGTAATAAAATCAAGTTTCATTCCTGATGTTTTTCACATGATTATGGATGAAGTTTTTTTTTACATTAGCAATATTATGACAGATATTGTAATACATAGAACCTGTGGAATATAAGAGTACTTGGTCTTGATGGAGAAAGTGGAATGTAAACAAGGATGAGAGCTATTTCTGACATCAGTTGAGCTATAATGCATTTGCATTCTTATGTCATAATAGAAATAAGATAATTCCATTCTTCAGCTTACAGGGTTTTTACTGTTCTGTCTTAGGTTTTGGCTCTTTTGTGGAGAAAACTGTGATGCCATATATAAGTACAACACCAGCCAAACTCAGAAATCCTTGTACAGGTGACCAGAACTGTACAAGTCCATTTAGCTATAAAAATGTGCTCAGCCTTACCAGTGAAGGAAATAAATTCAATGAACTTGTAGGTAAACAGCACATTTCTGGGAATTTAGATTCTCCTGAAGGTGGATTTGATGCAATAATGCAGGTTGCAGTTTGTGGGGTAAGTCTGTATTAGTTTTCTTTTACTGCTCTATTAAATGCAATTGTCTGTATACAGCCTTATGTGTTATGGTGGCTGATGCTTGAACATGGCATCTCATGCTAGCAAGACGAGAGACTAGGCAGACTGCATGGATACATGCATTTGTCTTTTTGTAGAGATCTCTAGTGAGCGAATGAAACTAGGAAATGTGAGTGTGTTGATTGGAATGTATCCATCTGTTGCGAACATGACCTCTAAAGACAAAGTTTTTGAAGTTTGCTGTAAAAGAAGTGTTAAATTCTGCTCAAAGGTGTATGAAATCCTGAGTAAGCAACTATTCTCAAATTATTTCAAGTTTTTAAATGCTTCTTGTAGTTGTTGTTTCAGAATAGTTTGAATTGTAACTTCTGCTGGCTTCTCAGGCAGTACTAGATGGAAACCTGATTTTTGTTTATTTCTGAAGATCTGATCTAGATCACTGCATTCTCTGATGTTTCTGTAGTGTGACAGACCATTCTATGCACCTGTACAACATGGACTCCCAAAAAAGTGATATCAAAATTTATTGCTTTGTTACCATATTATTTTTGCTGTTGATCAACGGAGTCAGGACTTCTGAAACAATATGGAGGCTTATTTTAAAAGTGCAGTCTTAATCATAAGCCTTCTAGTGTTTTTTGTTGGGTGTTTGGTTTTTTTTTTTTTGGTAACTGGTATGTATGTGACACTTTTATATGGTCTTCACTCTTTAAATGAACTAGGGCATCAACTTGAGGAAGAATTAAAAAAAAAAAGGAAAGGGCAGGTTACAGAATTGGGCCCTCCAGTTTTGGGCCAGGATGCTTGTGGGACAGTGAAAAGGGGCAGTTGTCTGGCAAGCACTATGCTGGGTACAAATCTGGACTAGACTGGCAAAGCCTGATGATTCTTCAGAGCCTAATGCTGGGCAAGCCGTCATCTTCCAATTCAGGACTGCAGCAGTGCCCTACACACTAACGTTGTCCCCTGTGCTTGGGCTGTGTGGTAGTGACAGAGAAGTGGACTTGGCTTTAAAGAGCTGGACTGATTTCTAAAACCCTATCGCTCTTCAGTTACTCTAGTGAGAGCTGAACAGACCAAAGCAGATCTCAAAAAGAATGTTTCTTGCCTTTGGTGGAAAAACCTGCAGCAGGTTTTTGGGAGTAGGCCTTTAATTAGATGCAAGTGCTTTTAAGGTTTTAGTGAATTATGTGATTTCCAGGGTGACACTTTTGCAGTATGACTTCTTCTACGTCTGTCTACTTTTTAATGCATTTATCTCTCAAGCGTTGGTCCCCAAGGCTATAAATAAATTGCTGCAAAATACCAAAAATCTATGTGTTTGTTTTCCAAGGATCAAATTGGCTGGAGAAATGTTACAAGGCTGTTAGTGTTTTCCACGGATGCTGGATTTCACTTTGCAGGCGATGGTAAACTTGGTGGAATTGTTTTACCAAATGATGGGAAATGTCATCTGGAAAATAATATGTACACAATGAGCCACTATTATGTAAGTCTGTACACCATCTTCTAGGGAAATTAATATTTTGGGATGCTTAAACTCAAAAAATCTCATTAGGTCATCTGGTTTAGTTTCAGGCTGCTACATCTTTTGAACTTTACCCATTTACCTCTATTACATCAAGTGACTTTAGCTTAACTGAAGCAAATATGCAAGAATTAATCCAGTCTTAATTGGAAAATCTCAAGAACTGGCACCTTTCACACTATGATTTCTGTTGTTGGATATTAACCTTTTTAATAATTAATAATCCTGCATGTCCACTGGCAAACTGTGCTGACTTTCCCATTATTTTATCAGTTTGCTAGTCTTTGTGTTCAGAAGTATTTTACTACTGTGAAAAATACTGTAAAAGAGAGAGCATGACCAGTTCTTTTAAGACTGCTTGAAATCTTGTGATACAAAGTGTGTGGTTCTTTATGAAACAGAGCAAAATGTGGTGGTTTTCACTGAGATAAGTCATATGGAAAATTACCAAAGGTAATTTTATGAGAATGTTGAGATTAGGGATTTAACCTGGAGACTTGAAGTGGCAGGGAATATGATAATGTGAAGTCCCATGAAGATAGGCGGTTTTAATATGGAATCTTTTCAATACATGTTCGTTTTCAGAGGTTGTTTTACTTTAGAACTGTGATGTAAGCTGGCTAGTTAGAAGTCTTACGTAAGTTTCTAAAGGTGATTTGTATTTATGATGTCAAAGTCTTTCTGATGGTTTTCTAGCAATGTGTCACAAATTTGAATTGCATTTTATGCTTGATTTTTATAGGATTATCCCTCTATTGCTCATCTGGTACAGAAGCTTAGTGAGAACAATATTCAGACAATCTTTGCTGTTACTGAAGAGTTTCAGGCAGTTTATAAGGTAAAGATAAATAACATCGTTCTGGTCTCTCTACATCTTTTTGCCCAAGCACTAAGGCTGACTCAGATTTGCTTGAAGTCATTAAAACTGCTTGATTTGAAATTAAAATAATTATGGAAGTAAGTGATTGTGTAAGCAGTATTTTGCTACTCACATTTTTATTAAGCCATTTTTACCTGTGCAAGCTGATACTGAGTGTGTGTAATTTCCAAGAACAAAGTGCCCCTCCTCCTTGCCCCTCTTTATAGGTAGGAGGGAGAGAAGAACATATTTGCAGTGCTAATTTTTATGAACACTTTTACAGCAAAATAGCTGAGGTGGGTGTGGACACTGAATCAAGAGACACCCTTATGAAAGAACATATTTTTTCCTATGTGGTCTATTTATATTCCTGATGTTTAAAATTAACTAAACTTCTGGATGTGATTGTGAAATAGGAAATGACTGTGTAAAGGGAATGCATATTTTTTCCACTCTTTAACCTAACAAGGTGTGTTTTTTTGTTTTGGCATTTTTAAATGATGTGAAATCGTAAGTTTTTTTTTTCATTGGAAGTCATCGTTTATCTGCCTATCTTTAATGCACTGGAGGTATGGGTCATCTTTAAGATCTTGAAGACATATGTGGTCAACTTGTGCAAGAGAAGGTCATAGTATTCTATTACCAAATTTAACATGAAAATGCGAAAGAGAAGAAAAAGCTGAATATTTGTTTATACTAGTAGTGCTATGCATAACTGGTAAAATAATGAAGATCACTGGCAACACGGTAGCCTTGTTTTCTGAAGTACTTGATCTTGAGTAGTTAATCCACAAAAGCATTATATCACTGTACACATATTTATAGTACAAATTATACTCTGTTTGTTAGTACGATTCTAATTTTCCTTTTCCTTTTGTAAATATTGAAAGGAATTGAAAAATCTGATACCGAAGTCAGCAGTGGGGACATTGTCTTCAAACTCCAGCAATGTGATTCAGCTGATCATTGATGCGTACAATGTAAGTTCAGTTTTTATTCAGGTAGATTAGTTTTTCTTCCCTCTAAGTTATTATGAGTTTTTCAGGCAGATACTCGAAGGTGGATTTAATTTTTTTTCTACAAAATAGGAAGTGAGTATACTAAACTATAAAAGTACTGCCATTGCAGTAAAACCACATTAGACATTCAAACGCTATGGCAATAAGAGGTTAGATGACTACAAACATACGCTCTTAAAGCCACTTAAAACAATACTACAAAGAAAAAGTTATCATCCATGTTTTCTCTTTTAAAAAATTAAATCCACAACCAAAAACCACACTGTTTCTTCAGTACCTTCAGTTCTTTGCTTTCCTTCCGTGTGGAAGAGAAATGAGACATTTTGCAACCTCTTGACCCTAAAGTAAATTTCCCCATCCAGGGGAAATTTCCACACCTAGGGAGTCCTGGGTTTGGCCCCAAATTATTTTCTTCATAGCTGTGTCGTGTAAATAAGACCCATTTCTTCTTTGGAGTACCTGGAGCAAACAAGTGCCTCAGACATCTGGGGAGACCTGCTCCGACCCTGCGTAACAGGGTTCAGCTGTGAGAAGAGATCACCATAGTACGACTACAGACAGCCCCAGGCTGGTGTTTCTCGGTGCATTGGAGTTTACATAATTCCAATGTGCCTGTGGGATTACTGGTTAGAATGTGCATAGTTGTATAATGTCTTTTTTTTCAGCAAAAAGCTTAATGCAACTCAGTTTGAAGTTAGCTAATAATTATTGGTTTAGTCCCTTTCTTCAGAGGTTATCTTGGAAAACAGTAAGCTACCAAAAGGAGTGACAATCAGTTATAAATCTTTCTGCAAGAATGGAGTGAATGACACACAAGAAGATGGAAGGAAATGTTCTAACATTTCAATCGGAGATGAGGTAACTTACAGTATATGTGCTGCTACCCAAATACAAAATTAATTTAAAATGTCCAACACTCAGTATTTTTTTTAATAGTTACAGGCAAAACACCTTTAAATAATGTGGCACTCCATTTATTTTTCTTTGCAGGTTAAATTTGAGATTAATGTAACAGCTAATGAATGTCCAAAGAAAGGACGAAATGAAACAATTAAGATTAAACCACTGGGATTCACTGAAGAAGTGGAAATTAATCTCCAGTTCATCTGTGAATGTCAGTGCCAAAGTGAAGGAGAACCTAATAGTCCAGCCTGCCACGAAGGCAATGGAACATTTGAATGTGGTGCATGCAGGTAAGTAAATAGACGTTTTATTTATTTTTGCAAAAGGGGAATATTAGCAAGACCTTTGTTTCATTTGGATTTACTAATTTCTTTAAGTGAAAGGACAAGAATTTGTTACAGACGTGTTTCTTTTAGGATATTTTGATATGCTGTATTATGTCTGCAAAGAATTCATGTGCTGGAATTCATAGTATTGATCATTATATTGGCTCTATTGCACAAGTCAGAGTTAAAATTTGGCCTTGAGTCAGTTCTTTAAATGATAAAGGTCCTACCGCTTTTCCTGTTTCTTTATTTAAGTGAGAGGTCCGTTTAATATGGCAAAACTATGGATTTATGGAACAAAATAAATGGGATTCATCTGTGATATTCTTGCAAATATTCATACTGATTTAATTTTATCCTTCTATTGTGAGGTCTGTGGTCTTGAGAAATTCAAAGGCTTCCTAGTTTTTTGGGAGGAGCTCCTACCCAGATTGGCACCAACTGTGGAAGAGTAAAAAGTCATAAAAGAACAACCTTTTATTTTGGATGACATCCCCAATCTCTTCTCCCTACTTTATTTTGAACCTTTTGGGGTCTTATTACAATATTTCTTCTAATTGCATAGCTCTATAAATTTTTCAGACTATATATCGCTTTTTTTGTGTACATATGCCTTTGAAATGTCCATTATTGCTCATCACAGGGATTAGATTAGATGTGTATTTCTTAGTACATATTTGAAAAGTAAGTAAAATGATAGGGGATTTTCTGGTATTATACACAATGGATGACACATAATAAAAGCAGAGCAAAATCTTAGCATTTCAGTGGAGACTGGTTGAAGATCAGCCTAGTAAGTCAAGGTTTTAGCCTTTTCTTCCCCTCCAAGAAACCTACAGCAAAAATGAAAACTTTTTCTTCCTGGAAACACTTGAGATGAGAACGGTAAGAGCAGAATGAATTTAAGTACTTCTCTAGGAAAACAAGATCCAGGACTTTGGAAAACAATATTGGCTCCTGCTCAATGAACTGTAACTGAAATGAAATTTGGAAGTCTCATACCTCATGGTTTAATATGTTACTGTTATTAAAAATAAAACAAAAGATACCAAGTTTAATCTTAGAGGACTTTTGACATAGAACTGACGTATGTTTGCCTCGTGAATTTGTTGGTGGTGGTTAACAGGGTGTTTGAAAGACTGAGGTATGGCCACCTAACTGCTCAGAATTCTGTAAGTTGAGGAATAAGCCACTCTGGGCCATAAGTAGTGGATACATTGCTCCAGTTTGCAGTCAGTTTTTTACGTTCCCTTTATATAAGAAAAGCAGATTTTTCCCATCTTTGTGTAGAAAGACTTACTAAACTTGGTATCACTGTCACTGGTGTCCCTGTGGTTTCACATAGGGTAGAATAGAGCCGTGGGTAAAAACAGTCTTTTGCTTTTGCAACAGTAACAGGTTCCTGATGGAAGCATTGTTCCTGACTCTCCACAACAGCTGGTCAGTCAGTGCTGGGAACAAGAACAACCTCCATTTGTTCGTTGATATTGTAACCTTGGTAATGAGAAGTGCTGATTCCTGAAGATCTTGTCTCAGCAGCTTTGAAGATCATCTGCTGTCCTGCCAAATTGCTGTTCATGGGAAATCTTTTCATGGAAAGATGACAGCAGCTACAGTGAACAGCCACTGTCACTTAAAAATAATTATTTTTCTGTCACAAGAGAGGGATTAATAGTGCTTATGTGGCAATTTAGAGTTGATGACACACAGTTTCTCACCTGGATCAAGTAATCGTCATAGAAGCAATTTAGTCCAGTTTGCTCCAGTGGCTTCAAGAAAGGCTATGTAGAAGTCAGCTGGAAATCTCATTTGAAGTTTTACCTTGGAAAATCCCTTGAGAGAATAGTCACTCTTACTCCTCTTCTTTGTGGTATTTTTGCAGTCTTTATATTGTATGACTTTTAAGTTTATATTTTCAGTCATGTTTTTACCTTGTAGATGTAACGAGGGACGTATTGGAAGACTGTGTGAATGTAGTACAGATGAAGTAAATAGTGAGGATATGGATGCTTACTGCAGAAGGGAGAACAGCACAGAAATATGCAGTAACAATGGAGAATGTATTTGTGGACAATGCGTATGCAAGAAAAGAGAAAACACCAACGAAGTGTATTCTGGCAAATATTGTGAATGTGATAACTTCAACTGTGATCGATCAAATGGTTTGATTTGTGGAGGTGAGAAACTGCTTCAGAGTTTTCTGCAGGCAAAACTGGCCAGCAGTTCACAAGTCTGTCAATTCTACCCTGTAGAGTAGTGATACTTAGCTTGTAGGTTATAGCTACTGATAACAGAGGTGCGAATATCCACAGATTCAGTGATTGAAAATGCCTATTAATAAAACAGCTCTCTGTGATGATGAACATATAGGGGGTTAATACACGTTTCACCTTCCTTGAATCACAGCTCCAAGAGAAGGATATGAAGTGAACTTGACTTCTGCTGTTTATTAGAGAATTATCATCAGGTATTGTAGTACAGAATGCTGAGACAACTGGCCTGAAATTATAATGTTATCTGGCTCAGTGTAACTACTGTGTCAATAAAAAGAGAGAATGACCTCAGCTTACTTGTAATAGTGAGTGCTTGACCTGGTGCTTAACAAGATACCAATGAGACTATTCTGAAAGGTAAGTGAAGATTAGAATGTGCAAGATCCAGAAAAACACCTTAAGTGCTTGGAACAAGACTCTTGACAGCAGTTAATTCCTGAAACCAAAAGCAATTTAGAAAATCTTCTGGCAACCAGTGTCTAAATTAGTTTGCTGCAAGTATTTTTGTCCTATAACTTCCCTAGGCTGCTTTGCATGTGGAAGTACCTGGTAGGAGGGTAACTACTACCTCAGTCTACACCTGTTGCTTGCCAGCTCCACAAAGAGTAGGAGCAATGGTAGTGGTGTTCCGAAATATATGGTGACAGATAAGCATTGACCTAAACACTTTATTCTCACTGTAGTCTCTCTCAGGAGAAGGAGGGGTGTAGCCAAAGATCTTTCTGTTTCATCCAAATCGCCCTTCTAGAGGTAGATGTATCCTGTTCCTGCGCAGGGAGTATAAGGAGCATAAAGTTTGGTTGGGTGGATGAGGTCAGAAGTACAGCAGCTGAATGGTGGTATTCTAGGGAGCTGAAAGTGTTTCATTTTTCTGTGTTGTGATATCTAAGTTAGTGCATTCCTCATCTTTTTAGGTGCTGCTTTATAATTTACATAGTGATAGATACAAAGACAGTAGTGATCAATGCATCTGTATACGTATAAAATTGTGAACTGAAGCAGTTCTGTAATGCTCTCCACCCAGGAGATATGGCCATCTAATTATACTGTTCTTGATCAGCTTTCCCTAGTCTTGTTATTTTGTTTATGAAAGGAAATCCAAATGTAGCAGAACTGAAAGGGGAGAAATGCCTGTAAATAGCTTTTCAAGGAGCTAAAATTTATTTTGTAGCTCATTCGTGTCTTCATTATCTCTACACCGGGGTTTTCTTTTGCCTATATCTATCATGAGATGGTGAACATTTATATCTTACTGTCATAAATTTTGTGTTAGGCTTCATTTCACTGCAATATCTTTTCAATGCACAGGAAATGGTATCTGCAAATGCAGGATGTGTGAGTGTTTCCCCAACTTCACTGGCAGCGCGTGTGACTGTTCCTTGGACACGTTTCCATGTATGGCATCTAACGGGCAGATTTGTAATGGAAGAGGAACCTGCGAATGTGGGACCTGTAATTGTACAGATCCCAAATTCCAAGGCCCCACATGTGAAATGTGTCAGACTTGCCTTGGTGTTTGTGCAGAGCACAAGTAAGTACCTGGAAGGTCGGGTCTAAGCTTCTATACATTAAGTTTGTGATATTTACATGTGCAGAATTTTTAAAATTAGGCTTTTGATGCTATGCTTTATTCTGCCCTGAAGCGTAGGGACATTGTATGATAACACCCCTTTAGACAGTAAAAGTCGTTGGGTGAGAATCAGTGGTTACAAACAGAACACTATTAATACAGTATTTTGATTGCTTCCAAGTAGGCTAACTATTTCTTAAATTCTTTCCCTGCCATTTTTTGTTAGGCACAGAAATGCGTACGTTATGTTAAATGAGTTTTAACCATTCAGATTGGCTTGGGCAGATTACAGCTTTCCCCTATTTCGTGTATGTTTATCAACAGCCAACCTTCTGCAGAGCTGGAGGGAACATAGGTCTATAATGTGACAGGCTGTGAAGTCCCATCATCCTGACCTCTAGAAATTAATGTAACAAAAGTACTTGTATACTGTGCAATTTCCAGAGTAGTTAAAACTTCAGCTGAGCTTTTTGCTTAAAACTTTTATTCTGAAACTCTATTAAATAAGTCAAACTATCCTGACAGTCGAAAAGTAAACCTAGATTTGTGTGGGCCAATGAAGTTTGCAACCCTGCCTTTGGAAATCCAAGTTTTTGGAAAACAAGCATTTTCTGCATGGAAACTTTGAAATAAGTTTATGATTAGTGGCTGGGCTGATTCCTGGCTTTGTGCAGCTGACTTTAAGGTTTTCTCTCAGCACAGTCTTCTTATTATAAAAATCCTGCTCAGTCTGCTTTTTTTCATTGAGTTATTCAGAGTGATAGCCTACTGTAAAGCTTGTCACTCAGCTTGTTCTTTTTAACCTGTCTCTCAGATACTGTTAAACTGTAATTGTTATGTTCCTACACTGCCCTCTCTGAGAGTATTCATTTTCCATGTGGAGGTGTTGAAAAAGTTTGGGCCTTATTTTCTTTTAAAGATTAGGGTAATTTTTTTTCCCTGTCCTTGAAGCCCGTGGGTCATCCAGAGAATGAGGAATTTATTAATGGGGGATTTTTTTAATCAAAAAGTACATAAATGTTCTGGCTGGTGAAAAGCTGCGTCTTGCTTTATTTTTTCCTGGTCTTTATGGCAAAAGGGTTGGTTTTGTTGGGTTTTTTTTCCACGTTTTCTTCTTTATATCTCTTTAGATTAAATGCTAGAAATATTTTGTGAACATATTAAAAAGCATTGCTTCTGATTTGTACTTCCACAGGGACTGTGTTCAATGTAGAGCTTTCGATAAGGGAGAAAAGAAGGAAACGTGTTCTCAGGAATGTATGCATTTCAACATGACACGGGTAGAAAGTCGAGACAAGTTGCCACAGCCCGGACAGCCTGATCCATTGTCTCATTGCAAAGAGAAGGATGTTGATGACTGTTGGTTCTACTTCACATATTCTGTCAATTCAAATGGTGAAGCCAATGTCCATGTGGTAGAGACCCCAGGTATGAACATGACGTTGCCTACTCTCCCTTCATCGTTGTTAATTCACGCAGTTGTTGTGTATGACAAAGTAGCTCTGGTTGATTTGCATGAGTTAGACGCATTTGGAAATAAGTACCTGTTCCCTGAGCGAGAGTTTTGGATGACTGGAACTTGAGTGGCTTTAGAAAAACCTAAGTCTCTCTAGATCTAGTTTTTTCAAACCTCTAGGCTGACAGAAACAGGTTTTGTTTTTTTAAAAACAAAAAGTTCATCAGATATGTGTATTTGTTAAAGCATTTCATCTTTCCACTTGACATGCTTTTCAGGCTTGTTTTACCTGTTTTGTAGCAAGTCCTAGATATCTAAATTTTGATAATGTTTTTGTCCAGGCTTGTGCTGCAGGTTAGAAACAATGGTGTCTGTGGGGTTTTGCTGCTTTTTTCCTTTTCCTTTTCTTAGTGAGACCGGTCTTAAGCAAACACCACAAAATTGCGTACTGGGCTGCAAACTGCTTAAGCTATTTCATGTTGGGAGCCATTGCTTTTGCTTAACAGAGGTACCTTCAAGAATAGATTTGAAAAACATTACTTGGTAAATCCTTAGTAGTCAACTCTTCTTGATTTTGTTCAATCTTCTGATACAAAAAGGAGAACAATTCAATAGCTCAATTGGTAATGTACCATTTATTAATCAAGAGTGTTGTTATTTTGAATCGCTGGATGTTGCATCTAACAGTGCAAAAATTCTGGTTTTGTACACTAGCAGCATGTGATCTGATTTTTATAAGTCTGATACAAAATACACACCTTGTGTGTTAAAAGGTTTAGTGCTGTATTCTACTCAAGGAATTTTCAGAATCAATGATTTGGGTCATCATCACTTAATACAGTGCAGTGGTCCGTGGCTCTTAGAAATAAGTGCCACTTCAGAATATTTTTAAATTCTCTAAAAATGTAGTCCAAAGTATAGAATAAAACTTTGAGCCCTGCCTTCTTTAGGGACAAGTCAACATATGCCCTATGCATTTGGGGTTTGACCTTTTCTTCACGGATAAACTTCTGTTGCCTTAGTTAAGAGCTGAATCAAGCTTTCATGCACAAGGAGGCACCTTAATTTTGTGTCATATGAGTGCTGAAGGAACAAGCTCTCTTCAGTGGAGCTGTATTCAGTGAAGCAGACACTTGTTTCTTACTGGTTCCCAAGGAATTCTTGCCGCGTCCCTTCCCACTTCCCTCCTGCAGAGGCAGCGACCAAGATTAGGAATCTGCAGTTTGGGGGCGAAGCAGTGTTCCTACTGACAGCACAGGAGTTGCACTTCTTTGCTTCTGACTCCTTCAGGCTGTGCATCGTGCTCTGCAAAAGCCCTTGTTCAGTTTGTGATTATTCAGAATTTTGTATCAATAGAAGAGTTGGGTGTTATTTTGGAGGATATGTCTCCATATATGCTTCTATGTCAGCCACTTTAAATGATTTTGCATCTGTATTACTCTTTCTAAACACATAATTCACTTATTTTGAAAGTACATTATATTTTTATCCAAAGATGATGTGCCTTTTCAAAAATTTTATTTCATCAAAGATCAGTTCCCAAGATGATGAAATATCCTTAAAGTCTGTCTCAGGAGCAAAGTTATTACTTATCTCCATGTTAGCTACTAACAATCCCAGCCATCTGAGGTAACATGAGGAACAACCTTTTTCTGTAACACTGTTGATAGAGTATGTGGGGACTGTTTTGCTAATCTGCATTTGTACTCTAGCTGGTTGAATTGGAGCTCTGAGTTGGAGCTCTTGTATGTTTAAAATGCAATTGCTAGTTATTTTACTCTAATAATCTAGATGAATGTTTAAGGGGTTAAGCAGTATGTAGACTTTCATCAGAACATGAATTGTTCTATTGCTGAGATTATACAGAAACTGGAAGGATAAAAATAAGCTGGAATGTTACTGGATATACACATTCTAAAACTTATGTTATTGGGAAGGAAAATTGTATTGGCATATCTCTGATATTCAAGATGCTAGCTTCAGTACAAAATAAAATTTAAAAAGCATCTGGATATGCATTACCTTTACTATTTTGTAAAATCATCCTTCCCTTGCTTTGTTCCCTAGAATGTCCCAGCGGCCCTGACATCATTCCCATTGTAGCTGGCGTGGTTGCTGGAATTGTTCTTATTGGACTTGCATTATTATTGATTTGGAAACTACTAATGATCATTCATGACAGAAGAGAATTTGCTAAATTTGAAAAGGAGAAGATGAATGCCAAGTGGGATACGGTAAGTCAAGAGGCTTTAATCTGTATAAAAGCTGCAGTAGTTGAGAAAGAATAGAAGGGTTTTGTTCATGTGCCTCAAACGTTTCAGATTGTATTCCTGCCTTTTGGCCTATGGAGGAACAGAAATATCCTTATTTTAAGCTGACTTTAAAACACGTTATGTGTTACCTCTAGCAGAAAAAACAAAATCCCAACCCTCTATGAGAAGTACCTCTTGGGTTAGAAGAATGAGTAGTTACTTCAGTTGAAATAAAATTTCAGAGAGAAAATGTGATGGTGACAGAATTGTTCAGTTTTGCAGCTCTGCCACTCTTTACAACGTATTATTAAAATGTTGTTAGAAGACGAGTCACTTTTCTATAAAATGAAGAAGAAAATTTTATGCTTACAGAAGAGATCTTGTAAATACTCATACAAGTTGAGTTGGGAGATTTCAATAACTGGTCACGAAACCATGGCTGGTACTGGTTTGTTGAAGTCTTCCCAACCAATTGCCAACAGAATAGTATGCAAGAAAACCAAGCCTATGGTCTATAGGCTTACGTAGGCTATAGGGTTGCTGCCTCTGGGAAATTCTAGGAATCTGCTAATCAACACCTACGTATGTTTGATGAGAGAATAATTTTTAAAAGTCTCCTAGGAAGTCTTCTGGTTTTATTGAAGAAAATTAATTCTATGCTGGAAAAAATATTAGCATTTTTTCTTTACATATAGCATGATTTTTTTCAGTGATAGTTCAGAATGTAACTTTTATTTTTTCCTGTTGAATTATTCGACATTGACCATTTCTTTTACTTCAGCAAGAAAATCCAATATACAAGAGCCCTATTAACAATTTCAAGAATCCAAACTATGGACGTAAAGCTGGTCTCTAAGTCTCAGTTTGTATCTTCTTTCTTTTTCTTGCTTCTTTTTTTCTTTTGCATGTCGATTCAAACTCGCTGTGTGTCACAGTTAATCACAGTTTGAGTCTTGCTCAGTTTATCTACTGCTGATTTGATTCTGGGGTTTTAAAAGAGTGCAGCTTGAAAACTTTTAACTTGTTTTGACAGCAAGATTGCTTACTTACTAATAGCACCAGTACTGGCTTAAACTATTTTACAAGTGATTTTTTTTTTCCTTTTTTCTGGGGTGGGGTATAAATATGTGGATATATAATAGAACAGCTGTTAGAATTGAAGAAGCTCTTTGGATTGTGGAGAGCAACAGTGTTCAGGGGAGGGTTTGTCTTCTGTTTCCTCAAATCAGCAGTCAGTTTGCTTACAGTTGATATGGTTGTAAAACTGGTTTAGGTATTCCTCAGATATCCCAGCCTATAAATATCACTGTTTTTATTAGAATAACTCTGGGAACATTAAGAATAGCCCTACAGATTTTTTTAAATTTTTTTCACTGCTTTGACTTATTAACCTAATATAGAACTAGCCTCTATTTAAAGTCTAAAATGCATATACTCTACTGGCTTGATAATTAAATATGCATCTTACTTTTTCCATCCCTGTTTCTATTGAAACTGGCAACATCACAGTCCTTGCAGCCCAGTCACCTTGGGGGTCTCCGTAGAAAGAAACATCAGTAAGAGAGGTGGAAATGTTCTTGTTCCCTCCAGATGCATTTTCCCCCAGTTTCTTAGTCCCTCCTAAACTCTGCCTGAACACCTCATTTCTGTTTGGAAATGCTGATTTCAGAAACAGCAGAATCCAGAAGAGCAAGTCGTTAAACCAGAAATTATGGATATCTTCTGTAGACTTTGAAGTTGCTCCTTTTTGAATGCTTTAGGTGTCGTCCTCCTTCCCTGGGATCCCCAGCTGCTGGGGAAGGAGTGAGAAAGAGAGGATGGGATGGGGAATGGATGTCAGAAGAGCATTGAGAGATATGAAGTATAGAGATCAGATTGGAGGGAGGGGAATGAAGAAGTCAGGAAGGCAGCACATCCCTTTAAATATCCAAAGGCTTTTTGCAGGAGCCAGTAGAAGGGAAGGATCTGTATCTCTAATTTTATTGTCTGCTGCCTCCCTTTTCACTGTTGCACTCAAAAGATTTCGTAAGGGAAAAATGAGGGGAGAAAGCAGGACTGAAGAGTATTTAAGCTCTGTCCTCACTGTGACTATTTCAAATACTTTTGTCTAGCATTCTGAGCCCTTCCTTGATGAAATATACTTTCCCTTTCTTATTGCAATCATTTCACTTCACAGTGTGTCCAGAATTGATTGTAAAAATGTTCATTTTGCTTGTCTCACCGACCACATTTACCTCCTTTCCATTTTTCTTCTCAGAGGTGATTATTCTGAGGAGGAAATGGAGTTCGTATTCCTTTCTAACATATCACAAAACCTATCTGGTTAAGCTTCTGTTACCTTCTCTTGTGTCATTCACTTGATTGTGTACTTTCTGTTGCATGGAGGAGAAGCATCTAACAAACCATACATGTGTAACTTCCATTCTGTGCTCTAGTTCTCCACCCCACGACTCTTTCAGAATCTAATGTCCTCAGTGCTGCCATTTCTCCTCAAAACATACTTCTTGCAGAAAGCTTTCCTCTTGTGTAAATGGAGGGATTGACTTCTGGCTTTTGTTTTACTCACTGCAAAGATTAAAAGTATGAAAGCGTACAGGTTTTTAAACATGACTTTATCCTTTCTGGTATTCATAGAATAACAGAACTCTGGGGAGAGAGGGAGGCGGGTTTAGCTTTATTTGCCACCAAAAGGGAGGAGATCAGTATTGGTAGAACAGGTCACCCACAGAAAGTAAAAGAAAATCCTCCTTTCCCCTTTAACTAAGTTTTTCTGGGGTTTATAGATTGTGGAAGTAACCTTTCATTTAGGTGAAGAAAGAGTTGTCTTATATTGCCACGGCAAGAAAGTAATCTGAAATCCCATTACAAGAAAATTTCACTGCAGTAGGTTCCCTCCAGGTGTATACATATACAATAAAATAAACTGCATGCAGCTTGTGTGACTGTTCCCCCTATTCCACAGCAGTCATACACACATGTGGCTTGGCTACTGCCATGAGTAAACTGCAGCACCATGAAGCTTCTCATGGCCCAGGTGCCTGAGAACCAGTTCTGGTCCGTGATGTGTGAATGACTTGCTGCCACAGTATCCTTGCAGTTGTTGCTCAGCTAGGTTGAACCAAGCTCAATCAGTCTTTGGCCTGCAGCATAGCTACTGTCTTAGTGTCCTTTCACTGCTGTTGGGCCTTACTGTCTTCGCTGCCTGTCTGGTTTAGATCTGTGCCGTTATGAGTGTATTTACTCAATAGCAGGCTGGCTGCAGTCCTCTAGTCTTCCAGTAGTGGTAGACAGCGCCCTCTGTCACCTTGCCTTTAACCTTGGCCTTCGCACTTCATCTGATGCAATTGCATATTTACAGGTAGACAGGTGACTTGTTTTATATTGCTCTAAAATAATGACGGATATTAATGAGAGCTGAAAATAGTAAGGACCAGCTCTTGAATAATATATGTAGATGAGTTAAAATACTCTAGAATGTAGTTTCTTGCGGTGACTTAGGACTTAAACCCACTGTAAAGGTAGTTTAAGTGACTGTTGAAACAGTAAGTCCATGGAGGAAAAAAAGGAATAAGAAGGTTAATCAAACAGCCTGTATAATAGGTTCATCTTCATGCAACACTAGACTGAACTGTTACCCTCTGAACACCCCAGCCTAGTTGAAAGTGAATACTGTTGCAAGAACATAGCTTTTCATTCTCTGCTGAAGGTGCTTTTTTTTTTTTTTTTTTCAAATATCTCCGTCTTTATTTTAATGCATTTCACTCGATCTGGTGTGTAGTTATTTTTTGTTAATTTTTATTTTGGTTTTAGTGTGCATGGCATTTTCAGTTATAGGGGCATGTAGCAAAAGTGTGTTCCAAACTTTGCATGTTTAAACCAGTGTATTCTCTGCAGTGGCGTAAAGAAAACAGGTTTATTTAAAACAGTGGTCTTATTCCAAACTTGCTGTCTTAGACAACCATGTTGTAGTAGCTGGTTAAAAATCTGGAACGCTGCTAATCTCTGAAAGTCTGTGCCATGTGCCAGCTGCGAGGGGCCTGGAGTGCAGCGAGAGTTGTGTTGGACTAGTGGACATTTATTTACTACTTCCATGTTTAATGATAAGCTCTCTGCAATTTTGCATTGATTAATTTATCTGGCTGAGAACTAGCCACAACACCGTATTTCCATAATTTAAAAAAAAAAAAAAAATTCTCTTAACTCCCCATTCATTTCCAAACCCCTAGCTGATATATTTTTAATCAAGGCAGAGTTGGCCTGGGAACTGATAGAAGGGTCTTTTGCTGTTACTTTGTATTTGTGAAGCATAGTCAGCACTGGACACCTAGTTCCTCCTTCATCGCAAGCCAGATGACATCGACTCAGATCTTGAGAAGAATGAGCAGAGAACTCTGACTTCCATTGTCCCGCAATCCAGGTTCTGGCTGGACTTGAGAGACTAGGCTGGAGTCTTTCTGGTCTAGGTGGGATTGTATGTGCCTCATTGCTCTTTGCATGTGGAGAAGCCGGCTTTAAGGAGAAACACCCTTTTTCTGTGACAGGAACCATGACAGAAAGGCTAAATGGTCGTCCTTAGCAGCAGCAGCTGCTGCTATTGCAGCAGACCGGTTACTTGCCCCATGCCACATGTTGCAAACAGGCAACAAACTTCCCAGGAATTGTGATAAGAAAATTTCATGCCAAGTTGGCTTCCTGCTTGCCTTGTTACCTTTTGGCACATCCTGTAGTATTCCCAGTTGATTTTTCCAGGTTTATGACCATGAAAAAAAGACACATCTGGTGTGTGTGAGTGTCTTGGGGGAGGATTTCCTTTAATTGACTGTAGGAAAAAATTTTTTAACCTGAAATGTTTTAAATGCTATGTAAACCAATAGAGCAGAATTGAATTAATTTAGTTTTATAGGCCATCTCAGATTGGAGGGAACTTCAAAGGGAGAGAGGTTCCCTGACAGCTGATTAAGGCCAGCTAAAGTTCTGGCCAGAACTGCGCTCAGATTGACATCTGCACGGTACCAAGCTTCCTCCAAAATTATTTGTGTATGCAGAGGAGAGCTTCTGTGTGGTAAACAACATTAACTGAGGCTGAAGTTCAGGTTGTGTACTGCAGATCCAGGCTGTATCAGTAGAGTCCCAGCGGCAGCCCTTTCTTCTACTAAGATTTATCTATTAATATTGAGTTCAAGCTGTTCGTCTTAGGTGTGCAAGGATGCCATAACTGGATTATGATTTACTGAGATAAAAGGAAACCTGGGAACAAAGGAAGCTTAAATAAGCTTGATTTAGAGGTTTTCAAATCTCAGCGAGAGGTGTGAGTGGTTGCTCTGTAGGCATTTCTCGTATCAGTAGAAATAATGGTTTTTGTTACAGCACTTGACCAGTACAGAAGGTTCTTAGTTTTAACTGTACATTTTGTGCATATGGGGGTTGGGGGGGACCTACAGGAATAAAATGAGAACAAGTACTAAATGTTCAATATATTTTGAATGTGTATTATCAAAATAGCACAAGCATTTCCACTTTGTTTCTAGAATTAATTTATAATACAAGATAAGGTATTTAAATGTTTATTATAGAAGAATGTGGTCTGTGGTCAGCTGTGGTTTCAATGTTGTTTACAATTCTGTTCTTTAAAAAACATGATGGGCTGCAGACCCCTGAGGTGGTAGCTCAGCCTCGAGATGACCATATGAGGTTCAGCAGCTTTGAAGGAAATCAGTGGTGTAAACTGAACAGGCAGGACCGTGCCCTAACCCCTTGCATTATTAGCTGAGCATGCCTTTGTTCAAGTTGCTAGAGGGAAAAGTAGTTTGAGTAAGCTGTTTGTGTGTACAAACAAAACATTAATGGGTAAATTTCTTAAGCTAATTTCTTAGGCTAATTTTTACAGTTCTCACAAACACAGTGCTTTTTCATCTTTTAAAATGTTAATATAAATATTTTTCTTTTTCTAGGGTGAAAATCCTATTTACAAGAGTGCAGTGACAACTGTGGTCAATCCTAAATATGAGGGAAAATGAACACTGCTTGTGTAACTTCACAACACTGTATGCAGCATAGCAATTTTTGTAGTCACAGTAAGATAGATTTAGGGCAAACTGCAGTGATTTTACTAATTCATTACATATAGGTTTGTTTTCTGTGCAGGTTTTGAAAATGTACCATATGTAATTTTTATTTTTATGGGGTTTTTTTGCAAATAAAAGTAATCAGTGCCAGGGGTCTGACAAAAAAACTTGAGACTGTGTAGCCTGTTCAGCAATGGTCACATGGTGCCTTTTTGACCTTTTCCACTCCTGTGCTGTGAATCCAGGTCTTCTGCAGGGTGCGATACTGCTGTGGTATGACTGGGAGGGAAATGTTAAAGCAATCGGCATGAGGGTTCTGCCTAGCCATTTAGTATTAAACCTTTTAGCTTTACAGGGAAATCAGGGCTTGAGTTTGCAGATATAATTAAACTTATGTAGCATGGAGCTGGTGGTTAATTGGTCTTCTACTTGCTAGACATATGATTAAGTATATGGTAAGTTGAGTAAATTGGAAGTGAGCAGTGTAAAAGACTGAAAAGCGTGTGCACACTTACTTTGAATTTTTAAGTTGCTAATTGCCAGGTTATGGTTAAAATGAAAGGGTTGAGAAGAATGTTAAGAAGGAAAAAATAGCTTTAAAACACATGCCATTACTGAAGAAGTTGCTGACTGGTAACTTGCTTAGTTTTTCTTTGTAAATTCAAGCCCTGGGTGGCAGAATCATGAATTACCTTACCAAGACATCCTCAAAACACATAAGGGCCTTACGTCATACTGTGTCTTTATTCTGTAATGTTTTCTTGGTTTAAAGCCTGGTGCTTTGTCACCCTTCTAACCTTTTTAATGGCTGTGATTCTTTTTGTAATATTTTTGTATCAACACAAGTTTTGTTTTTTTTCCTTTCTTGTGTTTTTGGGCAGTCTTAGCTGTAAATTTGCCTTTACCCTGTAGCTAAGATTGCATAGTTTCTCATGTGACATGAGTCACACATCATTCTTGACATGTGCCATGTATATTTGCCTTTGACCATTCAAACTGCATCATGGTCATATTCTTGTTTAAGTGCCTTTTTATTTTAAGTTGTTCACTTTTTACAGTGCTATTACGGAAGTTATTTATTAAATAAAAGTACGTTAAAATACTTCAATCTCGTCTCTTTATCTTGTAGAAGTTGATACCATTCAAGAAACCTGAGAGCTGTTGTCTGTTTGGGCAAGAGTTAATAGGCATTGTAATCATACCAGATATGTCCTTTAGATCAAATCTGAGACAAGCCAAGCAGAAGGGGTCTTGGGTAACAGATGTTGGCTGTGGTACAAAACGCACGAGGGCCAGGGTGCAGCACGGTGCGTTGGGTACATACAGTGGCCATTGCCCCCCTTGGGCATAACTCGCCTAAGGCCGCTACTGGCGGGATCCATAGCGGGGTGGGGAGGTTCGCAGCAGCCCCTGGAGCAGGGCAGGCATGGGTGGCAGCGGCAGGGGAGAGCAGAGAGCTGGGGGGCGGCTGCTGGATAGATGGAGCATCTAAGCCCAGCCATGGGAGGGACGGGTGTGAGATGTGTCTGTATTCCCCGCTGATGGGCCTTCATTCTGATCAGCTGGGAAGGTGAGGGGAGGAGGCTGTCAGTCCTATTTGTATTTCTGAGTGCTGTTTTCTGTCTGTGATGCTCTATCTGTACGTATGTACTGAATCCATGTTTTGCACGTGTGCGTGCACATGCTTACTGGGGATACATGCTTAGGCTCACTAACGGTTGGACCTGGGGACATGGAGCTGCTGCAGCCTGGTTTCCCTTGGGCTACTGGATTTGGCAACAGGTACATTTTCAGTTGTTTGGTGCAAACGAGAGCAAACTCGCAGCAGGGAAGAAGCTGTGCAATAATTTAGCCTGCTGTCTTTCATAATGAAGTCCATAGTACCGCTCTGGATTAGTTCTCACATTGTGAATGTTCGTTCTTGTATTGCCTTTCCAACTAAGGGAACCAAACCAGCCTGCGAATGCCATCTAACCTCACCACAGGATAAGAAAACAATGGGAGCTGCACCTGTACGTACAGGCTCGTGTTATCTGTTCCTCTTGATACTGACTCTGCAGAATGACAACTTGACTGCGGCCATGATAGAGCAGACTTTATTTTGGATATTTGAGTACTTACCTCCCTCCATACTGCTTTGGTCGCTTCCCCAACAATACTGAGGATTTTCAGTAGCTCCATAAGAGAAGATGCAGAAATTTCTTCTAAACTCATTCTGTATTAACTTGTCCATGAAAATTGTCTTCACTGGAGACAAGGCAGTGGATAATTTCTGCCCTTTATGGGTCTTGGTTTTTTTCAATGTTCTAGTAACATTAATCCCAGATTTTTCAAATTGTATCCAAGTCCCCTTCAGATCTCTCTTTTTACCTCTCTGTCTTTCCCAGACGGCACAGAACACTGGAATCCCGAACTGAGCAGAATTCATGTCACATGGAGAGTGGGATGCTGGCCTTTAACTCTGATCCCTAGACAACATTACCAGTCCTCCTAAATTAAGCAAATTTTTAATAATGTGTGCATGAGCCTGGTTCTGTCCACCCATTTGTGTTACATGTTCTGCAGTTTCCTTAACAAGTCTGGTTTCAAAATGCTTTTGTGGATCGATAGATGGCTTTTTCACAGAGATGGCCCTGAAGGCTTTGAATTCAGGTGGCCTGTTAAGGAGAGCTTTTTTTTTAAGTCCTTGTTTAAACTCGGTTTCCAGTAGCCATTTCCAGCCAGATGGAAGCTGCTTAATATCTCCAAGTGAACAGTTGCTTACATGAGAGAGAACAGCTGCCATCCTACAGTATCAGATTCAAGATACTGTAAGTGTCACAGAGCGTATGATTTGCTTTACAGCAGGATTGGATGCTTCAGCTGAGAGAGATGGTGTAGTTCAAATATGGTAAAATTTAAGTGCTGGAAAACAGAAGTATTTCTGCATCCTTTCTGGCTTGTAAGTACTGACCTTGGCTACTTATCCTGAATTCAGCAAGTGGGAGAAGCAGTGAACTCTTGCAAAAATACCAGCAGGTGCAGAGACTCAAAAGACTGTGATCCCACACAAGCCAGATAAAAGATGCCAGCAGTATATCTGTTTTAAAAGAATTACAGTTAGTACAACCATAGTCTAGCTGTCATTAATCCATCAATTTTGCCAATTCCTCTCCAGGAACTAAAGGGCTACGCTAGAATTGCTTTATGGCAGTTGTTAATAAAACAGTTTCTTATCCTGGATTGAAACTATAACAGCAAAAATACAAGTCAGCTAAAGAAAATAGTTCTTTGTAATCACATAGTTTATTAAGTAAAATCCATGAAGTAATTTTGCCACAGTATGTTGAGCCTTTTGCCTTAAACTACCTCTAGGTTGATTGAAGACTAGTCTAGAGCACAAACAGCCTCTCGAGCACCTATATATGAGGAAGTCTGGACTGATAAATATGTATGTTCTTTGATGTTTTTCTTTCCTTTTCTGTGCAATTGCACTGCTCCACAACGTGACCATTTTTTCTTTTCCATAACAAATACGAATTCATTCCCAGAGGAGCACAGAACGTGAATAGGGGAAGAAACCTACAACTCTATTTTTACATAAAACTCTTCTATTGACTAAAGCTTTGGTATTGATCAAGTAGAAGCGGAGAAAGGGTATGCTGTAGCTACAAAGTTCTACTATTTAGAGGTGTTTTCCAAGCACTTACCTTTTTCTTTCTGAAAAATCAGAATTGCTGCCAAAGCAGTTGTCTAGCAGAAAGAAAATATTTATAAGCAACTGTGAATACAAGTACCAGAATAGAGCGCTGCAAAGTAATTAAAGTTGAATGTTCATTAATGATAATAAATACATTAACTCATATCTCATTAAAATTGATAAATTGCAGCTAGGGAAAAAAACCACTGTAGGGTATAATTTTAAATCAATTGAAAATATTTGTGTTAAATATTAATTTTGAATGAATTTGAAAGCAGATTTTTTAAAAAACAGGTTAACAGTAAACTGAAGAGTTTTTAATAAGGATGCTGACAGAGCATAACAGGCGTATCAAAAACTCGGGAAGGGTGATAATTGATAGGACATTGTCATTGCAAGACTGACAAAAGTGAAACCATGTACTAATAATGCCTAATTTCTAAAAGGGAAAGTATAAAAAATAAATGGGTAGCTAAAAATGTTTGGAGGGGGCGCCAAATTATTCTTGGGCACCACAGAACCTGTTGAAGAAAGACTTCAGAAAGATCACACAAACAGAAGGACTGATTAAACAGTCAGTAAAAGAAGCTGATCAAAGTAAGAAGGATGTCCTTGAAAAAACTGAATTGCATTTAAAGGAAGAAAATAAAAAAGAACAAAGTTAAACATTAAAAGTATGCTAAAGAGAATTTAGTGCCTCATGGGAGGCATAAAAACTAATAAATACACCGGAACAAGAAGCCTGACACTGAGACTAAGAAGGACAATTGGAACAGAGATGTAACAGAATATATAAACTCATTCTTTGCTTCTATATTTACTGTGGAAGAGCTTCATGAGATAGCCAACCTAAAATTCCCCATCATGCAGCAAACACCAGAGAAATTATTCAAATTGAAGTGTCAACAAAATGTTCAAGTGATACATCAACAAAAGGAATAGCAGCAAACTGCCAAGAGCCAATGCTGATCATCTAAGAAGGCTTAAGGAACTCAAGGATGAGTGCCAGAGCTCATTGCCATATGAGTGGAAAATGGCGCATGTACAGTCTCAATTTTCAAGAGGGTTTTGTGGGAGTTAAAAACCAGAAGTTATCCAGACGTTTCTACCACTAACTGGTAGAAATTACAAGAACAAGTGGACACATGGGTAAGTGTAACATATTGCGGATGGATCAACATGGGCAGAGGGGAGTCGTACCTCATAATTGTAGACTACTTTGAGGGAGTCAGTAACATGGTGTGGTGGTGCAGCCCCCCTAGGCCACTCTGGGATCCCAGAATGAGCCCCATTGTACTGTTATCTTAGTCATAACAACTTGGACACCAGACAATCCCTGTCTGCACTTGAGCCATCTGCTGCCTGACCTGTATACCAGAATTGTGGCCAGAATGTAAAATATTGTCCAAAGCCAATCATCTCAATCCAAGAGGGAGACCCTTTGAGCTCTCCGAGACCGCAGTGGGCTGTGTGGCCCTGTATCTCCCCCTGGGCTGGGACACCTCTCAGAGTAGATTTCATGAGGATTGAAAGATCATCTGCTGACGATTTTGCGAGGACTCAAAGGCCTGATTTCGCGAGGCTTGCCAGCCATGAGCTGACAAACGCCATCACGTAAAAGTGAGTAATTTGTGAAACTCACGAAAGGAGAAATTTTATTCACAGGTTAACTTTGGGGGGGTCTGTGTATGTGTGCAAGTCAACAATATATATATTATCCCTATTCTTATAAACCATTGACCAAGTCTGAGGTTAAGATTGGACCTAGCTCCAGCTAGACTTCTGTCTGAGAGAAGTTTAAAAAGCAAGGGGGCCTATTCTGAACCTCGTGACTCAACAGGAGGGTCATCCTTATCTCCGTGCATCCACAATCCCTCTGAATCATTCTAACTTGAGTATACCTGAATTTTCCTTTGTGCAATTCTTCTGTGTAAACAATAGAGTGAACCTTGCTGTTCTCGAATCTTTAACTAAGTTGCTGTTGATTGTAAAAAATTCCATCAAACAACTGTTTTAAATTGGCTGATGCCATTAAGAATTATACAACCTAGTTCACAGTATTATCTCAAAAATATTAATAAATCTTAAATTGCTAACCAAAGCTATGCAACAAATCATATTCCCGACAACTTGGTGTAGTCGGCAGGGTACACAAAGTTGTATTTGTGACAATTTGGTGTAGTCGGCCATATCCACAAACCTGCATTTGCGACACATGCAGACAGAGAGAAATCATGTCATACAAATGGATTTCTAAAGGCTTCCAACAATGCTTTTCATCAAAGACTCTGAAAGAAACTTCAAGGGAATGTGAACAAAATCTTCAAATGAATAAACAGCTATCAAAGATATGAGCTAGAAAACACAACAATTACCCGTCTTCTGATTTGAGAGATGTCATTGATGGAGTCCTCACCTTTCTGCCTGTGCTTCTCCTAATGCAGTCCAGGATCCCATTAGCCACCTTTGCCAGGAGGGTGTGGTCCTGGCTTGCCATCAGCTTGTTGTCCAGTAGGTCCTCCTCTGCAGAGCTGCTTTCCAGACAGCTGGTCCCCATTGTGTGTTGGTGCATGGGGTTATTCCTCCCCAGGTGCAGGTCTTGGTACTTCCCTTCATTGAAAATCATGAGGTTCCTCTGTGCCCAGTTCCCGGTCTGTCCCGGTCCCTCTGAATTGCAGCACAACCACACAGTGTATCAGCCACTCAGTTTTGTTATCCTCTGCAAACTTGCTGAGGGTGCACTCTGACCTATCAACCAGGGCATTACAGAAGATGTTAAACTGTATAGGGCTCTGTATCAAACCTTGGGATACACCACTAGTGACGGGCCTCAAGCTAGACTTTGTGCCGCTGATCACAACCCTCTCAGCCCGGCCATTCAGCAGTTTTCAATACACCTCACTGTCCACTTATCTTAACCTGTACTTCATCACCTTGCCTACACTGATGATATGGGAAACAGTGTCAAAGACCATACTAAAGTTGAGAACACACCCACTGCTCTCCCCTCAGAAAATCATATTCATACATCTAAACTGAGGGAAATGGTAACAATCAATCAAATCTGGACATATTCAGTGACAATCCCTGAACTACCTGTTGCCTACTCAGGAAATAAGGTACAGACCATCAGCTTAATGCTCAGCAACAGTCAATACATAACATACAGCATAACTAGGAAATACTAGAAAAATAGTAAAAAACAAACCAGAAAACACTGACAAATTTAAAAAAAACCCACTAGTGTGACTAAATCTCGAACATCGCTTTGGTCTCAGTCATCTCAGCAAAGATAAAATAAAACTAGAAAAGGCACAGAGGAGGATGACAAAACAAACATTGCATACCAGGTTCTATACAGGGCATGACAAAGGGATTTTCAGCCTGGAAAAGACAACTCAAAGAGTTGATATTGACCTCTCACAAGAGGCAATGGAGAAGGTGAATAGGGGAAAATCAAAGAGTTGTCAAAGATGGCTCCAGGCTCAAAATAAACAGAAGATACTTCTTCCCATAACACACAGTTAAGTTGTAAAATCCTTTGACGTTCTGTGGATGATATGATTTAAAATTAATAGATAAATTCACAAAAGAAGAATTAATCATGGGATACTAGCTACAGAACATAGCAAGTATGGCTTAGTTTGAAATCGGAGAATATTTTGGGAAGAACCATATACTGTTCTCTATGCACCTGCTTTTGAACACAGAGACAGGGCACTGGATTATATGAACCTTTAAACTGATCCAGGATGGTTAAAACCTTTATGTTCTTTAGTATTTACCATTCATGCCACAAAATTGGCTAGCTGCAGCAGCCTGAGCTTGTTGCGGACCTTTCCAGTTTGATCCCAAGCTGGTAAGCAAAAGCCTTCTCTGTGTTACCTCCTACATTTTCTTCTCTATCACAAGAGAAGTGCTTTGTAGCAGTAAATAGAAGTAAACTACATTTACCATTTTAAAACCTGATTCAAAAGAAATAACAGTTATTTCAGTAGGTTGTCTGGCCTGATACTTTGTCACACTGATGGGCACATCAAAACCTCATCCTACTCAGGTGGCAGAAAGACTGGGAGAGACATTTCGCTTTAATATATAGAAAAAATCATGCTGGCACTTAGCAGTATATGACTAGGAGGATACCACCAGTCAGCTCCTTTCTGTTGTGTTCTTTCACATGGTGCATGTGTTCTATTACCAGAACAGAAAGTCTAGCCATTTGGATTTAATTTATAGCGTCTGAGATTTTCAAAGCCACTGATAACTTGTAAGTATCCAAATCCTTCTACATTTCCGTAAGAACTGCTGTTGTGGTGAAATGAACCAAGTGCCAACCAATTTAATCCCCAAACTGAAATGTGATGATTCTGCGTTCCTGTTTGAAGCATTACCTGCCCGCAGCAAATAAGAAATATGAAAAATAAAATTTTGTGTCAATTTTTGCCCTTCACTGGCACTTTAGTGGTATCTTCATCCATGCAGGATCCAGTGCACTGAGCCCTCCCCTGCGTGCAGGCAAGTATAATAGAGTTCAGTGGTTGGAGTACACCATCGAATAACGAGAGTACTATTGGTCTCCATTCCTTGTTGAAACTGGATCACTGTGAAGTCAGAAACCTAGAAATCTTCTAGACAGTTGACAAACAGGAAGGCATGATACCCTATCACAGGTAATTTAAGCCATTCAGCTTTTGCTGAACTGCTCTCTTTGACTTGAGCATCTCAGTTCTTCCTGAAACATCCTAAGTGTCAAACTGAGTCAGGTCTGACTTTTACACTGAAATCCATCTCCTGTATAACACCAGTCATCAGATTTTTCTAAGTTAATTCCTTTCAAGGTAGCAAATGAAAATGAAAATAACAATCCATTTGTATTTTACATCAGTAAGGAACATGTCACAAAGCTGACAGGTATTCAGCTGTAATACATTTGACAGGGCAGTTAGTTCCATATTTATCTAATTGCAAAATAAAAATATCTTTCTGCAAAACTCCAGACTTGTAGATCTCAGCTATGCCAACATTATAATCAATAAGGTAACTTCACCGCTCAAAAAATGAAGTTGGTTTGCATATTATCTTCCCTAAAACAATGATGATGGACATCAGTTAGATTTCCTTCCCTTAGCTTTCTACAGATGTAGTCCTGCTAACTTATTCTATCCAAGATCAATGTCAAGCTAATACTGTCTCATATATCCTCTTAAAACACTAGCACAATAGTAGCTCCATTACAGCTCTCTGGAAATTTTCCACTGTTTCAAGAATTACTATAAATTAATATTAGCTTTCCAGGCAGCTCCTTCACTAGCTCATTTATTCAGTACCTTTATGAGACAGTCCTCAGCTCGCAAATATGTAATCAGCTAATGCATATGCAGACCAGAACGCTACCTATGCCCCTGTGGTACAAAATTTTCAGTCTAACAAGTTTAATATTTCTTTCCCTTATACAGTACAATTTCTGAAATGTCTCATCAGTTCAATTACAGTTGAATAAAACCTGAAAATCTGATGCAAATTAGTACAAAAAATTTTTCTGAACCAAGTTTTTCCTGCTCTTATTAAATCTTTCCAATTTTAAATAAGTTCCAAAGATATTCTCACTATCAACAATTTTATACCAAAATGATTTATTATAATTACAACATTATACCCTTAAATTTTCATATTAAGTTTATGTATTAAAATTTCACTACCCACATAATAATGGCAGATAATTATTAAATCAAGATTTGTACTTAGATATGAAACATATTCTAACTGACACCTTGACCCATAATACTGTTTTTCAGCCTTGTAAAAACAAAATAGCTGCAGCTGAATAGAGAAGATGAATAAAGCCTGCAAGAAGCGTCCCGCAGCTTCAGTAGAACCACAAGGGCGTAACGCAGCAATGGCTGCAGCAAAAAGAACGCAAAGGGAAAGTCTACATAAATCAGTTCTGCCTTCTGTGCTTCAGAACATAGGTCTTCAAGGAACTCGGCTGCATCACAAGATGCTATTTTAAAACTTACTGAGAATTTTAAGGTGAATTTGATTAATGTTAAAATTACTTAAATACATATTTGGATTATTAGCTATATTTTTCAGTTCTATCCATTAAGTACTGAATTGGGAAGAAAAAGATTGAGGGATCTATGAAAAAAGAAATTACAGCCTTCTGATTCATTTGCCCAACTTGATAGGACAGAAGCCTCTTGAGGCGAATTATCTTTTACAGTGTATAGATCAGATCAGAGTATGTGTTCACATTTCTTCTATGACTAAGAAATATAATCACCTAACATATTCCAAATCAGACACAAATGATAATAATATAGGTTTTTCAAATTAGTACAAAATTAGATGTTTAAGCATTCGTCCTAGGACTGTCTACCCAAGCCAGAATTTTTGCTGACCTTACATATAGATGAATGTACATTTAGGGTCTCAGCCTCTGACCCACGTAAGCCTGGTTGATGTGCTACAGAAATCTCCACTTCCTGCAGGTCTTTCAATTTTGCTTCTGGACTTACAGCTAAAATCCTTTTTAGCTCATAGCTTCTCCTCTCTGTAGAAAATGACAGATATATTATTCAATTTAAAGTTTCACAAGCTCTTGTAATAGAATATTTTAAGCTACAGTGTTTATTGTTGAAAAGTTGCCTTTGCATTCCCATAGTAATTACAGCATACTAAATATTAGACACAGTAATTACTCAAAGTTGTTTTAAAAATATTTAAATTGAAGAAGGAAACTGTTCTATAAACTGTTAGACTATCACGCAAGATATAATGCAGGTATGTCACACTCTCTCTGTACAGCTTAAAGAATAAAAGCAAGTAATTCCTGCCTGCTGAGACTTATACCTTTGATTACATTTTTCCACTTATAATGACAATCTAGTATTGCAGACATAGATCAGAAGTATATTTTTATGCGTATTCAACCATCATGCTCCTAAGTTACTTTTTTTACGTAAGTCTCAAGCGAAAGAATTCTATACATTAAAACTTGCTAAAATTATTTCCATGTTTATAAAAATCCAGTTCTGTGCTCTTACTCCTGGCAGATATTAATGGCTCAGTGATTCTACTCTATGGACACACAAAACTGTTAGTGAATAAATAATGCGGCACCAGACTTCGGCTGTGTCCTTACTGTTCGTGCTGCCTGCTTGGCTGGCTGCCAGAGCCAGTGCCCTCTGCAGGCTGTTCAGATCTGAGCCCAAAACTGCAAGAAGCCTTCTCTGGTTTGGTAGCTCATTTAGTCTATTAGCTGCAGTAGGTGCAAAATATCAGGCTTTAGTTGAAAAGCTACATTTATGTATTTCTTTTAAAAATTGAATCCTATCAGATGGATCTCGAGCTTAAAATTTACTTTGTATTGGAAATAACATCTGTAATACACTAAATTATTAGCCTGTACTGTGAATAATGTTTAAAAGACATTTCTTAGCCTTGAAAAGAAAGTTTTGTCATTTGTTCACATTTAAATAGTATCAGAATTTCGAAGTGCATAGGGAATGATAACCAATGGCATTTTTATTATCTTGTTAACCCTGCCCTCCTGAATGGGTTATATTTTAGATTTAAGCCCTTCAAAACAAAGATGATCTTTTTGTTTTTATCACAATGTAACTGTGATTCTCATTCCAGTCTCTGGATCATATCTTATTTTCCTATCTGACACATTACAATAGCAAGAAGGAATTATGGTCAGACATAGGACTGAGGATGGGTTCCTGACCCTAGTTAAACCAATCACAAAATTTGCATTAACCATGGCAGAGTCCACCGTAAGTCATTAAATAGTATGAGTCACGTGGGCGCTGGGTGCAACCTGTTCCCCCTCTTAGGGACTCAGCTACCTGTGCTCAAGGACAACTCTGGTATGATGCAACTCGGTAACCTGGGGAGAAGACTGCTGTGGAAGGAGTGTAGGCGTGCCTTTGCCTGGCCATGAACCTCACTGATTTTGACCTGCTGGACTTGCCTTGTCATTATAGATTTGCCTGCCAATCACTGGACTGTTGGCTGTCACCAGCCCTGATTCTGATGCTGACTTGACTTCAGATCATGTCTCATCATTTTGGACTTGTCACATGGACTGTTAGGTGATCCTAAGTACCATAACCAACCATACCATAACCAACTCTGCTTGCCTTGCCCAGCTAGTATGGGATTATGCCCTTGACAGTGAAAATACTGTCCCTGATCATCTTGCTGTCATCGTCATCTCCCAGGTGGCCTTCCCTTGTGGAGCAGCCTACTCTTGCTGCTCCCTGACATATATAAACTCACTGTCCTTCATCTCCTATCTTTTCCTTCTCTTTTGCCTTCTTCCTATTTTTGATGCCATTGATCATTCTTTCCTTCCTGGCATTTTACTCCCACTAGGCTTGAAGGCAGGTTTGGGGTTTTTTTCCTCCTGTTCATTTCAAGAGTGTTCTTTTAGTTTGTCTTTTGATGAGCCTTTTTACTCCTTCCCCACACTCTCATTATTCCCCAGGGCAGTGTCTATAGCCTTTTGCTCATCTTACATTATGTTCTCTCTCCAAGTAATTTCACCAGCTGACACATCTTCAGTTATCATCTCCATGCTGATGACTAACAAATCAAGATCAGCATCATTAATTGTTCTTCTAGTAATATTCTCCATCTGTCCTTCTCTCAAATGATGTCATTTCAAGGTTTTATCAGCTTTACCTAAACTTGTGAATAAGAGTTAATATCTCTCTTTCCAAAAATTTGCCATACCTTTACTTTCGAAAACTAACTTCCTGGCTACTCATGTGCTAAATCTCAGGATGCTTTCCCTCGCAGTGCTCTAAAAAAAATACCTACAAGACATTTTGGGATCCTGCTCTACTCATCATTCTGTTTCCCTGTTTGTCCAAACAGAAGCGGCCTCCTTTCAGTCCTTATAAAATGCTATGAAAACCCTTTCAACTTGTTCACATAACACCCTGGCCTCCCTCAACACCGTTCTGTCTGAATCTTCCACCAGCTCTCAGAGCTCTTTGATGTCAGATTTACATTTTTCAGTATTAAAGTGTCCGTGTGATGCATAAATCTGTTTTGTTTTTTTTTTTAAATAATAATTAAACCTTGTATTAGGTAAACCATACCTACTCACCAAGTTGAAGAAACATCTGAGCTAGTTTTAAATTAGCCAGGTATTGACAGAGGTCAGTTAGCACTAATGAAATACCACCAGCAACAGTGGTACTGAGCTTCTCCGCAGGATATATTACCTCATGCACAACTTTATGCATTTCTGGATAAATATTCTTCCTGTTCTTCTGTATAGCCCTACAGTTCTCTCATAACATATTCTCTCATTAAGCTTTATGGTTATTTATATTTTGTACATTCTGCCAGTATTCCCAGTCTCATTTAATTTTTTTGACAGTCTGTCAACTATACATCAAATAACGTAAAGTATTTTAGCCTATTTGCATTTAAGTTCCTCTTAAAATAATTCTGCTTTTCATGGTGTCTCCAATAACTTTCACTAATGTCTGTTTCTTCATCTTGAGACCAGGACTTGCCAGAGCAGTAACACCTCTTGAATAACTGCATATGAGGTGTCAAGTAAATTAAACAGGGACCTAAATAATAGAATACAGATCTCTATATTTATTCTGTGTTTACCTTTATTTCTGTCTATTTCACTGTCTTCAAAAGCTTCTTTGTCCTTCAGATCTTCTATACCTGATGACAGCTTAGCAAGCATACTGTGCAAAAACTCAACTGTCTTCTTCCCTACGTAAAGATAAAAGCTACTCAGAAAGATGTTCAGTACACAAAATATCTAAACAGTGTCTAATGTTTTTCCTCTAGAAACTGTCACACAGAATTTTCTAAAAAGGGTGAAGTAAACTCTCTGTAACACTAAGAATTAGACTTCATCGCATTTCTTGCTGCAGGCACGTGCATTCCAAGCAGTTTCATTCAGCGGTGAAGACAATGTAGGCACCAGTCCAGGTACAGGCATTTTGGCCCATTTTAGAAAGCACATGCGTAGCAGAGAGGTAGGTAGGTTGGTCCCCACATGAAGATTTTAAATTTTGCTGTAGAATATCTTTACATCATCCTTTATTATATCATCTTTATTAGCTATTTTATACAGATAGATGAGGAACTGCCACAAACTTAAGATTTTATGGAGTTGGTCAAGTTTTAGTAACAGTTGGAAAAAAACAAGAAGGAAAAAAAGAAAAGCCCTTTACTGAGGGCAAACTGTCAACATCTCAACATCTTAAGGGCATGTTTAACGTTACCTTATCAGGTCCCTACAGGATTAACTTTCCACTTACCAGTTTTCAGGCCAGCTTCTGCTGGTGAAATAGTTGATGCTTTTTACTCACTTGATTTACTAATGGAAGTCTTCTGCCATTTAATAGACGTTCTATCTCATTGGAAATGTGACAAAAGCAAGAAGTTACTTTAGAGAAAAACATAGGTCTTAATCTAGGACACAGAAACAGAGTAACCTATTTTACTTTAAAACTATGTTATATATTTAATACTATGATCTTTTGGACTATAGTATCTTATATATAAATACATAATACATTACAGCCTTGATTATTCTTTATATTAAAGCCACTGCATACTCTCCTGTTAACGTACTGAAGCTTTAAAATAGCTGAAGCACCACTAGTGTAAAACACATTCTGCCTTATGTTTATTGTTAATCTAAAGATCAAAAAAAGATTAACGCATATCATATTTTTGTTGTTAAGTATTTACCTAAACCCAAGCCTTTAAGTTTTATTACTTTGTAACAAACTTATTTTCAAGATTATAATATGTACCCAACCATGCAAAGGTATCTGAAGATATAAGAATCATTTTCTCTTTTTACAGAAGGAAAAACTGAAGCCCAGGGGACAGGGATGAACAGGTTTGCAAAAGGTTAAGAAGTAAAATAATTGCCAGGGTGGAAATATCAGTGCAGCGTCTGAACAATGTCCTTTTCTGTCTAAAAAGACTGTAAATACACATGGACAAACTCCAGTTCTCTTGGCTAAATAGCAAACAAGATGATTTCATTAATTTGTAGAATTTAAAGACTGTGTTTACGTTGCCATACTTTTTAGCACATAAACAATGAGCATGTAAGACTGACAGTTGTTTCAGGAATTGCGTCAGAAACCTTAGTGGGGCCAGATGTGTCTTATTTCTCCTGACAACCCTGCAAGTTCCAGTATTTACCAATTAAGAAGACATAATCCAGTCATTCAAGGAAGACTGAGTGCCGTAGAAAATAACTCATAATAATTTGTGGAGTCACTTTGAAAATAATCATTGTCATTATAGGGATCCTACGTTATTGTTTGTCTGAATTAAATGATGGATATTTTCTACTTGTGGCATAGGCTCCTCATCTGTCAACTATTATAAAAATATAAGCTTTACTTGTGTAAATACTCCCCATGCAGCAAAAATGTTTTTAAATAGCAGAGCACATTAATGCACATACATTTTCATACAACTTTCAGCATATATTATGTTTTACAATTATTGAAAAGTCATACTTTCTGCATGTCAGCATGACTGAATGTGTTTTATATATAATCAACTCAGTTGGAAATATGTTCATTGGTATAACAAATTCCCAGTGTATCAGAGAGAAGTGCTTCTCAGCACCGTTAAAATACTAGATTTGGGAAGTATATTCCAAGGTCTCTGGCAGTCTTTGGCACGATGGCACTAGTTACAGTCAGTCACTCCTTTCAAAAGAAAATATAAGATGTATCTTTAACATCTGCTACTTTTTTTGAAGTCCATGGAAGATTTTCTTCTTCAGGTAAGATGGTCTCCAAAGTTACATTCTATAATGAAAAATAATAGTATTATGTTACATTGTTTCCTATTTTTACAGTAGTAGTCAAGTGATGAATGTTCTTATTTTAACATATCCAAGTCCTGAATAAACTCATCCAAACTATAAATTAATGAGTTACCTTTAAGAACTCAGAAGTAACTAGTTAATTTACCAAAACTAATTTCTAAACAGATAAATAGAAAAATATTTCCCCTTTTTTTCTCATGTTGATCTGCTCATTAAATTCACAGAACCCTATACAGAAGTGGAGTTCCAGCTTCACATTTTCCATCAATTTTTTCAAGACTGCAAAGTCTGATATCAAACTGGTGAAATGCTGGCAGCTGGTAATTTAAAAGAAATTCTTCGATATTTGGAAAATTACAGAATATATATTACCTTTGTGGGGAGTCTTAGGAAGTATGTATTTTGAACTGCTGAACTATGGGAACAGTGCTGGACAAAGAAGAGATCTCTCACAGTAGTGCCGGAGGGACTCGGTCGTGTTCTGATGTACAAATAAAAACAGATTCTAGAGGTTTGCTCTAGATTACTGCCGCTGCCACAAACCCCTTTAGAATCACATTCATCATTTCCATATAGCTGGCAACCATTACAGTATTTTACTCCAAAATATGTTATTGATTGTATTTTAACACTTTTACAGGATAATCTTATATATTCCAATTTCTGTGTTAGGTTTTTACCTCCTTACCTCATGAGCTTCTTGCAGATTGCTCTCAAATCAAAATACTGTAATGTAAGCATAGTATAACACTCAAGTACATTCCACTACACCCTCTGTGCTACTTCTGTCATGTAGAAGTCCTGATAGAAAAGATAGAAAATCTTTTCACGCAAAAGTCCCAAAAGTAAAAAATTCTGTGTTCAGCTGCTGAACCTTCATTTATGAAAGGGTTATGTGCTTCACTATAATCTAAGGAACCAAAACTCATTAATGCATTTGAACACAGGAACTAAGAGTACCCAAAAGCCAATAGATTGTTTTGGAAATAGAGGAAACACTTTGTTTCACCTTTTTATCTTGATTCGGTTTCTTTATGTTTGTATTTTCATCCCCCAACACAGTAAGAAATATTAAAGTGAAACATTTTACAATGCTGGTGATTTCACAAAACTGAAAAAAGGACAGGCAGGAAAATGAAAGCATACCTTCTACTGCAATCAGTTTCTCCAAGTTCAAACAGCTGCAGTTCAGGTTACAAACAGGACAGTTTTCTCACTGAATGAAGTTATGCTAAGTGTCAATTGCTAACATATAGAGAGCACTGACACAGCAATGCTGTAGTAATAAAAAATTATTAAATTCACCTGTCCAGTGTACAACAGAACTGAATAAACTCTGTCCTCATTTGCCTCTGTTCCTTCTCAAATATATTACTAAGTTCACGAAACAGACTTGAAGATTGGAACATACAAAATGCCATGTAAAATTGCAGGGACTATGTGTGACCAACATCTTGGAAAATACTTAGAAGTTTTAAGTTATTTCTTCTAAAAATTATCTGTTGTTATTCGGACTGAGGTGCAATGGTGCATTTTAATTGGCATCACAACTGATTTTAAAAGTTTCTACCACACTACACTCCCAGCCAGTATTCCCTCCAGTGCACTACAGTTCACTGCCCTCTCAGTTGTACTACTGCAATGACTGGTAAAGCTGCAGTCTGAAATGACCTATATTTAAAAGAAAAAATGTTTGCCAGTTCTGCTTTTTACTACTGAACTCTGACTGGTCTCCAAGGCACACTGAAAAACCCCAGCATCTAGCTCCTTCAGACCAAAAAAACACCAGAAAAATACATCCTTCTTGAAGTAGGTGGACTGAAATAAGTAATTTGATGAGTTTTTCCTGTATTATCATTGTTGATTCTTGATATTGTATTAGCCAAAAAAAAAGAGGGACTCTTAGAAATGTATGACTCTTCTTCAGAAAATGACAAGCACAAGTATCCCATCCCATCTGCCTTCAGAAGCACTATTTTTTTCAAGAATATGAAGGAAACATGCCAGCAAGCTGGATGGATTTAGAGTTTACATGACTGAAATACAAGGCTTTCTATTCCAATGGAGAGGAGAGAAATAAAACAGACACTGAATGCTGACATAACTCAGAACAATCATTAGAGATGCTGTAAATTATACTGACATCATGGATTTTTGTGGCAGAACTGAAAGCACTACCTATGAGATCCTGGCAAAATCATTACCTCTTTGTATCACAGATTTCATCTGCAGCAAGCGGATAATAATATTTATCCATCTTTACAAATAATTTTAATAACTTGAGATTAAAATTGTTGTATTAATCAGTCCTGCAAAAGCCAAAGAACCGGAGTGAAGATGCAGCAATTTTCTCTTGTCTTTCTGAGATTAGTTGGGGTGAAACTTCTTGTATATTTAAAGTCTTAAGTAATAATTGCTCTTGATGTTTAAAGGAGAAATGTGACAAAGTTGAGAAAAAAAAATCAGGTCTACTTTCAGTATAACTGTTTTTAGCATAACTGAAGAGTTTGAAAAGAAATAATATTGTTAAACTAGGCTATTACCCAAAATGAAGCTAGACTGCTAATGCAACAGTCAATATGACCATGGCCCTAGTCATTTAGAATATTTTGGTAATATTCATTCACAGTGACGAACAAACTGTGGTCCCTGGGCCAACTGAGACAAATCTCCAGGACAAGAGGGAACAGCCTCAAGTTGCACCAGAGGGGGCTTAGACTGCATATTAGGAAAAATTTCTTCACTGAAAGGGTTGTCAAGCATTGGAACAGGCTGCCCAGGGTAGTGGTTGAGTCACCATCCCTGGGGGCATTTAAAAGATGTGGTGCTTAGGCACATGGTTTAGTGGTGGACTTGGCTGTGTTAGGTTTATGGTTGGACTCAATGATCTTAAGAGTCTTTTCCAACCTAAATGATTCTATGATTCTATGAATCCATTTAAGCCTCAAATCCTTCAGAGCACACTGGCTGTGTTCATATTTCCTAGGAAACAGAATACGCCCTTTCCCCACACACAAAAATATGCACTACATTCACCATTCATTTGCCTCATGCATAACACATGAATGTGCCAGTATTCCTAATACAAGGGGTTTGTGCTTGACACGTCCTCAGTGAGTGTTGCTCACTGGTGAGCACATCCTAATTCATCACTTTCTATCTATGGGCCAGACTAATCCTCCAGAAAGGGCCTTCTAAGCCATTACTACATGAACCGTTAGGGATGTCATGGAAGAAGGGTGTCCCTGGAAGAACTAGTGCTACTAAATCTGGAGGAATAGAAAAAGATATTTATCAGTGGCATGTTCCATCATCCTGAGTTTCTGTCATCAGACTGAGCCATGAATGCTATGGTAAGCTTCCTTCTGTTCAGAAAAGGTGTTGAGTACCTCCTTGCCAAAATTATAGCATGCTGTATCTCAAATGACTCAGCAGCAAGTAGAAAGATCACCAAGGATAAACAAAGGTAAACAGGATGCAAGTGTGGAACGCTTTAGCCTGCCTCACCTCATAGAGGAGAATGTGAACCAGCACTTTCAGAATAGGCTCTCTATGCGCAGTCTGGTACCACCGTTATTACAAGCATCCCAGGCTTCTGCAGGAGCCGATAAAAGCACAATGTCTCCTCTGCTCCTCCTAGAGTTCAGGACTAGTTCTGCCCCAAAAATGACAGACAGGTCTCCAAGGATAATGAATATGCTTGATATTGACACTGTAATTTATAATGATCACTCTTGAAAAATAAATCTTAACCATAAATGGAGTGGGATTTTCCATCAATTCATCCTGCCTTTAAAAAAAAATACATAAATGTGAACAAAAATGAACACACAAACCCTCTGACTTTCTGCTTGTTTTTGCTGCCATTGATCTTTGCTGGGTTTTACCAGATAACAATGATGTTGGCTCCTCATCAGTACGTTTAGAATAATACTTCGTGTTTTCATGTTCAGATGGATAAGCTGCAAGTCTTGGAGTCTTTTCAATGATGAGAATTAATTCCTTAGGTTTATCCAACTCTCCTTCATCCTGAACATGATTTTTTTCTTTTAACTTGCTTGCTGAAACTCCATGGTTTTTACACTTCTTTCTCTCTGCTAATCCTTTTTTTTTTTTTTGTAGTTTAGCATCTTTTTTTTTGTGATTCTGCTGTAACTTCTTCTGTTTCTTCCAGTTCTGCAGGACTTTTCTTTTTGTTTATTGCTTGTTTCCTGTGATTCACTGCTGCCAATTTCTGTACTAATTCATCAGCTTCAGTAACGGACTTGGAGAGTAACACTGTACAGTCTTCTCTGTTGGCTCCACTTCAAGATATTTTTTGGCCTTTCTTAGATGAATCTTCAGCATTTTTTTCATGGCAGTGTCAGAAACATCAATATTATCCTCTTCTGCATTTTTGTAACTAACTGATGTGTGTACCTTGAACAACTTGTGTCTTGAATACAAATAAATTTTGCTAAGTCGCTTGTTAGCATTTTCAGCTTCCTATTAGAGTATATATTGTAAACTTATTTGCATTAAAATTATGTTGTTGTTTGGGTTCACTTCAATGCATTTCAAGACTTTCTTAAGCTCTTTTCAACTGAAGCATGTCCTCAAATACTTTAAATTTCAAAATTATTTAAGCTTCAAGTCAAGTATACACTTAAATAATACCTGTAGCACAGCTACAGGAAATCACCTTTAAATATAAAAGTAATATATAACAAGCAGTTAAACCATTATTTAAACCTTTTCAAAATAGCAATGAACTAAAAATAAAAAGCTGAGTTAAACATTTATAAGAAATTACCAAAAAATTTCCCCAAGAGTTTAAAGTTCCCCAAATGTTAAGTTAAAACTGGTTTAATACATTACGACATAACACCTTCCCTAAAAATAAATATACAAGTTACAAAAAGGAAGTTTAAAATGAAAGCTAGGAAAGACAGATTAATGTTCCAGTAGATATATTATTTTGCCATTGTTTTTAAATTTGTATATTGTTAAATTTACAGTACTTAGTCCAGAGGACACAGACCGATCAAACTTCCAGTTCCTACTTTTATTTAAACTGCTATATTTTAACTTTCCATCAATGTTTTCAGTACATAGGAGATATTTTTCAATGTTCCAATTAAAATATAGACAAACTGTTATCCTGTTGAAGATCACGCAGATTCTGTAAGCTTCATCTCCTCTAGCTTCCATGTCTACATTTGAATTAGTCTCTAATTAAACGTTTGTCCTTCTAGTGAGTGGAAATAAATGGATATTTCTCGAACGCAGTCTTATCCCAAAACAAACGCTTAAAACAGTTCAGCTAAATTGTCAATTAGAAATGCCTGATTATCTCTGTTAACCATAAAAAGAGTTTAGTAGACCAGCCCAGATACAAATGCCTATGTGACAGACCTCTAATGTTAAATGAAATTAATCTTATGCTAGGTTTTCCTTTTCTTTGAAAGAGGACTAAAAAAGTCCACTACAGTGATTTTACCATCCTCTAGGAATTTTTCCTTTTCATTTCCCAAATTTAAAGAATGTTGTTCCTTGTAAGGAAGGCATTAAAAAAGAAACCCAAGCCAAAAATAGGACAAATTAAAGGAAAAATAGAGAAGGTTAGTCTCCTTTCCTCAACTACTACTTCCCAAATCCAGATATTTCTTCCATTGCCTTATCCCAGGCACGTTCATATCCGACTGCAGGATATTTTTGGAAAAATTATTTCTTCTTTCCTGAAAACACCTGGTATTGTAATTTTTTAAGGATACCAGATTAACACAGGAGTGATCTAAACTAAAATGCCAGTTGTCAGCTTTCTTTTAGAATCTGTTAGCAAATGCTCTTGAAACTAAATAAGTATTTCACACTCCTGAGGGTAATGAAGTGCATAGAAAAGAGCTTTCTAGGTAGAAATGTATAACTAATTTTTTCTTCTAAAACTGTTACAAAGTGATTATTTTTCCAACATAATAGGAAAGTAAATATATATACACACACACACAGAGATTTCCTAAATCTGTACCTGTAATGCTCTTTCAACTTTTCCTCAAGGATTTTTTTCTCTTGCTTGCAAACATTTATTTGATATATGAAGACAGTCTATCAGACACTGTGATTCTTTCATGTTTATCTTCTGAATCTAAGCCACCTGCCTTCTAATTCTTCCAGAGATAGAAAATGTAAGGTAAAAACAAAAAAGAAAAATATTTCAATCTGATATGATGCTTCTTTGGTAGGTGAAAATCGTAGTGTAGATGTACCAATTACAGCAATGCCTTGACAAACAAATTTATTCTGAAACATCTAGATTAGGCTTTACAGCAATACAAGCAACAGACAGCTTTGCCTGAAGTAGAGACAAATTTTAATTTGGCTTGAAATAGTTTTGTAGGTAAATGGATCAGTAGAGATTAACATCTGAACATACACTGACACTAATCTGTACCTGTCTTCATGTAAAAATAACAGCTATGCTGCTGCAGAGATTAAAGACCTGTACTGTCTCAGATCTGCTAAGTGACGTCAAGTAATGCACATAAGCTCTCCATGTCTCAGTTTCCCCATCTGTAAAATGAATATAACAGCCTCCTACTTCACGTGGCAATATTCAATTGATATTTGTAAGGTTCTCAAATACTACATAAGCCATAAATAAAATACACTATATTTTAGTTTACCATCGTGATATTCATAAGCTGATGATGGTAATGAAAAATGTATTCACAGAGAAATAGGAAGTAATAGAGTGAATGATGTCTTTACAAGTTCACTGTGCAAAACCACATATGCTATTATACAAAAATAATACAGGAATACTGATATGCACATAAATTACAATGATAAACATAAATGTTACAAATGAAAAGCATATTTAAAATATATGGAACATCAACAGATATGTGAGAGATGCTCCACTAACTGTGTGAACATACTTTTCTCATGGAAGGGAAATGATCGTGGAAAGAACTTAACAGTACCTGGAGAATCTTCAAGCTGTACTGCTTACATCTACAATGAAATAGTGAATGCCCAAGCAAAAAAAACCCAACCAACCAACTAACGAACCAACCAACAAACAATGAACATAATTCCATGTGCCACCTTCATAATACAGGCAAGTTAACCAGAAAGAAAGGCTCAAATTCTCAGGAAAAATATAAGCAGAGAGCCTTTGCGGCAATATTCTGCTTGCCTCAGTTATGGCTTTCAAACATCTTTCTGAGTAGAGCTTTGACCAACCCAAATTTCTCATTTACCTACAGCCACCCACAGAGAAGTCACTGAGCTTTTGGCAGCTGTTTGCCTGGACGGTGCTCTCGATAGGCAAGACGAGTATTCTGAGCAGCTGGCAGGACATGGAAGTGTGCTGGGCACAATCTGAGTGATTACATTGGGGCACCGCGTAAGCAGAGCAAAAATTGGACCAGGACAACATGAACGGGTAGGTATCATCGATTATACCACTAACCACCACCAGGGCTGCCCAAGAGGTCTGCTGCCTGCGGGAAGACTGATCACAGCCAACCAGCCATGCACACTTGGCTTTGGGGAATGTAGGCACACCTCTGTTATACTGGGTAGCTGAATAGCAAACACCAAGGGGAGCAGCCTGTAACAGCTCCATCCACACACCACACTCAAACACTCAATGCTACGTCTGAGGCAGCAGCATCACACATAACAGCTGTCAAACAGGAAATGTAGAAAAAGAAATAGTAATTCACCACACTTCACAAAGCATTCCCAAACCTTCGCTAAGCATGTAGGTTTGCTTTTGGTGAGCTGACCAGTGCTGACATTCCCATGTGTTGTGTGCACAGGACAGAACAAGATAGTTTGCCTACTTACCTGCTACCAGCCAGAGTATGTGGAGAGACAACTGGGCAGGAGAGAGGTGGCTGTATCTGAGGTTAGAAGCAGGGTAAAAAAAAGGTATCTGTTTAATCTTTTTCACAAAAAAAAAAGGCCATAGGGCCTGACAAATGCCCTGTTACAAGTAAAAACTAGGTGCAGAATGTCATATTTCAAATGTGAAAGAATCACCAGTGAAAGGACAAAATAAGAAACTTCCAGAAATTTGTGCTGAGGTTACCCCTTACTTCCTGAGAGAAGTTACAAGAGTTTTTCAAAGGTGGCAGAAATGTTCTGAGAACACAATCACCATGATCACTTACAAGCTGATGACATGTAGTTAATTCTGTTGCCCGTTAGCTTGAGTTGGTAAGGAGACAGACTAAACAATTTAGGTAGTGACGACTACCATTTTCAACTCTCGTAGCTGTAAAAGCCCTAGAAGAGCAACTCTAGAAGTGCCACTGGCCTGTAAGTAACAGATAATACTGTCACTTTAGATTTCATTAACATGGGCTTCCCCAGACACATCAGATCTGTCAGCAGAGCACAGCTCGCAATTCTAGATCAATAATGAATATTACATATTGCAATACCACGGGAAAAATAATGTGGACGGTTTACTACCATTATCACACTTACGCCTTGCCAAAGTGCAAGTCATATCACAGTTCTGCCTGCCATGTCATCTGCTTTTGGAATAACATTTGCCCAGCCAAAGCCATGTAGGTGAAGTCAGTACATCTCTGGGACTAGGAGCAGTGAGTTGAATGGATTACCAGTGACAGTCACTACAGACAAAACTCTTTCAAAACAACCAGTTGCACTGACTGAAATAAAGTTTCAATCACCTTCAGCAAATCAAAGCAAGCATTTTCGCGGGCATCCATTTTGCTGTACTGTGACCATAACAAATCGTTCCTTGTTAAAATGGACAGGAATTTTGCTGTCAGGGTTACCTTTTAAGCAATGTGGTGTGAAAGTCGTATTACCTGGTCATTTGACTCATTGTGGCTGGCAGCAGATGAACAAAATTCTGTCATTTTTTCCAGAGTGTAACTAGCTATTACTTCTGCATTTAAGGAAAGTTACCAACCTACTGGGCATTAATTTTCTGGCCTTAAATATTTACAAATGCAAAAATACTAAATATGCTTCATACCAACACCAGCCTCAACTATTACCAATCAATGTTTTTTCTAGGTTCTAGTCCAACTCTACTTTCCAAAACAGTAAATAGTAATTTATTGTTTCTAATCTGCAGTTTACATCCCTATGACTTATTCAGGATCTAGATCACTTGGACTCATGCCTGTAATTTTGTAAAAAAAAAATATTTATATTAATAAAAATGGAATAGTCTTGTGAGCTAAGTACAGTATCAGAACTATAATTTTAAGTGTTATTAAAGTTCTAAGTAATATGCATTTTAAATCTCTAGTTTATCAGAAGGTTGCTATACATACACTTGTATCTTCATGTGCCTCTTCTTTCACTTCAACTTTTTTTTAGTAAATATTTTCCATTGTGTTTACAATCTGTAAGAAAATTATTACTAGTAACTATATTAAGAGAAAAATCTCTTTTTATTGTGCATAAATTGAAAGTATTTTGTAGGGGTGGAGGGGGCACAGGGAGGCTGCAGGGGTGGAAGGAGGTCAGAGGATGCTCTCTGCTGGACACAGCTGGTTCCAGCCGGCTCCACAACGGACCCACGACAGGCCAAAGGTGAGCCCAATCAGAGTAGTCTGTGGCACCCCTGGAAACAAGAGGACACAAGCCTGATGGCACTCTACAATTTAAAGAACAGAATCATTCCAGAAAATATATATAATTGCTAATTAAGATTCAACTGATAATAGTTATTTCTTAAAAATATTCTTTTGCTTAAAGGCAAATAGTTAATTTGCAGTAAAAAATAATTTGCAGTTGACATTCAACATTATCTGACCATTCATTTAGCAAAAATCATATAATTACACGCCACTATATCGTTTGCTGTTCTAGTAAAAACTTAGAAAGAAAAGAACCTGAAGCTGTTACTGAAGAACTCTAAAAATTATACACTGAACAACATGCTTTCAGAGCAATTATGATACATTGTTCTGACCAAACACTTGTCAAAACTCATTATCTATCAAAGGCTTGTGTAATCTGGGTCATCATATTTTAATTGGGTCAACAAACAGACTCCTGAAATTCTGTTGAACTTCAGGATGTTTTCCCAAGTATAAAATGTTTATTGTTTAAATAAAATTCATTTTTTGCATTTCTGATATAATTTAAAGGTATTTTCTTTAATTGTCATCACTGTGGTATGATTGTCCAGTGTTCTGCTATTAACAAAAAAGCCTTTTCTAGCTCCCTGCATTTGCACAATCAGGATGAAAGGACCCTTTTAGCTTAAACTAAAAAATATAAATGACAAAACAATTTTTGTTATCTTGCAATAAAAGGATAAATTTTTCAATGGTAGAAGAAAAACCACAGCAAAAACTTGACTGTGAATTGTAAGGGTGGCATTTTTCACTGCTGGTGAATGAAGTATTACCCTGAAAGTAGCCAATTTCCATTCTCAGCTGCCTTTGAGCCAAGACAATTACAACAGATCTAGTTTAAATTACAAATGTGCCAACTATGCTCTTTCAGGTTCAAGACATGAAATAATGAGGCTTCTGTATCCCGAAACAACTTTAGACAGATCTCAGCTACCACCGAAGGCATTACAAAACACATGGTCAGGATTCAGAGGAGTTAATCAACATAGCTGGAGAAGGTTCTTTTTCTTCACTGAAAATGCAAGGGCTAGGGTAGTAATTTTAGAGTCTGTGCTGAAGGCAGAAAGCAGAATAGCTAGCAAAAGACAAAGCTCACTAGTGTGAGTGAACAAAGAATGTGTTTCTGTTTTGTTTAGGGAGACAGGAGTACATATTTCTGTAAGTACATAATTCTGTAATCAACGAGATTACAAGATTACAATGAAATTATAACTTAGTAATATTGAATTGTGAGAAGACAAAAAGATCTGAGGAAAGCCAAGGACACAATGAGGACAATAATTTTCTTAATATTTTCAACGTATAAGCAGTTCCTGGAGGAGTACCAGAAGCCAAAAGTGCTTTGGTAAAGCAGACTCACATAGACAGGAACATTTTTATTCTGTGTTGTCAAGAATTGTCCAAAGCAGATGTTTAAAATAAGCAAACAAACAAAACCTCACACCCACACAGCAGTTAATGAAAACTATGCAGAAAAGGGAGGAGAGCCAGAGAAGGAAAGATGTGACTACAACCACATTTCTGGCAGTAATAGCAGCTGTCCCCTGCCACCGCCAAGGTGCACCACGGGTGTATCAGGGTCAGTGCTGTGACTGGCTGAAATGCTTAATGCACCATAAAAGTCCCATAGGAAAATGCAACAAAACTATTTCTAATCCATGCCATTTGAATAAAATGCAGGTTTTGTTGGTTTGGTTGCAGGCAAATTTCTTCATTTTTATTTTGCTTTCATTCAAACCTATCCAAGGATGAATATATTCTCAGATGTGCCTGAGGGCTGTGGAAAACTAAGAAACTTTCACACTCACACACACTGCTAAGGCTGGGAGAGAGAGCTAATTGTGTTAATTATCTTATTCCCCCAAAGCGTCAATGTGATATTGCCTATTTCTGACAACAAATTTGGGTAACAACAGCATGAGGCCGGAATAGTAGACATAGTTAATATCAGTACACCAGTCCAATATAAAAGCAGTGTTTAGACATTGAAAATTATTTTCAGGTAAATGCGTGTACTGCCCACAAATGAGAAAACCCAAAGTCTTCCAAGCTCATTTTTCTTAGCAGCTCTCAGCATATTCTTCTCTTGCCTTAGGCCTCCCTAAACAACTGGCTGATATGCCTTTCCCCTGTAGGTCCCCTGCAGGATGAGGAAGACAGGCAAAATAAACTGCATCCTATTTGCTATTTACCTGGACAACAAATAGCCAATACAGTAAATATCAGTGAGAATGGGGTAGGAATTTACATCAGAATAGGAACTGAAGAGGTTAGAACCAACCTAAATAGAAGATTTCAAATCAAGTGAGCTCGCCAAGATGAGATCGTAACTGCTATACTGAACATAATCACTGCTATGCTAGGTCTTCAGTAACAGCTAGCAGCAAACAACTGAGGAAGAGCACAAAACTGGTACGTATAGAATTTATTCTGACTCATATCTCTACCATCTAGCAAACCTAAACAAAAACTTATACCAAAACCATCATGTTCAACAGCAACTCATAGACCTGTCCTCCAACACGTGCAACCCTATCCAGCTGCTGATACCCCCACATAAACAACTAAACGAGGCTGACTAAGGGTGGGTGCCCACACGGCAAGTGCCCACCTCTGAGCTAGTGACACTGGACTTCCTTTTCAGTCAACAGAAATTCAGTCTGTGCAGCCAGTGCACAGAAGATGGCCTCCACTAGAAAGACACCTACATTTAGTTACATGAATTACCTTTCAAGGCTCCCTATAAAATTAATGGAAAGAGATATGTTTTGTACATATTCTTACCGTTAGCTGGCACATTTCTAGTTTGATTTGTAAGGGAACATTAAACAGAGATTAAATCGGGAAAATCTAATGAAAGGACATTTCATTATGTACACAGTACAAACTGATGTCTCTTTTTTATCTTTGCCGCTGTTGAAAAGTTAAACCCAGCTCTCTGATACAGTATGAAAGAAATCAAGTCATTGTGAGCAATGCGACACTGTGGTATTATTTTTAAACCACATGGAAATACAAAGAAAACATATAAACAAGAAAACATAGTTTTTACTTTTAAGAGCATATATTATTGGTTTTGCAGTAACAATATACCTACAATAATTTAATACAAACACAAAATGAAACATAAAATATTTTATACCTATGAAAAAAAAAATACAATCCAGAAAAGTATGCACTTTTATACAGGTTCAAAATAACTTTTAGCATGTTGAAAAGCAAAATGTTCCACAGCTCTACATAAGGAAGTAATACTTCAACAATAATAAGAAGTGTCTGGTACATTTCAGGATATATACAAATGTTCTACATAGCCAAGCCAAAAATTAGAAGCCAATACACTGTTCCACAATGATCAGACACAAAATGCTGCAGGATGATCACATTTCCTGAAGTGGTAAAACTGAAAGAGCTCTCAGGCTTTGCTAATTCAGTTGGACAACACTGGATTCAGCTGCCTCTGAGCACCATAAAAAACACAGCAACACCTGCATTGGGAGTTTCTGGAGTGTTTCGGTGGCTTCTTGGGTGGTATCTGAAAAGCCAAGAAGAGCAGATCTGTGTAATGTTTTTTGTTTGAGACACCCGGCAGGGGACAGGTTCTGAGCATGGGTGATATGATGGCCACAGGTGCATCCATTTCATTCCCAATTCTCCTGGTCAGAGAATTTGTAATTTGTTGGCATGGGCCATACTGATCCAACTTCTGCGCAGCACCAAGAGCCCCAAAACCCTCCATCATGAGTGTGAGGGAGTCTAATTATCATATTAGCTGCATAATATTTAATGATTACTGTTGAGAAAGCTCTTCCAGGTCTGGAGATGCTGCCAGGTAGGCCAACAGGAAAATTGTGGTTGGGCAGGACTGCCAGAGGAAGGCTGGGAGAGGAAGGAAGGCCGCTGCCTCTCCTCAAGGGCTGCCACCCCCGCGCCTCAGCCCAGCCTTGCCCATCGTGGGTAATGGTTAAAAAGAAAGTGCCACTAAAAAAATAATGATGATGCTAATTATGACAGCAAGCGAACCTGGAGAACGGGGTGCCTTTCTGAGGGATGCGCCTATATATTTAGTACAACAGGACAGCTTTCAACAAAGAAAAGCTAAAATAATGATATTTGATGTGTGTTGCACTGTGTGTGTAGTTTGTCTAGTGTCACAAAATACAGGAAACCCAGGAAACACTAGGGTGTGGTATTCATTAGGCGTGTGTACATGTACAGCCACGCAGCAGTGTGACCGAGGGTGCTTCGGACAACCCCAGCAAGGCCCACGTGATTAAGAAATGAACAATGTAGGATGTCAAAAAGTTAATAAGTAATTTAAAGTTCTTATTGTTACTGGAGCTTTGGGGTCTAATTAAAACAATCCATGATCAAAGCACAACTGTACCTTGCTTCTAATGTCAATAGTTTTCACATAGGCAACAGGTGGTGTATTAACATTGCATGCAAACAAGAACCAGAATTGGTCCCCTCAGGCAGGGGGAAGGGGAATCTCCCTCCTCAGCCTGTACAAAAAAGGGGACTTTGTCAATACATTGGGCTTAATAAACATATAAAGCCCTAAAGAGAATTCTGTTTTAAAATGCGGAGGAGAGGGAGGGTGGTAAGCACACAATGGAACTTTTCTAACAAAAAATTCTCCAATTACAATCAACCTACTTAGATCAAATATAAATTCAAGGTGAAGTTTAACACACAACAATACAGTGCAATAAATTTATTAACTGAAAATTTAAATAGGACTTACTGACTTGCACGTCATTTTCATTATGAATGCCCAGATCTGGTGGGCTAGAAATTATCCCTGAATAAACAAACAGAAACCCCAGCCCCGGTGATAATGTCCACAATAAAACAGAGTAGCATTTACACAATACATTGGGTAAAACAAGAGCAAATAAGAGTAGCTAATGATTTTAAAATACAAAAATATGTAAACTGTGCAACTGCATGTGTATTTTATCAGTTTTCTCTTCATTATACCATATCTTTTCTAAGACACAAATCATGTAACCAGGCAAATAGATGAATGTGATGACTCACTTCAAAAAAGGTAGCTGCTGAACAGCTTGTAAAAACATAGGGACTACGTATTCGTATTTTGTAATTAATACAACAAGGAACACAATCCTGAGCAGATTACTACACTAGACTACAATGTAAGTATTGAATTTGCATATAAACTGCATTTAAATATTTATTGTTGTGTGGTCAAGTACTTGCAGGTTAGGAAATTCCATAACTAAATTTGCACACAACTTTAATTCCTGCTTCTTTGGGCTTTACGTGTCTTAAGGTCTCATGGAAAAAGTAAGGCATTATCATGGACCTGAAATATCTTCACTTTACAGGATGGGAATCCCTAAACCAGAAGCTACTGATAGTTTCATTCTTTTCAAATTGTTGATATGACACAACTTTCAAATTGTGCCTTGGAAATGGATTATTATTTCCTCCTGGTTTTTTCCTCTTTTGTTATGCAGGTCACCACTGTGAGTCCTTTACAAACATGAATTCATGCATTTTCAAAGAGACTTTGTATGATGGATGAGGTCATGGTGCAATTTTATACAGAAGTATAAAGAGACTAGAGTCAGTAGTGGCAACCTATTTTGAAAGTCCAAGGTGAGCTTTGATTTTTCCAGTGTTAGCACTTCATGTGTTCTGATCAGGGTTCCCACCGACTTCACCTACACATATAAGTGGCAAGTCCCACTACACATTGTGGCATTTCCAAATTGTACCTTCCACCACTTTTCCAAATGTTATTGGAGTAACTGGGCCAGGGTCATGCAGAAAGACAGAAATTCAGAAATTCAGTCCTATTGGGGGATTATGCAGCTGCCCTAATCCTTTCTTTTTCTGAGGCATTTTTCTACCTCATTCACTGCACATTCAGACTACATAGTCTGAAAACAAATGATATGGGAATATCACAGACAACACCATTCCCTGAGGATCATGTTTCATGCACTGAAGGGAGCAGAGAACTTGTAGAAAAAGTACTAAGTGACCACCTATTTAAGGCCCATACTCCATCTTGCTTGCAGAAGTTCTCAAAATGAAGGCTGCATACACAACAATTTCTAGAATAAGAAATTTGCAGCTTTAGCACACCTTTAAAATTGGGCTTTGTGTGTTGTGTTTCTTTTGGTTTAGTATGAATATAACTTCTCAAACATTTAAAAAAATAAAAAAGGGAGGAAAATACACATGTACTCTCTCTGTCCTGCCTCTCCAGAAATTTAATCGTGTGGAAACACATTTATGCCACACAGAGTCTGAATAATACTGGACCATTCAGATTGGCAGCATAGACAATATGGCCCAGTAACTTGTTGCTGTCTTCTACATGGAGAAGTCAGAAGAGGTGTCACATACTTTTTCCTGTTTTCAAAGCTATTTGATGATGGCAGATGTGCACATTCACTCCAAGAATTATGGATTAATTCCAGGCTCTCAGAGGAGTTTCTCCTTCTTCTTTAGTCATTCTACTTTTTTTTCTCCTCCTAATCAAGTTCTATTTGTCTTCTTTAATATGCAGCTGCCCAGCAGACTCCAGTCCGTACTCCAGTTTGTACTCCAGTCAGACTGCATCTGCAAGTTCTCCACACATTAGTGGTTGAACAAGGAAAATCTCAGACGTCACCCGTAGTTGTAGTTTGAGCACCACAGCAATTTTCAGTACCAAAACAGAAATGTTAGACGTTCTGCTGAGCTCTGGAGTCCTCAGACTAAGCTACCTCTTTGGCAGCCAGCAGGGAGGCAGAGCTATAGCAACAGCTGTAAGGATCCGATGACCACACTACCTACAAGATGCAGCAGAATAAGAGTCTAAGTAATACATAGGAGCTATGTGGCAATGCAGAACTCTACATACAGATGCAATCTTTCTAAAAATTATAAACCATACAAGATTTGCTTGTAGAAGTAAAACCAATAAATTAGGATAATTTATAGGTAAGAGAAATCTTGTAGTTTTTGCTGAACAGATGGGAATTATTTTTCTGGGCTTATTTGGCAAAAATTTGATGGCAGTCGTAAAAATAGCAAATTCACTTCACTAATATGATTGAGTTTCTGCTGCCAAATTCCAAGTCCCTGCTCCAAAATGTGGCGATGCTAGACCTGATAGTTCTAAAATCTCAGTACCAGGGAAATTAAATGTGAGAAACATGATGCTTTCATAAGGGCTCCCAGGATGATCCTGGGAACTCTGGACCACTGAGACTGAGCTCCATATTGGGAAAACTGGTAGAAACTGTTCTGAGTATAATACTGAAGGACAGATGGATAAATATGGTATACCTAGGGAGGGTGACCCCTCACTTCTGTAAGTATAAAAAAATGTACATTGGGAAAATAAAATGCAATTACATATATATATATAAAAGGATTCCAAGTTTCTATTAATTCCTCCTCCCTCTCCTGAAAAAAATGGAGGTTATTGTGATCAGTTCTCCAAAAAGAATTAGCTCTTAGTTAGTACTAAGTAGATAATATTAAAAACTGTCATCCTGCTCTATGTGTGGATGGTTTGCCCACACCTTGACTGCTCTATCTACCTCTGGCAGTCCTACCTGAGAAAGAATTAAAAAAATAGAGAAAGTGCAGAGAAAGGGGTCAGAGCTAACAAGAGGCATTGAACTGCTTCATTTCAAGTCAAGAACTTGCTTGTAGTTTCCCCCAAAATACAACAGAATCCTTCTTATCCAACAGATCCACTAAAGGTATAGAATTAGGAGTGATTGGAGAATGTGAGTTGGAAATTATTGTACATCATTTCTAAAGTGAAAGGAACTGGGCACTATATTAGAAAATCAATTAGCCATTTACAAATTAAGTCAAACTGGAAATCACTGGATATTACAGAAACTAAAAATATTAATGGCTTTTGAAAATACTGCACAAGTTCCTGGAATGTATGTCCATTAGTAGCTAATGAGCATTGTGAACAAGATGCAAAAACAAGCTTCAGAAATCCCTAACTCACCACCTGTCAGATGCTAAGAGCGTATACCAATGCAAGGATCACTCTATACCTGACCTGTTCCCTATAATCCTCCCTAGGTATCTGCTATCATTAGCAGCAGCAGCCTGACATTTCTTTTCACTCTCTGGCTGTTCTCACTTTCTTACATTACTAAGTGATATTAGCACAGCAAGCCTATGCCAGATAAACAAGGAAAAGCATTCACTGATCTGCATGTGGCCTAGATTCCTGTGCTTTTTCCAGTTTCCAGTAATTGTATATTTGTTATGTTTTCACAACAACGAAAATATTTCACTGATACTGTGAAAACTCTCCTTTTCCCAGTCACTCAGAACTACACTTTTATGGAAGCACCTTTTTCTCTAACATATGTTTAAATTCCACTTTATTATTCTATGTTATCTAAAATTATAATTAGTTGAAACCGTAAGATTATATTTGTCAGAAAATACATTTTATTTCTTAAAGAAATGCAACTAGGCTTCTCACTGATGTCTCCAGTTCCACAAATGGGGTGAAATGCATGTAAGAAAGCATCCATTCCATGCACACCCCTTGGTAGCTCAATATCCTAACCAGACAAATGGACTGCTAACATGGTGATGGAGTCAAAAAAAAGATGTCCCCCCGAATGGATGGCACTTTCTTGAAAAATCCTGTAAGTAATAAAAACTTAAAGATCTGAAAGTAGTGGAATGACAGGAGCAGAGTCTCCACAGTAGAACTTCTTTGTGCACTTTTTAAAAGATTTTCTTCAGCAGGGATATTAATATGGTGTCCCTCTGTTTTAATGAAATTAGTAAGCGATTAATACATTTAAATACATACGTATTATTAGAGGACCTCACAAAACTCTGACTGTGGTTAGACATTTGAATTATACATACAAAAGCAGACTGACATATATACCATTTCTTCCTCTGTCAGATATAATTGAAACTGGCCAGCAGGTTCAAAAATTATTAGGGGTGGACTGCAATACATGACTGCTCAAACTTAATTTCCCCATGAAACCTGCTACAAAGCCCTGTGAGAACTTTAAGGGGAGAGCTGTAGAGAAGGAAAGGAATTCTGGACCCCACGATAATCGAGATGAGCTGAAGTAAAGGGAATAAAAAGACAGTATTAACTGAGTAATGAAAAAGACCACAGAAGTTTTTAAAGAAGCTATTAACTCCAAGGGATATCTCAAAGTGGCATTACTCTGAACTGGAAGGAAATTTTGCTGAAACAACACATTTCTGAAATTCTGAAGTAATTAATACTGTTGCTCAGTTAGCAAGCAACATGTACAATGATGAAACAACGTATTGAAGTATACATCACATGCTGTCCAAATATCAGTCATCTTCAAGGCATAAGGCCTCTGTAAGCACAGACATGTAAGAAAGCTTAGAAAAGAATAATTCTCAATTTACCTGTAGCCATTTAGCAACGATACTTTAACACGTTTGTACACTGAATTACAACACTTAAGTTTGACTTTGATCTTCTTGACGAGTTTGTCAGAAAATAATGAGGTCTTTCATGTCTGTACTGGTCTGGATGACTGCAAAAGGGCTGAAAAATTGCTCTTTATTTCTAAATTTTATCTAATGTTTTTCTTTTCATTTGCATCATTAGAGAAAAAAAAACATATTCTTAGCAATTTTACATCCAAGTATGTCAATAAAGTAAGTATACCAATGAGAAAATGGGCATAAATTGATGTAGGATTGTGCCAATTTGATCTGCAGGTCCTAGATTTTCCTAACTATTCTGCTGCAAAGAACTTGAGCTAGAAAAAGTGTTGACTTAAGGTATTGAAATCGTAAACAATTAGGGTATTGTTAAAAATTCATTAAGTATTTTTAGTTTAAATATAGCTAATCTTTCATTAATTACATAAATATATAGTTTATGTATTACTAGGATCTAATATTATACTTACGCAAAGGACTCTACCTAAAATCTTGTAAGGCAGGTATACAGAATAAAAGTGTTAATGAACTGTCAACATTATTAATCTGAAGTGTTAGGAAGGGGGAACAAATTCATTTATAGGCAAATTCAAAAGTCAATGGAGCCCCAAGAGTAAAACTATACCAAAAATGATCATGTTTTTTAGAATATTTTATCTTATCTAATACCTCCAAAGAAACATTAACAGGTTTAGTATGGGTTTTAAGGCCCATAAAGAAGAATATTCTTAAGATTTTTTAATTCTTTAAGGTTCTTTAAGAATATTCTTAAGCTCTGGAATGCGTTGCCAAGACAGGTAGTGGAGGCCCATCCCTAGAAACATTCAAGGCCAGGTTGGACAGGGCTCTGAGCAACCTGATCTAGTTGAAGATGTCCCTGCTCACTGCAGGGGGGTTGGACTAGATGACCTCTAAAGGTCCCTTCCAACCCAAACCATTCAATGATTCTATGATTTCCAGAAAGCAAACCCTTACTCACAGACTTTTTAAAGCATCTGATTCTTCTTCCATTTTTTATTTAAACCCAGGAGAATTATTGCTACAAAAGTTACACAGGTTCATTTCCTCCTTCCTTTCTTTTCAAGATGTTAAGCTATTAATACTGTTGTAATAAAGCGCATTTCATTTTATGTTGGCTCAATAGTCTCCCAAGTCTATTTGGTGTGTTGTTTGATAAATGAGGAAATTCAATGAAGTGTGAGGTTAACTAGTGATTGATCAAATTATATCCAGTAACTACTGAGAAAAATGTGTTCAGAGTGGGGAGAAGGACTTTTGACTAAGAAAAGTAAGTGAGACTAAAACCAAGGGAACCCAGCTAAGCTGCTTTTTTTCATTGTGACAGAAACATTTATAACTATCCCCTCTGAAAAATGTCTTAAGTCTACCTGAAATAAAGGGCTATGCTAAAGCTTTATAAAAAGCAATGAAGCATGTGGGAACTCAGCTCTACCTTGTGTAAAATAACTGAGTTCAACCCAGTTGCAAGTTCACAGTGCTTGTGAAGTACTTATCATAGAAGTACTACCACTGTTATAAAGTACTTCCAAGCAACATGAACTATCTTAGTTCCTAGTTCACTTTAATACTTCACAACAAGTATGAAGAGACATAAATGATGGTGAAACTACCTGATATTTTTGTGCATAGCTTCATCATCATTATTTCTGCACGTCTAAACAAAAACTGCTGCCTCTCCACTTGCCTCAATTCATGCAACTTTTTGGTTAACAGTAGATGCTAAAGCCTTACTGCTGATTCTCACAGTGTTTCTCCTAACCACACGGAAGTTATCACTCTCTGCGTAAGTGTTCTGGCATTAGTTAGTCCCAGGTATCCCACGTGGCAAATACACAGAAAGTACTTCATTGTTTTTTAACATTTTGTTTTCAAATCAAGTAACTATTGTCTGCACTTGGGTACCATCACCCACTTCCACACAGCTGCAAGGCTGTCGTATGAAAGCTTTCTTTATCATTCACATTTGAGATAACTCTGTTATGTGCTGCTAAATACGGCAGGGTGGACATCAGGGCTCACATTAGAATCTGAGAGCATGAGAAAGCTCCAGTCCAGTTACAAATCAATGGTCAATACTTTGGTCCAGGGATTAAAGCAACCACTGTGGAAACAGGGATGGGAAATGGAAGTTTCAAGGCTGTTGCTCATGATCAATATGTGTGATTCACACATATTGCACCAGGCAATATTTGAACAGGAGATGGGCTGCAGCACTCTTAGCATCTTCAGTAAATGTACAGTTACTGTGATGTATGTCGAAAGAGTACAGAAATTAACTTAGAAGAGAGTATTTCACCAGTCAGTGCTGGAATTAAAAGGTCTGGTGTATGATTTTGTTACAACCTGCGTCAGAAATCAGTTTATTGGGACTGAAGACATACCAGTTCCTTATGAAATACAATGATGTTCTAATGCTCTAGCCATGCTCTCAGTCACTAACTGTCCTAGACACCAAACTGTTCTTCAGCAGATGTAGTTAATCTTGGTGCCAAGCCAGTAGTGCATGGATGGACAAGAACCTAGAACAAGGAAAAAGAAATGTGGCAAAAAGTGGGACCTAACTCAAAGCCAGAGTTCTTATTCTTGAGCTACAGGGTCCTTTTGTTATGGCTAATTGCCAGAAAAGACTAGAAAATCAGGGTATTTTTAATAATTTTGTCAAAGGAGTTTTACCATATGAGGCCTATTACACCAAGCATACATGTGGGCCAGAAAATACAATATTACAGGTTAGAAGACATACCCAGCAATCCCAAGTTTCATTGCTATTCTGGGTTAATAAGACATGATATAATTACAACAAAGTAGATATTCTTTTTATAATTTTTTACAAGACAGGTATTAAAAAGACTTCATACCAGATACTACACTACTGCCTACAGCCAGTCCTTGACAATGTGAAATCATGTGTAGAACTGAATAATGACTTTAAAGCTATTAGGCAACAAAATAGTCTCAAATATATGTAATGCCTTATAGTTTAAAAAGAACCATTGAGTTAAATCCAAAGGTTACTGAGATACTCTTTGGCAAAAAATCTCTAGGTAGATTCTTGAGATTGTTTTGTACATTTGTGCATGCCTACACACATGGAAGAATTTTTAGCTTAATTTTCCCAGGTTTATTGATTTAAACAGTCTGTAGCAAAATGAACAGCTATATAGTGTGGTATCCATTTTCAGGGCTATTTTTCAATCTCCTGCAATCAGATTAACAAGACTCAATGGAAGACTTTTTAAAACAAAATAAAACACAAAAACTAATGCTGTAAAATACCTTTTATTTTTATTTTTGTCTTGATATTTTAGAAGCTGTTGTTCATGGGCCCTTCCTCAGTTTGCCAGCACTATTCCTCACCTCTTTGATTTGAGTTGCACAAAAACCATTATAAGGCTTATTTTGGTGTTTGTTTTTTTCTTTCTATTAAATCTAGTAGTCACAAAGAAAATTGTGTCCCATAAAGTAATTTTCCTTCAAGTTTTGGTGCAGCTACGAAAAAACAGCACTTAAAGGAATTATAAGACTTGGGCTTTTAAACAATAAACTAAGTGGAAACCTACAACATGTAAAATAATAGGCAGAAGTTCCAAACTAAAGACATTGAAATTCAGTTCTTTCTGAGCTGTTTTAGCAAGACTCAAGCTGAAGGGGGGATATGGCTGCTAAGGCCCAATTTGGACAAAGGAGTAAGTTAAAGTAGCTTCAGGGCTGCTCTAGCTGTTTGATGAAGGTTGCTATTACACTGTTGTGCCATCTAGGGATCACAGAGTGCAATACCCAGGGGCATGTTCCAAGAAATTGAAGGCCTGGAAAGTCATGGTTCTATTTTATATGATTCAAGGGTAACTTTAGACAGAAGTCACATCTGCTTTTCTTCCTCCTACTGTTGAGTTACACAAAGAAGAAGGTGGGACCAAGACTGGCCCAAAAATACGTTGTCAATTTAGGGAACATCCTTAGTTACTGTTTGGGGGATGTAATTTCGCTACTCAAGAATAAATGAGAATCCTTCAGAATTAGACTGAAATAGGACACTATGATTTACTTCCCCCTGCCATAACTTGAAGCTCTGAACATAACACTATCCTATGCTTTAGGTCTGCCAAATACAGTTTTAAAATGCTAGTACGCTGCAAGTCTCATCTTTCCAACAGCAGAAAAAGACAAAAAAGGTACAGGCATAGTGTTGCAAATGATAAGAAACAGAAAATTCTTGTGGGGAAAGAACAGAAGACATGCAGCACCTGTGGAACGGGGAGAAAAAGAGCAGTGAAGGTCATGAGAGAAAAAGTAAAATAAAGAGCTATGCAAAAGATTAAAAGAATGGCAAAGCTTCATACAAGAGCATGCAGGGCACACAGCAGCCCTGAGAAGGACTGATAACACAAAAAGAATCTGGCTGACAACAGAAGGATGTTAGGCACTGTTGGAGAGGTAAGGGACATCTGCATCAGCTGATGGATAACAAATGGAGGAATAAGTACCAAAGAGCCTGGGTACATTTGGCATGGGAAAAGGTCTGGAATATTCCTGAAATAAATATGGAACTCAGCTGAGTGAGGACTGGAGACATTTAATTAGTCCTCTGCATATCCACTAAGCACACTGAGGCAGGCCAGCTTAAAGTAATTTTGTCAGGCTAGAGTCAGGAATGGAGACAGGATCACAGTAAAGGTAATCCAGCATTAAAAACCAGTGGATGAACAAGTCTGAAGAGCAAGATGAGAATGTGGTCTATGGCAAGACCAAAAGTCAGGAAGGAAAGGGGTCCCTCATACAAAGTATGGTGGTGGAAGATGTCATAGACTCATAGAACAGCCCAGGTTGGAAGGGACCTTAAAAGATCGTGTGGTCCAAACTTTAATGGAAAAGGGAGTCTAGATGGAATTATCAAGAACCCTGTCCAATTGCACCTTGAAAACCTCCAGAGATGGGGACGCTGTCATGTCCCTGGGGAGGTTGTTCCAGTGAATTATTGCTCTCACTGTAAAAAATTTCTTTCTTATATTAAGATGAGACCTCTCCTGATGCAAGTTGTACCTATTTCCCCTTGTCTTTTCCATGTGGCTCCTTGCGAAGAGTGAGCCTGCACCCTCTTTGTAGCTGCCCTTTAAATACTGGAGTACTGTAATGAGGTTCCCCTGAGCCTTGTCTTCTCCAGGGAGAAAATATCAAACTCCTCTTTCCTCATAGGACAAGTTGTCCAGCTCTTTGATCATCTTTCTTGCCCCCCTTTGGACCATCTCCAGTCTGTCCACATCTTTCTTGAATTGTGGTGACCAGAACTGGACACAATACGCCAGGTGTAGCCCGACAAGCACTGAGTAGAGTGGGATGATCATGTCTCTATCTCTGCCAGTTATGTTCCTGTGGATGCAACCCAGGATGTGATTTGCCTTTCTTGCTGCAGTGGTGCACTGCTGACTCATGTCAGGTCAGGATAGACAGACCTGTCAAAGAGCAGAAATAAAAATTTAGGAGTATATCATAGCCCAGAAGTACATTGAACAGCAAAGGACAGCTATTGCCTAATGCTGACTTGTGGAAAATGTTAAATCACTGCCACTTCCTAGTTGATGGGCCATGTTAGGCCCCCAGTCACTGAAGAGACAGACTGCAAGTAGACTCTTACAGATTTTGCCTGGCCAAAAGAGAAGTAGTCAGTGGCATAACGTTCTCATGGTATATATTTCAGTGTATGCTCAGGTCTCATCTATAAAAGATTCAGTTGCAGTGAGGACCTACTTACATTTTACGTTGCAATATTTTAGTTTAAGAGTTGAATGACAAAAATAGGAACATTTTTAATAGAAGGAGCTTCAGTTCTTAATGAACATGTACTCAGACAGACACCTTTGCTGGCAGTCAATATATTGCCATTTGCTCCCCTTAAAAAATCTAGTCATAAAGCAGCAAATACAGCTGCAAATAACTTTTAAACTATAACAATTGAGGCTAATACCAAATTTTTCAAACTGAACTACTAGCTCTTCCAGGTTTCAATAGTATTCAATTGCAACTAATTAGCCTCTGTTTTCAGAAAATATGTATTCTTAAAAATACACATTTTGATTCTCAAAAATGAATCAATTATAGGCTAAATAATTTTAGGGAAAGTTGCATCAGGAGAAATGTTAGTGGCTATTTACAAGGTAAAAGCTAAGTTTCTATCATCACAAAAGAATTTCCACGCTACTTTTAAAAATTAAGAGGAACCTGAGATTAAATAAGCAGCTATGAAAATAAAGAATATGTTCGTAAACTGTTAAGTTCCCCTTTCTTCCATCTGTGGACTGATAACGTACCTATTTTAAGCTGGCCTATGTGGGTAAGGCAAAACTAAAGGGTTTTTCTGCCTTATACCAGACTGTGAAGCACGTTTCTGTAAGGTTTCATGATCAATGTTGCAAGTGTAGCTCATCACTTGCAGGTGTGTCATTTACAAACCACTGAGAAACATTTGCATTAAGATTTTTGTGTAACAGCCTTAGCCTTGCATGCTGTGCATATTCTCCATCTTTGCTCAGACCAAAAGGTCTCTGGCAATGCTTCTTGGAAATTTACTGTGTAAATAGGGTGTTGTGATCCAGCTGGTAATATGTGTACTAGATCTACCCTGTAGAATATTTCCTTTTGGTCTGATATTTTTTCTTTGTGGAAACTATGGAGCATTTTTGGACAGAAGAGAAAGACTTTCCTTGCCCCTGCTAAGAGATGCTGCTACCATTAGGTCCCGATGAGTGAAAGCAGCAGGGCAAGGAGCACATTTCTTACTGTACATGTCAGGCACAGGAATGAATGTTACTGTTGTCTCTGCAGAACACATAGGGAGGGCAAAACTGGGACCAGTGTAACATAAGATATACAAGACATTACATGAAAAGGCTGCATCCCTGCAACATGGTATGTCTACTAATATAGACTTCCTCTTATTAATTGATCACATTTATAATCAATGAGCTAATTAAGTTTGGTCAGCTTAGTCTTCAGAGCTTTTCCTAACATTAATAAAAAGCTAATAGTAAACACATTGTTGAAACTTAAAAATAGGGAAACTGCCAATAAATGTATACTACAAGTCAGAATCTCTAGAAAGTCGACAAGGATGTGAAAAAGCAAAGAATATTTGATCAGCAAAATTAGGGACAAAAGAAGAAATTTAAGAAAAAATAGGTAAAAACAGGTCGTAAGTATTGTATTTGTTCCTGAGTGGCTTGAAATATTACAGCTGATAATAATAATGCAGGAGAGCAGATATGTCAAATAGGAAATTTCTTATTTGAGAATATGATGGATGATGTAATAATACCAGAGGATGTATACAAACTACTTTGTTTTCCAACAGCAATTAATAATGATATGAAAAAACAGCTACTGTATTCTGATACCTTAAAATAATTAATGCCTTATAATTTGCATCCCGGAATTTCAGAAGAGCTAACCAATTAATGCATTGAGTTTGCTGACCAGAGTTTATGCTGCCTGGTTCTAGTTACTCAGTGAAAGGTACCCAAATTAAAATATTAGCTATAAAAAGACTACAGTTAGTACGAAACAAGGTGAAGAAATTAAAGCTTTTATGACTCCTGTTCATAATCTTGCTGATTCTGGAATTGTAAAGGGCTTTCGTTCAGTCATCTCAGACCTACATATCCTCAAAGTTGTATGCAACTGTAGGCTTTTCTTAAATTCCCCTTGATATACTCTTCCTGTGCTCATCAAGCTTTTGCTGATAACTGGTTTCCATTCACTATGTCACCAGCATCAGAACATTTCAAAAAAGAAAACTGAATTGTGACAGCATTGCCTTTGCCGTACAGATGGTGCATTTGTTTGCAGCAGCAGTAAAAGTGAACACCATGAGTGACTCCGAACAGTTCTGAGACATTTTGAGACATTTTCAACAGTGGTCCTTTATTGCGAGTGACAAATGTGAATTCAGAAAAGAACAGATAAAATCTGTTGAACACATAAACCCGTCAACAGGCAAGTCAGCGGCACACAGATGGACTGCAGCCATTATTCACCTTATCTGAATCCATGGCATTTCTGCTGAAATTTCCTAGGTATAACAAATCACATGGGAAAATGGTCTCCCATAGTAGCTCATCTAATAAAATCCATAAGGGGTCCCCTTAAATGTCAGAAGATGAAAATCTGAGGAAACAACAGAACATATTTAATAAAGAAGAAGCATCAATTGCACGTTCCCTTGTTTTGGCACAACACACTAAACAATTCAACAGCAGTAGCAACAGCTGTATCTTACAGTCTGGGAACAATGCTCGCACAAGAACCATTGTGGACAGAAACGAACAATGTAAGCAAGTGAAAAAGATGCTTTAACAGTTACTTCTGCTTGCAAACATCTCGGTGAATATATATTCAGCATCAATTTTAATACAAGGATGAGGATTCAGTGCTTGGATTCAAAAGCACTGAATAACCTTCCACCTGAAATTCGAAGACCTGGACCAAAGCTGATGTGATTCTCTTTCAAATAGCAGCACATAACAGGGAAAGCACAGACAACAATCCCAATCAAAGAGTTGCCAAATTTAAAAGAAAAGTTTCACAGTAAGCTTTTTTTTCCCCCCAAGTTTCTTTTTTTCTGGCTTTGTTCTGAAATCACACCCAGTATTTCCCCACCAGCTTCAACCAATTAAATATAGACAACTAAAAGTCCAGAATTTTTTTAATAGATCTGTACCAACGTAGAGTGGCTAAAGTATTCTCTTAATAAGTATACTACCAAATAGGACTTTACCTGTGGAGGTAGATTTCATTCTGAAAGGACGTCACATTTTGATTCCTACAACAATTCAACACAAGATCCTTTCCAAAATTCATGAAGACTGTTAATGCATAAAAAGATGCAGGTTATGAGCACCAATGAGTACCAATCTGTACAGTGGATCCAAGTAGATACTTTCAGACCACCATACAAGGATACAACAGAAATAACAGGAGAAAAAGCTATCCTCAGAGATGCGTGGCACACCTTGGCAACCAACAGCAACAGATGTTTTGGAGGTTTATTTCTGTATTTTCAGAAGACTCCCATTCATTTTTGTAACAAAATGCTTTTCCACCTACATTGACTTGGCTCTTTTTCCCCAGCTTTTGCCACTGAACATCACCCCAATACCATCTGAACTGTCACCGGCAGGACTTCTGATGTGAAAAGGATGAATGACATATCAACCTGTGACAATACTGTAATTTAATTCTATTTGGTCTAATCATAAAGTATTTGAAGATGAGGTCCCAACACAAGGAAAGAAATTCAGCAGTGCAGCTTTTGTGTCTGAAACAAAGAAAAACACTGCTTGAAGTAAGATTAATAAGACAAGAAATCCTTACTGATGCTCACAGTACTGTAAAGTTTGAATGAGAGGAAGATAGCAGTGAATGGGTTATTGGTAAAATGCAACTTTGATCAGCTTATTAAGGTGGGCACCAGTACAGCAGCACATATATCTTTGTACAGGTGAAATCAACATTCCAAGAGCAGTGTTAAGTCCTATTGACAGAAGAAGTGAGAAGGTATGACCGAAAAGGGGTTACTACAAAGGATACAGAAATTAACGGGGTAGTTTGCTGAACAGGAGTACCTGTCATGGTAATGCAACAAGAGAGCAAATGAAATTTTGGGATATACAGAAAAAGTATCAGGCGTCACCTTACTTTAGTATGTGGCAAGTAGTGTGACTCTTGGCATATTGCACCTGTTTCTGATGTCCATGATTTGTGAAGCATGAAGGCTGCTGATAAACTGGAGAAGTACTATAGTCACATAACATCCATAACAAAGCATAACTTTTTGTGAGTCTTATATACTCAAGCAAAACTGGAACTTGGACAGAGAGCTGGGATGAGGAGGTTTAATGTTATGAAGCCTGTGATTTAAAGTTGAATTTCAAGTGAGTCAAGTAATCACTGTAACAGATTAGTCAAGATTGTGGTGGATATTTTTATCATGTTACATTTTCAGTCAAGATTGGACACTTTTTAAAAACATCTGTCCTGAGTCAAACAAGAATTAAGCTAGAGAAATCTATGTCCTCCTTTATAATAGTCAGCCATAAATGATCCATTCTTATGCTATAATTTATGAATTTTCCAGCTTACAGCAAATCAGTTTTTTAGATTCTTCAAGAGCAATTATGCAGCTATGTGAATGTTATCTATTGAATAAAAATGCAAAATATTTATGCATTTGGTGATCTTTCAACTGAAAAACATTCAATGCCATTTTTATGAAAACAAATGGTCATTTACATACTGGTTGCAACAGCACTTTGATATCCTTCAGCTATTGCTATCTACCTAATGATTTATACTGACTAAACAGGACTGATAATTCACCTCCTAAAGACATCAGGAAAAGATTGTCAAGAGAAGATCAGTGTACTTTGTTTATGACAAGTGTAGAGACAGAGACCTACTTGGAAAATATGGCAGTAGAGTTAAATCTTTATGGGCAAGATAAAGATTAATGAAAATGAAAGATAAAGACTAATAAAAGCAATTATACTGCAAGCAGAATGTAAAAAGTTCTTTCACTAATTTGAGTAAGATGGTATTTGAATGTTATCAGTTTTTAGCCACTTTTTTTGTCTAAACCCTTAAATATAGCTAGTTTGTTTCTTTGCTCCCATACAGATATTCTATGTCCTTGTTTTTGAGCAAAAGCTCAAGATGAACATTCCCACCAAGCACTGGACAAAGCTTTTTTAAAAAAGAAAAAAAAAAGAAAGTTCAGAATGGATGGTGGTGCTCTTTGGAGTTACTCTGAACAATAAGAAATTTGGGGAAATTTGACATCAAGTCAAGTGAGGGTTGCTCTTAAAGCATGAGAACATATTGTTCAGCTTTTCTTGGAACACTTATTCAGATAAAAGAAGCCACAATGTACATTTCAATCACTATCTCAATTCTCAACATTTAGCACATGATATACACTATTTTCAGTTAAAACCCATGATGAGATCAAACATGAGAGAAAACCCTGGTTTAAACAGTTACCATACATCAGCTCATCTACAGATTAGAAACTTTAAATCAGAAGGAAATTTGGGATAGTTCAGTTTCGTTTAGCCTGTAACAAAAGAATCCAGGCGAATTCTTTCACATTTGCCACACCATAGTATTTCCTCAGACATTCACTAAGGCCTGGCTCATCTGAGGTTATTTACTTTGCAGCATTTAGTCCCAGGTTGTACCACGGCTAGCCACCATACTTAAAGAGTTTGTCACATTGTTGCTGTAGTAAATACAACCTTATCTAAGGTATTTCATGTAAAAGAATTGCAAAGAATCTGCAAATGAGCAGCTGCTACTACTGCAATGCCGCTACTAAATGTGGGAAAGAAAAAGTTTAAAAACCTACAGCAAAAAAAGTTAAAAAACCTACAGCAACATACCATAACAAAGAATGTACCAAGAGGGGTATGAGCCTACAGACCACATCCCTCCTCCAAAGCATAGTTTGCTCTCCTGGGTGTAGCTATGCCCCTAGACAGAGCCATGTGGCCCTTTCCACCTCCCCCACTGCCAGATGCGGGCTGTGTCTGACCTGTGCTAGCACAGGTCAGGTAGTGATGGACACTTCATCTATGATGACATTTCATCTATGATGGACATTTCATCTATGACATTTCATCTGTGGACACTGCAGGGAGATGAGGAGTTCTCAAAAAACAGTCAACAGGACAGGAACCTTCCCAGTGTGCATGGTCATTTTGGTCCCAACCCTCCTGCGTGTTTATCCACTTGTATTAACAAGTTTGAGGTGACCCTTTAGTAAGCAGGTGTTCATATAATAATCGCTGCCACCAGGAGTATAAGTATTATGAATTCCCTAAATATAAGTTAGGAGGGAGGTGCAGATAATTGACACATAGTCCTCAAACTAATGGTTAAGAACAACACTTTTATTCCTATAAATAGCAGGCTACATCTCTTCAGGCCCATATAATTTGAACTACTGTATATCTTTTTTTCTAGGACTTGTTAAGTGCTAGCAGGCCTGGTTTATGATTTTTTCCGTGTCACCCTGCCTTTTGGATCCTTTCATTGCCCCTCCTTTGTCAAACATAAGCTTTGCCTTTGCATCTATGTTTTCAATGCTCTCACAGGCTACTTCCCCACCTTATCTATTTTCTGTCATTATAAAAAAAATTAATGCCAATTTGATTAGACTTCTTCATCTGCTTCTTCATCTGCTGCTTTTTCAAACAAACATCTTTGTGCTATCTTCCATGCTGTCCTTCTTGTTGGAGAAGTTTTCTTTCAACAGCCACAAACCCAACTAATTTTCTTCATCGAATCCTGCCTTATGTCTTCTTCACCACGATGTATACACAGAAACAAGAGTTAGGTTGATGGTGTGTTGCAAACTGTGTGTACAGTCGCATTGTTTCTCTCATCTGTCTATAGCCATCTGCTGTCTTTTTGTCATACTTTTGAGCTCTTCAGGGCAGGAATTATCTTTTTGCCCTATATTTCTATACGGTATACCATCATAATAATAGCCCAGGATTAAGGTTGCTAGATAGCATAATAATACAAACAAAATTATAATGATGACAAAATTTGCTCTAAGTTCTTTGCAGATATTTTTTTTTGAAACCCAAGAAATATGAGGTGGTTCAGGAAGAAAATTCCCAATTTCACTGTTGTTTCAGTACCCCTGAAAAAGGTTTAGAATAGTAGCGGATGGGAATATTAATTGAAGTCTTTTAATGTAGCTCTGGTCAGGCTCAGCAGGTCTGACAGCCTGTCTCCATTGTAACTCCTACTAAAGGCAGTAAAAGGACTCTCACGGGAAATGAATCAGGCCCTACGGAGCCCATGAGGCAGCGTGCAAGAGGAGCCGCGCTATTGCCTGGCAGGACTGGTGGCTCAGGCAGGGGACCACATATTGACATGTTTATGATCAACCCTAGGCATGCCATATTTTGTTATTTATTGTCTTTTGAAGGTGAATGTCAACAAAGTTAAGGGGCTGCAATGCTATCAGGGGTCAAAGAAAGAGAAACAAAAAGATTGTTTCCACAGAAACCGTAATTCAGGCAGACTGCTGTGAACCATGAACGAGAAAATATAAATATTACAAACTGTGTATTTATGTGTGAGAGGCCTAAATTCCGGTGACCACCGGGAATCCTTGTTCCAGCGTCCCGTCTGCGCCGACTTGCTCGCTTACGAGGCTGAGGCATGTGAGGGGGGTCATTTTATCTCGCACTGAACACTGGAAGCGTTCGAATCCGCCTGCCTCTTGGCAGCACAGTTACAGCAGGCACTACCTGACTCAGCTCACAAACTAGAGCCACAGCATCAAATTTCCCAGCCCACTTAATCTGAAAGCCTGCCAAGATAGGTGAAAGACCTTATAAATATGTAAAGCAGGAAGTTCAAATTACACAGTGATGTAAATTCCCAGTGATTGATGCTCTTTTAAAAACAATAAAAATCCTCGAGAAAGTACGACGCGGCGACCGTGCCTCGCTGCCCGCGGAGGCCGGTGGTGCCGCACGGAGTTTGGGCGACGCATTGTACTTTTCGTGCGGATTCTACTTTGGATTTCTACCACTTCCTGGAGGCCGGGGGGAGGCACAGTGGGAGGAACCAAAAAACTCGGTGCCACAGCCATTTTGTTTGTGGGCAGCATGGTAGAATTCTGTCAGTCAGTATAAGGAGGGGTTTTTAAAACAGTATTTATGGAAAAACTATTCCTGCCGTAACGGATGTATCTGTTGAATTTAGTGTTAATTTAGTTCTTTCAAAGGTAGGTATTTATATTTGTAAGTAAATCGACTGTTCGGTGGGATTCAAGCCTCTCCACTTTCCAGGAATCATGGATTTTGTTTCAGGCATGACTGGCTTTTTCAGCCGCGGCTCGGCGGCTGGAGCGCGGCGGGGCCGGGGTGCCGGCCGCGGGGCGGCCCGATGCCGCGGGGAAGGGCGGAGGGATGCGCTGCTCGGCGCAAACTTGCTTCGGGGTCAGGAGTGGGGGCTGGGGCGGGGGGAGGAGGGAAAACGGCGAAGTCTCGGAATTATTTTCTCCAGCTGCCTTTCTTTATTAATTCTCAAGAGGCGGCTGCTTTCATTGAAGGGAGGGATGAGGCGGGGGGGCTGCGTGGAGCCAGCAGTAGTTTTGCAGTGTCACCGAAAACCAGCGCTAGACTTTGGTCCTGTGTGTTTCAAAGGCGGGTGTAAAATGGCACACTGCATTTTTCCAGGCGGCGGCGGTAGCGGGGGTGGGAGCTGGGGGGGGTGGGGGGCGGCGGGGCTGCTGGCCCCGGAGCCCATCGAGCTGCCGCCGGCCTCGGTAAAGTTGTGACCCCGGGGGCGCCGGGCTCCCCCGCCCCGGCCGCGCCAGCATCGCCCCCAGACCCTCGGGGAAGCAGCCTCCTTCCTCGGCCGGCGATCCCGGCGGGGGCGAGGAGAGGAGGGGGTGTGTGGAAGGAAGGAAGGGGAAGAAAAAAAAAAAAAAAAGAAGAAAAGTGTCACTTTTTACATTTGCGAAATATTTTAAGGATGTTCGGGGAGCCCTTTGCAGCATGGAGGTGGCTGGTTGTAGGAGAGCGAGTGTGCAGTCCATATTGTTACAGCCGTTTTGCAAGGACTGCCTTCTCCCAAGGTAAGTTTGCGATTTTAACCAAAAATATTCGTTGCTGCGGTTTTTTTTTGTTGGTTTTTTTTTTTTTTTTTTTCGTGTTTAGTGCTGTGGAGGGTTTTCCTTGTGTTGATGAACAAAACGTAGCCTTGTATTTTTCTCAGCTTTGATCTCCTGTGTATCCCACCCAGCGATGTCTCCTTAATAGCCACAATTACCGAAGTCAGTTTTGTTTCCTCTTTATAATTTTATTCAAGCGAAGCTTAACAGCAATTTAAGTTCAATTTAGGCGTATAAGAACTCAGATATTTTCCAGATGGATTTGGTTTTTCGCTTCTGGCTTTTTGTTTGGGGGGTTTATTACCGGGTAATAAACGGATCGACGACCAGATTTGTCTTTACAAATATAATGCAGCTCTAATACATAAAGAAGCATATTATGTGGCTGCTGTATGGTCTGGTGGTGGCTAAAAGAGTTTACGATGCCATTTGTGATGGCTCTTGATGGATTACTTTGGTCTAAAGTACGGGGGGAATCTGCCCTTGGTATGGTGAAGGTGGAGATTGACATAAGAGGGTTTATATTAAGTTACCTCTCTTACTAAACAGTGACCTTTTTATTTACAAATTAGCGCTCTTGGGGCAATTAGCTTAAAGCATTAGTTATAGAAAGGCTCTTATTTCACCACACTTCATTTAGATGTCTTGGGTTGGGGGGGTAAGGGGTTTGTTTGTGTGTTCTTTTTCCTTCAGGAAGGTACATTTGGGAGACATTTTGTAATTTTTGGCATTTTTCTAGGCGCATTTTTTTTTCCACACGGTGGGAGATCTTTTTTGTTTTGCATCGATCCGTGTTGGCGGCGCTGTGGTGCTCCGGAACGATTTGTGTCCCTGGCTGGGGGGGCCGGGGGGGCCAGGAGAAAGGTGGGGCACGGTTTGATCTATTGTACCTTTTCCTTTTCTCTATCAAGAGTAACCGCCGATTAGTTAGAAAGATGATTAAATTGTATCTCTGAAAAATTGTGATGTTGCATGAACTACGGCCCGGAACAGGCATGACCTCACCCTTTCACCGGTTTGTGTAATGAAGCAGATTTTTATTTATTTTTTTCCAGTCCTGTACCTAGAGATCAGTTTTTTTCAGTAATGAGATTTTCGGCCCCACCCCCAAAATGATTTTACAGTAGCTGCAGATGAAAGGTTTTAAAATGATTTTTCCATACAATATGGAAGGCTTTGGTACACACTTATTGTGCAACTAGTCCATTGTTTGCTTGTTGTGAAGTTAAAGGTTATATTCGCTGCCGGTTATTAAAACTGTGAGGTCCCTCTTGCTTGTGTGCTTGCATATGCAAATTTCTTGATGAGGTCTGAAGGAGTTTGGATTGTGCTTGAAGGCGGGATTGTAAAGCAGGGAAAACCTAACCTAGTCCTTCACATTGTAACAGGATTCACCTGAGGTGGGTGGTTTTTTTCTTTCCTGTTGCTAACTGGAGCATGCGTTTTACATGTATTTAAATAGATATCTATTAATGTGTGTTGTTTTTCTCATGTTACAACCTACATATCACCTTGGTTCTAAGTGCAAATGTTTTAGAAGGCTTTCTGCTGACATCCATATTAGGTGTTTAAGAAAACAAGTGATTAATGCTCTAAGAAGATGGGTGGGAAGACATAGTCAAGCCTGTGATCAGAGCATATATTAGAAAACTCAACAGGTTCAGGAACAAATTTAACATTAAATTTAACACATTTTTAAGGAATCAATGTGCTTATTATTTTGGAGTGATGTGAAGCTGATGATTTTAGATACATTTGCATCTACTTTACTTTTCAATGTCTTCATTGTTTTCAAAGAATAAATTCGACAAATACTGGTCTGCTTGAAAGTTTCTGAACTTCTCATGAGCATTTTAATCTTCAAAAGTGCATTTAGATTTTGTCTTAAAGAAAGTTTGTTCTTTAAGTTATTTAGTTTTATGGAAACTGATTCACAACTTGTAGTAGGTCTCTGTAATGGTCTCTCTGTCTTTTTTTTTTTTTGGAAGGTAAAATTTACTTCTATCTTAGGTAACTACATCTTGTAACCTTCTTCCTGTAAGAGACACTTATATCCAAGAGAGCAGTCAGCTTTCATCATTTCTCTTCTGTCAGACAAGATCTGCTTATTTGAAGTCTTGGCTGGAGAAGAGAGTCCTGTTGGCCTACAACAGTGCAATATGACCATTACATCGTCAGTGTCCTGGTACAACTCTTAGGTCTTGAGGACAAGTATCAGGATATAGACCCTCTTAGAAAGTGTGGATTTTGGACATCTTCCACCTCTGGGACAGATCACTAGTTCACCAGGTTGGCATTTTGGATTATGCCAATGGAAATACAGCCAACTGTTGTTGACACTATTATCATAACTATAAATCTTAGAGAATCACTGGGTTATTTACATCTGAGTAATTCTGACACAACTTTCATTTTCTTTACACTGTATAGACCAATATTCAGTTTGCTCATCCATGGACAATGGTACTGAGCAAATGATAAACTACTGAAGGTAACTTCATGCTTCTGCTCCTCTTGTCATCCTGGACTATGAACATGGTGATTTCTTGTGGCTGCAGCCTGTGCGTGTAGGCCATAAATGAACTTGTTGCTGGTGATATTGCTGCTCAGCGGCAGCTTCTAGCTCAGTGAAGTCAGCGAGAACATGAATGCTGAATAGAAACTCGCTTCACACTTGCTCTTCTTTTCCCCCATTCAGTTGGGTCTACTGTTTAACATTGGTTGTCATTTTGCAACTTTGTTGCTGTATCTGATGAAAGTGTCTGTTCTCACTCCTACCAAGAAGTCATAAGGTGAGAGGAGTGAAGTGCTGGTATTTTGCAATTCAGTGGTTTCCGCTCTTCTGCTTTCTTTCTGAGCCATTGTTGAACAAGAAATAGTTCCCGGCAGATGTGTTGTCAATAAGGAATAAGAATTAAGATTTAGCATCCTCTTGAAGCTAAATAGCAACTAACTTACTGCATCCTGTATATTCTGCAGAAATGCCTGGAAGAGTCATTACTGAGGGGTGGCTCTGTCTTGATTGTGTGTTTTTCCTACCCTGTTCCTTCTGAACTGCCTGTCTGTGGAATACCAGGACCTAAAACATAAGAGATTCTTCTATTTTTTTTTTCTTGGTGGGTTTCTTGATTTTGTCCCCTTTATATTATTGCCTTTCTAAGATGGCAAAACTAATATATTTTTCTCCTAATAGAGTTTCCCTTTTATCTAGAAACTCTATATAGACTCCATACACCTTTCAAAGATATTTGGCTCTCCTGGCTTAAAACTATTTGAAGTATAGCACCCTACTGTAAATGAAATAATATTTTCCAAGATCTTAATTCATTCTGACTGACCAAACTGTTCTGTGTGCCTTCATGACATTCCTCCTATCAATATTACTAGTATTATACTTTCAAATAAGAGGCACAGGGTAAAGATGGCCATCTGTCTCAAATTGCCATAGAAGTGCAGATGTGTAGATCCCAGACAGATTTAACCAGCTTCCAAAGGTAGCCAATAATAATGTGAAGACAGTTCCCCAGGTGTGTGCTAGTGGTATAAAGGAACATCATTTGGGACTCGGTTCAAATAAGGTATAACTCCTGCTTCATTCACTCATATATCACTGTGTTCTCTGTTTTCCTACGGGTGATAACATACCTTGGCAGCTGGGACTTCTGGCTGTTCTAAACTCTTCATTGTTTCCTTGATTCAACACTCAACAGGTTTCAGGAATGGGGGAGAAGGTATCTTTATGTTCTAAATCTTGTGACATAGTCTTGATTCTCACCTTTCTTATTTCATAACTTCGCTATCTGTAGTACTCCACATCATACATGTCAGCGTCGAGTTATAGCAATGAATAATGTTTTTAAAACTTGCTTTAAGGGACACCTGTTTCCCAGCTTCCCTTTGTTTCACCCAACAAAGGATGATAGATTCCTTGCTTGCTTCAAACTTTCATCTTCTAGAAAGTTAGATCCCTCCACACCTTTTTCAGACTGGTATTTGCATGGCTTTTCAGTGTTACGAAATTATCTGCTTTACCTCCTATATGCCAGAGGAAATGGCTTTGGCTAGCACATCTTTCCATCTTTTAGCATTCTTCATATTTCTCCTCTTTTATCAAATAGCTCAAGAAGTTAATTTATATTGTAGTGAAAAGGTCCAAATTCTTAGACGATCCTAGATTTTAAATGCTTTAGTAAATATATGGAGTCAGGGGGAAATATCAGTGCTCTGAAACAGAATTTTTCTGACTTGCTGTTGTGAGCAACAAAGTATGTCTTGGACACACATGCCCACATACCAGTGGCTTCAGCTCCCATGGGCTGCTTTAGATTCTTAGCTAAAGTCATGCTTCCAATGCACCATGTTGCTACTGGACTGTCCTTTGGCCCCAGGAGCAAGATAATACCAACACTACAGATTTCCTTAATAGGAAGTTCTGTTCATAAATTCCCTACTGATAATAGCTAGAGCCTAAAATTGGTGGTCAGAATTTGACCCTTAAAGTAGGTATTGCAGTGCTTAAAAACTAAGTACATTTGCTAAAAACTATTCTTTCTGCTTATCTTTCTGTATAAACAATAGAGAGAGGTGGGAACTGCCAAATAACATGTGAGTACTAGTCTTCATTAGCTGTGCAGGCAGTTGAGATGCTGTTATGGTGGTCCCGCATGGTAAATGGGAAGTTGCTCAGAGGCATACAATACCATACAGCAGAAAACAATAGTTACAGGTGCCATTGTCTGTTGACTGGAGCACCAGTGAAAATAGTAAGAGCTCTAAATGCTAGGCCTTCTGCACTCTGTGGGAATTCAAACCTGGAGCAGGTGGTTTCCAATAGTGGGATGCTGATTCTCCATCTTCTGCTGTTGAAGACCATCTGGATCACTTTTGCTAGGGAAAGGGAAAAGGAGGAGTTAGATGTTTACAATGTATTGAGCACTGGGATTCCCAGAGGAAGAGGGAAAGAGGTGGGCTAGATCTCATCCCTGCTCCCAGGGCTGCTTCATGGATTTTACTCAATAACATTTAAATGTAAAATGTAGGACTCCCTAGGAACAGCGAGCAGCTCCTCCCAGAGCAGTCCTCTTCTTGTCAGATTCCTTTTTGGTTTTTCTCTGGGACCTGTGCTTACAAGTGTATGGTCAGATATTTAGGTAACGAGCCTATAAGGTGGTGTTAACTCATGCTTCAGTGGATTAACAAACAGTAAGCTATGTTTCTGAGTAAATTGGAATCACTGTATCATAAACACTTGATATAGAACTTGCTTTACCTGACTTTAGATGGATGTTGTTAAATCTGTTATCCTAGTCATTGAAAAGAAAAAGGTCAAGCCAATCACCCCAATTAAAAAAACCTCCAGATTTTTGATTCCTGCTGTGATAAGAACCATAATTTAAACTTCACTGATCTCCATCTGCCTATTATGACTAGGTCAGATGTGAACATCTGCACTTAATCAGAAAAATCTCATGCCCCAGTGTTTGCTTATACTGACTTGTGCATGATTTAGGTAATGAAAAGTTAGCTCTTAATCCTCTCTCCCCTTCAGAGGTTTAAGAGACTTGCTAAATGGAAGTAAGACCTCCCTGGCCTCACAGGTGTGTGCATATTGAATATTCATTAACACAAATAAGAGAGTTTTCAATGTTTGTTCAAACAGGTTAAAAGACAAGGTGACTCAGATCTGGGCCTTTCAGCATTATAGGCATCCCTCAGGTTCTGTATCTGTTTACTAGGAATCTTGGTGCTGTCATAACCTTATGACTAAAAGTCTGATTTCTTCAGAGGGTCCTTTTACCTGAGAGCTTTTCATCTGTAATACCAGGCATAGACTGGGCATGCTACCTGGATGAATTAGTTCAGAGAAATTTTTCTTAAGAAAAATTTAAAATGTAATTTCAAATGCTATAATGCAGAGCAGTTGTGTTCTTTCTGATGGTCTTAAAGGTATCCATACAAGACAGAATATCTTGATGCCTTTAGACAATGTGATTGTGTATTCACAATTCAAAAAAAGTGCCACAATCGGCATTTTTTAAGGAGAAGCCATGCTGGATAACAGAGAGGGGGGAAAAAACTTACGTCTGATGACTCTGCATACACATATTCTGTTTGGCCCATACACATTCATAACCACATAATGAATGAAGATTCCGTAAGAAAGTATTCTGATTTTTTTTGTCATCTCTGAATCAATTTCCAAGCTAAAAATTGGATATCGCAGGAATCTGTGGGACTTGGAAGCTTTAGTCAAGCAGACTTTCCAATGAGCTACTTTAATGTGAGCAACTGTTTTCCTTCCCATCTTCTATGTTCTCCCCAGATATTTTTTTTTAAATCAGGTCATGTCCTTTGTGGTAACACCCTTCTTGAGTTGCTTACACATCAGATGAAGTTCAGCAGACTTGGCACTTGTGACCAGCACCTGGCTTGTGCATAGGCCCCTGTGTTAATGACAGTGGTCTGTCTTCTCTTAGATCAACAGCGTCAATCAACTGTAAAACTAACACATTAAATAATAAGAGATCGAGAACAGAGTGACTGTATCAGAGAGGGGTGAGGGGGTCAAAGCCATAACTGCTTGTACTCTAAATGATATGAGAAAACAAATCAAACAAACAAAAAAAACCCCAAAACATCAGAACAGCCTTATCAGATCAGTTTTGTATTCAGATCTAGCCTATTCTGCTAGATATATATATTCAAACTTAGCTCATTAGCTTTTTTTCACTAATACAGCATTATTAATTTGAGTTTTCTGAAGTGTGTATATAAATGTTTGGTTGTAAATATGATCATGACTAGTTTGTATCTCAGAAGACAAACAATACCTTTATAACACACTCTCATGCTGAATTTAGAAATATAAATCAAACTACAGTGTGTAGTGTAAAGGAATCCGCATCTGAGGTTGAAAGACTTCTTTTGTATTTTTGCAAACTAACAACATCAGACTTTTGAAATCCAAAAGCTGAGTTATTTGTGGTTTTTTTCCTGTCTTTGGAAAACTGTATTTACCTTAAGTAAATATGGTATAGCCTGTGTTAGGTACTTAATAACACAATCCTATTAATTTGATCTGGAATTCATTTCATGAGGGTTTAGTCATACTTTTAGGTATGTAGGTAGATCCCACTAACATAAAAAAACCCAACCCAACCAACAACAACAACAAAACACCAAAACCCAACTAACAGCCAAACACTTCCCCCACCCACCCCCCCATACCAAAAAGGCCAATAAAAACCAAAACAGCTGGATGACCCCCCCACCTCCACTCCAATGCGAACATATGCACTAGGGAATGTCTCTTCATTCAAGAAACAAGTCTGTACCACAAGTCTTATGGTACTTTCCTGCACCAAAAGACTTCTGAAGTCTAGCTAATTCCTAATTAGGTGTAGATCAAGGTTTTCCTGAATTGTCTGAGGCAACCCTATATACTACTTTCATTCTGATTCAGGAGCTGCAATTTAAAGCATTTGACATCATAGAGTAGATCATACTATCCAGAAGCTCTGAAGCACTTGCAAGTCGATCTATAAAAATTGTTTCAAGAAATAAATCCTGTCTTGGCAGTGTTTATGTAAATGATTTAAAAACAAAATTTAAAAAGTTAGAGCATATAACCTTAGCTGGATTGAATTTGCTATATATTTGCACATACATTGAGCCATGCAATTAACAGTGTAGTAGTAAACTTTCTAAAGTTACACAAAGAAGCGTAGCTTGCCCCCAGTCTATGTGCTCCTTTACCCCAGGTTAGTGCGTGACCACTGCGGCAGCCCAAGGTTTATATGGCAGTGTGGGGTGGGTGTATGTCTGTGGCAGGGGTTATTTTTGTTCGTTTTTAACTTAATGGTCACTGGAAGGATTCAGGACAGTGTGCATCACTATGCCTACTGTCAGACCTATGTACAACCATAATTTCTCAACTTCTCCACATTTTTAGCCTTTCACCTTATTCTATGCAGAATACCACAGGGATCTATACTTAGCTCTTTGATTAATGAATTAGCATTCTGTTGGAAGGTGGAGCTTTTTTACTTGGTTTGGCGTTTTTTGGTTGGTTGGGCTTTTGTTTGCTGTTCTGTTTTGTTTGAGTTTGGGGTTTTTTGGTTGTTGTTTGGGGTTGGTTTGTTTGTTTGTTGGTTGGTTTTTTTGCAAGGCCAATCCTTTACATTTCCAGCAAGAAAAGGATAAGATTTTTGCTCTTCTACTGGAAATGCATAATCATATGACTAACTTCACTTGACTCAGAAATTATTCGTGTGTTTTAAACCAATGTTTGCAGAAGTCTACGCCTAAGTAAGAGGTGGCTAGCCTATCTGCCCGGGTCAGATTTTATCTACCTCAATGTTTTTAGTAGAGTAATTAGCATGAAAGAAGAATAAATTGTGATTTTAATATTATTATTTTGTATTTCAGAATACAAAATGTTTTGGCTAAAGGTTTTTTAAAAAATGGAGCATAAAGTCAGACATTTGTTGATATTTTTATCCTTTTTCTTTTTTTTTTTTAAACATTGCAAAAGGGTTACATTTTAAAACTTCGTCTGTCTTACTTACTACTTAATCCTAAAAGATTATTTTGTGAAATGAGTTGTTGAAGATGACTAAAGCAAGAATTCAAGGTGTGTCTAGCATAATATTTTGGAGGAAATACATATTATGGAATGGAAGAGTAAAGCAGAAACTCATAAATCACCTTTTAACCTTTACATTTCTCAGGGTAACTATTCTGGATCCAGTAAAACTTAAACAAGGAAAGACATCCTTCAATAGAGAAGAGTCTCAGCGTAATTTTTGTCTTTTTACCACTGCTATATCTAACAGAATAACTGCTTCCACTATTACATGTTTTCCATACACACATAAAAACTTAAGTCTTCTGAAGAAGCTGTATAAAGGAAGCTAATTCCTTTCTGACAGTACTAAAAACCTCCCACAAACCCTTTGCAGAATCATAGAATCATTAAGGTTGGAAAAGATGTCTAGGATCATCAAGTCCAACTGTCAACCCAACACCACCATCCCTCTTAAGCCATGCCCTAAAGTGCCATGTCTACGCATCTTTTAAATACCTCCAGGAATGGTGACTCTACCACCTCTCTGGGCAGGCTGTTCCAATGCCTGACCATTCCTTCAGTAAAGAAATTTTTTCCTAATATCCAATCTAAACCTCCCCTGATGCAGCTTGAGGCCGTTTCCTCTTGTCCTATCACTAGTGACTGAGGAGACCAACACACACCTCACTACAACCTCCTTTCAGGTTGTTGTAGAGCAATAAGGTCTCCCCTCAGCCTCCTCTTCTCCAGGCTAAACAACCCAGTTCCCTCAGCCTCTCCTTGTACGACTTGTTCTCTAGACCCTTCACCAGCTTTGTTGCCCTTCTTTTGACATGCTCCAGCAACTTGATGCCCTTCTTGTACTGAGGGGCCCAAAACTGAACACAATATTCAAGGTGTGGCTTCACCAGTGCCAAGTACAGGGGTACAATCACTTCTCTTGATGCTTTCAGACACATTTTAGGTGAGAGAATGGTAAAATGGGCTCTGCTTGGACAGGTGATGTTGGGACAAACACTGAATCTGTAAAATAATAATCCTAAGTCACTAGCTCCTCTTGCAGTCTTTCTGCTCCTCTTATGGAAGCAACTGCCTCCACAAACTTTAAGAGCTTAGCTATAGCTGCAAAAGTAGAAAAGTGGTAATAGCTTCCACTGCTCCTCTGTTAGCTTTGTTTCTTCTCAGTAAGAGAAGTGATGGCTAGTGGCTTTTCCTCCTCTCTTGGATATAGCTCAGTGGTATAACACCTTTTGGGTTTAGCTTAGTTTCCCTGAGGGTGCTGGACTCCATTTCTGAATGTGTATGGCTGACAATGCATTCCCCATGTAAGATTACGCCATTATATTGGCATCTAACTCCTTTCATGCATGTGGAAAATGTTGCCTGTTATATATGTACTTGAAGCTATAAAACCCCACTCATACACAGTATGTAATCAGTCAAAGAAAATAAGAAATCCTTCATTTATAGACTAGTTTAGACACTAGTCTTATAGGCAAAGGTTTTCAAATATAGCATATGGCAGTGTAGTACTGTTTGGAGTGCATATTAAATTGCACATGCAGTTTTATCATTTTCAGATCCTTTTTGCACAGGTTTTACCATTCCAGGCTACTATATTCTGCAGCCTTCACAAACTGGATCATGTGAAGGAAGAGGGCAGTGGGAACGTAACTTACAACATGGGTCTTTTCAAGTGGCTTTTCTTCTGATTTATGTAGTTCAGGTTTTTTGCTGAGTTGCTAAAGTATCTGATCAGATTCCAGCTTGGTACCCAGTGCAGCTTCATAAGCAACTGTGCTGGTACAAATGAAGGAGCAGTGTAACTATGGTGGAAAAAGAAAAAATGGCAGAGTAAAAAGCAGGACTGCAATATCTTAAACCAATACTGTTAACGAAGGCAACACACAACACAGTGATAGTGTCCTGTGGAGAGCCTGGGAAACTACAGAACTGTTGTTCATTTCAGCCTATCTCGTTTTTGTTAGCATTACCTAATGCAAAACAATGTTGTCTTGTGATTTCCTGCATGAAACCCGTTGATCACATGGCAATTCCTTATCCAGTTTTAAGTATGGCCACTTGCAACAAAGTGTTAAAACTTCGATTCTGTTGCAAGAAAGCCAGCTGCTGTGTGTCTGTTCTGAATGTTAAAGACACAACTACTTTTGTAATGCTGCTTTACTGGTCATTTCTAGCAACATACTGCTCAGGAGAATAACAGTGCTTTTATGGTGGAAAAATCGCACGCTCATGTTTAGCGCTTCCAAGCTTCTTGTTTTACCAGGCTGTTGTTTCTCCAAATTTAAAAACTTTCAGGCAGTTTTAGAATCTAAAGGATTGTGTTTACTTACTAGCTGTTGAACGGTAATAAAAATAGGAGATTACATACAGTATTATCCCTTCACATCTCTGTTTGTTATTCTGCAGTGTAAATTGGAAGTGCTTACAAAAAGTAAAAGGTAACTAAAAATTTTGGGCATGCAGCACATGTATGTATCTGTTCGCTACAGAAGCAAAAATTCATACATATGTAAGACAAATTACTTTCCCCTCATTGAGATGAGAACTGAGGAAGATATTTACTTGGTCACTACTTCAAATTATGATTCAGAAAGAACTTCAAACAAGCTTTGTACCTATTGCATCTCAACCACGAACACCTAAAATAACTAAGTGAACATATGCCATTCTTTGAGGTGCCAAAGCAATGAAATACTGAATTATCTTTCAAAAAAAAAAAAAAAAGGCATAAGCTATCACAAAGGCATTCTATGCCAGTTTTGTACTATGGTGTCTGAACTCTTTAAATATGTTTGACAGTTCCATTATCTCATTTAAAACAGACAGTTGACACTAGCAAATAAGGTGAAATTCACTACAAATTACATCGTTCATTTAAGGTTGAAATCTTCATGCTGTTAAGATAATTTCTATATGCATCTTCTTACTACTGTAATGTGACATTTTATAAAATAATGAAGAACCTCTAGTGTCATATTTGCCTACATTTATCTCATTTTTATCCAAACTCTGGGTAGCTCACTGAGATAATTTAAAAGAATATAGCTATCTGTAATGTTATGAAACATAAGCAAACAAAAAAAAGATAGCTGAGAAGCAAATTTGAACAGAAGCATCACTAGCAAATATAAAATACGAATACATACAGAATCCATGCTAGTTTACTACAGAACAAAAAAAGCCACCTACATCTTTCCAAATATCCCTAAGAGTAAGTCATTCTGGAAAGAAACCTGGGTATGGTAATGTCATAATATGTAATTTCCTAATAATTGATTACTGAAAGGGGGGACGGGGGGATACCAGTGATACTTCTTATCAGTTCAGAGTAGTCAGCATTTACGGAGATAAAAGGCAAAAAACAGGTCAACAAAATTGCTATATAAATAAACAATGAGTTAGTGAGTTCTACAATAGTAGAAGCAGGGTGTAAAGTAGCCCCAGAGTGAGAAAAAATAAAAATTGCAGATATTTATGGATATGCAAGTTGGTGTATAGTTTAGTGTACTCATAATATTCTGCGGTTTATGAAAATATGGTACCATATTCTCTAAGCGAGAACTAATTTTAAATGGCTGGCAAATGAGAAACATGTTTTACCTTTAGCATGTTCTGTTTTTAATTGTCTGCTACAGTTTTAAGTAGGTACAAGAAAAGTATGGCCAGAGAAAACTAATGGACATAAGGGGTCAAATGTGCTTGATTTCTAATCCCACTTTGACTCTGCATTTCAGTGTGTCATTATTTGGGCGGGGGGAGGGGCATGGAGAGGGTGGAGGAAGTAAGTTTAAAAAACAAAAACCAAACAAAAACCCCTCTTCCACTGAGGCTGGAGAGTGTAATGACATCAAATGTTCACTGTTAATACGATGTATTGCGGTGGATATTTATTTTCTCAAATAAACAGATTTTTCTTAAAAGTAGAACAATAGAAAGCTCTCATATGCAATATCAGCCTTTATACTGTCCTTTATTTCAACCTTTAACTCTTTATTTTATACTTGCCTTTATATAATATACTTAAGTGGGGATAAACTCCTAATAAAAAAAAATGAGAATGTTAAAAAAAGAGTTTCCTAGAAGTTGAACTACTGTCTCCTAAAATTTTATGTCCTTAGAATAGAGTTGCTTGATTCCAGAAAGCACCAAAAATGACACACAGTTTAACCTATATGCCCTTTATGCATAGCTATTTTGTGACTAGAACCAATGATTGCTGTTAGAATGGGAGACAATATAAAGCCCATGTTCAGAAGACCACAACTCATGCTTAAAGAAACTACTGAAAGTCTTTGCCTCAGAGAGGTTTTAAGCCACAAAACTAAATAAATACTAAAATTGGTAAAAACTTGTCAAATGGTACATAGAACTTGCAAACCAAAATAGGAAGTTAAGTTTTTGAGCTTCTCACACCTGAGTTAGATGATATCCCTAGAGACCTCTTTCTGTAGCTGTATGGATCAAATTTTTGGATCTTGGCCCTTAATGCCCAGTCTGAATATAGTACTTTTGAATGTATATTGAAATGGTTATATTTACCACCTACATAGCCGTACAAAGTGATTTCATTTTAGTAAAGCTTTTTCTTTTAATTAAGTCTTTTGAGATCATAGAAAGATGGAGCGTTAAAGAAATGCCTCCAATGTTAAAGATTAATCTCAGCGGTTTGTACAAAAAAAGAACAGCAGTTCAAAATGCCGTATTCATTATATTTCAGTTACCTTACAGTTCATTAAATTTTAGTTTTTAAAACAGATGCATAGCATTTTGGTACAACAACTGAGTTTACACTTACTGATCTTTTACTGAGAGCTGGCAAAGAGTATTTTGGTCATTAGTTAATCTAAAATTGGTATGTCTCTCATACTGTCATAGTGCAGCACTGATGTCTACAAATGTAACATAAGCATTTTGGTAAAAGCTACAAAATGGCAAAACTTAAAATACATCTGCATACGGTAACCGAAAGGAAGGTAAAACAGAAACATCAGTGTGTTTATGTTCTATACTTTTACCTGTTATCACCTTTACAGAACAGAAATTAGGGCTGATGTCAGTGTTTTCAAATCTCAGACTGTTCATCTTACTAGAAAATTTATTTAGATAATTTTAAGGACTAATCAACTTCTGCTACAGAATAGGAAATTGCAATCTATCTTACTGGCAAAAAATTAAAAGCTGATGAATCCAAGAGTTTCAGGCCAAAACTCCTTCTTAATGCATACCGTCCTGTTTGTATCCAAATGTTATTGTCCTTTCTGCTTGTCCTGCACTTTTCTCAAGCCTGTGGTACGGTTAGAAATACAAAGGTCAATTAAGGATAAGTTTAAACTTGAATACTTTTTCTTTAGTTCAGGATATTTTCTATGCTTTGCTTTTCATGAGATATCGTTTTTCTTTCATCAGTGGAAGTCAAGAGTTATATTTAATGGCCTTAGTTGTTTTTGCTTAGCTGCCAGGTATTTCATTTTCATTTAGTGTTTTAGGTCAAAGCCAATCTATGATAGTGAATTGCTATGGGGTTTCTTTTGTCATCAGCTTATCTGCCTGTTAATTAGGTAAACTAAATTATTTAGCGGAAAACTGTATTTTATGTGCAATTTGTTTTAGGATTACTATTTCTAGCTAGTGTGCTTTAAGCCTTAGCTAGCATAAAAAGCAATATGCAATTTTAACACTTGGTTCTGATGTAACTACTACTGAAACAAATTAATAGAATGATATTCCTTAGTTCATGCCACTATCCCTTAAAAAAAAATATATATCAACCCGCAAAAAACCAAACCCCCTCCCTAAAAAAAAAAAGTCTCATTCTCCCTAGCAGCTGCCTTCCACCTCATTACCCATTTGCAACACAGAGAGAATTTCCTGTCCCAGAGAGCTTGTAAAGCTAAATGACTTGCAGGTGAAACAATCTGGGAGACCTATGGGGAAGTCAGACACGCCAGTAGTTGGCTTGAAACTGCTGTTAACAACTGCACCTAGCAATGTTTCATCCAGTGGCTAGGAGTTGTTTAAGGTCGAGGATGGTGGTGGTGTTATTAAGGAGGTGATGCAATTAAAAAAATGGCTTTTGCTTTTATTATAGAGGTATCAGATTTTTAAAATTACCAAGCAAACGAAAGCTTTTCTAATCCTTTTGTTACATTCACATCTTACTTCTGAAAGTTCTATTTCCCAGGGCTAATATGTAATAAAGAAGTAGTTCTGTCTACTGATTCTCATATAACAGTAGAAAACTACAATATTTTGCTTTAGAAGTGGAAGGAAACCTAAATTCAAACAAAACACAATTTTCTCGTACTTTTTAGTTAAAGTAAACTAACTTTAAGAAGGTAGCTTTATGATTTAACTATAGAACTGGAATTACACAACTATCTAATGCAAGAATATAACATAAGCATATGAAGTGATCCATAACGAGACAGCTCTAGTGATGGCCTGGGAGAAACAGTTTTTGACATTTTTATGGCTGTGCTGTGGCAAACTGGGGCGCGATGTGGAGACAGTGTTGAGACAAGCGAGGCTCTAGTTTCCTACTCCTTGCTTATAGCAGAAAACTGCATCCATTTAATCAAATCGTTGAGACATAAACTAGCTTACCTAATGAGACATGCTGAAATTAGTTCTGGCCTTTGCCTGTAGCGAGCTCGCTGGAACGGGTAACGGGAAACTGAAATCCAAGCAAGGGTTAAAGCAGTTCACGTGTCTGCACTTCGCTACCGGCCCAAGTTTCTGACAGCCCCAGAGGAACAGGCTGGAAACACTGTGGTGGACGTGACCGGTTCTTACGGTTCCTCACGTTTTCGGGGAGGTGCCCGTTTCTCCCCCATTTAGCACGATCGCCAACTCGGTTCCGCGGTGCGGGGAGGGACGGAGCCGGGCGGGCAGGTGCCGCCGAGGGGGCCGGGGCTGCCGCCTCACTCCGGGAGAGGGGCCGCTGCCGCCCGCCGCGGGGCTCGGGCTGGACCCTGAGGCGAGGAGCGCCTCCCCCGCCCCGAGCGGCCCCTAGGCCGGACCCCCTGCCCGGACATTGCCCCGGGGCGCCGCGCCCCGAGGGAAGCGGGCGGCCCCGCCGCCGCCCGCGTCGGAGTAAGTTCGGCGCTCAGGGCAGGCTGCTTTTCGGCCCGGTGACCGGGAACGCGTGGGCCGGCGCTTTCCTGCTCCCCTTTCCCAGGTCTCCCGTAGCCGGGAGGCTGTCAGGGAAAGGCATTGCTCCTTTTACCTCAAGGAGGCTTACCCTCCGGGGGTGGGGGGAGCTGGGGCCGGCTTACCCCTGCCGCAACTCAGAGGCAGGCGAGCGGAGGACACGGCGTCCCGCCTGCCCCACGCGGGACGGGGCCCCGCGGCGATCGGCTGCGCCGCCACCGCCCGCCCGCAGCGGCCCGTGCCCGCGGCCCAGCAGCTCCGAGCCCTCCCGCGCTCCCGAGCCCGCGCTCTCGTGCCCGCGCCGCGCGCGCTCTCCCCCGGGCGGCGCTGTGCCCGCGCCCCTGCGCGATGCAGTGTGGGAATGGCTGTGGCGCTGGGGTTGGCTGAAAGAGGCGGCCAGTCGAGGTTTAATGTCCGCCATGTTGGCCGTGGCGTATTGAGCGGAGCCGGAGCGGCGGAGGAGAGAAGCCAGCGCCCAGCCCAGCCGCGCCAGCCGGCGCCGCCGGGCCCCGTGTCGGAGTGCGCCCCGCCCCGCCGGGGGAGCCCCGGTCCCTCCATGAGAGCGCTCGGCGGGGTCCGGCTCTCAGCTCGGAGCGCTCTTGCTGTCGCCCCCCCCTCCCCAGCCGGAGCCGCCATCGCCGCCTAACATGAGCAAACTGTCGTTCCGGGCCCGGGCGCTGGACGCGTCCAAGCCGCTGCCCGTCTTCCGCTGCGAGGACCTGCCCGACTTGGCCGAATATGCCTCCATTAACCGGGCCGTGCCGCAGATGCCCACGGGCATGGAGAAGGAAGAGGAGTCGGTACGTGAGACCCCCCCCCCCCCTCGGCCGGGTCCCTCCATCCCCCCCGCACCCGGGGCCCCCACCTTCGCCTCTGCGCAAGCACAAAATGGCCGCCATCTTCTCCCCGCTCTCCCCGCCCGCCGCGGGGGGGGGGCACACACGGGGACCGGGGAGGGAAGGCGCCGAGCCCGGCGACCCGTTACCGCGCCTTCCCCCGCCGCCCGCCCGAGGTCCCCGCTCCCCGCTGCCTGCGCCCCGCCGGAGCTGGTGGCCCTTTCGCCGGACCCCGAAAGGCACAAAGGGGGTCACGTGATACCGCGGGTGGCCGCCATTTTGTCTCTTGGTTCTTGGGCCGGGCCTTGTGCGGCATCGGCGGGGAGACGGGCCTTGGCGGCGCGTTGCCCGCTCTGCCCCACCGGGTGGCGCTGACGAGCCGGTGGCCGCCGGGGCCGCTCGGCGGCGGGCGGCGCGAGGAAGTTGTGGCTGCGGGAGCGCGCTCTGGCCCTGGCCGCCCTCGCTGAGGGAAGCAACGGCAGGGCCAGCTGCGGGCCCCGATACTGATGGGGGAAGCGGGGCTCGGGGCCCCGAGCGCGGGGTGTGAGGAGTCGAGCGGGGCTCGGTGGCGGCTGCTGAAGCGTTGTTTTCTTTGCCGGCATCCCCGCGCACGTGTGGCGGCGGCGGTGTGTCACCTCCTGACGGGCGGTGAGGGCCGGGCTGTCGCTGGGCTGCGTGGCCCCGACGGGGGCTGGGGGCTGCCGCTGGGCTGCTCCGGCGGGAGCTGAGCGCTGTGTTGCTGGTATCATTGGGTTCTTTCTGTTTTGCTGCCAGAGGTAGCAAGTGGAAGGGTTTCAGTTTATTTGAAAACCCTGGAAGTGCCTTCGGATAGGCACGGCGCAAGTAAAATTGTGGTGTGTGCAATGTAGAAACATAAAAGTGGATACTGAAATACTACTCAGAGTTTGGAAGCCAAAAGTCTATCACTTTCTTCTCAGTGTTGCTGTCTTAGTGGAGAATAAAACTTTTGAACTTCAGGATCATTTAATCATTCACTCAACACGTTCCAGGATAGGTGTAACATTCAATAGCTGTTATTGCTGAAGACCCCTACTGAAGTGGATTATTTGTTATTTTCAGTGTTTGTAGGTATTTAATTATTTCCCTAGTACAATCACTTTCCCCTGACTGTACACTTAGCACAGTAAGTGGACAGAAGTGTAGAAATTATGTAAACAAGTGTTGTCACATTTGTTCTTATCACTAAATTTCAATTTCAGTGTCTTGAGTTTTGCTTGCAGT